>NC_062281.1:152750248-153386361 GCF_902655055.1 Lutra lutra | reverse complement strand
CTGCACCATGCACATCGCCCCCCCCCAGGGCCCTGGGGGTCTCACGGCAGCTGTGGTGCTGGAGGAGATGGGGAGAGGCGGGGAAGGAAGGCTGAGGGAGAGGGGGGCCACATGGGAGGCCGAAACTCTGTAAGGAGGATAGTTCTTTACTCCCGGTTCTGGAGCTGGCCTTCCCTGTGGCTGCAGCAGTACAGAGGGTGTGTGTGTGTGTGTGTGCACGCGCGCGCGTGTGTGTGTGTGTGCATGCTCGCATGCATGTGTGTACATGCCCACGTATGCGCAGGGGCCCCTGGGGCTTCTGACCAATGGTGCCCTTGCTGCCCTCTCTGAGCCTGTCATGTCCTTGGTGTGATGTCAAATCACACTTCTCAACGGGCAGCGTGTCTGTGAGTCTGAACAATGATCAAATGCACTAATGAATATAAAATTCTGAACTCCAGGCCTGGCACCCCTCGTGCTATCCCCCCGCACCATAAGCAGGGGGACAGGCCTGCGGGAGTGCATGCATGCGTGGGCATGTGTGTGTCAAGTCACCGGTGCCGGGGCAAAGGGGAGACAATCAAATATACCGGAGCTAGCTTGGGACAGGGGTATTTTTTAGAGAAACAGAGGTTCAAGTTACCTTATTTAAAAAAAAGGGGGGGAGATTTGAAGACTCAAAGTCCAGTGATTCAGTGAAATGAAATTTAGTAACAGTTACAAAGACCTCTTGGGTGTCCCACCCTATGCTGAACACTGGATGGTGGGGGGCTAGAGAGAGGCCCAGGGCACAGGGAGAAGGCTGGGCCTTGACACAGCCTTCCATGTTCTCTCAGTCCTCATGGCCACCCAGTGAGATGGGCGTTAGAATCCTATTTTGCAGATGAGGAAACAGAGGTTCTGGGAAGTAAAATGACTTACCTGTACTACCGTGATGGAGAAAGAATTTTAACCCAGTCTGTCTACCTCTAAAACTCCTAACACCCCCCACCACCACCACTTTGAGATTTGTCACCGGGAAATCCCCCATGACTCTTTGCGTGTGCAAGCCTGCACCTGCGTGAAGGGGGTGATGGCAGGACGACAGAAATGACAGGTAAGAGCAACCTGCCTTCTCACATTGTTGTGACTTGCAGAAAAACAGGAGGGAATGAAGAGCTGAGAACAGGAGTAATAAACACCCCCTTACACACACACAGGCACACGTGCATACACACTGGGCTTATTTTTGGGTTACGGGCGAAATTATTAACTGTACAAGGTTTTCTCTGGTCATTTCAGTTAGCAGACAAGCCCTGGTTCACTAGTCCTTCTATAGCCTTTGAGCACCAGGGGCTCCTCCCTGCCTGAGACAGTCCCAGCCCCAGGCAGATAGAAAAATCTCTCCTATCGACAGAGTAGGATGGAGCCAGACCACGAGCTGCCCACCCCCAGCTGTCCCCCCATGGGTCAGGCCCTCTCAGCAGGAGTCCCACCACCTCCTTCCCTGGCCCTGACTCTGACCTGGTCTCTGCCCCCTTCCTTCCCACCCTCTCCCTCCCACACATAGCAACCCACCTCCTGTTGCCCGAAGCTTCCTCTGCCCTAGATCTCCAGGACACAGTCTGTGTACAAAATCCCTTACCACCCACCAGCCGTCTGCACTTAGTGCGCCCCCCACCCCCTGACCTCCACAGAGACAGCAAAGGCTTTGTTGTCAGACAGGGTGTGTTGGATTCCACTGCCACTTACTAGCTCTGTGACCCTGGGCCAGTTACTGAGCCCAACTATGCCTCAGTTCCCGCTTCTGTGACACAGGATCAGAAGGTTCTTGTGGGGACTGAGATGGAGTCTGGAAGACATGCACAGACGACGTTCACAGGTATTATGGTGTGTGAAGGTGCGTGTTGCGTGAAGGAAGGCTTCAAGGTGGAGGTGACATCTGAGCAGGGTTCTGAGGGATGGAGTCTACTTTCCAGGCAGGGAGGTATGAGAGAGCACAGCATGTTGGGAGGAGCAGAGGTGGTTTCTGGTTGCTGGGAGGTCAGAAGCAGCTGAAGAGGAGGGCGGGAAGCAGATTTCAGAGACCGAGTCAGCAGTTCCTGGGCCAGCTTGGGCTCCTCTGTGAGAAGCTTCTGGCTGCCCTCTTTCTAAGCCATTCGGCCTTCACTAACACTGGCAGGCTCTGCAGGTCCTCGCCCCAGGACCTTCACACACACCACACCCCTGCTGGGCGTGCCCTCACCTCGTTCCTGCCAGTACACTCCGGCTTCTTCCGGAAGCCTCTGTCACTCACTTGTGCTGAAAGGAAGTGTTCCTTCTCTGAAACTCAGTCATTGTCATTCTACCTCCAGAACTTAGACTGCAAACTCCAATATCTGGAGCGCTCAGGCAAGGGTAAATAAAAGAACAAATGTTTGCTCCTCCCTATGTCCATGAGCTTCTTAACGACAGGGCCTGGCACACAGTAGGTGTCCCCTAAATGTTAAGGTGCCGAGCACCTGCCTCTCAGACATGCCCAGGATTTGCCAGCTTATGGGCACTTTCATCCCGTGATTTGATCGGAGGCAGAGATCACTATGGTTAACATTCATGAAGCAGACGCCAAGACCAGAGACGAAAAGTGACTTGTCCAAAGCCACACCACAAAAGCATGAGAGCTGGGTGATTGAACCCAAGCCTCCTGCTCTAACGACAATGGAATCATCATTGTTACCCCAACGTGGCCATTTCTTAAGCATCTACTCTGTGCCAGGTGCTTTGCAGCCATGATCTCTTCCAAGTCTCAGATGAAAAATGGGAGCTCCAAATCCCCAACTTTTTCCTGTGATGCAGGCACTGACCAAGGCCGCATTGACCAGAGACCTGAGGACAGAGCATGGAGCTCGGTGCCGGGCCACTGCCCACCTAAAGCAGTCAGTTTCCTCCCTGAAGCCCTGGGCAGCGCTCTGCGTGACATTCCATCCTCTGGGGGTTGCTCATGGTGAGGGTAAGCGGGTGGGGAGGTCGGGGTGGGGGGTGGCCCCCACCATGGCTAGGCTGACCGGTGTCAGGGAGAGAGATGCTGGACCCTGTCTGATCCCTAAGCCTAAACCTCTGCCTCCATGCTCACCTCCTCCAGGAAGCCTTCCCCCAGCCTTCCTGAGAGCAGGAAGGGGCTTTGTGGACCATCCAGTTCCCCCTCTCTCTGCCCCCATTTCACATAGGGGGAAACCACAGCCCAGAAGGGAAGGCCCAGGAGGCCTCCTGGCTCCTAGCTTAGGGCCCTTTATGCCCTCCTCTGCTGCTGGGACCGCAGTCAGTACACACGACACTGTCCATGCCTCCTGCTGATGGCAGCAGGTATTCAGGGCCTCAGGCTCAGACTTTTAAACAAAAACCTGGGTCCCTATGGGCTCCATGGAATGGTCATAGCTACACCCCCCTCCCTGAGGCAGAGAAGACTCCCCGGGCCTGCCCAGGAGAGGCGGGCGTCATGTCCTATTTGCTGGCTCTGTGCACACTCTTTTCCTAGTGCTTTCCAAATGTCAGCTCTTTATTATGAAACCTACCAACTAAGAATGCCCTCCTCTGATGGTGGAGGGAGCCCAGGACATGAGGACCATTATTATCCCAATTTTACAGGGAGGGAAATAGAAGCTCTGTGATGCTGAGGATAGGCTGGAGGGGAGAGAACGTCGGGGAGTTGGGATTTGATCTGGAGTGTCTGACCTGGAGCCTCCCGTTTTAACCTCTACCCTGTGCTGCTCTGTTGAACTCAAGTCTGTGCCCTCCACCTGGCATTCCCTGAGGCCTGCACTCCACATTTCCTCTCTGAAGCTGGAAGGGGTTTTGGGTGGAAAAGGCTCCAAGGGAGTGTGCAGCAGTTTTGTGAATGGAGTCCTGTATGAAGGTGTGTTGTTATCTAATTATCACCAATCTAAGCCACTATAAAACATCATGGTTATCAGCTAAACCCTTCACGGAAAAGTCATGGTATTTCTCTGAACCATGGTTTCCTTTTCTGTAACAGGAGGAAAACACCCTCTGTCATCCAATGCAGTTAACCTTTGAGATGGCTCCCAGGGATCCCCATCTGGTGTTCGTGTCCTTGTGTAGTGCCATCTCTTTGAGTGTGAGCTAGAACTAGTGACTGACTCCCTTCTAGGGAACAGACCATAGCAAAAGTGACAGGATGTCCATGGGGCAAGGACCTCAGGGGGGCTTCTGGCCAACAGCCAGTGAGGAACTGAAATCCTGCCAACAGCCACACAAGGGAACTTGGAAGCAGGTGTTCCCCGCAACTGAGCAAGCCTTCAGATGAGAACACAGCCCAGAGGCACCCAACTCAGCCATGCCTGCATTCTTGGTCCACAAAAACTACAAGGCAATAAATGTTTCTTGTTTTAAGCTGGTAAGTTTTGGAGGGTATCTGTTATGCAGCTATAGGTAACCAATACACCTGGAGTTTTTCTACAGTGCGAGGTCTATTCTGCCCATACAAGTATTCAAGATATATTTATTGAGCACCACTGTGTGCCAGGCACTGTGCCTGGTATAGGGTTTGCAGTGATAAACCAGACAGATGTTATCTCCGCTCTCAGAGACCTCAAGGCTGAACTAAGGAGACAGATTTGTGAACGGACAGGGTGAGCAGTGCTGTGGGAGCCCAGGGCAGGCACCTGACCCACCCTGCAGAAGTCTGGGGAGGCTTCCTGGAAGAGGGGATGCCTGAGACAAACCCAAGACTGGGGAGAACCCTCCGGTCAAAGATGGAGCAGAAGGGCATCATAGAAAGAGGCCAAGGGAGTGGCAAGGTGAGCTGTAAGGAGAGTTGCCCACTGGGGGGACACAGGGAAGCAGGCTGTGGCAAAGCATGGCTGGAAGGGAGTACATGGGAGAGAGAAAGCAGAGCGGAAGAGCATGGAGGGTCTCAGGTGCTCACTGGAGAGCCTTGGACTTATCTGCCAGGCAGTGGGGAGTTACCAGGGGTGGAAGCAGCTAACATGGCCGGTAAGACTGAGCAAGGTGAAGAAAAGGCAGAAGGGTCAGGCAGGAGGGCAAGGACCCACGCAGGATGATGGCAACTACACCAGTCAGGCAGAAAACGGTGAGGCTGGGCTGGCGGAGAGAGGCTGGGGAGGCGTGGCTAGATCTTAGAGATATGAGCAGGCCCAATGGACAGGGATTTGGGGTCTAAGCAGATGGGGAAGGTGGGGGAAGGGGAAGAGAGAGGAGCTAAGAATGCTACCCAAGTTGCGTTGTGGGATTGGGTATGTCATTTACTTGGGCGATGTGCACAGGCGCATGGGCATGCGCTTGCTGGGAAAATCAAGAGGAGAAGGATGAGTTGGCCAACTCAGATTTTGCAGCGTTGCCAAAAAAGAAACTTAGGCAGACTGTCCCTCTAGGAAGCAGGTCTCCGCCCTAGCAGAGAAAAGCTACAGGCCGGTCTGGGAGAGGCGCCCTGGCAGGGCATTCCGGAAGCCAAAGGGCCAGGGTTTGGGGACAGTCTGGGGTGCAGGCACGTCCCTGAAGACGCTGGGGGCCACGACGCCAGCCCTCCCGACCTGGGGACGGGTCACCCACCTGCTGCGCGTAGCCCAGCGCCTTGTCGTACAGCGCGATGCCGGCGGCCAGCACCTGCGCTCGCTCCTCCCGGCTGGTGCAGCCCACGTCGAAGCCGTGCGCATAGCCCTGCTCCGCCAGGCAGCGCGCCGCACGGAGCTGGGGGTCCCCCGCCGCCTCGCGCTCCGCCTCCAGGCCCATGAGGCCCGCCAGACGCCTGGCGCACGCCTCCTCCTCTTCCTCCTGGCCCAGCCGCCCGTACACGTGCGCCAGGTTGGCCCAGGCGTTGAGGTTGCCCGGGTCCTCGCGGGCCACCTCGAGGAAGCGCTCGCGGGCCTCGCCCAGTTCGTCGAGATAGAAGGCGAAGGCGCCTAGGAGGTGGCGCACGGCGGGGCGCTGCGGGGCGGCCGCCAGCTCGAGCTCTTGCTGCAAGCCGTCCCGCTGCAGCTTCAGGTCCCGGGCGCGGAGCGAGGCCGGCGAGCGCGGCTCGAAGTTCAACTGCATCTCCAGGTGGAAGTGGCCCGGCAGGTAGTCCAGGTCGTCGATGAGGGCGTCCAGGTCCTCGGCCGTGGCCCTCCGGCTCCGCCATGGCAGCCCCGCGGCTCTCCGGGCTTCGCCCCTGCCCCGGAGGCTGAGGGGGTGCAGTAGCTGAGGCCCCCCCGGGGGAGCCCGGAGCGGAAGGCGAGGGACAGCGCGAGCGCGCGAAGGCACAGGGTCCTGCCGCCTCCGGGTCCTGGGGCGCCTCCCTCTGGTGGGAGGGTTTGAGCGTCGGGCCCTGGGAGCGCCCTGTGGGCGTGTCGGGCTTTCTCTGCTCAGTGGCTCTTAGATACCTGCATTGCACAACCAGGTGTGCCCGAAATACAGGTGCATTGTCAAGTGCAGGGCGCTAAAACCTCGGTGCATAGCGAAAGGCCTGTTTTTACTCTCTCTGCTCAGCTGATGCGGAATCAGGCTTAGGAGGAAAGGACTTGCCCAGGTCACAGAACTCAGGCTGTGCCCAAGCAGCCCGGAACCCAGCTGGCTAAACCCCAGGCGGGCCCTTTCATCCGTGGGCGCTTCTCCCCGATCTCTGCGTGTGCTCGCTAGTGACTAGGAGGGTGGGGACTGGTCCTTCCAACTGCCTGCGGAAACCCCCTCATTCTTGCTGCTTCTCCCGTCCTCTCCCAAGTTCCTGGGCTCTCCTTCCTCTGAAGGGAGCCTGCCACTTCTCCTTAGGCCTCCTTAGGCCCCTGCCCCACTTAGGATTGCCCTGACTCCTCTCTGCTCTGCATCTGGCCACTGTGGGAAAAGACTCTGGGGCTCCATGTGCTTGTTCTAATCCTTGTTCTTCATCCCTAATAACATGTGACCTTCATAATTGTGCATCACTTCATAATTTCACACTTCATGCTTTCCTCATCTGTGACATGAGGGTCACATTCTCTCCCCCCAGGGGTAGGGTAGATATCTGGGGTTAAACCTGGTAAATGTCACTCTGTGTAACTATCAGCTCCCACTCCTCCGCCTTGGTTCCCTCTCCATCCTGTATAGCACCTGTGGTCCTGCCAATCTCCGAGGACTGACACTGATTCCCTCTCTAGAAGTCCGGGCTGTGCTCCCTGCTGCAAGCCTGCTCATTCTCCAGGGCTTGGGCTGTGTAGCAAGTCCAAGCTTCTGAGACCCTCCCACCCCTCATTCCACCTGGGCAGGGCTCCAGACACCCTGTCCCTCCATCTTCTTGACAAATAGGCCAGCGTTTTCAAAAGTGGAAATAGAGCCAATTAGTAAACCTGGAAAAAAAAATGGACTTGAGCAATAAAAAGGTAAATTAAAAATATCATCCTGGTGTTACGTGTAATTTTACAATATGAAATTTAATACTTTTTAATAAAAAATTATTATAAATTCCTGGTGACTGTAGGGTGACACTTGGGCTCTGACCTTCTTGGGGGCATCAGGGACAGATTGCCAGAGTGCTTGGTCGTTTTTCCCCTTCTTTTTATTGCGGCAACATATACTTAACACAAAACTGACCATTTGAACCATTTTTAAGTGTACAGTCAGTTGCATTAAGAATATTTCCATTGTTGGGGCGCCTGGGTGGCTCATTTGGTTGAGCCTCTGCCTTTGGCTCAGGTCACGATCCTGGGGTTCTGGGATCGAGCCCCATAGCAGGCTCCCTGCTCAACAGGGAACCTACTTCTCTCTCTCCCTCTGCCCCTCCTCCCTGCTTGCGTGCTTTCTCTCTCTCTCTCTCTCAAATTAATAAAATCTTTTAAAAAAAGAATATTTCCATGTGGTGCAGCCATCACCACCATCCATCTCCAGAACTATTGCATTTCCCCCAAAGTGAAACTCTGTAACCCTTAAACAGTAACCTCCCATTCCTCCCTTTCCCAAGCCATTGGTAACCACCGTTCCACTTTCTGAATTTGAATCTCTCTCTGAATTTGAATACTTTAATGACTTCACATAAATAGAATAATATAATATTTGTCCGTTTGTGCCTGGCTTACTTCACTTAGCCTAATGTCTTTAAGGTTCATCATGTTGTAGCCTGTGTCAGAACATCCTTCCTTTTCAAAGGGGAGTAATAGTTCATCGTAGGTATGTGTATGCATTCAGTGGACATTCAGGTTGTTTGCACCTTGGCTCTAGGGAATAATGCTGGCACGGACAAAGGGGATACAAGTATCTGTTTGAGTCCCTGCTTTCAGTTCTTTTTTGAAGATACACCCAGAAGTGGAATTGCTTGCTCAGATCAATCCTATGTTTATTTATTATTATTATTATTATTATTATTATTATTATTATTTTTCTTTGCAAACTGTTATACTGTTTTCCATAAGAGCTACATCATTTGACACTCCCGCCAATAGTGCACAAAGGTCCCAAGGTCTCTGCATCTTTGACAATACCTGTTATTTTCTGTTTCACGTTGTGTTTTGTAATGGCCCTCCTCAGGCGTGCGTTTGACTTCCGATCTGCCTCTGAGAAGGTGAGTAGGAGCTGGATGGCAAGTGTAGGTTGCAGGTGAATTTCAGAGGAAGGGAGGGCCACAGGGAAAGGCCGGAGGTTTGCGGTGCAGGGGGTGACTCAGGGCACCCATATGGCTGAAATGTACAGTGGGCCAGAGACAGAGGGGATGAAGACTGAAGGCAGTGGGGACAGCACCATCATGGAGGCCTGAACCCCGAGAATCTTGACCTGATTCCGCTGACATAACAGCTGGTCCTCAGCCTGGGTGGGTGGAACATCTTGCAGCCGGGGAGCTCCCAAGCCCAGTGATATCTGCCATGGGACCCTACACCTACACTAGACTGACCAGCGCAAGTTACTCTCCCTCTCTGAGCCTTGGTTTCTCCTTCTGTGTAATGGCATGGGAGGGGCTTTCAAGAAGGAATGAGTTGGTTGCTAGGACTAGTGTGTTGCTATAATGGGGAGGCCTTGGGCTGACGTGGGTGGGTGGCTGCCTTGTGGCAGAGCTGACTCACCCCTGCCTGTGCCTGCTCTGGCCTGTCTGGCAGCCAGGATTCCCCACCCGACCGACCTTGGTCTATATTCCATGGTCACCCCTCCATGAGTCCTGGAGCCAAGGGGCTCAGGCCGGGAGCGAAGCTGCAATGCAGCCTCAGGAAGGTTCTGGCCCCACTGACGACACTTGAACAGAAGAGGGGCTGGTCACAGGGCCGCTCCTGTGCACAGGACTTCCTAGTGGACACAACCCCACTTCATGGACACCTCCAGGGAGCTCCTCTGCGAGGCAGCAGTCACTGCCCAAGTCACAAACAAGGAACTTGAACTCTGACCAGTGTCACGTACCCAAAGCTGCCAGTTGGAAGGCAGCAAGAGCCAGGATTCAGATGTGACTCTCTTTGAGGATTTCTGCACGACTGGGAAGTTACTCTAGATGAATTCCTTTATTGTGCACTCATTGTTCAACAAATATTTACTGGGCTTTTACTGCGTGCCAGGTACAGTACCAGGAAGGGAGTGAGATACAGTCTCTGCCTCTGGACCTTTGCTAGGTCCCCTTCCAAGGGCTGGGGATGGCCTCTCATTGAGATTCTGCTATGTGCCAGGAGCGTACTCAGTCCTGCTCGAAGTCTGGAGGGAAACAGAGATTATTAGCTTCCTTTTACAGGTAAGAAAGTGGGGAATCGGAAAAGGAAATGAATTGCCCACATCTGCTCAGTTGGGAAGGGGTGGAGCCTGTGCCTAGATGACCAAGGGTGTGTGTCCCCAGGCCTGGCACCTCTGACTGCCAGCTCAGTGGTGCAGGGTGGGCACTGTGCCAGACATGGCCATGTGCCTGCCTGTCCTGGGGCCTGAGAGTCCGGCCCACAGCTATGCCAGGCATCTGGACTTCTAGTTCAGTGCTATACTGGGATGTCAGAAGGGTACTTGGTGGACCCTAAAAGGAGACACACTGTCCCGGGAGCCCAGCTCCACCATGGACTGGATGTAGGACCCCAGGCAAGTCCTGCTTTTCTCTGGTTTCTGCCCTGTCATCATTAAATGGAGTGTGGCTCTGTGCTGTGCCTCAGCCTTAGACCACTGGGAGGATCAAATGTAATCATGAGAGATGATAAGAGATGTAGCATGACCAAGGGGCACTGATCAAGGGATAAAGGAGGAAAAGGAGGAAAGGGAGCTGACCATACCCTGCTGGGAGACTCAATTCCTTTCTTTCCTTTTCTTCTTTCTTTTTTTTTTTTTTTCCTTTGTTTGTTTGTTTATTTATTTGAGAGAGGGAGAGAGCAGGAGAGGTGGGTAGGTCAGAGAAGAAGGTTCCCCACTGAGTAGGGAGCACGATGTGGGACTCCATCCTGGATCTCCAGGATAATGACCTGAGCTGAAGGCAGCCACTTAACTGACTGAGCCACCCTGGTGCCCCTCAACTCCTTTCTTTACTAGCACTTCATACACACACTTAATGATGAATTTGGAATTCTCCTCCAGGAAGCCTTCCCTGAACTACTACCTACGGGCTGGGTCTGAGGACTCCTTCTCTCATAGGCCTGGCCACACTGTGTGGTTACTGGTTCCCCCAATAGATTCTTAGGGCCAGGATCAGGCATCTTACACAGCGTCTGCCCAGGGTGGGTGTCTGGGGGTTTGTGGGGGACAGATGAGCCCGGCCTCCATCCCTGCAAGCCTTCCCTCCCTCTCTGCAGCCCTCCATACTCTGGCTCTCCTTGTTGGTTCCCACTTTCTCCTCCTTCCCTCTCCGAAGTGGAGAAGGAATGGGGATGCCCTCTCTTGGCCCAGGCCGAGCCCTCTCTGCGGCTCCCAGCGGCCCCATGAGCGTCCGTTAACATTTCGAGGCATTTCGGAGCCTCGCTCTAATAGGCTCCGCGACCTGCCGGGATAAAGCAAGACATCGGAAAGGGTTCCTCCACAAATGACTCTAAAATGACTCTAAAAACCACCAGGAAAGCCATTAAAGCTGCAGGGCTCAGAGAAGGATCTCAGGCAAAGTGGCGCGGAAAATGTGCAGAGCGGAAGCAGAACGGCAGGGGGCGCCTGTGGGCACAGACGCGCACAGAATCTCTGGCGAATCACAGGTCACAAGGCGGGGTTGCCGCGGCAGCAGTGGCCGCTGGCCCCAGCCCCAAGAGTTACCTCGGCGGGAGTCCCAGTTGAAGACCTCGACTGGAGGGGGAGAGGGGGGACCCGGGCCATGGGCACCAAATGGTTTAGCGGGGCACCCTTCGGGGTGCAGAGCCACAGGTGGGGGTTCCCCCTCCCCCCCCGGAGGCGCGGCTGGAGTCTGGGGGAGGAGGGAGAGACGGGAGGGGGCCTGGCAGTGAGGAACGGGGGCCGGTCTTTCCAGGTCCCACCGGCTGCCCTTCTAGGCCCGGGGCTCATTCACCATCCTTAAGTGCTTTGAAAGCGTTTGGAGAGCACCTCCTGTGGGCCCCGCGCAGAGAGGCCTGCAGCCCAGCGCGGGGTGTATGTGTGGGGGTGCTGTCACTCCGCCCAAGAGAGGTGGGCAGGGTTTCAGCGCAGAGATTCCCCCCACCCGCCACATTTACGCTATCTACTCTGTGCCGGGCACAGCTTTAGCACCTGCGAACATAACAGCGAGCATACGGCAAAACCCGTACTCCGGGGTTGGCAGTTCTCGTCGGGAGGGGTGGTTGGAGTAGATAATAAACCAAAAGGAAAAAGATATAAAATGTTGGGTAGTGATAGGGCTAAGGAGAGGAAGCAAGCTGGGAGGAGAAGCTGGGAGGTGCTGGCAGCTGGTGGTTGGAAGGAGAAGATGACTTTTGAGTAAAGGCCCCCCAGCAGAGGGGAGGGGACCAGGCAAGGGTAGTGTCCAGGGGAAGAGAGGCAGGAAGGACAGAGACCCTGGGGTCCCAGCAGCCAGGTCCTCTGGGAAGCCAACACGGCCAACCCCCAGAACTGTCCACACAGTGTCTGGGGGCCAGGCCTTGGGATCTCACTGGGCCTCTGTCCCTCCCTAGGTTTGATGTCTCTGCAGTTTACCCCAGCCACAAGAAATTCAGCACCTTCATGGAGGCCCCGTACTCCAGGCTTCATTCTTTGGACCTGGTAAATTTGTGTAGCTTCCCTGCAGCCCTACCTCTCCCCCATGCCCCCCTCCAGTGCCTTGCCATTGGGGAAGAGCTGAGTTGTGTCACTGTTGTACCTTAACACCTCTCCAAGCCTCTAGTTGGGAGCATAGAGCGTGGCTCAGAGTCGGGGCCTTAGATGTGCTGATAAGTGCAGGACTGGGGTGAGGACCGCGTGGGTTGGGACCACAGAGCCCCGGGGGGCATTTCCTCTTTGGTAAGAACTGGCTGTAGGCTATACCAATGATACTACCCTTCCCCGCTATAGGGGAGTATACGGGGATCAACGACAGAGGGTGTTGTGATGGTCCCGTGAGAGCCATGCCCCTCAGCGCTGGGTTGGGGACTAGGGGTAGAGGCTGCAGTGGGCTCGGCCTGTCCACCCCCAGCTCAGGGTGGCCTCTGGGGGGAGGAAGTTGCTCTGTGGACAGATTCTGTGGATGTGACTGTGCTCTGACTCAGTCCCACATAGGACCTGGGACCTACAGCTCCAAGGAGACCTGCTTTAGTAAGAAGAAGCTCAGAAAGGAGGTGGGCACAGGCTGGGCCCGTGCCCAGGAAGCTGTCCGGCTGACCCAGCTGCCCCACTTCCAGTACCAGACCATCATGAAAGAGAAGCAGCTGCAGGTGAGTCCTCCCTTGGGGAATGCCACCACCCTCCAGAGTCCTTCCTGGGAGGACCTTCCCAAGCAGAAGGTTGTTACCCTCTGCTTTCTTCTCTTGGGGCAGAAGGAGAAGCTGGGACCCGGCTCCTACAACCTCAAAGACTTCCTGGAAGAGCTGAAGGAGAAGCCCGGCAGCACCCGGGGGCTGCTCAGCTCTGGGGAGGTTCGCTTCCGAGGACTCATTGGGGTAGGTGTCCTCAGGTACTGGGGAGGGTCCCCCCCACCATGCTCCCCTCCATCTGCAGAGCACGCAGCCTGGCTGGTGCTGGACACACCCCTCCTTGTGCCATGTCCTCCCCAGGCTCGGCCAAGCTCTCCTCTGGGTCTCCCAAACCCCCCTGCCTCCTGCTTTCCAGTATCACAACCTTGAGTCCAAGGGCTGTCATATATCCCTGTGCCTGTCCCTCACTGGCCCAGGAGCTTCCAGCCGGCAGGACGGGTCTGGTTCATCCCTGAGTCCCAAGCACAGAGTCCAAACATCTATATTTTAGGTGCTCGACAAACTCATCCACCTATATGTCCATCTGTCTAGCCAGCAAATAATGGCTGAGCACCTACTAATTGCCACGCACTGTTCTCGGGCTTGAGGACTGAGCAGTGAGAACTGGGGCCCTAGTGGAAGGCACAGCGGTACAAAGAAGCAAATCCTGTACGATCAGGACCGTGAGGAAAAATGAGACCAGGAAGGGATACAGAGTGAGGGAGGTGCAATTATAGGGTGGTCAGAGAAGACCTCTGGGAGGAGGTGACCTTTGAGCAAAACCTGCAGGACATGAGCGCTGGAGATTCACAGTAGCTGCAGGAGAGCATTCGAGGCAGCGGGAACAGCAGGTGTAGACAGGGAGTTGAACCAGCAGGCAGGAGGCCAGTGCGGCTGGAAGGAGGGACAAGAGTGGAAGGAGGAGAGACGGCAGAGGAGTGAGGGCCAGAGCGCAGGACCTTGCAGCAAGGCAGGGCTTGGGGATTGATTCTGAGCGCTGTGGCAAGACTGTGGAGGGTTTGGACAAGGGAAGGGCCTCATTTACATTTTCAGAGGAGCACCCTGCTCCTGGGGGTGGGGCTCGGAGGCATCCAGGTGGGGGAGGTGATAGTGGTAAGGGGTGGAGTGGCATCCGTGTGGGTGGGGGCGATCATCCCATATGGGGAGAACAGAGTGGGGTTCAAGCTCAGGACGGGCAGGAGGGAGAAGGCAGAAGTCACACCCTCCCAGAGCAGAGCTCGCTCTGAGGTTTACTAAGTGCCCTCCCCCACGGCCCTGGTGCTCTCCGCACTGGATGCTCTTGGTCTCCTTCCAGCTCCTCAAATGGGCCAAGCTCTTTCAACTGGGGCTTTCCTCCTGCCATTCCCTCCACCAGAAGTGTTCTTCCTCTCCCTCTCCTTTGGTCAACCTCGTCTGCTGCCCCCCAGTCAACCCTCAGCTGTCAGCTCCAAGGTGACTTCCTCCAGGAAGCCTCCCTGACCCCCACTAGATGCTCCCTTTCCTAGGAGTTCTGCTCATGGTTGTGTCTAGTGTTTCTGCTCCCCTGGACATCAGCCCCCGAGGGTGGATGACATCTGCCTGGTCGGCTCACTGCGGGACTCCCAGGTCTTAGCTGTGCCTAGCACTCAGTGGGGCACATCGTAGGTATTTGTAGACTGAATAAGTGCATGCCTGTCTGCTAAGTACGAGGTGTCCCAAAACATTCTCGGTGTTTGCAAACCTTCCAGGTGAGGCTCGGGCCTTGCCTGGGTGAAGCCTGGAAACTACAGCTCCTTGTATCTTAGGCACAACAGACGCTGTTCAGGGCAGCCTGGGGAGAGGGGCCGCCCCGAGGCATTTCAAACTGAGTCATTACCTTCAAGTCTAAAGTAGTAACAATTGACGAATTATGCCACGTGCCAGGTGCTGTCCTAAGCACCTGAGTGTACCAATTAGTCTAATCCTCACAACACCCCTGTGAGGTCCGCCCTGTCATTATCCCCGGTTTACAGATGAGAAAAAGAGCCCAGAGAGCTTAAGTAACCGCCCAAGGTCACAGAGCTGTGAGTGGTACAAGCAGGATTTGGATCCAAGGGCGACCGCACATAAGCAGTGTACTTGACACCTCGGTGGGCTTACTGGGATTTTGTTCCTTGGTGGCCCCTGGATGACAGTCTTGGCCAGAACCCTGCCCAGATGGTGACAGAGAAACAAGCCTGATGCTTCCTACCCGTGTCTCCAGCCCCCGGCCCCGGGGCATCTGTGAGTGTTGGCTGAGTAAGGGTGAAATGTCTCACTGCCCGGCCCTCGCGTCCAGCTGGTTCTTCTGCTACTTTGTCACCCTATCTGCTCCTGCAGTAACCTCCCCCAGGCCCTGCGGGATTTCTCTGAGCCACTCTCCTGGGCTCAGGGCTGGACAGCAAGCTCAAGGGGGTGGCCCTGCCCTGGTGGGTGCAGAAGGCAATCCCTCGGGAAGCTCATGTCCAAGGCCCATTTTCTGTCTTCTTGCTGTGAGACCTGGGCTGGGAGCCTGGTGGTCTCCTCTGGGTTACAGCTGCCCCCTGTCCAGAATGCTGACCCCTCCATGGGTCCAGCTAAAAAAAAAAAAAAGCTGTGCCAATTCTTACATTCCCACACACCTCCCCCAGAATTAATCACTCCTGCCTGGGTCCCCAAAGTGCTGACAGCCAAACATTCCAGTCAAAATCGTGGACTTTCAGGGTGCCTGGGTGGCCCAGCTGGTTAAGCGTCTGCCTTCGGCTCAGGTCATGATCCTAGGGTGTTGGGACGAACCCCACATCGGGCTCCCTGCTCAGTGGGGAGCCTACTTCTCCCTCTGGCGTCTCCCCCTGCTTGTGTTCTTTCTTTCTCTCTCTGTCAAATAAATAAATGAAATCTTAAAAAAAAAAAGAAAATTATGGACTTTCACATCAGCCCAGGTGTGTTACTCCATCTTGAAACCTGAAGGGTTGAAGGAAGAGATGAGCCCAGGGCTCTGGGCTGGGTGCTGTCCATGGACTCCAAGCGCAGCGGTCACTCTCTGTTGTAACTGATGCTGCTGCTTCTTCTTTTTTAAGATCTTATTTATTCATCTGAGAGAGAGAGAGGGAGAGAGAGCACACAAGCAGAGAGGAGGGGTATAAGCAGAGGGAGAAGCAGACTTCCCATCCAACAACGCAGGACTAAATCCCTGGAATCGTGACCTGAGACAAAGGCAGACGACTGAGTCACCCAGGCATCCCTATTGTAACAGGCACTTCTAAGGTCACCTCGAAGGTGCCCCCAGGATCATGGCCCTCCCGTCCCTGGGGCTTACACAGGGCCTTGGGAATCAGCTCCGGAAGTGGGTGGATTTTGCAGCTGGAAGCTTAGCCGCGGCTCCTTTCCGGAGGTGGGACCTTGGACTTGAGGTCTGACTCTCTGAACTGTTTCTCATCTGTTCATTGTGGATGGTGCTGATTTGCTCTCATTGGGTCACCTCCAGGACCAACGTGCTGGGGCTTCTGAGGCACCTCACACACCACCCAAGGACCCAGCTTCCTCCCTGGGGGCTCCTGAGCACACCTGCAAACCCCGGGCCCTGGAAGGAGGCAACGCGTCATCCTGTCCTCTGAGGGCAAACAGATCCCCAGCAGGGCTCCCTGCCTCGTCCATCCTGTCCTGTGGGGTTGCTTTCCCAGACTGGTTCCAGAGGGCAATGGGCAGGGCTGAGCCATCTGTTGGGCGGCAGCGACCTCGTGTGGCTGAGAGAAGCAGCGCAGCAGCAAACGTTCCAGGTCTCTCTCCAAGGACCACCTCCCCTCACTAACCCGCCCACCCACCTGCACTGCAGGGAGCCTCCCCTCACCCCACCTACAGAAACCATACTTCCTATCCTGGCAGTGGAAGCTCCAAATACTCACTCCAGCTGCAATTCTCCGTCTCTCCTTCCCCCTCAGACTCTCCTCCTGACCCCCAAGACAGGCATCCCACCCTGACTTAGATTTTGGTACCCAGTATGGGCTGAGCACTGTGCAGGAGATTTTATAGACATTATTTAAAATTTCCTCCTCATTGTCCTGGAAGAAAAACATTACTATCTCCATGTTACAATGGTGGACCCTGAAGCTTAGGATGAAGGGGTATGTCCAAGGTCACTCAGCTGTGGAGCAGCAGAACCAGGATTCAAACTCAGGACCCCAGATCCTTCCAGGTCACAGCATCATTCATAGCACAGTGAGAACCCCATTCATGCAAATGCAGGGCTATAAAATGGGTGTAACAGATGGCATTTCTAAGACCACCGAAGCCGGCGACTGTCTGGGGTGATAGGGAAGGAAGGCTTCATTCCCAGGAGAGATGACATTTGAGCTGGGTTTGCAGAATTAGACTTTTCTTAAGATTTATTTATCTGAGAGAGGGAGAGAGAGCCGGCGCACACGCCTGTGAGCAGGATGGGGGGGGGCACAGAGGGAGTGGGAGAGGGGAAGCAGATTCCCTGCTGAGGGAGGAGCCCTACCCTGGGGCTCAATCTCCTAGCAGAGGGAGATCATGACCTGAGCCAAAACCAAGAGTTGGACGCTCAACTGACTGAGCCGCCCAGGTGCTCCAGAATTAGAATTTTCTGAGGCCAAGAAGGCAGGGAGGCAATCGAACACAGGCAAGGAGGCTGGCAGAATGGTATTTGGCGAGCTGCAAGGAGCCCAGCTGGTAGGAGTGTGTGATGGAGGAAGGCAGCGGCATGAAACGAGTTGGCCAGGCCAGTGGGGCCTCCGGGAAGAGCCTGAACTTGGGACTGAAGGTTCGAGCAGTGGTGGAACTGTGTTGAGACCGAGCATGCCGTGTGTTGGGGTGTGGTTAACACACAGAGGCCCCGAACATCCCGTTCCCCTCCCAGGGGCTTCTCTTCCTCAGACATACTCCGCATTAGCAGAGGGACTGATGACCTTTCTGTCCCTCCCCCCCTCCTGACAGAACTACTATCCAGGCCCCGGAAATTATGGGGTGAAGGGTAACCCATACACAAAGCTGGAGGAGAAGTCCTGCAGCCGCTCTCACTCTGAGGCCCCCCCATGCCGGACAACCCACAGGACGCCCCCCATGGCTCACCAGGTACCTCCCCCCAACCTGGCCGGGCCTGGCCTGCCTTTCTGCACAGTCCTGGGCCAGTGGGGGCACAGAGAGGACTCCTGGGGCAGATGGGGAAACTAAGCCCCCGTGGAGGAGGGGGCGGGAAGGGCCTGCTTCGGTGGTTCTCCTGGGGGACTGCCATCTGCGCTCTGTTCTAGGGGAGTGGTCTGGCACCCTGCACCTACTCTTTCAAAAGTGGCATTGAGGCGTACCTGGCAAAATCCATGGGCACCCGTGGTTTCTACGACACATTCTCTGGCGACCGCAGCAAGCCGCAGCCTTATGGGCATTTCTCGGTGCAGGTGTGTACCCAGGTGAGGCGTGGAGCAGGTGTTCCCCGCCGGCATGGCCAGCCTCACTCCCTGCACTGGGATCACCACCAGCCTGTGCGCTCCCCACCCTCGTGGCCCCCGTGCGACAGGGCACCCCGTGTTGGGTGAGGAAGTGGGGTGTCCGCGCCTCTCAGAAGGAGAAGAGCTAGGGTCTGAATGCCAGCACATCTGTCTGGCTTACCCGCACGGACCGCAGAGGAGGCACAGAGGGTCAGGGCTGGATGCCACGGGCCCCCGAGGGCACAGGTGTGGGTGCCTGGCTACTTCGTAAGCACTTTCCAGGCGTCACAGGCCCAGCTCCCAGCAGTGCTGTTAATGAGCCAGAGACCTGGAGGGCCGGGAGGGCCAGAAAACCGAGGTCGAATTTTAACTCGCAGCCCACCTTTCCCGCCCCCATCACGCTCGTCGTGTGATCCTTGGCATGGCGTTTTGCTTTCTTCCCATTCGTGGCGACTGGAGTTCAGTCTCTGTCCCACGGCCCGCTCATTTTGTCTCCACTCGCTGTGCGAGTTTGGGGGCAGGTCAGAGTCATGGGCATGACCGCCACTATGGTACTTCTAGCAGAAAAGGACACACAATCATGAGTAAACACCTCACAGAGTGTCGGCAGGTGGTGACAAGGGGTTGCTGGTGGTGAAACATTGACACGCTTCAGACCGATGGGCGACTTGCCACGGAATAAGCCCTCCCACCCGGCTCCTCGCCAGGGCCTCCCACATGCCCCCACGACCAGCTACCGACGTGATCCCCTCCAGCACAGCAGGCGCCGTGGGAGAGAATATTTTTTATTATCTAAAGAAGAATAAACTTTTATTTTTGGAGCATTTTTAGGTGCACAGCCTACTTGAGCAGCAAACCCAGAATTCCTATACCTCCTTGGTGTCCCCTCCCTGCCCGGCCTCCCACACTGGCCACATCCCGCTCCAGGGTGACAGATGTGGTACGATATACTGACATTATTATCACCTGAAGCCCATAGTCTTCAGTCTGAGGATTGTGTCTTCTACAGGTTTGGAGAAAAGTGTCCATCATGGTAGTGTCCTACAGAGTAGATCACAGCCTGAAAAACCTGCTGTGTTACCCCATCACACTGGTTTTTAGATGTTTGGGCCATTGCTCCTGCTGAGAATAGGATGCCGGCCATAATGCCATTGAAATGAGCACAAAAGTGAAGAAATGTGCAAACAGATGCTGGTTACATTGTCCGGGGGCACAGACATGGAGGCTGTGAGACTCACTTGGCCCCTGGCCAGGGCTGCATCTCTGCCCTCCCCGTCCCCGCCCCCCCCCCGCCGGCTGCTTGGGGACATGGGGAGGCAGGATGGACAGCGATGCCTCCTTGTGTGGCCACTTGCTTTTCTCTGCTGCTGAAGGTCCAGAGAGAGGGCTCGGGTTTTCCTGGCCTAACAGACACCTTTTTTTTTTTTCTGTTTCTCAGAAAAGAAAGCCCAGGGAACTGATGAATTTTACGAGCTTCGTGGAAGAACTTAACTCACATCACAATAAGAAGCGTGGGGTTTTTTCGAAAATTTCTCGCAACCCGGAAACCCCTACAGAAAGGATTTACTGGGCCACCCTTAGCCAGTGTCCCCGAAAACTAGTCAGTGTCTCCGCCCCCCCAAAACCTTACTTCCTTCTTCTCTTGGGAGGGGCTCTCCTGCGGGGCCAGCATGGGATGGGGCTGGCTATTTCAGGGGAAAAGTTAGCCTTGGGTATCAGACCCACGTGGTTTCCAGTCCTGGTCTTGCCTGTCTTGTCACTCTGAGTACGTCCGTCCCACTCTCTGAGGCTCAGTTTACTCGCTTGTCCTCTGAGCATACCCACGTGGGCTGAGAGAGGTGAAGGTCTGGAGCTGGCAGCGTTGGGCTTGGAACCCCCCAAGTGTCCCTGGGAAGAAGCTGAGGGAACATGGGGCAGGGCAGAGTGTGAATAAGGGGGTGTTCCCTGACAGGGGACTGCCCACCTGCTCCCTCCAAGGGAATGGGGCACTCCTCTTTGGGGGTGGGATGGCCAGTGACCTGGATAGACCCCCCAGGCAGGACCTGCCCTCCAGGGAGAACTGCTCAGGGCTTGGGAAGGAGTAGGGCCCGGAGGAATGGAAAAGGGTGCCACCATTTCCTGAATGCCTGCTCTGGGCCAGGCATCTTCCAGCACCCCAAAGTAGGAGTTAGCATTTGCATTTTACAAAAGGAAACTGAGTCCCCAGAGATAGGGAGGGATTTGCCCAGGCTCCCCCAGCAAGTATGAGAAGAAACCAGCTCCTCTAGTTCCAAACTCTTTGTGGCTTTCACTTTCTAGGTTGGAAATACCTCTGTGGCCCTCCCAGGCCTGTGGGCCTTTGGGAACCCTGAAAGAGGGGTCAGGTTGATGGGTGGGGTTAGAGTGGGTGGCATGAGTTATGAGGGCTCCACAGGGCTCCTGTGGACATCCTCCACAGGGCATCCTCACAGAGGATGAGTGAGTTGGAAGGTGGTTGGGTAAACCCCTCCCGCCCCTGTTTTTGGCTCAAGGCCCAGGGCTGCCAGGTCAGCATGAGGTCAGCCGCCCAGAGCCCTCACCTGCCCCGGCCCCAGGCTGACACCGCCAGACCCCTCCAGCTTTCCGCTCCCATTCCTTACCCCTAGGCCACGTCTGGTCCCGGTTCATGGCTTCCTCCAAAGACAGAATGTAAACGTGTCAACCAGCCACCGTTCCTGTTCTCTTCCAAGCGGATGGGCATAAAGGCCTGCCAGATGGTTTTGGGAAGCTGGGTGAGTGGGTCTGGAGTGGGAGTTACATGGTGATGAGCAGGGAACTCCCTCCTGTCTCTACAGGCAGCCCCAAGCCCTCCTTGCCCTTAGAAACAGAGGCTCTATGTGAGCCCAAACCCACTTATTTCTCCCTGTCTTATTCCCACTGTCTTATTTCTCTAAGGCAATGGTTTCCAGACTTGAGTGGGTATTAGCATCCCCTTGGAGGGCTTGTTAAAACACAGATTGCTGGGTGTCCCGCCAGAGAGTCTAACTTGGTAGCCTGTAGTAGAGCCTGGGTGTCTGCATTTCTAACACGTTCCCAGGTGATGCTGCTGCCGCCGCTGCTCCAGGGATCACACTTTGAGAACAGTTGCCCTAAGGGACGTCACCCCAGAGCCATCCCCTTCTCTGATTTTCTCAGGGAACTGCTCCCTCCATTCTCTTTGTATTTGTCTCGGGGCCTCTGGGGCAGTTAGCCCCCTTCTCATCCTTGGTGAAGCAAGGTCCCCTTCGGTCGCCGACCCGCTCCCCAGAGGCAGCCATCCCCACGTGTGCGATGTAACCTTTCGTTAGTGTTCTTGTAAAACAGCTAAGCTCTCGGGTTGCGTGTGCATGTCATCTTCATTTACACAAATGGCACTGGGCATCGAGCTCATTCTGTTTCTTACTCCCGCCCTTCAGTCTTTAAGGGCACCTTTAATTGGGTTCTAATAGTCACACAGAGAGGGGCGTGAATCCTAAGTGAACGGCTCCATGAATGGCCACAGAACGGACTCACCTGTCTCTTTCCATGATGCTTCCACCGCCTCCCCTCGCACCCCTACACCTGCCTTCCCATGATGCTCCCACTGCCTCCCCTCGCACCCCGACTCCGGAGTGCTGGCTTGGCTGCGACTGTGCCCACACCCTGTCGCCCTGCCTGATTCTCAGGAGGACCTGCTAGTCAGCTCTCTGCAAGCTTCTGTTTTCTCAACCCAAGCTGGCACCTCCTGCAGAGGAGAGGGTCTTTGCTTGGGGACCCCAGGAAAGGTATTTAGATAAGAGCCAGATGCTGCTGCCGTGGGGCTGGCCACTCCAGAGTGGGAGGGGTGAGGTGAGATCCACTATCTGGGGCGGGAGGCACGCCACCAGGACCTTGCTGCCAACCAGACTGGCCTGTCCCCTGTGGGCAGCACCTCAGACCCTGTCTGGCTCCTGTCATCTCCCAGGCCACTGTTGGCACAGTAGCTCCGCAGGTGCTGGGGTTCCTGGCCCACCATTGTCCTGCCCTTCCTGGTGACTCTGGGCAGGTGGCTTCTCTCTGAAAGTCTCTGTTGGTGCCTCTTGATTATATCAGCGACTGTTCCCAAGTGAGGTCACATGCTGAGATACGAGGGGTTAGGACTTCTGCACATCTCTTTGGAAGACACAGTTCAAGCCCTAACAAGTGGAATAGGGAGCAGTGTGGTGGTGGGGGGGAGGGGCTGAGTTCAAATCTCCAGGCCAGGCCTTGGGCTTGCTAATGTCCTGCCATCCTCTCCCTCTGTACAGAACCCTGTAGGTGTGGGTCGCTACCTCAACACCTGGCTGGCAGAGACCAAGGACCATCGACAGCGTTATCGGTCCCTATTCCTGGGTGGATCCAAGCGCTACCCCTCAGACCCAGCCAGGGACAGGCTCATGCAGTGAGTGCTCCTGGAGCTCTGGCAGAGGGGCAAGGGCTTACTCTGGGGTGGGCTGGGGTTCCCCTCTTCTCCCCCTGCCACCAGTGTGTGCTCGCTTCCCATGGGAACACAGCTCTACGGCCCCTGGGGCCAGCCCGACAGCGAGGCAGTGGAGAGGTTTCAGACTGCCACCTGTGCTGCCTACTGGCTGTGTGAGGTGGGGCGCATCCATTAACCTCTCTAAGCCTCCTTTCCTTCAGCTGTGATGAGCAGAGGACTGTGGGGCCCCCCAAACGAGAGGCTCTGTCTAGAGCTCCTGCTGAGGAAAAGGGGCTCAGTGCTAACTCCTCCACCCACAACCCCCACCGTCTCAGTGCGGCCTTGGCTGGCCTCCCCATGCAGAATCTCAGTTTCTTGGTGTTCGTGATGGGGTTGCTAAAACTGGTTTCAGGGAGCTGTTGTGAAGCCTAAGGAGAAAAGGTGCCTGAGATGCCACGGCTAAGTACAAAGCAGCTTGTAAATGCGAGCTGCTGCCATTTTTTTTGACCCAAGAGGCCATCAGGTTCAATGTAATCTCCACTTCAGAATGGTCAAGGGTGAATAAACATGCACTCTAGATCATTCTGCTGTTGGAAAATCTGTGAGGGCATGAGGACCGGATTGCTTGGGGAAAGCCCAGCTTTTAACTGCTTATTTTTAGCAATAGGGCTGTTGTGTCTTTGTTCTTGACTTATGCCCTTGTTTTGAGAGGGTGGCGCTTTTTAAGAAAAAAATTTTTCCTACCTGCACAACTGATTAACAGTTTGCTTGGAAACAAGATGTTAGGTTGGAAATATTATTCCTCCAGAATTCTGAAGACTTTGTTCCATTGCCTTTGAGAATTCAAGCGTGGTGAAAATTCCTTAGCCATTCTGGTTTTCGGTCCTTTGAATGCGTCTTCCTCTCTAGAAGCTTTTAGGATCTTCTCTTTGTCCTTTGTGTGCTGAAATTTAATCTTAAATAATCCTAGTGTGAATCTGTTTTCACCTACAGTTGTGGGTACTTAGTGGGTTCCTTCCATCTGGAACAATTTTCTGGGAAAATCACTTGCATTTGTGTCTTTGGTGATTTCCTCCCCTCTGCTTTGTCTCCCTTCTTTTATTTATTTTTTATTTTTATTTTTTTAAGATTTTATTTATTTGTCAGAGAGAGAGGAGAGCGAGCGAGCACAGGCAGACAGAATGGCAGGCAGAGGCAGAGGGAGAAGCAGGCTCCCCGCCAAGCAAGGAGCCCGATGTGGGACTCGATCCCAGGACGCTGGGATCATGACCTGAGCCGAAGGCAGCTGCTTAACCAACTGAGCCACCCAGGCGTCCCTGTCTCCCTTCTTTTAGATGAAGGTTAATTATCCTGGTTTGATGTTTTAGCTTTCTTATCTTGTTTTTTTTTTTTTTTGTTTTGTTTTTTTTTTTCCTTATTTCCCATCTCTGCCTTTTCTATCCTACTCTTTGGTCAATTTCCCTTGTTCTTATCTTTGAACTCTGCTATTACCTTTTGAAATTTTGGCTTCATCTTTTATAGTTTGCAAGAGCTCTTGAATGTTGTGGATTGCTTTCTTTTCTTTTTTCTTTTCCTAGCCCCCAGAGCATTGTCTTATATGCCATATGTTCTTTTATCTGAAGATAACAATGACAATTTCCCTTCAGTTTACTTTTGTCCCCCACAGGGCCTGTGGTTCTTCCAAGTTCCTTATTTCTTTGACCTGTGTTGTTCATGTTTAAGAGGAAAGCACTAACCAGGGCTGTGAGTCTGGTGGGGCTTGTGGGTTGGTGGCTTCACCTGGAGTGAGTAGATAATGGGGGTCTGATCCTTCTTTTGGAAGACCCTCCAGGTCAGTGTTTCTAGGTGCTTTCTGTGGGACAGTTCAGCTTCTCTAGAAAAGGATCCTACATCCTGGGGTGGGTAAATGTGGTTGCTGGTATTTAAGGGAGGAGGCAGGGGGATCTGAAGCAGGGTATGGATTTCTACCTACTTCCTCTATTCTGATGACAGTGCCTGTCTGCCTAGCTTCCACTGTGCCCAGCCTCCCCCTCTGGAGTCACTATGCATACTAAACCTCCAGTCTTCTACTGGGTGGGCGAGGAATGGTGTGCGTGTGTCTAACTTTCCCTCTGTTTTCAGCCATTGGTCTTGCGTCTCCTTTTTGGTGCCTCCGATTCCTGGGTCTCTCTGGGGTTTGTGGAAGGAACTGACAGGTTTCTCACCGGCTCCCCGTCTTGTAAGCAGCTTGTTCCATTTTCCAAAAAAACATGTCACACTCCTGGTCCCCTGATATTGGCCTCTCCTTTTCTCATTTGTCTATCTTTAAAACACTCCTTTCTAGTCCTTTCAGGAGACTGAAGAAGGAGCAGAGAGAGTAGAGATAAATGCATGTATTCATCTGCCTTGTTTAATTGAAAATCAAATGGAACACTGTGAGTGTGCAAAAGCACTTTCTTCCTCTTTCTAGCCAAGGTGGTTGGGTCTATTTTATGGGTGTTCACCAGGACCAGAGAGGGAAACATCTTGCCCAAGGTCACACAGCTGGTGAACTATAGAGTGGGGACTCGTATCTCGTCTTTCTTTCCAGGGCAGGGCCCTTCCCATCACACATGCCCACGTGAGGATTTGGGGGTTCCTGCAGGGCCCCTCCTCCCTGGCCACCCTGTCAGTGAAGCTCCATTCTATATACTGTTTGTTCAGCAAAGGCCTGCAGGGAAGCAAAAGAGGCTCCATCCCCATTAGACCCTCAGCTTTCTCCCCTGAACATCTGCCTTCCCCATGGGTCTGAACTTCCTTTTCACCACTGTGATCACATCCAGGACTCAATCTTGTGAGGCTATAGGACTTCCTTTGTAACCTGGTTTAGAATTTTGTCGCTGCTTAGCTGTGTGACCTAGGACACGTTACGTGGAGACAGACTTTGCTCTGAAAAATGAGAGTGAATGAAACAACCCACTTCATAGTGTCTGCTTTGAGGACAGAAGGAGATGATGCTTGAAAAGGTGTTCTGCCTGGGGATTCTGGTTGGCAGGTGTGTGGCAAGTCCTAGCTTCCTTGTCCCTTAGCAGCTGCTATGACTGGGCAGAATTCTATGTTTTAGTTATATAAGGGCTGAGTTCTTTAGAGAGCCTTAGAGTGCACATCAACCAGGAAAAGAAATGATAGCAATTTAACTTACCCTCTGCTGTCAAAGAAGGAAAAATATTAAGAAGGAAATTTGACAGGGAAGGGGGGGAGATATGGGAGGGCACTTGGGTCCTGAGGGAAGTTGGGAGCTTTTAAAGATGAGGCCAAACTACTAAATATGATAGTAAAATGCTAAAGGCTTCTCATGAAGTCAAGAACAGAACAGGGATGCTTGTGTCACCAACATTATTCAACACTGGTGTGGAGGTTCCAGCAAATGCGGTAAGACAAGAAAAACAAATAGGAAATAAAACTCTTAAGGAAGAGCAAATCATCACAATTTATAATGTGTTTACCTAAAATAGTCCAGGCGGGCTCATTTTAAAACTGTAAAGGTGAAGAATTTCCTCTGATACTGCGGCCATAACTAATAGAAAACATAATTGAGAAAAAGGGAAGGATTTCATTCTTTGTAGCAACACCATTGATAAAAGGCATTGGGATAAACTTAATTAGGTGTAGTTAAGGCATACATGAAGAAAAATATAAACCTTTGCTAAAAGATGTCAGAAAAGGCTTGAATAACTGGAAGGAATACCATGTTCATGGATGGAAAGATTTGATATTGGAAAAAATAGTAATTCTCCCACTGATGTACTTATTTAATGTCGTTTTAGCATATTTCAAGGGGCTAGTAGATGGAACTTGATACATTTATTATAAACTTTATCTGAAAGATGAAATACATATGAATATTAAAAATAGAAGTATAATGAACCTATTAAAATATATTTCCATATGCATAGACAACACGCTCTGGAGAACTAGACCACAGACTGTTTCTCATGGTTACCTCTGGAGTGTTACTAGGGTCTTTTGCATTCTACTTTGTTTGTTTTATTTCTGAGATGTTTGGATTTTTCAGGAAAAACATATAACATTTTTATAATCAGAAGAAAAAATAAGGTAAATAGAGGACAAGTGCTCTTGAGACAGATTACACACATTGTATGTTCTCCATTTAGACCCATCTCCAGCCGAGAGTCACCCTTTGTTTTTCAGACCTCAGTTTTCCCATCTGTAAAATGGGAATGATTTATACCCGACAGGGACATAGTCAAAGCCTATGAATGTTACTGAAGGGAAGTCAACCAGCAGATTCCTGTGGGTGTCTAATTGTCAGGCTGGTACATGATTTGCCCTGGGGCTCTGGTTTGACATTGTCCCTGTAACCCTGACCCACTTGGGCTCTTTCCTGGGTCAGGAGAACTGTGTCACAAGGCATAGTAGGTAGGTCATAGGTGGGAAAAATGATTCCCTGATAAGCTCTTTCACAGATTCATTTGAAAAGCCTGCTCTGTACTTGGTTCCATCCTGGGTATGTCTGAGCTGCCAATTGTTTTCAGGTGACTAGAAATTGTTTTCATTCACTCACTGACTTTTTCATTCTCTGATTTCATATTTTAATTTCTAATTGCTCTTTTTTGTTTTCTAAATGTTTTAGTAATGCCATTCTCTTATTTCATGGATACAGTGCTCATACTTTCAAGATATTGTTGATTAAGACAAGTTTGCCTGACTATTGTCTCCTTTTATTTTACCAAATGTTTTTTTTCCCTACCTGTATATTTGTTTTGGCCGCAATATTCCATATCAGAGGTTTTTCTCAGATGTCTGGTATTTCTTGGCTGTGCATTCATGTCTAACTAAAAATCCAACTGAAAGCTCTGGTTGATTATGGACTGTACATAGGATGACCAAACTGAGTGTTTTCACTGTTTTCAATGTCAGTGTTGTGAGATGTTTTGTCTTTTACTTTGGTGGAAGAAAACTCTTCTGGGAGTCTTGGCTACCAGAGTTCTAAGTGGAGAAGAGCCTAGAGGTCATATTTAGGGACTGAACTTCCATTTGTTTTCATTTTAAATATGGTACCCATGAGATCACCTGTGCCTGGTGTCATCCTGTACAAAGAACCTCTCTGTCTCCAGAGAACAAATTCTCCAATCTTCATTCATGAAAAGCACTCATTTGGCTGCAGAGAGTGGGGAGGGAAACTAATACTCTGCAGACTCTCTATCAGTAGCTTGGGTTTGGTTCTGCTTTCTCTGCTTTCTCTCTTACTTTCTCTCTTTCTCTGCTTACTCTTTTACTTACTTCTCTCTTACTTACTTTCTCTCTTACTTACTGGTGCTGCCGATTTGTCAGCCTCTGGCGTGAGGGAATTCCTAAATTTATCTTCTATTGGCTTAGAGTTTAGCTTTCTTGGGTCTGCTAACTTAAGTTATCGTTCTTCCATCAGTTTTTTAACTTCCAATTTTTTTTTTTACCACCTGCTTCTTCTACTGTTTTTGTCCCTGTGAGTATATACGTTAAAAGTTTTTATTCCTTTACCCTTGTTTTAGTGGGATTTCACAAGGGAGATAAGTTAATGTATGCATTCAGCTCACTTAAAGAGTGATAGAATTTCTGAGTTTCAAAGATAAAATAAAAGTCTTAAAAAAAAAAGTCTTGTATCACAAATAACCTACAACTTAAATAAAAGACAACCAGACATGTTTTGGGCTTCTCTTCTGACACATGGATAGAAAACATTGTGTTTAGAGTTCTCTATCTAAGCTAACTGTCATTCATGTGTAAGGCAAATAGAGATGCACAAGGATTTAGGAAATACACTGAATGTGTCTTTTCTGAAAATAGTACTGGGGGATATACTCCAATCAAATGGCAAAGGAATTAGCATGGAGAGCTCAAAGAAAGGGGAAGACAAAATATGTAAGAATAGATCTGATTATGAGATACCAGATAAATGCAACCCATAAAGAAAGAAAAAGTGGTAATACA
The DNA here is from genome assembly GCF_902655055.1 of Lutra lutra. Lineage (NCBI taxonomy): Eukaryota > Metazoa > Chordata > Mammalia > Carnivora > Mustelidae > Lutra > Lutra lutra. The sequence goes on along the minus strand of NC_062281.1, from coordinate 153,357,868 downwards.
AATACCAAGCAAAGTAGAATTCAAGGCAGAAATATTAAATGGGACAAAACTGGGTATTTCATCATTATAAACAATGAAAGCCATGAAGAAGTTATAATAACTGAACCTTTACAACCCCAAAATAACAGTGACACACCCCCCACAATCTTGATGAGAATTCTGAATAGACTTGTTTGAGTATTTGACAGATAGGCTATATAAATAATTATTTGGAGGATTTGAATAGGTGTACTTTACTCCATATCATTTTCAGATACTCACAGAACATGTATAAAAGCCAATCGTCTAAGAAAATCTCCCTAAAAATGTCTAGGATTAAAACATCCTACATAGAAAATTTGAGGTCACTTTTTCTAAACGTAGTACAATAAAACAAGATGTTAACAGTAAAAGGATAGTCCCCCAAACCAAGTATTTGGAAATTAGGAAGTACACTTCTCAATAGCTCTTGGGTCTAAGAGAGAGTCAAGTTTGAAATTACACACTCTTGGGGCTCCTGGGTGGCTTAGTGGTTAAGCCTCTGCCTTTGGCTCAGGTCATGATCTCAGGGTCCTGGGATCAAGCCCCACATCGGGCTCTCTGCTTGGTGGGGAGCCTGCTTCCCCCACTCTCTCTCTCTCTCTGCCTGCCTCTCTGCCTACTTGTGATATCCCTGTCAAATAGATTAATAAAATCTTTTTAAAAAATAAAAAAAGTTATTACACACCCTTTAGAAATTAATTATAATAAAAACCCTATATCCAGTTGGAGCAAAATTTAGAACTTTAATTGCTTGTGATATTGAACAAGAAGGATTGAAAGCAAAAGAAGCAAAAGAATTCATTTGAGTCTAGAAGTTTAAAAAAAAAATCAAAACACATAAAAATAAAGCCAGAGTCAAGAATGAGTAAGAAGGAAGGGAGATGGGGAGGATGGAGGCGTTCTCACTGGATCCTGACGGCCGAGTGCTGACTTGCTCTTGTTGACCCCTGCCTGTGGCCCCTGCGTGCTGCTTGTGATGACATGCGCCCGTTGGGGGAGATGCATGCAAAGTCCACGGGCTGTGCAGGAGCCATAGAAGACAAAGGGTCATTGTCAGTGCCATCTTCCCTGCTGTATGCATGAGTTAGTGAGGCTTGGAGAGGAAGTGACCGCCATGTATAGACAGGGCAGAAGCGGTGCCCCGACTCTGACCCTGGGCTTCAGCCTCTCCTCCTGGGCCCGGTTTTTGGAGGAGGCCACCGATGGCAGAACACATGTCCTCAAACACTTTGCTGTCTCCAGTCCAAGTGAGGAAGGGTGTGTGTGGGAGAGTTGTGAAATCTCTTCCTGGGATGTGAAGTGACAGCTAATCCGTGTCACCTCTCACCCTCCGGCCCTCACCTGCTTCTTCCTGCCCAACTATTGGGTTCTGGGCTTCCAGTTGAGCAGCCTGGGATTTAATTCCTGCGTGGGAAGGAAAGCCTTTTGGTTTTTCATTCTTTAGAGCTGTGTATGCAATAGGTGTTTCATAAATGTGCTTGATTGACCGATGACCACTGTTTCCAATCTGACCACATTTTTGGTGCTTACAGCCAGGCCTTTTTTTAAAAGAAAAACAGATTTTTGATTTTAACGTTTCTTTCTTTCTTAAAATATCTTATTTATTTATTAGAGAGAGAGCATGTGAGTGGGGAAGGGGTAGAGGGAGAGGGAGACAGAATCCCCAGCAAACTCCCTGTTGAGGGCGGAGCCCAACGCAGGGTTCGATCCCACAACCCTGAGATTCTGACCTGTTCCTAAACGAAGAGTCAGATGCTCAACTGACTGAGCCACCCAGGTGCCCCTCTTTTTTTTTTTCTGTAAGTAGGCTCTAAACCCAACATGGGGCTTGAACGCTCTACCAGCTGAGCCAGCCAGGACCCCAGCCACCAGGTCTTTTTATTCTGTCTGACCCACCTTCTTGCTGTGTGGACAAGAGAACTCTGTGCTCTAGCCAGGCCACGCTTTGCACCACTCTCCATGGGTTGGCCACAGTGACCTGTACTTAGGACATCCTTTTGTTCGTTCCTATCTGGAAAACCCCTATTCATCCTTTACAACTCTGCTTAAGTACGAAGCCTTTCCTGATTTGTCTGGTTAGTGTCTATCCTCAATCTCCTGTGATCCCCAGGTCGAGGGGCTTTCCCCCCTTATGCTGTAATTACTTACTCTCATGCTGTTGTCCCTATCAGATATAGCTTCCAGATTCAGCTTCTTGATTCTGGGGCTCTGGTGTCTCACTGGCCTGCACAGAAGGTGCTCAAGGAGTATTTGTAAAAGGGGGAGTCGGGGCATTAACTGGTGAGATGGTCTGGAGTCTGAATGACTCCATGAAAGGAACATGTGGGAAATTTCCAATTTGATTTGGCAGAAGATTATTTTTCCTTAAAGCTTTTTTGCCTGACATTTTTTTCATCATGAAAAATTTCAAACATACAGAAAAAATAGAAAGGATTTTTACCATGTACATCTATGTACCTACCACTTAGATTATATCACTAACGTTTTGCTCTTCTTGCTTTATGACCTCTCTTTCTACCTATCCGTCCTTCTGTCCATCTGTCAGTCACCTTATAATTTGATAACGTGTCAAGTAGATGGCAGACATCAATACATTTCCTCCTAAATACTTAAGCATGCATACTACCTTTTTAGGATTTTAAACTAAAGCCATAGTCCTTGCTCAGAAATCTGAATTTGAAATCCTAAATATCCATTCTTTGTAATAATAATAATGATAATTATTCTTGGAGCATGTTTATGACATACAAAGTGATTTCGTAGGCATTTGCTATATATGATGACTTTAAAAGGGAGATCTCACTCTTGATGTTTTCCAGTTGAGACGACTGAAATTTGGAGGGAGAGTTCCTAAAAAGTCGCTGCCAGTCAATGGCATTCATGCACACCGTCCTTGGAGGCTCACTGCGCAGTTGCTGCATGCCAGCCCTATCCTGACTGCTAGGACGGGGCGGAAGAGAACCAGGCAGCAACTCTGCCCCCACAATGGTGCCCAGCTTCATGCAGAAGACACTCACCCCTTCCCATAGTGATAGGGCAGCTGAGAAGGAGGATTGGGGCAAGTGGACCCAGGACTTCCGTCTACAAACCCAGATACTTCCCTTGGTCTTTCCCCATGGTCTTCTGGAGGATGAGACAAGGAGGGAGGGCTCTTCTGACCCAGGAAGTCTAAGCCAGAGAAAGACTTTATTGTGACTCACCTTCCTGTCCTCATTCTACCTGCCCCCTGTGGGTCAGTTTCCTTTGATTTCCCGGGCCTTTGTATATGCTGCTTTGGTGGGAGATTTAGGAGTTTGGACTGGAAGAGGGAACCCTTAGGAAGCTCAGCACGGAGTCCCCTCCCTCCACAATCCCACTACACATTTACTGTGGAAGTATGGTGACTGCTGTAGACACAAGATGACACAAAGGAAATATGGGGTCTTAAGCTCCAAGGGAAGGCAGAGAAGAGAGGAGATCGTATTTTTACCCTTCCTTCCTTCCTTCCTTCCTTCCTTCCATCCATCCTCCTTTATTTTTGGCAGGAGTGGGTGGGGATAGAGGCTTTAGCTTACTTCCAGTCTGATGGGCAAGGAAGAAGTAGGTGCTTCAGTTGCAGGGTAGTGGAACCCACCTCTTGTTCAGGCCGGAGGGGCAGTTTCCCAAGTGCAGAAAAAGGTTGACCTTGGATGAAGGCAGGAGGTGGGAAAGGCATAGAGGTTGATGAGCCGGTTAAAGGTAAGCCAACAATTTCTAGGGGGCAGTGGTTTGTGCTCAGAAAGTCCTAGGCAAATGGAGCAGAGGGGAGGAATTGATTTAGAATCAGGTCCATGACAGAGGGCTCGGCAAGGTGCTGTGCAAGCATGGTGTGCAGAGAGAGGAGCCACAGTCTGCATGGGAAGATGGTGCAGAGATGGCAGTGTCCCAGACTGCCGGCCTGGGCATGGACAGATGACAAGCCTGGCCAGCTGGGGGTGGCTGAGCAGTGGGAGGGTGGGGCACAGCAGAGGGTGTGGCAAGAGATGGAGCGAGATGGATAGGCACAGCAGGATTTCGGCGTCCTAATGTAGGAGTTTGCAAAGAGATACCTGTGATTCAAGCAGCCCACAAGCTGTCCTCAGAGTGCTGTCCACACAGAAGGAGGTCTTTGGAAAGGGCCACTGGGAAGATGTAATATTGGGGTGGAACTTGGTTTTGCCTCTTCGTGTCTGAAATGAAGGGACCTTAAGGGGTGATGATACTTTACGGTAGACCCTAAAAAAATGGGCTCTGAGTCAGGGGAGGAGATGGGTCTGTTGGTTGGCTGGGGCTGGCTGGTCTGGGATGGTCTTGGATGGGACAACTAGATGCTCTTCCACAGGGACTCACCCCTCAGCAGTCTAGCCTGGGCTTATTCTCACTGAAGAGGCAGAGGTTTCAGAGAGGACGTGTACGAGGCCTGTGGCAGCCTAGGCTCAGAGTGGCACATCCTGACTTCTTCCACATTCTGTTGGCCTAGGCAAGCTGTAAGTCCAGCCCAGATTGAAGGGCAAGGGGAAGCTGACTCTATCTCTGGTTGGGGAAACTGCCGAGTCACAATGCAAAGGGCTCAGATACATGGAGAAGTGGAGACTGGGATCCCTTTCACCTTCTGTCTACACCAGGAGCCAAACAGGATTGCATCTCCAGCCCAGCTGGTCCCGGTCATGTTCTTTCTGGGGGGGTTCACTTTTTCCAGGGAGGAGAACATGTTTAGGACAGAGAGAAGAGCCGGAGCAAAGGACAGGGAGCAAAAAAAGCTCAGGACGTCCGGAAAAGACGAGATGGTTCATTTTGGATGATGCGTGGAGTGTGTACAGGGAGAACAGCTGAGAAGAGGGCAGATGGGACTGGCTAGGTCAGTCATCAGGGACTTGGAATGCACAGCTAAACTGTTTGGACTTTATCCTGCCTGCAAAGAGCCACAGGAGGATTTCTTTAAAAGTCAGATTTACAATAGTATAACAACGTACAGTAAAATTCACTCTTTATAGGAATATAATTCCGTGAGTTTTGACAAATGCCTGTGATCATGTAATGACCAAGGTGGGTGAGATGTAGAATATTACCATCGCCCCGTAGGGCTTCCTTGTGCCGTTCATAGTCAATCTCCTCCCTGTCCCCCAGCCTCTGGCAACTACTACCAGGACTTCTTCTCTGGAGTTTTGCCTTTTCCAGAATGTTGTGTAAGTGGAATCATGCCATAGGTACATACTTGTGTATCTTTTCTTTTGTTTTATGTGGCACTCTTGGGGTTCACCCGTGTAGTTGCGTGTAGCAGTAGTTCCCTTTGAATGCGGAGTTGTGTTCCACTGTATGGACGCACTGCAGGTTTTTGTTTTTGTTTTTGTTTTTTGTTTTTTTTTTTAAAATACATTTCCAAGGTGAGGGCCATCTGTATTATTTCCAGTTTGGGCCATTTTGAATGAAACTGCTTCAAACAGTCACATGCTGGTCTTTGTGTAGACACCTGCTTTGGTTTCTTCTTGGCAAATATCTACCATAGTGTGTCAAGGTCAGGTGGTATGTGTAACTTTATAAGAAACTGACAAACTGTTTCCCGAAGTGGCTGTACTGTTCCGTATCCCTGTCAGCCGTGTGTGTGGGCTCTCCTTGCTTCATACCCTTGTCAGTTTACATGGAAGTCAGACAATAAACAAACACATAAATATGTATCACGCAATGGCTGCTAGATGCAGTCAGATACACAAAGGGTTCTTGAAATGCCATCTTCCAGATGGCTCTGGGGATGGAACCAGAGTCTCCAGGGGTTCCCCTTGGAGGAAAGAATCAGAACAGTGCAAAGGAAACTAGACTGAGGTTAGGGGCTCTGGGCTGGAATTCTGGCCCTGATTCCGGCCACCACGGTAACCTCAGGCCAGTTCTTGCCTCTCTTGGACCCTCAGTCTCCCTCTCAGGGTGGACTAGACGATCTTTTTTTTTTTTTTTTAAGATTTTATGTATTTATTTGACACAGAGAGAGCACAAGCATGGGGAGAGGCAGGCAGAGGGAGAGGGAGAGGGAGAAGCAGTTCTCTGCTGAGTTGGGAGCCTGATGTGGGGCTTGATCCCAAGACCCTGGGATCATGACCTGAGCCGAAGGCAGATGCTTAACCTACTGAGCCACCCAGGTGCCCCTAGATGATCTTTCAAGTGCTAGGATTTTGTACTTGAAGTTCTTTTTTTTTTTTTATTTTTTAAATTTTTTTTATTTTTTTAAAGATTTTATTTATTTATTTGACAGAGAGAAATCACAAGTAAGCAGAGAGGCAGGCAGAGAGAGAGGAGGAAGCAGGCTCCCTGCTGAGCAGAAAGCCCGATGCGGGGCTCGAACCCAGGACCTGGGATCATGACCTGAGCCGAAGGCAGCGGCTTAACCCACTGAGCCACTCAGGCGCCCCTGTACTTGAAGTTCTTATAAACCAACTTGGAGGCTCTGATGAACAAAAGTAGGTGCAAAGGAAAGGAATCTCCTTTTTAGAACCAGGCTGTTTTGTTGCCGGAGGTCAGCCATTTTGTCCTCTTACCCATATAGGATCCCTTGGGAAGCACAGCCAGCAGGTACCTGTTCCTCGTACCCCCCCAACCCCCGGTGCCTCTCCAGGGATGGGGGCTCAGTCCTTCCAAGGGACCAGTTTCATTTTCTCTTTCTGTCTTTTTAAAGGGAAAGGATTACACCTTTTACTAAGGGGAAGTGCCCTCCAACTGTGGATTACAATTCAGATCCTACTCCTTAAAGCTGCATATGAAGGACAGCCTGTGGTGACCAGAGGGCCCAAAGGCCTGAAGACAAATTTGGGATGGGAGGTAGAAGTGGGAATCGGGAGGGTGGGGAAGGTCTTAGAGAAAGGGACACATGGGAATGCCTGGGAGAGGGAGGGATACGGTGGGATCACTTTTGCTGGAGACATCCACCCGGAGTTCATGATGTCTGCTAGGACAGCTGGGGCCAGATACTTTTGATAAGGAAGATCAACTATCTTTAGAATTCAGATTATCCAGTGGCACAAACATGGGAGCAGATGGACTAATGGAACTTCTTCTATTCTAAGGCCAAATTGCTTGACTCCCTGATCATTAAAATCCAAAAAGAGACAGAAAAGTGTAACATATGTCAGAAGACAGCTGTAGGCCCCTTTTGGGAACTCTCCATCTCCATCCAGGATGCTTCTGGAAGCCCAGCAGGGCCTAACACTATTATGAGGAGGTTGCTGGCCCCCAGGCCACGTGCAGCCATTGGAGGCAATCAGTTTCATCCTTGGAGCTGGGGCTTGTGGGCACACAGGTCTAGCCCAAAAAGATGGGTCTGTGGGGTTGGTCACAATATCCCGAGCTACTTCCTTCACTGTTTTTTGTTGGTAAGAGATTGTGTAAGGTGGCAGGATTGTGTTGTCCCTAGACATAAAGGAGGCTGGGACACCACAGACTCAGCCATAAAACTCCAATAATGGTGAAAAATACTCTTAAGAGCGTGCGTGACTTATGAAAAGCGTTACTTTCTCACTCATGTCAAAATGACTGTTTTAGAGGAAGTAAAACTGTCTTTATTGTCAGACATGTCACCTATGTGAAAAAAAGTCCTGTGAATCCTCAAAAAAGCTGATGAGCCAAAACAGGTCCAAACTAGATCTAATAAATCAGCTTAGCAAATTTTCAGGAAATAAGATCAAAATATCAAAATCAAATGTTTCTATATATTAGTGATAATAAAAATTGAAAATCTAAAATACCACTTATGATAGCAAAACTAGGAAATATTTAGGTGTAAATTTTTTTTATTAAAGATTTTTATTTATTTATTTGGCAGACAGAGATCACAAGTAGGCAGAGAGGCAGGAGAGAGAGAGGGGGAAGCAGGCTCCCTGCTGAGCAGAGAGCCCAATGTGGGGCTCGATCCCAGGACCCTGGGATCATGACCTGAGCTGAAGGCAGAGGCTTAACCCACTGAGCCACCCAGGTGCCCCTTATTTAGGTGTAAGTTTGACAAAAGATGTACAAGATGTTTACACTGAAAACTACAAAATACTGCAGAGAGACATTAAAGAAAACTTGAAGGAGAGGTATACCATGTTCAGGATCAAAAGACTCAGTGTTGCTAAGATATCAGTTCCCCCCAAATCTGTAAACTCCATGCAATACCAATCAAAATCCCAGTAATTGTTTTTAAGTCGACAAACTGATCCTAAAACACAAGAAAATACAAAAGACATAAAATAGCCAAAACAACTTTGAAAAGCAGGAACAAAGCTGGAGGAATAGCATTATTTTATTCCACAGCATGAAACTAGTGTCAAGAGCCACAGATTAGAGGACGAGAATAGAAAAGGTAGAAACAGACCCACAGAAAATCAGAAACTGATTTTCAACAAAGGTTCAGTGGAAAAAGAATAATCCTTCAACAGATAGTGCTAGAATTATTGAACATTAGTATGTAAAAAAGTGAACTGTGACCAATGACTCAAATCATACAAAAATTAACTCAAAATGAGCCATAACCCAAAACATAAAACCTAAATTAAGAAAGCTTAGGAGGAAAATCTTTGGACTTTGGATCAGGCAGAAATTTCTTAGATACCAATATAACTATTTGCTATATTCCATAGATCATACTTCAGTATGGTATGAACAAATCGTTAAATTCTTTTTTATTTTTCGTTAAATTCTTAAATTGGACTTAATTACAATGGAAAAGTCCTGTTTTTTTCAAAGACACCATTAAAAGAATGGAAAGACAAGCCATAGGCTGGGAGGAAATATTTGCAAATCATAGATCTGATAAAGGACTTCTCTCCAGGCTACATATATTAGTCATTAAGGAAATGCAAATTAAAACCACAATGAGATACCACTACCCGCCTATTAAAAAAGCTAAAATTAAAAAGACTGACCATGCCCTGTGTTGGTGAGGATGTGGAGAAACTGGAACTCTCATACATTGCTGGTGGAAAATGTAAAGTGATCCAACTACTTTGGAAAGGAGATCAGCAAAAAACTAACTGCACACCTGCCACCTAATCCAGTCCCTCCTCTCCTGGGTATTTACCCCAGAGAAACGAGCGTGTAAATCCATACAAATGCTGTAATGTTCCCAACCACTTTATTTGTTTTGGCCGCAAACTAGAAAGAGCCCAAATGTCCAACAACAGGAGAACGAATGAACAACGGTGATGTGTCCACGCAAATTTCGAGCCTGACCAAATTCTACAGTGGAACTATGTGCCGTTTACCAGATTAGAGTTTGGAAGAAAATAATTAACAATTAAGTGCAATACAGAATCCTAGATGGGATTCTGGAAAGAAAAAGAACATTTGTGTAAAAACTGGTGAGATCCAAATAAGGTCTGTGGTTTAGTTAATAATAATAGTAATAATAATAATAGGGTGCTGATGTTAGTTTCTTGGTTTTGAATATTCCACTGTGGTTATGTGGAAAATGCTGATGTTAGTGGGAGCTGGGTGAGGTGGGTACGGGAACTCTATTTGGTCATTGCAACTTTTCTGTAAGTTTAAAATTAATTCAAAATAAAAAGTGAAGAAAAATATACATAATAAAACCTTTTTAAAAGATTGCTTTACCTTTGGGGCACCTGAGTGGCTCAGTGGGTTAAGCATCCGACTCCTGATTTCAGCTCAGGTCTTGATCTCAGGGTCATGGAATTGAGCCCCATGTCAGGCTCTGCGCTGGGCGTGGAACCTGCTTAAGATTCTCTCTCTTTCCATCTCCTTCTGCCCCTCTCCATCCCCTGCCTGCAGGCATGCACACATGTGCGCTCTCTCTCTCTCTCAATCTCTCTCTCTCGCTCTCTCTCAAAAAAAAAAAGAAAGAAAAAGATTGCTTAACCTTATAGAATAAATAATTTTTTCAAATACATTTGCGAGCTGTCCCATTACTGACAATCACTGTCAGCATAGAGCAGGTTAGCAATTTTGGAATGCTTGCCTTTTTGTAAGAGAAACCTGTGTGACTTTAAATGAGGCAATTCCTTTAAGTCCTTTGTCTTGAGATACCCATGTACTCCTCTGAGTTACAAAAGTCACGCCGGCTAAGAAGGTGCGCCCAGCCATAATGGAGTGGAAGGTTCTCTGGCTGCCATGGAAGGCTTCCTTTCTAGGGAAGGTTGGAAGTGCCACAGGAATGAACGCCCCCCCCCAGGAGCTGTCCTCAATCTGACCAGTGGCGTTAGCCAACTCACTCCTTGCAGGACACAACTCTGATGTGTATGTTTACTCTGGCTTTGAGAGTTTCTCCCACACGATTCAATTCCCGCAGCCCACAGTGGTAACCCAGTGACAGCACACACTTTCTTGGCTGTCCCCTTTTCCTCCACCTACTGTTTTGTTTTCTTCACCACCCAAATGAACAGCTTGCGCTCCAGTCCTCGTCTCAGGGTCTGCTTCTGACCCAGACCAACGCAAACACTAACTAATGTATTTTTCCAGCATCCCACTGTGTCACCTTGCCAGACCGCTGGCTTGGGCATCTCACTTCAGAGACTACTGCTTTCCTCCTGTCTGTCCAGCTCCTTACACACCTGCAAGACAGCCCCGTCCAGCCCAGGGCAGCCATGCCTGCAGAAGGACCCTAGGGACGACTCCCAGCTGAAATCCGGTTTCCCTGTGACCTTTGCCCTTTTGCCTGGGCAGGGCTATAAGAGACAGAGAGCTGAGGTTTGTTAGCTGGGCTCTACTGGCCTCTAGGGAAGGGGGACAGGAAGTCGGGGCTCTTAGCTTTGCCCTCCTTGAACCAAAGTGCAAACCCTGTTTGCTCTATGTCGGACTAAAAACTTGGGAGAAAGAGAGGTCCACAGCAGGGGAAAGGTTTGCCCACCTTCAGTTCCAGTTCCAACTCTTGCAGCAGTCCCCAAGAGACTGGGGTAAGCCCTCTGACACGTACATCTTATAAAAGTCACCTGGCATCTCCCTGGTTGCTTAGGAGGGTAGCAGTTTCTTCCAGTTGAATATGAAGTCCCAGCAACTGGCCCTGAACAGGGCAAAAACTGACTTTCCTAAGCCATGTCACCAGACCTGGGACTCCAGCCCCATCCTGCAACCTGGATCTCAGGTGACATAACAATGAGTGGCCATCTCCCGTGGGCAGTCTCGTTGCTGCCAAGTAGCTGGTCGTCTAACACCCCCGCACGATCAAGCCCAGCTGGCTTTTTGCAAGAGAAAACAGGCTCAGAGAAGGGACGAGTTTCCCCAGGTTGCACAGCACGTTCGCTTTAGCTAGCAGAGTTCACAGGAGGAGGCTTTTCTTGGCTGTGTTAGGCTCTCTGTAACCGAGGGTGATGGTTTGGACCATCAGGAATCCTATCCAGTGCCTTATACCTCGAGTTCACAGTGACCCCAGGCACAGCAGCCAGGCCAGTGAGAGGGGAAGCCCCTCCTGTTTAGAGCTCACATCCTGAATCCTTGTAATAACGGGCTCCTCACTGCCTGCCCTGGGCCTCAGCGAGCCTGGCCCTTGCTGTTGGCCCTGCCATGGTCCTTTGGCCCTAAAGGGTTTCACCTTCTCTAACTTGACCATTGGCACTCCATCCCCGAACCCACCAGGAGCCCACCCAGAGTTGCCTCATTGGGACAAAAAGATGCTCCTATCACCCAGGAAATTCCAAGGGATTTAGGAGCTCAGAGTCGGGAATCAGGGTGAAAGGCCAAATATTAGAATCAAAGTTGTTCCTCGTGCTCTTATCACTTAGGAGATTACAAAGGATTTTTTTCAGGAGCCCTGTGCCAAGAACTAGGGATAGAGACCATTATATATTTTTTCTATTACCTTGCAGTGTCCCACTAAGAAACTCATTCCCTGGGACTGCTCCCTAGGGAAACTCGTGGGGCAGGAGAGGTGACGGACAGAGTGGGATTCAGCTATTTCGGGGTCCGTTGGGTCAACGATCTTCACACTACCCGTCTTCAGCTGTTCAAGCTGTTAGAACAACTTACCATAGACTGGGTGAATTAAACTATTTACATGTCACAGTTCTGGGGCCTGGCAAGTTTAAGATCAAGGTGCGGGCAGATCCCGTGTCTGGTAGGAGCCCTCCTCCTGGTTTGGGAATGGACATCTTCTATCCTCACATGGCAACAATCAAAGAGAGACCTACATCTCAGAGTCTCTTCTTCTAAGGACACTGATCCCATCACGGGGAGTCCACTCTCATGACCTGCTTACTTCCAGAAGGCCCCACCTGCCAATACCATGACATTAGGGCTTCCGCACACACGCCTCTAGCACCACCGAAATGCCCCTCCCTAGATCCCTAGAACTCCACAGAGCCTCACTGCTCTTTCTCAGGGCCCAGGCAGGCCCCTGAATGATCCGAGTTGTCAAACAAGATGAATCCTGTAGACCATTTAATCACCAGCACAGAATTAGGAAAACTAGTTTAAAAATCAATCTACAGGGACGCCTGGGTGGCTCAGTTGGTTAAGCAGCTGCCTTCTGCTCAGGTCATGATCCCAGCGTCCTGGGATCGAGTCCCACATCGGGCTCCTTGCTTGGCGGGGAGCCTGCTTCTCCCTCTGCCTGCCATCCTGTCTGCCTGTGCTCGCTCTTGCTCTCTGACAAATAAATAAATAAAATCTTAAAAAAAAAAAATCAATCTACATTTCCCTTGCATAGCGTGAGTTTTCACACTACTAAGCCAAGTGTGGAAAACCAACAGTCACTACTCTGGCGTGAATGCGTGTGTGTGGACACCGTGTGTGTGGGCCGCGGGTCTGTTTAAGCAAGAGGGGCTCTGGTGGAGGGAGGGGCCCCGAGTCAGAGCCCAACGCTCCGTGCCTCCCTTCTCAGCAGATCATGCCGTGAACCCTGACCTCCCGCTACAGCTGAGGCCCAGCCGTGGAGGCTCATTGCACCATGCCCAGAGCCGGAGCCACTGTCTCAGCTGGGGCTGGCTAAGGCTCATTCCGGACTTCTGTGCTGCAAGGTGAGATACAGCTCTGTGCCCTTGTTGAATTCCATAATAGCATCCACGTGACCTTCAGGCACATCACTGGACCTTCCTAGAGCTTCACTTTGTCGCTTGTAATATGGGGGTGTAAGCCGACCTGCTTCTGGTAGAGGATGAAGATTCGATACGAGATGGTGTGTCGTGTGATATGTAAGGCTTAAGATACTAATTTTATTTCAAGGAACGTTAAAGGTTTTTTCCCCTTTCAAGGAGAGTTCACAAAAATTCCAATTTGTGAGACCGAATGACCAGAAATGTCCTAAAGTGTTCTAAACTTAGGATGGGACTCTCATGTTACACGTATTTTAGGGAAATGTCTGTTGTGTGTATCCATGTGTACGAACCTTAGCTCTTCTATCTCTGCTTTTAGGCCTGACAACCAACTCGGGTGACTTTAAGAGTCCTAGCAAACACTCCCAAGCAGTAGTCATTCAGCTACAAAGCTCGTATTTCTTGCTCCTGGAACAGACCAGGCCGGGGGCCAGGTGATGAGCAGCTTTACTCCTTCCAACGAGTGACCCTACCAAAGCCTATGGCCTGGTTATCACTGGTATCCAGCTGAGGGCAAGTGCCCAAACCTCACGTGGGAGGTCTTTCCCAATTCTGTTCACGTCTCATGAAGATAGGAGACACCTGAGTACAAGGGAGGCTGGGGAATGCAGTTTTAGCAGCTTGAAGGAGGGGGTTTAGTGACCAAGTGGACAAGCCAGGACAACAGCTCCTGATGACCACATCCAATGCCCTAAGAAGCTGTCTTCTTCCTGAGCTACCACCACCATTCACCTGGGCCCTTCTCATGGGTCCCCCAGCTTCTAGTGGGATCCCACTCCCACCTACACCAGGTCACACTGACCAGCAGCAGAAGTCCAAAAACGGGGAAGATTGGCCATAATCTCCCGGCCCCACCAAAGCTGGCCCTCCCCCGTGCCACCCTTCAGCCCTTGACCATTGGCATGCAGATCCAGAGCGGGGAACCCACTGGCAGCGAGGCCCATGCCTGACTCCATGTTAAGGTCCCCCGAACAGGAAACAACGAAGGCTGGTTTCCAGGTCACACTTTTATTTTTACAGAAGCAGCAGCCGCGCAGCCATGGGGATGTGCGTGTTCTGGACAGCGGGCACGGCTCCTGTGCTGCCAAGAGCCTGCCAGGGGACGCTCGGGCCCTTCTCCTTGGTCCCCAGGGTCACGGGAAACGTAAAAGCCACACACCAGGCACTGCCGCACGCATCCCCCACCCCTTCCCCTTCCGTAATAGCTAAGGAAAGGATGCATCCTTCCGGCAGAAGAGACCGGCTGCAATTCGGGTTCTATAGAAAACCCGCGTGCAGCCAGAGGAACTCGGGGCTCTGGAGGGGAAAGGCCTATTCTTTTACTTTGCACACACACTCACCCCGGAGCCAAGTTTCACTCCCATGAAACCACTGCATGGACAGGGACAGGGCCAGCTACAGGACGAAGCCTGTCGCGTGGCCCACCATGCTTGGGGGTCGGACCGTCGGGGCACCAGATGACGGGAACAGAACATAAACCTGAGGCTACTGTGATCCCGAGACCTTCCCTTCCAAGCCCCAGTTTCCGGGTGAGGTCTGTGAAGGGCAGGATTTTGGTTTTTCTAGGACTAAGGGCGATAGAGGCTGTTAGCAGCTCTGGCTACCCTCCCAGTGGCTTAAGGAGGGGGGCCCTCTGGCGGAATGCCAGGGCCTTCTGGGCTGGGCCCCTCTGCTCGGGCTAACCATTCCTCCACAAGAAGCAGGATCATCAGTTTAGCGTCGAGTGAGAAGCGCTGGAGCCCACCGGGAGGGCAAAGGCCAGAATTCACGCGCTCTGCAGACAAGTTGGAGAATGAGGTTTCTTATTTTTCTCATGCCCCCTCCAGAGGCCAAATGGGTAAGGGGGGGGGGTTCCTTTGCCTTCTGAGTGCCACGAATGCACCCAGCACTCACAGGACCACATAGGGACGCCTGGCAGGGAGCTGGGCCCACGGGGGTATGGCCAAGCACCGTCGGGGAAAGCCTGGCTCCATTGGGATTCTGGCAACCAGCAGTGACAGGACAGACCCTTTCCTGAGAGCCACGGGTGTACTTCTCCCAGAGTGATGGGAGAGCTGGCCTTGGACTGAAGGAAGGACCTCACATGAGACACAACCCCCATGTCCACGTGGAGGGTGGGTGAGGGGCTGCAGCTCGGAGATGACTCGCCCACGGTCGCTGGGCTTACTGACAAGACAGCGGGGACAGAGCCTCCCCGTGCACTGCTCATGCGCGCACTCTCAGCATGTCGCTGCTGGGCAGAGTTCACTCCATCCTCGCTCCCTACTCGACCTTCTCAGGTGCTGGGTCCTCCATGGAGGCCAGGCTGTTCTTCAGATGGACTCGAAGAACCAAACAGGCTTTCACAAGTCGGGGAGGATCTAGGGAGGCTCCCTTCCTTCTGGAAGGGAAACGGGGCTAATTTTCTCTGAGCTTAGGATTTGTAAGGCACTGAAATTAACTACAGCTGAGGGCAGGGGAGAACCAAGGGAGCAGTGGTTGGAGAAATCAAGCCTCTGGGCCCCACAGTGAGAATCTGCACCAAGTCTCCATCTACTTGCTTGGTAGGGTCCACCCCCCCCCCCCCCACTGCATGCCGCAGAGCAGCGTAGAGGCACCCCCCTCGCCCCCGTAACTAGGCAGGCTCTGGGGACTGGAAGAGGCACGGAGGGTTGGGGAGTCAAAGACGGGCGTGGGTGCTCCGGCCTCAGTTCAGAGCGGGAGCCACTCCACCTGGGCTGGGACAGGAGCCAGCCCTGAAACGTCTTCTCCGAGGGCATGGTCCTCGCTGAGACGTGGGTGACGGCTGGGGTGGGTGTGCAAGCCTGAGCCGGAAGGAGGAAGGGGCAGGGCGTCACCAAGGACAGCAGAGGGAATTTTGGATGGGGACTTGGCTTTGGCACAGCACACTGTGGGCCTGCCTGCCCTGTTGCCCTCCGGAGACCCGGGGGAGAGAGAGAGGCACCTTCCTTCCTTCTCTCTGTGAGGGGTGCTCCTGGCCGGCTGAAGCAATAGCGGGGGTGACTCTGGACCGTCCCCTTCACCCTGCCAACCAAATCTGGGCCCAGGTGACCTCACATGAGGCCCTCCTGGACTTGGTGCTGAACCCACAGCTCGCCAAGCAGACATGGTGCTGAGTGGGAGGCCACAGCCGGCACAGCAGAATCCTCAGGGTCCCTGGCGAGACGGCCACTGGTCCCGGATGTCCACGGCCGGCAGGCAGGCAGGCACTGTGACCCCGTTTCAACAGATGGGCAACTGGGTACAGAGGGGCTGGGTGACCCGGCCACAGTCACACAGCTCACGAGGGGCTGAAATGGGAACTGGACTTAGCAACATCTGACTCCAGAGCCCACGTCCTTTGCCCTCCACTCGGCTGCCCCTGGGAGCTGGAGCTAGCCATCGGGGCAGTCCGGGTGGGATTTCTGGAAGGGGTTCTTTCTGAAAGCCTGGATCTGGGAGAGTAGCCAAGCTTGAGTGAAGAGAAGATGCCTCCTGGACCTGGGGACAGGGCCCCCCAACATGTCTGTCTATTTCGGGCGGCCCCGGTCAGTGCCTGGCGGCCTTGCAGATCTTGTCATACACCTCGGGGAAGGCGTCCTTGCAACCGAGACGCTCCCGCAGCCTGTGGTACAGGGAGCCGTCGAACATCTCCCAGAACTCCTCCCGGCTCATGTAGCAGTCGGCATACAGCATCTGGAACCTGGGAAACACAGGAGGGTGAGGCTGCCCGGAGGGGAAGGGGCCCGAGAGGCCCCCGCTGGGTCCCTGATGGGCTGCAGGAAGCGCTCATGGAGGATTTCCCATTTACCACCTGCTGCCCAGGTGGGGTGGGGGCGGGGCAGGAGTGCTTGCCCCCACATCCATCACCCCCAAACTTTGATCAAAGCCCTGTGTTGTCCGTTGCCCTCCACTGCTCAGGAGGCTTGGCTTTCCGTCACCGTGGACTTGGGGCTTTCCCAGACCTGGAATCATACAGTACTCCTTTCTCCTGGTTTTTTGAGTCCGCATAACTATTCTGAGATGTGTCCACATTAAGTCCATCAAGGGTTTGTTCCAGGCTGGTTTCTGAGCTATGCTGTCCTGGGCCTCTGTGTGTGTGTGTGGCTTTCAGTCACCACTCCCTCCCTCCTTCGCTGTGCTCTTCCAACTCTGAGCAACAGCCCAGAACCTATCTAAAACCACATCACTATGTGCCCTGGGACGCAGAGCAGTGGTCCTGGGGCTCTGTGCTGAGCACCTGTTGGATGCCGGCGTGCTTACGGGAGGGGTGCAAGGAAGGGGGTGAGAAATCCCACCTGCAGACTTCCATAGGGTGCTTTCCAAACCAGAGGGCGACTGGGGCTCCGCACTCCCTCAGCAACCAGCAGGCCTGGCTCTGGGGGTGCCTGCCTTGACCTTCCTCTACACCCCCAGCAGCAGAGCCCTGGTGCTGGTGGCCTGGGGAAGCAGGCCATGCTCAGGGCCACTCACCCATGCACGCTTCGGACGAACTTCTCTAACTGTCGCATGCAGGACCTGGCTTCAAAGTGCTTCACACGTGGTTCCCCATAGGCTCCAATGTCGACATAGAGCTCGGCCTCGTCTCCCTTGGGGTGCACCAGGCCCGGCTGGCTGGGCAGGATGAACGGGCACAGCCAGATGGGGTAGACCTGGGTGGACCAGGGAAAGGGGCATTGGTGCTTTTCCTGCAACAGGGGCCAGGCTCAGGGCGGACCCATTCCACCCTTACCCAGGGACCCCTCCCTTTGTCTGCCCACTGCTTCACTCCCAATCCCCAAGGCTATGGCTGACAGCAGCAGACTCCCATGCCTTCTCTCCTTTCAGGGCCATCACGGGGCAGGCCCATTTTACAGCCGGGAACACTGAGGTCCCAGGCGTCCCATCCCCTGCTCACGTGGATGTCACTGTGGAAGGTGTGCACTGCCTGCGACAGGCATTTCATGGGCACCAGCATGTCCTGGACCACGTGGTGCTGCTCATACAGCTTGCGCAGGGTCTCGCCTTGGGTCAGCTTCAGGAGCGAGATCTTGGGAGGCACCATCCATCCAAAGAGGTAGCGGAAGACGGGGTTGTTGCCGAAGGGGATGATGTCCTGAAAGACAAAGGTTGGCGGTGGAGAGAAGGGCCAGCAGGGCCGAGGGTCCCGTGGGCTAGGGCTCAGGTCCTCGCTCAGGGCTCCATGTGCACTCCTGTGTGGAGGGGAACAGTGGTGCCCAGGACTGGCCCAGCTGGGTCTGGGTTTGAGTCTCAGCTCTGGCCTTTACCTGCTACGATGACCTTGGGCTAGTGACTTTAACCTCTTTGGGCTTAGTTTCCTTATCTGTAAAATGGGACTGGAGGGAATAACGAAATAATGCCTAGAAGGCCTGTAGCCCAGTGCTAGGAGCAAAATAAGATCACTGTAATTGTGCTGTGGAGGTCAGGGTGGCTGGCACACAGAAGGCACTTCGTCAGTGGCTGAGAAATAAATGTTACTGAACAAGAAGAGCAATTATGGGAGAGCTTAAGCAATTCCCCTCAAGTCACAGCCAAGGGCTGCTCTTATTGGCGGGGGCGGGGTAGGGGAGGAGGTCTGGCTCAGGGTCAGCCACAGGCCCACTGGTTCACAGCATCTCCCGAGGGGCCCTCTCGACTCCTGTGTAAAATGTGACAGCTCCCCACCCCTCCATGCGCAAAAACAAACTCTGTCATCTTTCAAGGGCAAGCTTGACGGCTGGCCTCCAACCCTGGGGCAGAACAAGCCACTTCTCTCCTATGCCTGTGGCCCTTCACAGCCTGCCTGCCTCCTCCAACTCAGCTTCCCCAGAGACCCTCCTAAGCATAGGCTGGCTTCCTCTTCTGTGCTCAACCCACCACCGGGAAGGAGCCCCCTCCCTCAGCACTGCTTCTGACAATGCCCCATGTCGCCCACCAGCTGGTCACCCTGCCCCAACAGTATAGACTTGTGGTCCCTTCCGTCACTATCCTCCTCCCTTGCTCCAAGCCTGTCTTTTGGAATGTAAAGGAATGCTCTTGGCTTCAAGAGGGCTACCCCACTCTTTTTTTTTTTTTTTTCTTAACGAGGAGGGACTTTTTTTAAGATTTCATTTATTTATTTCAGACAGAGAGAGCGAGCACCTGCGCATGAGCTGGGGAAGGAGCAGAGGGAGAGAGACGAGCAGATTCTGCACTGAGCGCAGGGCCAGATGTGAGGCTCCATCTGACGACCCGGAGACCAGGACCCGGGCTGAAATCAAGGGTCAGATGCTCTGCCGACTGAACCACCCAGGTGCCCCCGAGGACATTCCTTTATTCGTTAAATAATTACGAGGTCCTATGAGGTCTGGTATGAGGTTCCATGCTGGGTGCTGGGGATACCAAAATAACAGAGACATGGTCCCTATCCCTGTCCTGAGGAGTTGAAGAGACAGGCCACACACAGGACTACAGTGGGGGAAGAGCCAGGACAAACAGACGCAGGGCCCACATCAGACTAGGGGTCGGGGTGGCTTCCCAAAGGAACCCAGGTGCTAAGCTTTGCAAGCCGAGTGACCCTCCCTCCTCTCCCCTGGGACGAGCTCTCCGACTGGCAGCACACTCTTATGAGGGAGGGACCCATCTGCGCCTGGCCCTGCCCGGCTCTGCAATCCAGGCA
This sequence comes from Lutra lutra, assembly GCF_902655055.1. Classification (NCBI taxonomy): domain Eukaryota; kingdom Metazoa; phylum Chordata; class Mammalia; order Carnivora; family Mustelidae; genus Lutra; species Lutra lutra. Next base: position 153,338,227 of record NC_062281.1, on the reverse strand, counting down.
CCTGCACGGACGCTGGCACAGGACTGGAGGACACTGTGTAGCTCGGCTTTTATTGTTTCTGCGCTTGTTTTTGGAACAGCCACACACACCCACAGTAGAAATCCCAGCCATCCAAAGGTCAGGCCTCCTCTCACATCCTCCCGTGTACCCCCTAGTCCTGACCCCACTTCATTCTTCCCCAACTCAACTTCTGTCCCCTCCCCAGAGGCAGCCGTTGTTAGGAATGATCTGTGTCCCTTCCTAGAGACACTCGCTGCGTTGACGTGCAGGTAGGCGTAGAGACCGACAGCTCACAAGTGGCGGCATCTCACAGCCTCGTGCTTCTCACCTCCTCCTGTGCCTCGGTGCATAGCCAGCCAGCACACGCTTGGTTGTGGGTGCCACCCCTGCTCTGCGGGGACCCACACACCACAGCTCCTGGGACAAATCTGGCCCACGAATAAAGCCCTGCTAGGACACAGCCATGCCCCCGCATTTCCGTGCTGTCTGTGGCTGCTTCCAGGCTGTAAGGGCAGAGTGGCCTCTGGAGAGACTTCACAGTCCACAAACCCCTAACGGTCATTTTGGCCCTTTCCAGTATGCTGATCATTGCCCTCCTGTGTGGATGGACCCTGCTGACTTAATCAGTTCTGTACGGATAAGCATTTAGAGGATTTCCAGACCATTCCAGTGAGTATCCTTTCTACATGTGTCTTAGCCAAAATCCTAGAAGTGGAAAATTCTGGTTCAAACCCTGTGTGCCATTTTAATAGGTTATCTCAAGAACGGGTGACAGGGCACACGCTCCCACATGACACCAGGGGGCGCTGTTTCCCCCACGCCCAGGCCAAGCGGTGTTGTCAAACTTCTGCCTTGCGGCCACCCTGCCGATAAAAACTGGGACTCTGGCAGTTTTGTTTGGCCTGGCTTTAATGGAGTGAGACCTGTCATCTCTCTCAGGTTTAAAAGCCATTTATATGTTTCTCTTTAAAACAGTTAGCCAGAATCCTTTTCCAGAATCTCAACTCAGAAAAGTTCAAGTGTTTAACAGTGAGCCCCGCCCTCCTTCTTTTGCTCCTGTCTACCCCATGATTCGTCCCTCTGCCTCTGAGTGACCTCAGGCCCTGTGTCCCTGGCTTCAGTTCCAGTCTCTTGCTCTCGTCTGCCTTTGCCGTTTACCTGTGTCCAGCCTGCTCTGCTCTGTGGGATCCCATGACAGATTCAGGGGGCCTGGCCCGAGCCAGGCCCCCAAGCCCCAAAGGCAGGCCCCATGGCAATGGCATTCGAAGAAACCTGAACCACCAAGAACCCTATCTAACACTTCCTCCTGGTGCTACTTCCCTGTATTAGCCAACCACTTATGCTGGCTGGAAAGGAGGACGTAAAAGGGAAGGGAAAGAGGGGGCTGCCCAGAGTCCTCTTTCTCTTCAGTCCTTGCTTACTCACCAGTAAGCCACACTAGAGTGCTGGTAGAATGTGAATGTTACCAGGAAGGGAGATAAACACAACTGAGGTAGTTTCGTGCAGCACCTCCACTGGGCCACTAGGAATGAAATACATTCACGTGAAGAGCTCAATACTCCTATATTTCTATTGAAGGGATGAACAGTAAATTTGTTCCAATAATTTATTTTCTTGGGGGGCGCCTGGGTGGCTCAGTGGGTTAAAGCCCCTGCCTTCAGGTCAGGCCATGATCCCAGGGTCCTGGGATGGAGCCCCTCATCCGTCTTTCTGCTCAGCGGGGAGCGTGCTTCCCTCCTCTCTCTCTCTGCCTGCCTCTCTGCCGACTTGTGATCTCTGTCAAATAAATAAACAAAATCTTTTAAAAAAGTTATTTTCTTTACTTAGAACATTAAATAGCAAATTGAAGGGGGACTCTCGTAGGATCTTTGACAGAACTCTTTCCCGGCTTTTTGCACTGGGCCCGCAGATCACGTGGCTGGCCTTGACCCCGCCCCCCCCATATTGCTGATTAACTGAACTGGGTGAAGGAAGGCCTGGCCCCGGAGTGACAGGATTGGATGAGAGGTTCAGCACCTGTGGCTGATTAAAGGGTGGATTCAGCACGGAGGAACCAGGGTGGAGGGCTGCCTGAGGGAGGAGAAGTTCACCCCCAGGGAGGGGGAAAGGCAGGTACTTGACATCGTCTTCTTTGTAGAAGTCTGGGCTTCTGCAACTCTACTGTGGTGGATGCTGTGGTGCTCCGCCCAGATGCCCTGTGTGCAAATCTCAGGTGTAAGACACCCATCCTACCAGACTCTTCCTTTCACCTCGGCAGGACAGCCAGTGCTTCGCGGCACATAAATAGAAGACAAACCTCATTATGAATCCTAGCTCTGTGCTTTAAAAAAAAAAACCAACACAAATTCTTACTCCTGAAACCAATACTACACTATAATGTTAACTAACTTGAATTAGAAAAAAACAACAAAACACCCACAAATGCTTTGCTACTCCTTTCTTCAAAGAGGGTGGAGTGTGATTTGCCTCGCCCTGATGCGAGCTGGACTTGCTCTAACAAGCGGCGGATGGCAGGGCTGGCGGAATGTGAGGACATGGGCCCTGTAAGGCATTGGGGCTCCTCCTCGGTCTCTCTCCTGGACGGCTCCCGCCACCCTGTCCTGAGGACACTCGAGCAGCCCACACGGCAAGGAACAGAGGCCTCTTGTTAACAACCGTGTGAGAGAACCTTCTGGAAAATAGATCATCCCCTCGCAAGCCTCCAGATGACACTGGACTACAGCCCTGAGCTGAAGCCACCCACATTAGTTCCCCCCCCAATCCCTGACAATCAGAAAACTGTGAGATAACAGAAAATAATAAAAAGAAACAGTTGTTTCAATCCTCTAACTTTGGGATAGTTCATTATGCAGCAAGTTATAATTACACTTGATCTCTTTCTGAGTTGTGTTACTTTGGACAACCTAAGCCTAGTTTTCCCCATCTGCAAAATGGAAAAGACACAAGGACCCACCCTTCTGGGGCTGTTAGGAAGTTTGAGATAATCCGTATATGTTTGGCGTAACAGCTAACATGCAAAGCGATTACTGTGTCCTATTGTTACCTTTCCGATGTTCCTCTCAGGATCCCTTGCTGGTCCTCTTTCTTTTCCTGTCCCTTAAATCATCTTCTTGCCCCTGACAAAGGCACACCTCCCACAATCCTAGCACTGCTCTTGGCAAGCACAGAGAGGGAACCAGGTCTTTTGCATTTGGCAAAATGCCCACCACTGACAGTGGCCAAGGGAGCTCACCTGGGGGAGGGGGGCGGGTCCCGAGCTCCCAGGCGCTGATGAGCCCTCCACCCCCCACTCCTGCAACCCCTCACCACAGCCCCACCACTTCGGCCTGTGAGACATGGCCCAGAGTTAGGACAGATCACCTTCTCTTAGGAGACGGCCAGCTCTAACTCCTTCATGCCCATCAGCCCTGTTTAACCTGGTCATCACGGCTTCCAGGAGCCCAGTGACCTACCGTGATGCAACACGTCTTAGTCTGACTCCACCCGGCCCTGTCCCCTTATCTCCCAAGCTGTCCTCCATGTCCTCGTGGTGTGACATCAGCAAAACCCCTCTATCCTCAGTCTCTTCGCTTGACATTGTCTCCGTCTGCCTGCTCTTAGCTGGGCCCTGGCTGGGCCCAGCAGGCCTCACTGCCATCATTTCCTCTCCCACGACCGTCTGGGGTGGATGGAGGCGGGGTGCGGGGGGGATCCTCCTGCTACCTCCTCGCTGCTTCTGGCTTGCTATTCCTCTCCTCAGCAACTTTGGTGCAAGTTGTACAACATGACCAATGCACTAAATACCACTAAATGGTACACTTTAAAAGGTTATTTCTAGGTTACAGGACATAGAAAAAAAAGAACCCAGGTAGCCTCATTGAGGACCCATGCTCTGGCTCTTTCTCTGCCTGGCTCATCCCCCCACCCTAGCCCCCACCATGTTCAGGTCCCTATGCACAAGTCACCCCCAGAGAGGCCTTCTCTATCGTCCCTCTTTAAAATGTCACTGCACCTCACCCCTCCACGCATAACAGCAAATTCTTGCTCACCTTTCAAGGCCAAGCTCGATGGCCACCTCTGACCTTAGGCAGAACGAGCCGCCTCCCCTTCTGGTTCCTGTGGCCCATCACTGTGTCAGGGCGTGTCGGCTTGGTCAGGCTACCGTACCTCAAAGGCAGAGCACATGTGTGTGCGCCCAAGCACCTGGCCCGCACCCCCGCACGGAGCAGCCGCTCTGGGACAGGCTGCTGTGTTCAAGTGAAAGCGGTCTGCTCCCCTTGGAAGGAGAGGACTGTGGTGTCATGTCCACGGGCACTCCCGGTCCTCGGGACAGGGCTGCTCTTGCCCTCAGGGAGGAAGTGTGGCCACAGTGCCAGCTGCCCTGGTTCCCTGCCCGTCCGGCTGGGAAACCCGAGCCTCACCTGGAGCTCCCAGAAGATGCTGCGCGTGTGGCGGTGGTAGTAGTGTCTCAAGGGAATGTACTCCAGGCCCTCCCGGTTCGTCTTCAGGTAGTTCTCCACGTGCTTGAAGAACCAGGGCTTGTAGTAATTGCCAATGCTGTTCAGCTGAAATGACAGAGGGCGTGGTGTCAGCCCACCAATGACGGCCGGACGCCGTCGGGCCGGAACGGTGATACCTGGCTTCGGTTCAGCACCCCTGGCCTTTCCAAAGCTTTCGTGTCTGTCACCACCCTTGGGAGTCCTGAGAGCCCGGGGAGGCTGAGCAACCAGGGGCACTCTCTCGCAGAGCGAGGTTTTGTGGTGTGCCCAGGGCCAGCAGCTGCCAAAGGTCTAGAGAGCTCAACCACCCCTCCTGCTCAGGGACAGAACCCAGAGGGACGCCTCCCCTCCCACCCCCTCCACCAAGTCCCGTGGCCAGCAACACTAACTGACATGGCACTCCCCCTGCCGAGACCAAACCCCACGACCCTCTGGGTGCCGTGTCCCGGCAGGCAGCTCCCCCACCCGTAGAGGAAGCTCCCAGAGTGAACCTAATGCTTCCTGGCACCAGGCCCCCTGGCTTCCAATGCCTAAATCTGATAATGAGACAGCCTTCAGTCCCAAACGGTTCAGGACTTCACCTGCTGGGGGCCTCCGCCTGACTTAGCCCCTCTGGGCCTCAGGGTTCTCGTGCATGGAACGAATTCCGGGCAGGTGCCTTTGGAGAGAGGCAGAGCTCCAAAGCTGGGGCCAGACCCTGGCCCCTGTCACCCACTGGCTCTGTGACCTGAGGCCGGTCACTCTCTCAGCCTCTCTTTTCACATATAAAATGGCAATAAAACTATAGACTTCGGGGGAGGTATTCTGTGTCTATCAGAACTCACACACACATGTTGCAGACACTCAGGCCCCACATCAGACCACCTTCCCGGGGGTGGGAGAGGCTCCCGAGTTTGATGGGGCAGGTGAGATCACACCCAGCTGGGCAGCAGCACCGGGTGAAGTGGGAGCCGAGAGCAGCGGCCATGTAGCAGAGGTCGGATGCTGCCGCGGAACCATCGGGGAGGTCAGGGCAGGAGCAGAGGCAAGATGAGCTTTCCCAGCGTAGCTAATGGAGGAGACTAATCACACTAACACACTCCTTGACGGGCTGGCGCTGGGCACTGTGTCCCTTTCACAACCTTGCAAGTCAGAACTGTCCTTGTCTCCCCGAGGAGGAGGAGGAGAATAATCAGGGTTGAACAGAGCGCCTGAGGCCACCCAGCTGCCAAGGGGCAGGGCAAGGACTCAAGCCTGTTCCACGTTGCACAACGAGGCCAGGGTTGGGCAGTGGGGAACTTGAATCATGCGCTCTGGAATGTGAGCATTATTAAAACAAAAAACAAAGAACAATCACTATTTTCTCCCGATTCCAAAAACAAAGTAAACGCCTCGTAGGAACTTCAAATGCTGCAGAAATACGCAACTTGGCAGGAGAGACCTTGCAGCCTCGTGCTCCAGTGTAACTACTAACACCGATGTGTACCCAGGAGGTTTTCTTTTCTGTGCGTTCACATGATTTTATAAACATGGGATCGTCCTGCGCAGTTTGCAGACTCGCTTGTCCTACAACACACGGGGCTGGTGCTGGGCAGGCCACTCTGAGCCCTGCTTTCGTTCTGGCAAAATGGAGCTATTCCCAGCCCTGGAGTGGCTGCAGAGACCAGAAAAGCCGACGAGGAAGGCGGCCACCATGGCACCTTCCCCCTGGGCACAGGGGTCAGTTCCCAGCCCTCTCCCCATCCCCTCCCCCAGGAGCCTTTGGCCCCCATCTCCAGGAGCAACACTCCAGCCCCTCTGGGTGTCCCCTCGTGCAGCAGGCCACTATGCTGGCAGGAATCTGGGGCCACGAGGTGCCAGGAAGCTGGGCTAAAGAGCCTGTTGGTGCAAGTCTGTTTGAGTGCGGCTGGCATGGCAGAGCAAAGGACACTGTGTGCTGGCCTCTGCCCGCTGGTACAAGGACAGTGAAACCCAACAGGAGCAGAGCTACCTGATCTAACCCTGGGGTAGGGGGGACTGGCTGCACACCTGGCCATGGCACCAGCTGCATAACGGAATCGAGGCTGGGGCGTACCTGGGTTCAGGCGCTCCCCGTGTTCCTCGGACTCAGTAGGAACCTTCATACTGACAAGCCCAGGAGATGCCAAAGAACCCAGATCGTGCGTCTCTCCCAGGGCTCAGGTCCGCTGTGGCAGCCAGGTGGCCCCATGAGTCGCAGGTCCAGCCTGAGCACTCAGGGAGCACGCCACTCCTTAGCTCTGGGCCTCCCCTGTACATGGGAGTGGGCTGCCTCCCCCAGCGGCTCCTCTGGGCCTGCAGAGGGCCCATCCCAGGACCGGACACACTGGACAATTCCCGAGCAGCCCCCTCAAGAGGGCTGTTTGGAAGACACGCTCCTCAAATGAGCTGTCTATACATCTAATGCATCTGCCACTCTCTTCCCCCAGCCCTGTTCCTGATGGGTGTGAGGACACTTTGTACAAGTCTGCAGCGTGGGCACCCAGCTCCTCTCCCACTGATACCAAGTGAACCCTGGAGTAAGATCTTGGTCTTCTAGAGCAATAAGGGAATTGGTTACGGTGTTCCAACATTTAACAAGTTATAGAAACCCTGCTGCCCAACTATAACCTTAAGCAGCATCTAATAGAGCCAACAGGCCCCCGAAGAGCCAGTACAGTGGGGGATGAGCACAGGGAGCGGACCCTCTAAGGGACTGCCTGGGAGAAGGTAGAAAGACATCTATACTAGATGTCCTTCCCAGGCGACCAGGTGCTAGGTGACCCTCACTGATGCCTCAGCCTGGGTCAGGCAGAGCCAGGGCCTGGGGTGTGACTCGGCACAGGGGCTCTGTGTCCATGTCCAGTGTTTCTGCTCCTGCTCCAGGATTCCCACTCTCCAGCCCCCACCAGAGTGCCCCACCAGGACAGGTCCTCAGTCAGTGCATGTGAACGCTGCTGGGTTATAGAAGCTGATGTGCCAGGGAACTAACACTGACCTAGGGGTCAGAGACCTGTCCCCTGCTAGCCATTGAGTGTTCAGGGAAGTCTCCTCCCCATCCTGGCCTTGTTTCCTTATTTAGAGACGGAACTGTACCAGATGATTTTCAAGTCCTTTACAATTTTAAAAGGTTTTAAGTATACAGGTATAGATCAAGAGCCTTAAGAGTACCTAGCCTTTGACGTACTTTAAAGATATTACTCCAATTACAGACAAAAGATGTTCATGGCCACCTTAATTAAAACAAGGAAAGACTGGGGTGCCTGGGTGGCTCAGTCGGTTAAGCTTCCGACTCTTGGTTTCGGCAGAGGTCATGATCCCGGTGTCATGAGATTGAGCGCCGCACTGGGCTCTGTGCTGGGCATGGAGTCTGCTTAAGATTCTCCCTCTCTCTCTCCCTCTGACCCCACCTTGCCGTTCGCTCTCTCTATAAAAATAAAAGAAAAAGGAAAGACTAGAAGCAACGTGTATTTCCAATTACAGGGCCATGGTTTCATAAATGCTAGGGCATTCTCTCAACACAGTGTTCTGCAGTCATTAACTGACAGTTTTGAAGGCCATGTAAACCTGTGGGGAGACATGGACCACCCTCGACCGGAAAATGCAAATTTGAACAGACGGTCATAGCCGAAGACAAACAAATGGAAAAAAGCGTGTAAAGAGATGCTCAAACCTCAAAGGTGACCTGAGAACCGCAAAGAAAACGTGATGCTATTTTTAACCCTATCAGATTGGCAAAAATGAAGGAGTGATCGTATCCAGCACTGGCAAGAATGTGGGAGAAATGCACTCTCCCATGCTGTCGCAGGACGTGGGCAGAAGCACCACTGTTCTGAAGGGCTGTTTGGGGGTCACTCTTGGGTGCGCACCATGCTCCGATCCTTAAGACAGGAATTCCAATTTTTGGACTCAGTCCCACAGATGTGCTTGCCCAAGAGGCCAAGGATGGATGTCAGAGAATCTTCAATGCAATCTTATTTGTAAAAGTGAAACATCTGAGGCAAGATCAATGATTGTCAGGAAGCACCGGGTTAGGTCAGTTACACAAAGGCCAACACGAGCCACGTGGGAGGAGAGGAGGGCGTGCCCACGCGTGCACACACACACCCTGAGGAATGTGCCGTTACAGGTGGCTACTCTGGGGGTGAGCCTGGGGAAAGGGACCCACTTTAACTTTTCCCTTATGTATTTCTAGGTTGTGACACTACTTTCATCATTTAAAGACTTTCACGTATGCCCTGAAAAGAGAGGAAATAAATACACCCAAGAGCCGGCCTTGGGTCATGTTTGTCGGTACAGTCTTCTTTCCTTTTACTCAGGTATACTTGCCAAGTCCCTCATAAACACAAATCCTTTCACACGAGAGGAAAAAGCTGCTACTGAAAAGTATACCCAACAAAGAAGTGTGAGGCCTCAAATCCATTGTGCAAACCGTGGTCCTGTCATCTCGTGGAAGTATACAGCACCTCTTAGGGCCTCAGTTTCCTCATCTATAAAATGGGGTTGCCGCAAGGATCAAAGTCTACACCTACCAAGAAGCACACACGTATCTGGCAGACCCTCAGTGCAGAGTCAATGGATGCTTCCATCCCCGTCTAAGACAGCTCTGACTGTAGATCCTGGGTCCCAAATCCGGATGGGCCGACTGAGGCCACCACCTCAAAGAACATGGCTTCCAGGCAGGGGCAGGGTGGGGGAACAGGCTCAGCCCCAGCACCCCCCAGGCCTTCCTCCTCCCTAGGCCTTGGCCCTTGGCTGGAGACACCCTGGCCTACCTTGCTGGGCTCTGCTTCGTCTGTCATGACTCCGGTCATGATGACAGCCTCATCCAGGGAGTAGAGCAGCCCTTCCACGAAGTGATTCTCCTGCCGCTGTGATTCCCGGGTGAACTTGTCGCAGATAGCCTCCAGGCCCCGCACCGGCTCAAACCGCAGCCTGACGTACTTCTTGGCGGGGATGATGCGGATCTCGGCAGCCACCAGGAAGCCCAGGGTCCCACAGGACCACGGCACAGCGTAGAACAGGTCTGAGTTCTCTGACTAGGAGGCAGAGCCAACACATGCTGAGAGCCTGCACCCCTGGGCCCCGCGGTGGGACGCACAGTCAACGGAGCTGCAGAGACCCCAAGGGCCCCAGCTTACTTCCTTCCCTGTCACTGGCTTGTGTAAACCCTAGCAAGGAACTTCAGAAACAGGACTTTCTGGGCCTGTGTTCCCTCTGCAGCTTCAACTGTCCTCTGGACCAGGGATGCTCACGGAAGGGCAGCCTCTCCCCTCCACCCAGGTACAGTCCCCAGACCCCAGGCCACCCAGGAAAAGGCCAGGACCAGCACTGCCGGAAGAGCCAAAAACAGGGGATGAAGGGCCAAGGGTCCTAGGCCGGGCTAAGAAAAGAGCTTCCTAAGGGTCAAGATCAGTTGGGGACATTAGATGGGCCATTACTAAAACTTATAAGCCTTTTATAGTTCATTAGCTGTGGCATCCTCCCCCTGTCCCCTAAGCCCAGGGAGAGCACTAACATTTCCACGTGAACAGTAAGGAAAGTGAGGCTCTAAGAGGTGACATGGGTCCCCCCAAGCGTCCCACAAGTCTGCACATGGAGGCCAAGGCTCAGGCAAGGTCACCTAACTCCCGACCCAGCATTCTTCCTGCAAGACCTCATCTGGTTCCACAATCTGTTTCTAACCTTATCGTTTCTTGTTCCGGTATTTGTCTTAGAGACAGACAACCAACTTTTCATCTGGCCATTCTCATTTAGGTTCTGTGGGTCTAACAAAGCTCCTTTTGGAAAAGTCCAGCCTCCCCTGGCCCTTCCCCAAGAGGACAGTCTGCTGTGGTCTCTGTTCACGCTGCACACCTTGGTGCGGCTACGGTGGAGTGCAGGGGTGGGGCGGGGGACTGGAGCTGGGAAGCTCTGCAGCAGGCTGGCAGAAGTCTCCGGAACAGCAGACGCAGACCATCTGGGCCCCCCCTTCCCGACCACACTGCCGGAGAGGAGTAATAAGTGGGTGTCTGCCAGGTGCCCAGTTCTGTGTTAGGGGCATATGGCATCTCCTTTCTCCCTGACAGTGCGTTTGTCAGATGAGGAAAATGGGCCTCAGGGAAGGGACGTCACACATGAATGTTTGTCTCCTTTCTCTGCTGGGAATAAACAGGTCAGAAGGCAGGGCCCAGGCAAGGGTTTAGGAAAATGTGCTGAATCGCTGTGAATCCTGAATGGGGGTCTCTCTTGTCTGAGACCTGGGCTCTCAAGCCTGCCCTGGGCTCTCTTCTGTGAGACCAACCACCCTGCTGGCTCTCTAAAACATCTTCTTGCAAAGAGTGACTCTGTCCCTGCCACCCAGGGGCCCCTAAGCTATGCTCAGAAATCTGAGTTTGTTGCAAGTTTCCATCCTGTCCCACTCATTAGGGTAAAATGCCTTACATGTTTGCATCCCCCTTTGGGCAGCAGAATTATCATTTGTTTCTCCAAAACAGCCCCTCTTCCTGCTTTGAAGGAAGCGTTTCCCAATACTTGGCATAGAACTCTGTGGCTCACGCCCGATGTGCCTGAGAGAGGCAGACTGCTGTAATAAATGTCTAAGAGCATTGATCTGGGAGCCTAATAATTTGGGTTTGAATCCCAGCTGTGTGGATTTCCTAGCTGTGTGATCTTGGGCAGGTTTATTAACCTCTCTGTGTTTTTAACTTCCTATCTCTAAAATGTGGCTAATAATAGAACCTCATAAAATTATTCAAGGATTAAATAGCTTAACATATAGGAAGCATTTACAACAGTATCCGAGCACATATAAGGGGCTGTATCAATCTTTGTTATTATTATGGATACAGACCCCGACCGAATAGGTGTGTTTGAAAGGAAGCATCCCCAAGGTCCCTACCTCCCCAGCCCCAGGATCCTTGATGCCCAAGGCAGGCTGGTGGAGTTGTCCCCTATCTCTGAACTCACCGGTGTGCATCGCACAAAGCTTCCATCGGCCAGGACCAGCTCATAGGCCGTGCAGATGTGTTGGAACAGGCCGTATTTGTGGGATGATGACTCGATGCCTGTGCCCATGATCAAGCCCCCTGCAGAGATATGCGTGTTAGCCAGGCAGAGCCATGGGGTGCAAGGTCAGGGGGGCTCGGGTAAAGGAGCTGGGGTTGCTCACAGCACGAGGAAGGTGTGACAGGGCCGGTCACTTGGGGTAGATTTCCATCTCTGTGGATCTGGAGAGCAGGAGAGGGAAGGAAGCACTCAGACAGGAGCCTAGTGGCTTCTCTGAGGTAGGGGGGCCAGTGAGAGCATGTCAAGGGTGCTCATACCCTCACCTCTAGCCAGAACCCGCCTCAATGCCTGCGTGCATTCATCTTAAGAGGGACCTTGAGGAAATGGGGTTGGGGGGGAGGGGCAGGAAGCTGTGTCTCGTGGGAACAGTTCCAGGAACTGGAAGTGTTCCCCCTAGAGAAGGAAAGGCACTGGGGACCATGAATCCTGTGGAAATAGAGACAGACTAGACTTATTCTGTGTGTTCCTTAAGGCAGAAATGGGAGTAATGGACATATGTCACGGGATGTAGATGCACCAGAGAGGTGCTGCCTGAGGTCAGAAAGGCAGGCAGCCTATGCCCTGTCTTTGGAGATGGGTGAGCAGAGACAGTAACTTCTGTCACAGAGGGAACAGTGGCGGCCCTCACACCAATGGGAGGTGGGCCACAGTGCCTCAGCTCTGACCCTTGGCCCATCTTTTTTTTTTTTTTTTTTTTAAAGATTTTATTTATTTATTTGACAGAGAGAAATCACAAGTAAGCAGAGAGGCAGGCAGAGAGAGAGGAGGAAGCAGGCTCCCTGCTGAGCAGAAAGCCCGACACGGGGCTCGAACCCAGGACCTGGGATCATGACCTAAGCCGAAGGCAGTGGCTTAACCCACTGAGCCACCCAGGCGCCCTGACCCTTGGCCCATCTTGAGTCCTCACCCACTGTGAGGTCATCGAGCTCGGGCAACACGGGCAGCGTCCAGCCAATGGAGGTCAGCAGGGCAGTCACCTGACCCATGGTCACCAAGGGCTCCACACGGACAATCTGTTGACACAAGAAGAGAGACCCTGGGTCACTGGGAGGCAGCCAGGGCTACTGGGGACCTCTTCACACAGAAGAGGTCACCCCAGATCTTCCCACACGGTCACGCAGGATTCCTATGTGCTCCTTGCAGCCTCTTGCTAGAACACGACACTGCCTTTCATTATAGTGAATGCGGTTTCTGGTGCTGAGTCTGCTAGGGTTTGACCTTGTTCTTTCAAGTATCTTTACACTTAATACTTAGTTTATGTCTCTTCTAGACTATTGAAGAAATACTGTCTTATTGATGACATACATGAAGTCATCATCCTACTTCTTCCTGTCATCTTAGTGGTCAGTGTTAATGCTGGAGTGTCCTTACGTTCAGGCTCTTTCCATCCATGCCTAAACTGTTATTTTGTATGTTGTAATATAACACACACATGCATACACACACACATAAATTCAAGCACACATATGCATACCTTTCTGCTTTGCTTTGTAAAATTTAACCCCATGACCATATCCCTTACCATGGACTGTTCTTGGAAGCCACAACTTTTAATGGACACTTCCATGTGCCAACACGTGGACTTCCACTCCTAGCTAACATGGAGCAACAGGGACTCCATTCCTCTTGCTGCCCGAAAGCAAGAAACTGACAAAATGAAACAAGAGTTTTCAACATAGCGGGCATCAGGCAATGAAGTTAATGACCGCTGAGAGACAGGAAACAAACGAGGGGAGCTCTGTGAGCGCCTGGGCTGATTCCCTGGAATCAGGCAGTGCAGGGATCCTGGAAAGGCAGGGGAGCCCAGAGGACTCTGGGAGAAGTGCAGCAGCAGACCACGGTGAATAGAGTTTGCAGGACAGAACACTGGGGAGGAGAGACCTGAACAGAGAGAACTCTGAAACACTGCAAAGGATGCCCCCTGAGCATTTAACGGAACACCGGCTGGAGTGTACATTGAAGCCAAAGCCAGGGGAAGGGTCACAGAAAACAGGGCCAGGGGCTCACCCAGGGAGGAAAGACTATCTGTTCTCACATGCCAGACTGGAAAACCTCTTGGTTCATAAGGCAATGGGTAGAGTATGATCTTGCCTCAGCAACAGGGAATAACTACCCCTAGATTAGACACTCCTCTGACCTCACCTGAGAAATGAAGACCCAACAGGATCAGACTATTTCCCAGTAACAGAGCTGTGTCCCAGAACAAAGCTCAAGAAGATTTATAAGAATACAAAAATATGCAGCACCCAACAAGATGAAATCACAATGTCTAGAATCCAATCAAAGTTTCCCAGGTATGCAAGGCAGGAACAGTTGACTCATAACGGGGGAAATCGATCTGTTTTTATAAATTTTATTTATTTATTTTGATAAAATAGGCCCAAATTTGACAGATATTAAAATTAGCCAAAAAGAACATTAAAATAATCATTATAAACCCATAGTTATAGGATACATTCCCCATATTCATAAAGGTAAGTGGAGACATTAAAGTAAGATAGTAAAAAGCATCATTAAGATAGTAAAAAGAGGGGTACCTGGGTGGCTCAGTGGGTTAAAGCCTCTGCCTTTGGCGCAGGTCATGATCCCAGGATCCTGGGATCGAGCCCTGCATTGGGCTCTCCACCCAGCGAAGAGCCTGCTTCCCTGCTCTCTCTCTCTGCCTTCCTCTCTGCCTACTTGTGATCTCTGTCTGTCAAATAAATAAATAAAAATCTAAAAAAAAAAAAAAGAAGAAAGTAAAAAAAATCTTAATCAAACTTCCAGAAATAAAAACAGCGTCTGAGATGAAAGACACACTACCTGGGATTGACCTTGCAGGAGGAAAGAGCAGTGCACCCAAGCACATAGCAATTGAAACTCTCCTAAAGGAGACACACAGAGAAAGAAAAAATGTTTACAATTTTTACAGGCTATCCGTGATCTGAGCTGTGGAACAATTCCAAGAGGTCTCATATGTGTGCGACAGTCCTCAAAGGGGAGAGAGCAGGGGGCAGAAAAAATACTTGAAGAAATAATGACCCCACATTTTCCAAATGCAATGCAAAGTATAATGAATCCCAAGCACAAGAATTAGGAAAAAAATGACACCAAGGCACATCATGATAAAATTTCTCAAAACTAGGAGGAGTCAAGATGGCGGAGAAGTAGCAGGCTGAGACTACTTCGGGTAGCGGGAGATCAGCTAAATAGCTTATCTAAAGATTGCAAACACCTACAAATCCAACGGGAGATTGAAGAGAAGAAGAACAGCAATTCTAGAAACAGAAAATCAACCACTATCTGAAAGGTAGGACTGGCGGAGAAGTGAATCCAAAGCGACGGGAAGATAGACCGCAGGGGGAGGGGCCGGCTCCCGGCAAGCGGCGGAGCAACAGAGCACAAAATCAGGACTTTTAAAAGTCTGTTCCGGGGCGCCTGGGTGGCTCAGTGGGTTAAGCCGCAGCCTTCGGCTCGGGTCATGATCTCAGGGTCCTGGGATCGAGTCCCGCATCGGGCTCTCTGCTCAGCAGGGAGCCTGCTTCTCTCTCTCTCTGCCTGCCTCTCTGTCTACTCGTGATCTCTCTCTGTCAAATAAATAAACAAAATCTTTAAAAAAAAAAAAAAAAGTCTGTTCCGCTGAGGGACATCGCTCCAGAGGCTTAACTGGGGTGAAGCCCAGGCGGGGTCAGCGCGGCCTCAGGTCCCACAGGGTCGCAGAAGGATTGGGGGTGTCTGAGTGTCGCAGAGCTTACCGGTATTAGAACGGGGAAGCCGGCTGCAGAGACAGAGCCGAGGAGTGACTCTCAGCTCGGGGTTGCCTTGAACCGGTCGCAGGCTCGGTCAGCTCGGAGCGCGGCCGGAGGCCAGGGTGACGGGAGTCATTGGGCGCTGTTCTCTGAGGGCGCACTGAGGAGTGGGGCCCCGGGCTATCAGCTCCTCCGGGCGGGAGACCGGGAGGCCGCCATCTGCATTCCCGCCCTCCGGAACTCTACGAAAAGCGCTCAGGGAACAAAAGCTCCCGAAAGCAAACCCGAGCGGATTACTCAGCTACTCAGCGCGGCCCCGGGTAAGGGCGGTGCAACTCCGCCTGGGAAAAAGACGCTTGAGAATCACTACAACAGGCCCCTCCCCCAGAAGATCAACGGGAAACCCAGCCAGGACCAAGTTCACCTACCGAGGAGTGCTGTTTCAATACCAAGGAGAGCGGCAGAATTCCAGAGGAGAAGAAAGCAAAGCACGGAACTCATGGCTTTCTCCCCATGATTTTTTTTAGCCTTGCAGTTAATTTAATTTTTTTTCTTTTTTAATTTTTTTTTCTTTTTCTCTTCTGCTAAATTTTTTTTAACTTTTACCGTTTTCTTTTTTAACGTTTTTAAAATAGTTTATCTAATATATATATATTTTTTCCTCTTTTTATATTTTTTCTTTATCGGCTTTCTTTTTTTAAATAGTTTCTTTTTTTTTTCTTTTTTTTTTCTTTTTGAACCCCTTTTTATCCCCTTTCTCCCCCCTCACGATTTGGGATCTCTTCTGATTTGGCTAAAGCATATTTTCCTGGGGTTGTTGCCACCCTTTTAGTATTTTACTTGCTCCTTCATAAACTCTTATCTGGACAAAATGACAAGGCGGAAAAATTCACAACAAAAAAAAGAACAAGAGGCAGTACCAAAGGCTAGGGACCTAATCAATACAGACATTGGTAATATGTCAGATATAGAGTTCAGAATGACGATTCTCAAGGTTCTAGCCGGGCTTGAAAAAGGCATGGAAGATATTAAAGCAACCCTCTCGGGAGATATAAAAGCCCTTTCTGGAGAAATAAAAGAACTAAAATCTAACCAAGTTGAAATAAAAAAAGCTATTAATGAGGTGCAATCAAAAATGGAGGCTCTCACTGCTAGGATAAATGAGGCAGAAGAAAGAATTAGCGATATAGAAGACCAAATGACAGAGAATAAAGAAGCTGAGCAAAAGAGGGACAAACAAACAAACAAACAAACAAAAAAAAAAAGAGGGACAAACAGCTACTGGACCACGAGGGGAGAATTCGAGAGATAAGTGACACCATAAGACGAAACAACATTAGAATAATTGGGATTCCAGAAGAAGAGGAAACAGAGAGGGGAGCAGAAGGTATATTGGAGAGAATTATTGGAGAGAATTTCCCCAATATGGCAAAGGGAACAAGCATCAAAATTCAAGAGGCTCAGAGAACCCCCCTCAAAATCAATAAGAATAAGTCCACACCCCGTCACCTAATAGTAAAATTTACAAGTCTTAGTTACAAAGAAAAGATCCTGAAAGCAGCCCGGGAAAAGAAGTCTGTAATGTACAATGGTAAAAATATTAGATTGGCAGCAGACTTATCTACAGAGACCTGGCAGGCCAGAAAGAGCTGGCATGATATATTCAGAGTACTAAATGAGAAAAACATGCAGCCAAGAATACTATATCCAGCTAGGCTATCATTGAAAATAGAAGGAGAGATTAAAAGCTTCCAGGACAAACAAAAACTGAAAGAATTTGCAAATACCAAACCAGCTCTACAGGAAATATTGAAAGGGGTCCTCTAAGCAAAGAGAGACCCTAAAAGTAGTAGATGAGAAAGAAACAGAGACAATATACAATAACAGTCACCTTACAGGCAATACAATGGCACTAAATTCATATCTCTCAATACTCACCCTGAATGTTAATGGGCTAAATGCCCCAATCAAAAGACACAGGGTATCAGAATGGATAAAAAAACAAAACCCATCTATATGTTGCCTACAAGAAACTCATCTTAAACCCGAAGACACCTCCAGGTTTAAAGTGAGGGGGTGGAAAAGAATTTACCATGCTAATGGACATCAGAAGAAAGCAGGAGTGGCAATCCTTATACCAGATCAATTAGATTTTAAGCCAAAGACTATAATAAGAGATGAGGAAGGACACTATATCATACTCAAAGGAACTGTCCAACAAGAAGATCTAACAATTTTAAATATCTATGCCCCTAACATGGGAGCAGCCAACTATATAAACCAATTAATAACAAAATCAAAGAAACACATCGACAAGAATACAATAATAGTAGGGGATTTTAACACTCCCCTCACTGAAATGGACAGATCATCCAAGCAAAAAGATCAACAAGGAAATCAAGGCCTTAAATGACACACTGGACCAGATGAATATATCACAGATATATTCAGAACATTTCATCCCAAAGCAACAGAATACACATTCTTCTCTAGTGCACATGGAACATTCTCCAGAATAGATCATATTCTTGGTCCTAAATCAAGTCTCAACCGGTATCAAAAGATTGGGATCATTCCCTGCTTATTTTCAGACCACAATGCTCTAAAGCTAGAACTCAATCACAAGAGGAAATTTGGAAAGAACCCAAATACATGGAGACTAAACAGCATCCTTCTAAAGAATGAATGGGTCAACCAGGAAATTAAAGAAGAATTGAAAAAATTTATGGAAACAAATGATAATGAAAACACAACGGTTCAGAATCTGTGGGACACAACAAAGGCAGTCCTGAGAGGAAAATATATAGCGGTACAAGCCTTTCTCAAGAAACAAGAAAGGTCTCAGGTACACAACCTAACCCTACACCTAAAGGAGCTGGAGAAAGAACAAGAAAGAAAGCCTAAACCCAGCAGGAGAAGAGAAATCATAAAGATCAGAGCAGAAATCAATGAAATAGAAACCAAAAAAACAATAGAACAAATCAACGAAACTAGGAGCTGGTTCTTTGAAAGAATTAATAAGATCGATAAACCCCTGGCCAGACTTATCAAAAAGAAAAGAGAAAGGACCCAAATAAATAAAATCATGAATGAAAGAGGAGAGATCACAATGAACACCAAAGAAATACAGACAATTATAAGAACATACTATGAGCAACTCTACGCCAACAAATTTGACAATCTGGAAGAAATGGATGCATTCCTAGAGACATATAAACTACCACACCTGAACCAGGAAGAAATAGAAAGCCTGAACAGACCCATAACCAGTAAGGAGATTGAAACAGTCATCAAAAATCTCCAAACAAACAAAAGTCCAGGGCCAGATGGCTTCCCAGGGGAATTCTACCAAACATTTAAAGAAGAACTAATTCCTATTCTCCTGAAACTGTTCCAAAAAATAGAAATAGAAGGAAAACTTCCAAACTCATTTTATGAGGCCAGCATCACCTTGATCCCAAAACCAGACAAGGATCCCAACAAAAAAGAGAACTACAGACCAATATCCTTGATGAACACAGAATCAAAAATTCTCGCCAAAATACTAGCCAATAGGATTCAACAGTACATTAAAAGGATTATTCACCACGACCAAGTGGGATTTATTCCAGGGCTGCAAGGTTGGTTCAACATCCGCAAATCAATCAATGTGATACAACACATTAATAAAAGAAAGAACAAGAACCATATGATACTCTCCATAGATGCTGAAAAAGCATTTGACAAAGTACAGCATCCCTTCCTGATCAAAACTCTTCAAAGTGTAGGGATAGACGGGACATACCTCAATATTATCAAAGCCATCTATGAAAAACCCACCGCAAATATCATTCTCAATGGAGAAAAACTGAAAGCTTTTCCGCTAAGGTCAGGAACACGGCAGGGATGTCCGTTATCACCACTGCTATTCAACATAGTACTAGAAGTCCTAGCCTCAGCAATCAGACAACAAAAGGAAATTAAAGGCATCCAAATCGGCAAAGAAGAAGTCAAACTATCACTCTTCGCAGATGATATGATACTATATGTGGAAAACCCAAAAGACTCCACTCCAAAACTGCTAGAACTTGTACAGGAATTCAGTAAAGTGTCAGGATATAAAATCAATGCACAGAAATCAGTTGCATTTCTCTACACCAACAACAAGACAGAAGAAAGAGAAATTAAGGAGTCCATCCCATTTACAATTGCACCCAAAACTATAAGATACCTAGGAATAAACCTAACCAAAGAGACTAAGAATCTATTCACAGAAAACTATAAAGTACTCATGAAAGAAGTTGAGGAAGACACAAAGAAATGGAAAAATGTTCCATGCTCCTGGATTGGAAGAATAAATATTGTGAAAATGTCTATGCTACCTAAAGCAATCTACACATTTAATGCAATTCCTATCAAAGTACCATCCATTTTTTTCAAAGAAATGGAACAAATAATCCTAAAATTTATATGGAACCAGAAAAGACCTCGAATAGCCAAAGGAATATTGAAAAAGAAAGCCAAAGTTGGTGGCATCACAATTCCGGACTTCAAGCTCTATTACAAAGCTGTCATTATCAAGACAGCATGGTACTGGCACAAAAACAGACACATAGATCAATGGAACAGAATAGAGAGCCCAGAAATGGACCCTCAACTCTATGGTCAACTCATCTTCGACAAAGCAGGAAAGAATGTCCAATGGAAAAAAGACAGCCTCTTCAATAAATGGTGTTGGGAAAATTGGACAGCCACATGCAGAAAAATGAAATTGGATCATTTCCTTACACCACACACGAAAATAGACTCAAAATGGATGAAGGATCTCAATGTGAGAAAGGAATCCATCAAAATCCTCGAGGAGAACACAGGCAGCAACCTCTTCTACCTCAGCCGCAGCAACATCTTCCTAGGAACATCACCAAAGGCAAGGGAAGCAAGGGCAAAAATGAACTTTTGGGATTTTATTAAGATCAAAAGCTTTTGCACAGCAAAGGAAACAGTTAACAAAACCAAAAGACAACTGACAGAATGGGAGAAGATATTTGCAAATGACATATCAGATAAAGGGCTAGTGTCCAAAATCTATAAAGAACTTAGCAAACTCAACACCCAAAGAACAAATAATCCAATCAAGAAATGGGCAGAGGACATGAACAGACATTTCTGCAAAGAAGACATCCAGATGGCCAACAGACACATGAAAAAGTGCTCCATATCACTCGGCATCAGGGAAATACAAATCAAAACCACCATGAGATATCACCTCACACCAGTCAGAATGGCTAAAATTAACAAGTCAGGAAATGACAGATGCTGGCGAGGATGCGGAGAAAGGGGAACCCTCCTACACTGTTGGTGGGAATGCAAGCTGGTGCAACCACTCTGGAAAACAGCATGGAGGTTCCTCAAAATGTTGAAAATAGAACTACCCTATGACCCTGCAATTGCACTGCTGGGTATTTACCCTAAAGATACAAACGTAGTGATCCGAAGGGGCACGTGCACCCGAATGTTTATAGCAGCAATGTCTACAATAGCCAAACTATGGAAAGAACCTAGATGTCCATCTACAGACGAATGGATAAAGAAGAGGTGGTATATATACACAATGGAATACTATGCAGCCATCAAAAGAAATGAAATCTTGCCATTTGCGACGACGTGGATGGAACTAGAGAGTATCATGCTTAGCGAAATAAGTCAATCGGAGAAAGACAACTATCATATGATCTCCCTGATATGAGGGAGAGGAGATGCAATATGGGGGGTTAAGGGGGTAGGAGAAGAGTAAATGAAACAAGATGGGATTGGGAGGGAGACAAACCATAAGTGACTCTTAATCTCACAAAACAAACTGAGGGTTGATGGGGGGAGGGGGTTGGGAGAGGGGGGTGGGGTTATGGATATTGGGGAGGGTATGTGCTATGGTGAGTGCTGTGAAGTGTGTAAACCTGGCGATTCGCAGACCTGTACCCCTGGGGATTAAAAATATATGTTTATAAAGCTGTAAAAAAAAAAAAAGAAAAAGAAAAAAGAAAGGATGAATACCCAAGTTTTGTAGCAACATGGACGGGACTGGAAGAGATTATGCTGAGTGAAATAAGTCAAGCAGAGAGAGTCAATTATCACATGGTTTCACTTATTTGTGGAGCATAACAAATAGCATGGAGGACAAGGGAAGATGGAGAGGAGAAGGGAGTTGAGGGAAATTGGAAGGGGAGGTGAACCATGAGAGACTATGGACTCTGAAAAACGATCTGAGAATTTTGAAGGGGTGGGGGGTGGGAGGTTGGGGGCACCAGGTGGTGGGTATTGTAGAGGGCACGGATTGCATGGAGCACTGGGTGTGGTGCAAAATAATGAATACTGTTATGCTGAAAAAATAAAAATTAATTAAAGAAAAAAAAATTCTCAAAACTAATGATAAAATCTTAGAAGCAGCCAAAGGGTCAGAAGACACGTTACATACAGAGGAACAAAGATAAGGATGAGAGGTTTCTTTATGGAAACAATGCAGGAAAGAAGACAGTGAAGCATCTTTAAAGTATAGGGGGAAAACCCCATCAACCTGGAATTTCATACCCAGTGAACACAGCTCTCAAAAACGAAGGCAAGCTCAAATGCGTTAGGATAGATTATCAAAAAGCCAGACAAAAACCCAGTAAATAACAAGTGGAAGTAAAGATGTGGAGAAATTAAAACTCCCGTGTCCTGTTCGTGGGAGAGTAAAATGGTCCACCTGCTGCGGAAAATGGTGTGGTGGATCCTCAAGACAGATTACACACAGAACTACCACATGGTCTAGCAATTCCACTCTGGCGTATATACCTCAAAGAGCTGAAGGCAGGGCTCGAAAAGGTATTCATACATCCACGTCCACAGGAGCACTATTCACAACAGCTAAAACGTGGGAACAACCCAATGTCTGCCCACAGATGAATGGATAAGCAAAATGTGGTACATATACACAATGGAATATTGTTCCACCTTAAAAAGAAGGAAATTCTGTAATATGCTATCACATGGATGAACTCTGAAGCTATTAAGCAAAGTAAGATAGGCACAAAAAACCAAATACTGTAGGATTCCACTTAGAGAATACTTAGGGTCGTCAGAATCATAAAGACAGAATCTGTAACGGTGGTCGCCCAGGATGGGGATGAGAGGAGAATGGAGAATTATAGTTTAATAGATATAGAGTTTCAGTTTTACAAAATGAAAAGAGCTATGGGAACAGATGGTGGGGAGGGCTGCACAGCACTGTGAATGTATTTAATATCACTTAAGAAATGTGCACTTAAAAATGGTTAAGATGATTGGGGAGCCTGGCTGGCTCGGTTGGTGGAGCATGTGACTTTGATCTCGGGGTCGTGAGTTCAAATCCCATGCTGGGCGTGGAGCCTACTTTAAAAAAAGGTTAAGATGAGAAATTTCATGTTACATGTAGTCTCTCAAAATAAAAGTTGGAAAAGATATGGAGGCAAAAAGAAATGTTTTCAGACATTTAATAGCTAAAATATTCATCCCTAGCAAAATCGCCATACAAGAAATGTCAAAAGAGTCCCTTCAGACAGAAGGAAAACGAAACCAGATGGAAATACAAATCCACACAAGAGAATGAAGAAATGGTAACTACATAGGTAAGTACATAAGATTTTTTATTATTTATATCTCCTTAAAAGATATTGGACTATCAAATAATATTGCACTGTGTAGTTTACAACATATAAAACTGTGACAAAAATAGCACAAAGGTGGGGAGGAAAGAACGGGAAGTATATTACTGTAAGATTCTTAAAATATACATGACATAGGATGCTACCACTTGAAGATAGACTGTGATAAGTGAAATGCAAACTATAAATCCCAAAACAACTGCTAAAAGAACAAAATAAAGTCCCAGCTATTCAGCCACCAAAGAGCTAAAATAGGATTTTGAAAATTATTTAGTAATCCAAAAGAAAACAGAAAAAAAGAAAAAGGGAACAAAGCACAAAGGGGCAAATAGAAAACAAAGAACAGGGGTGCCTGGGTGGCTCCATTGATTAGGCATCCAATTCTTTTTTTTTTTAAAGATTTTATTTGAGGAGGAGAGGAGGGAGAAGGAGACTCTCTGCTAAGCAGAGAGCCCGATGTGGGGCTTGATCCCAGGACCCTGAGATCATGACCTGAGCCAAAGGCAGAGAATTAACCCACTGAGCCACCCAGGCACCCCAAGCATCCAGCTCTTGATCTCTGCTCAGGTCTTAATCTTAGGGTCTGGCGTGCTGGGCTCCCAACTGGGTGTGGAGCCTACTTTAAGAAAAACAGAACAAGGTGACAGATTTAGGCCAAACTTTTTTGATAACAACATTAAATATAAATGTGTGTGGGTTTTTTGGTTTGTTTTTAGAGAGAGTGTGAACAGGAGCAGGGGTGCAGAAAGAGAGGGAGAGACTCTCAAGCAGACTCTGTGCTGAGTGCAGAGTCTGACACGGGGCTGGGTCTCATGACCCTGAGATCAGAACCTGAGCCAAAATCAAGAATTGGACGCTCAACCGACTGAACCACCCAGGTGCCCCTGGAAATGGTTTAAACATCTTGATTAAAAGGCAGAGATTGTCAGATTGTATTAAAAAGCAATACCTAAGCATATGCTGCCTAGAAGAAACAATGTAAGGGTGCACCATACCACCACTAGTCGAAAGATAGCCGGAGTGGCTTTATTAATAATATCAGACAAAGTAGATTTCAGAGCGAAGAAGATAACTAGGAATGAAACCAGTCATTTCATAATGGTAAAGGGATTCATCAAGAGGACATAAAAATCCTAAACATTTATATACCTCTTAACAGAGCCTTGCAAAAGACATGCAGCAAAACCAGATGGAACTACAAAAGAAATCAATCCACAATCACAGGCAGAGATTTCAATACCTCTTTCTTTAAAAAAAAAAAAAAATGTATATATATATATATATATAGATATAGATAGATATAGATATAGATATAGATATCTATCTATCTATATATATATATTTTTTTTTAAATCTGTTTTCTTTTTTTTTAAGATTTTTTTTATTTATTTGACAGACAGAGATCACAAGTAGGCAGAGAGGCAGGCAGAGAGAGAGAGAGGAGGAAGCAGGCTCCTCCTCCGCTGAGCAGAGAGCCTGATACGGGGCTCGATCCCAGGACCCTGGGATCATGACCCGAGCCGAAGGCAGAGGCTTTAACCCAATGAGCCACCCAGGCGCCCCTAAAATATATTTTTAATGATTTTTATTTATTTATTTGACAGAGAGACATACAGTGAGAGAGGGAACACAAGCAGGGAGAGTAGGAGAGGGAGAAGCTGGCTACCCGCTGAGCAGGGAGCAGGGAGCCTCATGCAGGGCTCCATCTCAGGACCCTGGGATCATGACCTGAGAGGAAGGCAGATGTTTAATGACTGAGCCACCCAGACACCCCTCAATACCTCTTTCAATCATTGACAGAACAGAGAGAAAATCTATTATCAACCACCTTGACCATAGCGGACATTTACAGTACACACCATTCCGAAACAGCAGAATATGCATTTTTTAAAAATGCACATGGAACATTTACCAAGACAGACCATATTCTGGGCCATAAAATAAGTCTCAGTAAGTTGAAAAGCATTCTGATCATAAAAAGCATGTTTTCTAACAATAACTGAATTAAATTAGAAATCGGCAATAGAAAGATCTCTGGAAAATTCCCAAATATTTGGAAACTGAATAACATGCTTCTAAATAACCCATGGGTGAAAACAATGTCAAAAGGGAAACCAGAAAGAATTATGAACTGAATGGAGATGAAAATATTCAAAATGTGTGGGATGGTTTTAAAAACAGTGCTTAGGGGGAAATTTATAGCACTAAACACCTATATTAGAAAAAAAGAAAGGCCTAAGTCAATGACCTTAGCTTTCACTTAAAGAACTAGACCAAGAAGAGTAAATTAAATGCAAATCAGTAAAAGAAAGGAATTAACAAAGATCAAAGCAGAAGTCAATGAAATAGAAAATAAACAAAGTAAAAATAGAGAAAAACCAATGAAACCCAAAGCTACTTCTTTGAGAAGATTAGTACAGTTGATTAACCTCTAGCCAGACTGGTCAGAAAGAAAAGAGAGTAGTCACAAATGACCAATATCGGGAATGAAATACGTGACATCACTACGGGCTTTACAGGTATTCAAAAGACAGTAAGAATATTATGAATGACCTAATGTCAATTCATTATACAACCTGAAACATACAAACACCTGTAGAGACATAAAATGCCAAAGCTCACCAAGACAAAACAACTTTAGAGCCACAGGGCTATTTAAGAAATTAATTTATAAATTAATTAATTATAACTTATAAATTAATTTACAAATACATTAATTAATAAAAACTTGCTCACAAAGAAAACTCCAGGGACAGATGGTTTCACTGGCTAATTCTGCTAAATACTGCAGGAAGAAATAAAACCAATTTTATATAAACTCCTCCAGAAAAATGAAAAGGAAGGAATACTTTCCAATTCATTCTTAGGGAGATTTATGAATCTACAGTAATCAAGACAGTATGGCATTGGCATACAGATGGGCAAATATATCAACAGAACAGAAGAGTCCAGAAACAGACCTATAGATATGGACAACTGATTTTTAACAAAGGAGCAGAAGCAATTTGGTAAAGAAAAGATTATCTCTTCAACAAAAGGGGACAGAACAATAGGAAATCTACAGGCAAAAAAAATTTTTGTCACCCCTATTTCACACCATATGCGAAAATTAACTCAAAATGGATCACGGTCTTAAACACAAAACAGAAAACCATAATACTTCTAGATGACAACAGAATTAGGGCAAGACATCTTAAAGAAGACATCACAAACATGATCTATGGAAGAAATTACTATACTGCACTCCACCAAAATTCAAAATATATGGTTTTCAAAAGAGAAGTCAAAAACTGGGAGAAAATATTTGCAAACCGTGTATCTGATGAAGGACTTGTTTCTAGAAATATAGTAAGAAAACAAACCGAAGAAAAAATTTTAGCTTAAGATTTCAACAGGTACTTCACCAAAAAAGATCTATAAGTGGCAAATACACACATGAAAAGATGCCCAACATGATTAGTCATTAGAAAAATGGAAGTTAAAACCACAAAATGAGTTACCATTACACACCTATTAGAACGACTCAAATTAAGAAGATCGACCATACCAAGTGTACGATCACGTGAAGCCATGGGAACACCCACGGGAATGTAAAATGCTACAGGCACTTTGGAAAATGACTGAACAGTTTCTTAAAAAGTTAACTGCACACCTGTCATATGATCTAGCTACTCCACTTCCAGTTTTTTATCCCCAAAAGGGAAAAGCCTATGTCCATACAAAGAACGTACATGAATGCTCCCGCCCCTTTGCTTGTCACAGCCCCGAACTAGAAACAGCCCAAACGTCCATCAGTAAGGTGATGGACAAACAAACTGTGATCTCTGCATACACCGGAACATCACTTTCTTTTTTTTTTTTTTTTAAAGATTTTATTTATTTATTTGTCAGAGAGAGAGGGAGAGAGAGCAAGCACAGGCAGACAGAATGGCAGGCAGAGGGAGAAGCAGGCTCCCTGATGAGCAAGGAGCCCGATGTGGGACTCGATCCCAGGACGCTGGGATCATGACCTGAGCCGAAGGCAGCTGCTTAACCAACTGAGCCACCCAGGCGTCCCGGAACATCACTTTCAATAATGCTGCATGTACCTCTGATCCACGGTTCCTCAGAGTAATTATGCTGAGTCAAAGACGCCGGACAAAATTAAAAAAGGGTACATAATGACTCCACTTATATAAAACTTTAAATACAAAACTAGTGATGCACAGCAGGTCCTTATTTGCCTAGGAATGTGGGCGTGGCAGGGAAGAGACAGGGAAGGGGCCAAACAGGGATTAGCAAGGGCCACAAGGAAACTTTTGGGAGCAATGGGTATGTTCACTGTCTTGGTGGTGGCAATGGCCTCACAGCTGCAGACATACGCCACAGTTTATTATCGCTGGACACCTGTGCAGTATTGCATACCAAGTGTATGTCAATAATGCTGTGTGGATAAAAAGGAAAGACACAGGGACATTAAGCAACATGGCCAAGGCCTCACATCAAAATGCCAGCATGCAGATATATGGTATCTAATAACTCCTTACCATTAGGATATTGTGCTGTCTTCCGTTAGAAATAAAGGTGTGATAGGAAGGAAGGAAAGAAGGAAGTGGGGGGAGAGGGAGGGAGAAGGGGGGAGGGAGGAAGGAAAGTAAGTAGAAGGAAGAAGGAAGGAAACAAGGAAGGAAGGAAAGTAGGTGGAAGAAGGAGGAAAGAAGGACAGAAGGAAGGAGTGACACAATCCCTCTGTGTTGTCCTTGATTTAAATTTATCTCCTTTTTCCTTGTGCCAGGTTTCAAGAAAAATTACTGGATAGGCCAAAGACTACACACATGTGTAAGGCTATTAACAAGTGGGTCCCCAGGAAGCCCGGGAGAAGGCCCACCCTCCCTGTCACCTCCATAGCCCATAGCACACTTCCTTACTGGGAAGGGATAAATAGGTTCCATTTTGTCTCTCATCTTTGCCCATGATTTCCCCATCCCTTCTTCCTGGGGAACTGCTGACAACCAACGAGTCTCCCCGAGTCCAGTGTGCCCACCTGGGGGATGGGGCTCTGACTGATCTCTTCCAAAGCTATAAGGTTTTGAAGGAGGGCAGAGCCTTCTGTGAGGCCTGGGGTCGTCTTGGTTACAGTTGTCTCCCTGTGAGTCACCCCTGCCAGGGATAGTGGCCACCTGCTCCCAGAGCCCGGGAATTGGGCCCCTCTCACCTGTTTCTTGGTGTCCACCTCCAGAATGTCCATCAGGTTGATCATGATGTTTTTGTGTGTCTTCTTGTACTTCCCAACCCGCAGCGAGACCGTGAGCCAGCCAGGGCGTCCCGTGCACATGAAGGTCTTGCTGCCCTGCTCCTTCCATTCCCGCACCTGCAACCGGGGGACAGAGGCTCAGCTGGCCCCAGCGGGGGAGTGGGGAGCCCCAGGGCAGCCTGCAGCCCAGCTTTAAGGGGAGGGAGCTTGGAGGGATGCCCTCACGTGTCAACAAACATTTAGTGAGCCCCTGCATCTTGCCAGCCCATGGAAGACCCACAGCCCTTTCCCTCTAGGGAGGCCAACAGAAAGGCTGACCGGCTGCCCCACCAGCGAGCAGGATGGAAAAGGAGTGAAAATCCAGGATCAAAGTGCTTAGGTAAACAACCTGGGAAGCTCAGGAAAGGCTCTGTGGTGGTAATGATAGAGCTCTACCCGAGATAACCATCTCCTGGGTGCCCCCCACTGTAGGCACTCACTGTATATTGTCTCTTTACTTCTCACAACAACCCCAGGAGCAGGGGATGGCCAGCCCCCTCCTCTAGGGGAGAAAGCTGAGAAGCAAAAGAACTTGGTCACTCAACAAGTGAAGGGAGGGGCCTGGATTTGTAACCTGGGCTGCCTGACTCCAGGCCTGGGAAGACAGACGGGCTTGTGTTAATAGTCAAGAACAGAGTAACAGTCACCACTTACTAGGCCTAGGTGCCAAGCCCTGTTCCAAGCATGTGTATGTGTTAATTCGTATGTCATTTGGAAGGGGAGAGACGGGGCAGGGAAGGCCCACCAAGCCGATGGACGGAAGAGCTTTTTTTGCAAAACCTCCACCGTAAGTGCCCGGGACACATAACGCAGAGAACAAATGGCCTAGGAGATGCCAAGCCCACCAGGAACACAGGAGAAAGTGTTCCCTTCCTGCAGAGATGGACATCTGTTGCTGTGGCCTCTGACCATCCGTCTCCTCTTCATATGCTTCTTTTTTTTTTTTTTTTTTTGAGTATTCATTCTTCATATGCTTCTAATAGTCCCATCCTCCTTCAGTCCAGGGGAAGCTGAGTCTCTTCCTGCCCCAGAAGGTGGGCCCATGACTAAGGTCTGATTTCATCCTTCTGGCCATAAAGGATGGGCCCAAGGGCCAAGTCAAGACAATAAGTCCAGTTCTAGGAGAGGCAGTTTCTTTTAACTGGGATCGCTGAGTTGGTTGGATGAAACTGCTGGGGTTTCCACGGGGAAGATGGGTTTCCCTGAGAATGAAGTCAACCCAGAGGAAAGCCGAGCCAACAGATGGTAGACAGATGGAAAACCAGAGATGGGGGACAGGGGTTCCTGGATCCAACCATACCTGAGCCAGTTTTATTCCTGGGCTTTTTAGGACCTGAGTCAATACAATCCCTCTCTGCTTGGACCAGTCTGAGTTGAGTTCCTATCACACGTAACCAAGAGTCGTGAAGGAGAATGTGTTGAAGCTGATAGGACAAATAGGTCAACATGGGGGACAGCTTTCCTAACCTTCAGAGGCCAGGATGCCCTGTGGATAGAGGTGTACGAGCACAGAGGGGTGACTGAGGAAGATTCCTGTGAAGGGACCAGAAGGCAGATT
The DNA here is from genome assembly GCF_902655055.1 of Lutra lutra. Taxonomy (NCBI): domain Eukaryota; kingdom Metazoa; phylum Chordata; class Mammalia; order Carnivora; family Mustelidae; genus Lutra; species Lutra lutra. Next base: position 153,308,510 of record NC_062281.1, on the reverse strand, counting down.
CCATGATCATCTGGCCCTAGCCTGACTCTGCAATCCCAGGGCTTCATACGTCCTCAGTGGTGTGGGAAATGGATTGTGGGTGCTGCATTCCAGCTGTTGGGTGGGCCGCATGAAGGCAGTATGGAATCCTTAAAGCCTGAACCACCGGTTGGACCGGATCCTGATGGGAACCGAGCAAGAATTTGGGCCAGGAGGCAAGGTTGTACAAAGTCCCTCTTGTGAGTACATGCAAGCCAGAGAGAGATAGGGAGGGCCAAGAAGAAGGATAACAAGTCAGGGGCTATTAGCACAGGCCAGGTGTGAGGCAACAGAACCAAATCTGCTGGGTGGAATGGGAAGGGATGGGAAAGGAGAAAGGTCAGAATTCAGGTTCCAAAACCAGGCTGACCTGGGTTCCAGCCCCATTTACTAGCTGGGATCACCTTGAACATGTGACTACCGCTTCAGCCTCAATTTTTCCCATCCGTAAAACAGGTACATCTTCCCGTCCAGTGAGAACGTTTGGCTTAGTTTAGGTAAACAAGGGCTCCATACCCACTCAGTAGTGTGGGGAATGGATTGTGGGGGCTGCATTCCAGCTGCTGGGTGGGCCGCATGAAGGCAGTATGGAACCCTTAAAGCCTGAACTACCGGTTGGGCTGGATCCTCATGGGAACCGAGCAAGATTTGGGGCTGCAAGAATGTGGGCTCAAAGTCCCCGGGCTGCTCTGCCTAGACCCCAGGGGCCAGAGGTGAGTTTGACAACAGTCACTGCCTTCCAGAAGCTCACGCTCCGACTGGAGGGGAATGGGGGAACGACAAACAAGTAAATGGGAGAATGTGAACCCGTAGAAAGAGTTAGGAGAGAGGATGCAGCAGGGGAGGGAGAGTAGGTAGGGCTCTGGAGCTGTGACTGTGACCAGCTGAACCCAGGGCAGCCCGTGCAAAGCACTTCCACACGTTGCGTTCTGCCACCGGCCCAAGGTCTTAGCCCTCCTGGGAGCCACCCCTCCTAGGGGTGGCCGGCAGCATCCATCTTCCCCCTCTTGCTTGCAGCACCCACCAAAGCGCCCACAGAACATGGAGGCGGCTACACGGGCGCTGAGAGCCTTGGCAGGAAACAGAAGCCCTTTGCAACCCGACACTCCTAAGAGGAACCTAAGGAGGGGCCGAGGGAGCCAAGAAAATGCCCAAGCCCCGAAGCCCCAGGCCAACCCTGGGAGCGGAGCAGGAGGCCCCACTGTGAGCGGCAGCAGGGCCCAGGCTCGGTGGGCGGGGCCCCCGGGGGGAGGGTGTACAGAGTTAATGGGGATGCCTCCTCAAGGACTGAGGGGGAGCGGTAGGGGGGGGGGGGGGGCCCAGGGCTGCGAGGCTCTTCACCCAGGCTCGGGGCTACCTTCTCACTTTTTTGGCCTTCCTTCCAAACGAGTCAAGCGCTCCTCCTCGCTACTACAGAGTCAACTCTAAACTCAGGACCCCAGTTCCGAAGGGAGTTTCCAACCTTTTCGCCCTCTGGGGCTTGGCTCACACCCAACCCTTCACCTGACACACCTTCCTCCTATCAATTCCCCTACTTCCCAGTCTCTAGTGCCTGCGCCACCTCCCTGAAGCCCTGCCGCCTCCGAGATCGCTTGGGCCCGCAGGCAGCCACCTGTGCACGGCTCGCCCTCCCCGATCTCCTGATCCTTTATATCCCTCTGGGCAAGCCGCAAGTGCTCCAGAGTAGACACTCCGAAAACACCCAGCAACGTTTCGTGCCCTGAGCGCCTTCGCTCACTCCGTTCCCTCCCCGGGAAGCCCCCACCACCACGCTCTGAGTTCAAATCCCCCTCGAACGCCGCGGTCCCGCCTCGGCGAAGTCTGGGCTCCCGGGGCGCCGCACGCCACCCCGCGCAGACGGCCGGCCGAGTCCCGCGGAGCCGCTCCCGCCCCGCCCGGCGCCGCTCACCTGCTTCTGGATGTCCCGCACGCGCTGCCCGTGCAGCCGAGGCGCGCTGCTGAGCTTGAACACCACCCAGGCGCGCACGTAGTAGTAGATGTCGAAGATAAGCGAGAGCGGCAGGAGGAAGAGGCACACGAACACCCAGCGCTGGTGGATGAGCACGAACTCCAGCCCCTTCACACGGACCCAGAGCAGGAAGAGCAGAGCGCACACAGCCAGCGACACGGCGGGCTCCATGGTGGGGCCGGCGGCGCGCCGCGCGAGGGAGGGGGATGCCGGCTCGCGCCGCCTGTCACCGCCACCCGCGCCGCGCCCGCCTGCGCCCGCGCCGCCCGCCGCCCGTTCCCGGGGAGTCAGGGGGTCGTCTCGCCGCCTCGCGATTGGCTCGGGTCGCAAAGGTTCGGTGGGCCGAGACCCGGCCGGCGACCAATGGCGAGCCGCGCCGGGGATCGGACCAGGAAGCCGCTGCTTTTATTGGCTGCGGGAGTCAGGCCGCTCCACCCTCTCCTCGCCGACGCGCGGGGAGGGCTGGTTGGGAAACACGCGCGCTGGTGGGGTCAACTGCGCCCTGCGGAGAGGGAGGCTGCGGGGGCGCGGGCGGCCGCAGTGGAGGGGCCGCGTGCTGCAGCAGTTCCTCTTCGGGTGGCGCGTCGTGCGGTCACGCGTTGGGTTGGTTAACTCCGAAGGGGTGCGCTGGGGGCGCCCCAGGGGCCGGGTCAGTCACCCTCAGCTTGGCGGAGGACTACTGAGCCGACCAAGGAGAGTGCAAACTTGGCCCTGACCGCGGCAGTCAGGTCGCTCTGTACCCGCAAGGCCACTGGGTGCACCTTTTCCATTTCTCGAGGCGCTCTCTGTAGATTCCTTTGAGTTCTACGGCAGTTCTGGACGGTGGGCACCTTCCCCTCTTTTCCACTTGGCTGAGGCAGATAGGGAGGACCAGGGGAAAGAAGGAAGGAAGGACCCCCCAGCTGGCTCTGGCAGGCCACTGTGCCGGACAGTGTGGAGGGGTGGGGGTGGGAGGGGTCGGGTACGGGTAGGTTAGAGTGCTCCAGGGCAGCCAGGACCACGGAGCAGTGACTTACCAGCAAAAGGTTAAATCCAGTGTCATTTGCGTTTCACCTCCATTCTTAGACCCTCACCTCTTCTGAAATTTTAGAAAGTGTAGGAGGTTTTTATTTTAAGAGCTAAATCTGTCTAATCAGGTCCTACACTGGCTTTGCCTACATAACCATTTTCTCTTTTTCATCTCTGCTGGAACATGCACTGTTAGGAGGTTCCCTGGGCCCCATGATCCCTCATTTTTTTCAGTGCCTTTGCTCCACCGGGCACCTCTAGAATGTCCTTACCCATCGCCTTCACAGAGCTAAACTTAAACATCCTCAAAGCCTGCTCAGGGCTACCTCTAGAACTACATTTATGGCACTCCCTCCCCTTTTCAGGTGCTCATAAAATAAAGTGCATCCATCATGATTCTTACACCTTGTTTTGTAATTGTCTCTTTATGTATCACCCTGGCCAACGGAGCTTTAGGGCACAGGATGTCTCCTCATTTGTTCACTTTTGTGTTTCCAGTTTCTAGCACAGTGCTTGGTTCCAGTAGACACCCCAGGGTTTGTTGACCAACGAATGGATGAACAATGTAGGCAGAGGCTCAAATATTCGATAACGATGAAAGTCCAGATGGCATGGGGCTGTTTGGATTGAGTTTTAAAAATGAATAGTCTTAGATCTGTGTTGTCTTACGCAACAGCCACTAGCTGCTGGCATGTGGCTAATCTAAATTGAGTTGTACTTTTAAGTGTAAAACACACTGGATTTCAAAGGCAGTACAGAGAAGAGAAGGCAAAGTATTTCATTAATAATTTTTATATCGATTATATGTTGAAAATGATGATGTTTTGATGTACTGGGTTAAATAAAATATTAAAGTTGATTTCACTTGCTGTGTTTACTTTTTAAAGGTAGCTACTAAAAAATTTAAAGTTATAGATCTGTCTCAAGTTATATCTCTAGCAGTTCCAATCAAGAGGGGGCAATTGGAATGTAAAGAGGAGAGCCGCTCTGGAAGATGCCTTTCCCCTGGGTTCTGTCTGGATTCAAATGTTGGAACATTTGAGAGAGGGCTTTGCTTTAAAAGCTTAACCATTCTGGGGGCCCTGGGTGGCTCAGTCAGTTAAGTGTCTGCCTTCGGGTCAAGTCATGATCTCAGGGTCTTGGGGCCAAGCCACCCATCTGGCTCACTGCTTAGTAGGGAGTCAGCTTCTCCCTCTCCTCCTGCCCCCCCCCCCCCCACCGCTCTCTCTCTCACTCGCCCTTTGGGTTCGGCTCAGGTCATGATCTCATGGGTCATGATCTCATGGGTTATGAGTTCAGACTCGTGCTGAGCAGGAAGTCTGCTTGAGATTATCTCCCTCTGCCCCTCCCCTCCACCCCCAGGCACATGCTCCCTTGCAGGCACGAGTGCTCTCTCTCTTTCTCAAATAAATCTCTCTCTCAAATAAATGAATAAACCTTAAAAAAAAAAAAGCTTAAAAAGTTTAACCTTTCCGAGTATTATTGGGCTATGAGGTAATCTGGAAAGTTAAGTTCCACCTGAAAACCAACTTTGGACTAAAGTGTTCAGTGCCTTGTAGGAGCAACCATGAAATTACTGGTAAATAGAGTAGTTTTACCCTTGGGAAGAGGAGGAGGACACCTCAATAAGTAAATAAGACTGAGCTTTAGGGGACAACTCTCAAAAAAGAAAATCAGTGAAAAAGTTGTCAGAACAGTTGTTAACCCAGCTTGCACGTTCTCAATCTCTCTTCCTGCCTACCCACCTGCATCTTTGATTCTTCTTTTGTGTCTCTATATACCTCAACCTTTTGGGCTACTATTGTTGAGGTAAGAAAAATAGTAACCTCAGGTTGGGCCAATTAATTTTATCTTTTAAGTTAACATATAGTGAAGATGCTTATCGTTTGCATACATTTTATGAATTTTAGCATGCATAAGTGTTCTCATAACCACCGACACAATGAGGATCTCGATTAGTTCCATCATCCCCAAAACTCCCTCCTTTGAAGTCTCATCCTCCCCCAACCTTTAGCCCCTGGAGACCACTGCTCTGTTCTCAGTAGGATAGTTTTCTTTTTCAGAGGTCGAGGTCATAGGAATGGAGTCATGCAGTTTGTTATCTTGGGCCCATTTATCATTTTTGATGGATTTCTCATAGCGGTGAAATACACATAACAATGATCATTTTAACTACTTTTAAGTGTACAGTTCAGTGGTATTAAGTACATGCTTCCTAACATTTAGGAGATTGGATTGAATTTATATTGACTCTGAAACTTCTCTAAGAATATTCTTTTTTTTAAGCCCTCTTAAGAGGTTCTTTTCCCTTGCAAAGTGCCATTTTCACCTAAAGGTTTATCCATAAAACTATAAGCTAACTTTCAGATAGTCAAGATTTTATGGTCTTATTACCTTGACTTTCTTAAGAACAGTAAGCAGTTTTTCAAATTTCCGAGACAAGACCTGAAGTTGATTGCAGGGGAGTTGGCTTTCTTAGCCTAGTGGATGGAGGAATTCATTCATTCACTCAGTCTCTCACTGGTGATGCTTTTGGCTGCATATAGCTCAAATGCTGCAACAAGAAGGGTGCTTACATTCTCATGCAGCAGGAAGTCTGAATGTAGATTGACCCAGAGTTGGCTAATTCACTGGCTCAATGATATCTTGAAAGACCCAGTCCTTCCTATCTTCTCAGAGTCTGAGAATGACCCTGTCATTCTCAAGTTAGCTTCTGTGTTGATGGTCAGAATGTCGGCGGTTCCGGCAGATACAGCAACATCCAGCAGAAGAAGGAGAATCACTGTAGGTGGAGATTAACGGTGTCTATAGCCATTCATTCAGTGATTACTGATATGTAGGATCTGTGAAAAGTACTGGGGATACAGTAGTGAACTAGATGCCATCCACACTCTGACAGACCATTGTGGGAGATCTAGACCAATCAAGAAGCAATTATAAACCACTGTAAGTACTACGATAAGGAGTTACTGGGTACTAGGGAGGCACGCAAAGAGTCATTTATATACATGGCTCAGGAGGGCTTCTGGGAGAAATTGATGACTATGTAGACACACCGTGTGATGAAGAGGATGAATAAGAGTCAGCCAGGTGTTATTTGTGTCCAAAGGAATGAGCGATGTTCAGGAGAGGAATGCTGTCCAGAGAAACTAAAGTCCACATATTTATGGCTATACTTCTAGAAGTATCTTTAGGCCCATGCACACATACTGAAATGACTTTACAAAACAAAATCAGCTCAACATGAGCCTCATAATTTGCTTTTTATAAACTTAACCACATGCTATAGACATTTTTAATGGCTTCTGTGTATTCCAATGCCTGTGTGTGTGTGCCTACATAGCGTGTGGTGTGTGTGCATGCACGCGCGCACATGCATGGGTAATGCTTAATTTATCCAATCAGAATGCTATTAAAGGACATTTAAATTGTTTCCAAAGTTTTGTTATGATGGGCAAAGTTCCAGTAATTTTTCATTATCACACGTTTTCGAACTCATGAAATCTTCTTAACTTTCTTTTTATATTTTCAAACTGCCAAATTGCGCTCCAAAAATGCTATCCACAGAGTATAAGAATAGCATTTTCCCCACACCTTTACTAACATCATGAAATGTCATGGTTACTTTTAAAAATTTTATTTATTTATAATCTCTGCACCCAACACGGGATTTGAACTCACAACCCCAAGATCAAGAGTCTCACTCTCTACTGTATGAGCCAGCCAGGCGCCCCCGTCATGGTTATTTTGACTATAATAACTGCAGACCATGTGGCTGGTTGCACCATTTGGCTTGTCCCATGTCTCCCATAGCACACATCCAAGCACTTTGCTTAAGACCAGCCCACTACACGGACATTCAGCCACCGGACTCCTTTGCCAGCTTGCTGTCATGACCAGTTCTCAGTGCTTTCTAGATAGGAAGACTGAAGCCAATGTCTCAGGCTGACCAGTCTTGGCACAGAACTGAGAGCATTGCCATTTCGATCCTTGGCACCAGCAGCCCAGATCACTCCCACACTTTACCCTCATCCCCAAGGGCAGCCCTCCTAATCTCCGTGTGCCCAGTGCCCTCACAAGGCCAATGTTCCCGTCATCTGATTCCCAGCTTGATCCTTGAAAGAGAATAATTTTGATTTCTTCGAATATCAGAATACCCCTTAGATGAAAACCATCAGCAGATAAGCACTGCCTACAGACAGTAACACCCATATCTCTTCTCTATTCAGTGGCCAGGCTTTAGCACCTCACTGTTGCCAACACCAGCGGACCAGAGTCAAGGTTAGTAGTGCCCATTTCATTCCAACAGTCCTATTTGAATCCTGACTCCCATATATTAACCCTGGGTAAAGTTACTTCACCGCTCTAGCTAAGTGCTAGCATGTTGTGAGTTTCCAGGGAGAATTATCTGTCATTATCATTTTCCAGTGGGTAAGGGCAACTCTCTTTGATCTTTTATTGTGTCTGTGCCCTTATCCCTTGTAAGAGATAAATGGTTTCAAAGTCACAAGCTGTTGACTTAAATTGATGTGTAAAGTGAAACCATTGATTTAATAAATTTGGTACCCTGACGTTCTTTGGACGATGGGCAGAGGAGCAAGCTGATACACAAAGGGACAGCTGTGCGGTGGGAGCAAATTGCAGAGGTGTTGGGATTGCTACACGCAAACAGAAAAAGCAGGCTGGGCAGTTTAATGAGGGACAAACAGTCCTCTCTAAGTAGCTTTCCTGAGGGCATGGTTGTGGGTCTGACAGATCTTTATGGTAATAGATGTGCTTAATGATCACTGGAAGCGTCAATAAAAGGTCAAATATGTTCTGAGCAAGCTATTCAGCTGGACAAAGTGGTGTGTAATGCCTTTTAAAAGACACCTGAGTTTCAGTTTGGAAGGGATCTCTTTGAGAAAACACTTCGTCTAAACTCTTACTCGCCCAGGGGCAGTTTGATTTTAGAAGTAATGGCCCAAAAGATTGTTTAAAAAACTGACGACCATCCCCCAAGTTGCCAGCTTGGTATTCTGCCCTGTGAAGAAACCAACGAACCAGGCGCCCAGGTGGCTCAGCCGGTTAGGCGTCTGCCTTTGGCTCAGGTCATGATTCCGGGGTCCTGGGATCAAGTCCTGCATTGGGCTCCCTGCTCAGTGGAGAGCCTGCTTCTCTCTCTGTCCCTCCCCTCCTGCTCTCTCTCTCTCTCCCCCCTCAAAATAAATACATAAATAAAATCTTAAAAAAGGAAACTGAAGAACCACCACCTCTTGTCCTCCTTACACAAAAGAAAAAAATTTTCAATACCAAAAAAAGCCAGAAGGTCATAGTCTCAGAATGGAGAACAGTCCTTTGAACTGAACACATTTAACACTGTGAAATGCTTGATGTGTTTCACAATTTCTCTGACTTCTGGAAGCGTTGTTATGAACCAGGCAAAGAAGCCTGGGGTGTAGGAACGGCTTTCTTGAGGGAGTAATGTTCCTCAAAACGTACACCGGGATCCATGGCAGTATCCCCTGGGGACTGGTTACAGATGCGAAGTCTCCAGCTTACTCCAGGTCTTATGAGGCAGAAGTTCTGGAAGCAGGCCCATCGATCTGTGTTTTAGCAAGCAGTCAGAGTAATTCTTACACACCCATGTGGAAGAGATTCCATCTTAAACCTCCCTTCTAAACGGATTGCGCATGTTTTCTTTGGAAACCCTCTAGGAACACGGTCCCACTGCCTCAAAAGGAGCCTTTCTCCATGTAAGTCACCTCAGGTGGTTAGAAACCCTACAAATAGCCTCCTTGGTCCCGGTTCCCCGAGTCACACAGAATGAGTCTTCCGTACATTGGAAGGTGACTATTGCTGCGGCTGTCCTCCAGGTAGAAACGGCCAGGGCTCTTTACTGGTCCTCACACAATGTCATCTCTAGTCCTTTCGTTAGCCCGGATGCCCTCATCCAAAGGCCCTTTTACTATTAACAACCAGCACTTCCTGAATACCCCGTCCGAGGTGTTGTGTACCGCCTAGGAATATTCCATGCACTGCCACGCTGAAACTTCCCTCAAAAGCTTGTTAATTTAGGGGAGGCTGAGCCAGGAGGAGAGGGCCTTGAGGCCTGGGTATGTAACATGTGGGGAACAGCACAGACTCTGGAGTCAAACAAATCCGGGCTGAGTTCCATTTTCTGTAGATGCTAATTATATGACCTTCGGTGTGTTTCCTATTTGCTCAAAGCCTTTATTTCCCCATCTGTACAATGAAGGTAATGATAGTTTCTACCTTCATAAGCCTGCTATGCATAGAAAATGAATTAGTGCTTATAAAGCACTAGCAAAGGGCTCAGTATGTAGTCAGGACTCAGTAAATATCTCTGTTATTACTGAATAGATGTACTCAGCAATTATATAATTATGATATGGATGGGTCAAATTGAGACACATGTACATTATAGTAATATAAATCCCTGTCGTCTTTTCAGCTCCACGGAACGCCCACTTATTTCCAGCCCTGGTCTATCTCAGCAACTTCCTAACTGGTCCTCCGCCTCCAGTTTCTCAGTTTTGCACCAACCTCCAGATGCTGACAGGTGCAGCTTCCTACAGACCAGCTCTGATGATAGGTGTCATCTCCCTGCTGAAACAGCATCTGCAAATTAAGTTCAAGTTTCTCTTCCAGGCTTTCAAGGGTCTGGGTATGATATGGCCTTCCATTCTCACTCCCTCTTTGTCCCCACTGTTGCCCCACAGGGTCTCTGGTTCCAGCGGAGCTGAATTCTGTGCCTTTCTTACACCCCAAACTCCTCCGCTGTCTTCTCATCCACAACGGCCACCATCTCCACCAGATGCTCCTCTGCCCCGTGGCTTTCTGTTCACGTCTTCTCACCGATCCAGTACAACTGCTCTCAGGAAACTTTTCCTACACGCCCAGAGAGATGCGGGGAGATTCTTCCTTTGAACCCAGCTGGCCTTTATTTCCTCAATTAGAAGAGTGTTAGGAAAGACCTTAGATCCTGCCACCAGATAGACCTGGGTTTTGACTCTGAATCTTCCTCTAATTAGTATCCTTTCCCTGCGGTTAAAGTTCCTTATCTGACGATCAAAGATAGTAAAGTCCTGCTCACGTGGTGTCTGTGCCGATGAAAGGAGCCTGGGAGATGTGAGGCCCCTGCTCGGAGCCAGGTCCCGACACGTTTCCTTCTCCCAGACACGTATAACGTGACTTCTATCCCCTATTGGCTGACAGCAAGGACTTCGTCTTCACCAGGTGGTATCGCTCAAGAGGCTTCAAATAATTCTTCAAATACAGATGCTCAGGAAACACATGGTAAACGGAACGAACTGCTTCTTGCTAGCTAAGTGGTCTCAGTTCCCTTAACCTCCTGAGCGTCAGTACCCTTGTCCTTAAAATGAGTGATATTAGCAATAAATCTTTATGTTCCTTCCAGCTATGCCATTCTTTCATTCAAAAGTTGCCCCTACTTCGTCATCCCTCTTCCCACCACAGCCTCACGCTGGTTCCAATGGCCCTCTCCTGAAGGCTTGCATTAGACCACCTGATTTAGAATTGCCTGGTCTCTTTTCTGTCCTCCTCCTTGAGACCCTGCCCCCTCATTGTCCCGGACCGGGGACCCGGCGCCCTCCTTCCACTAGTCTCAGTGCTCAGCCTCATGCCTGGCTCTGCCTGCGCTTTGCGCTCCACAGCCTTGGTGTGGCTCAGGTCACTCCTTGCTTCGCTTAGCTCCCACTGTTCAGTAACCCCAGTCCTGGTGCGACCTTGCTCACGGGCTCCATGCAGAGACTCCCAAGCCTTTCCAGACAGCAGAAGAATGACAAGGCGGAAATGCAGTTTTCAAGCAAAATGCCTTGGTGGTGACCTCCTTGGGTCTGTGCAGGGTCTCTGGACTCAGGTTCGGGCATAAATCACACTGGTCTGGGAAGAGAGGCTGTCATAGGCACAGGAGAGAATCTGAAAGGAGCATGGGCCAGTTTATATAGGAATTCGCCCCTCTTGGGGAGAAGAGGGCCCAAGACCTCCAACCGCCCCCGCCCCGCAGCCCTTGTCCCTGAGGTCTGCCCTTCCAGACACCCAACAGGTGGACACCGTGATCTTATCCCTGATCCTAGAGCTGGTGGAGGGGCACTAATGCCTCAAAGGACAGCACTCCACAGGGGTCTGGTGGCTGAGCATCCACTGATGGAGGCGGAGGGCTCGGTTCTGGGCAGTGCTTAGCAATGCCATTCTGTTTGGGGAACGGGAGGAGAGGATGGCCTTTATGGGCTGCCGCAGGACTGGTGTTGAACAGCGACACCTTCTGACAGTGATGAGTCATTGCAACAGTGAAGGGAGGAATCCTCAGAACCTTTGGAATTCTTGGCTAGTTGGGAAGGAGGCAGGTGTCTTAAGAGAGAGACTGGGCTTTCCGTTGAGAAGGGCAGGTGAGGGCTTGAGCAATTAATCTGAAGCACAAAGATGTGACCATATTTTTACACTGACCAGTGAAGTGGGACAAATCAAGCACACATACATTAACATAGCCTGTTTTCATCCTATACAGCCAGTCCTACAGGACATCTCTACTTGGAGTGCTACAAGAACCTCAAATTCCTGCATGCCCCAGTTCCCACTGTAAGCTACTTTATCCTCCTAACGGTCCCATTCTGGATTACGGCACAATCAGTTCCCCAAGCTGGAAGCATTGGAGGCATCCTTTAAAATATAAATCATTACAGAAATACCTTTTCATTATATAAGTAATGTCTATCACGAAATGATTCCATTTTACAGTTATGGGGACTGAGGTCAGAAGAGGAGTCATCATGACGTCAAAGTCACATGATCAATACAAAGCAGTCCTTCCTTCCTACTTCACTATCTAGAGCCAGTTCTAGAGAAGAGAACACATGTTTGACGTTTCCAGATTTTTAAAAAAAAAGGTCTTTTCAAATTCCAGTCTCTTTGCGGTAGGGGTTTGTCTGCTCATAGCCTCTAAATTCTTGGAGACCTGGCTTCGGGGTTACTCCTAGGAAGCCTACCCTGGGGCCCTGACCCATACTGATTCTATAACACCTTCTACAAGGTCATCTTGAGCCCTGCGCATGTTGGGAACATTTACATACCTCACCTCATTTCATCCTTAACACGATCGTATAAGTTTCAGGGAATGCCCCTCCTCCCCGCTGCTTTTTCAAATGAGGAAACTGAAGTCGAGAGAAGCTACGGGGAGAACAAGGATTTAAATCAGATCTGTCTGACCATAAACCTCACGTCTTTCTCTTGCATTGCTATGCTCACCTGCCGTGCACCTGGTAAGGAGGGACACTTAGCACAGCTCTTCTCAAACTTGAGTTTGTGCTGGGAATCTTGCTGAGATGCACAGTCTGATCCTGGACGTTGGGAGTGGGGTCAGAGACTCCTCATTTCCAACAAGTCCCCAAGTGATTCCGATGCTTCTGGTCTGAGAAGCACAGCTTGAAAACTAGGAGGTTAGCGCCCCCCTCTCATTCTGTGGCAGAAGAAATGGAGGCTTAGAGAAGTCAGTGGAAAGGGCAGGGGCAGGACTGGGGAGCTGGCTTCTAGCCCAGAGCCTTCCCTACCTGGTGTGTCAGTTAGTAAGCTGCTGCCTCTCATCTCTAGCCCTGCATTTCCACACTCTTTGATGCTGGACTTGGGTTAAGCAAACCACATTGTTCTGCTTTGCCTTCTGGCCCTGGGTTAGGGTCTGTGCACATGCTCCCAGGCAACTGAGGAATGGGGAAAAGAGACAGGAGAGCGAGAGAAGGAGGACCTCCTCGGCCATCACTGGAGTGGGTCAGGAGGACGGACTTGCTCCTCGGGTATGCTTCCTGAGGACATCTGTGCACTTTGCTCTTCCAGTGAGCCTCACCCCTGCAATACCTCTGCTGGCCTAACCACTCCTTCCCTCAGCGGCAGCTGGACCCTGTTGGTGGTTTTGCCTGTCTTTGAAGAACTCCCATGCCTCTACCTCTGGGGCACCCCTTCCCCAGGGCGTGGGTCCCAGGCCTGCAGGGCCCTTCTCCAAGATTTACGTTTAAGAATTCCAGCCTCCTCCCTTTGCCCACCCCCAGCCCTAGGAATGAGGCGGCGTCAGCCCTTAGTCCCTCCATGATATCTCAGTGTTTTCTTCTTGGCCTTTCAGTTCCCAAATCAGCAACTTTATTTTATTTTAAGATTTTATTTTTGGCAAGGTGGCGGGGCGTGCCTGAGTGGCTCAGTTGGCTAAGCGGCCTACTGTTGATTTTGGCTCAGGTCATGATCTCAGGGTCATGGGACAGAGCCCTGCCTCTGGCTTTGTACTTAGCGTGGAGTCTGCTTGACAGTCCTTCCCTCTCCCTCTGTTCCTCCCCGGGCTTGTGTGCTCTCTCTCTCTCTCTTTCCCTAAAATAAATAAATATATACATCTTTTAAAAAAAAAGATTTTATTTTTAAGTAATCTCTACACCCAACATAGAGGGGTTGAACTCATAACCCCAAGATCAAGAGTCACGTGCTCCCCTGATGGAGCCAGCCAGGTGCCCCCCGAGTCAGCAACTTTAAACCAGCTTCCATTTCTTTATACTAAATTCTCTGTTAAAATATCTGGACCTTGGGGTGCCTGGGTGGCTCAGTGTGTTAAAGCCTCTGCCTTCAGCTCAGGTTATGATCCCAGGGTCCTGGGATCGAGCCCCGCATCGGGCTCTCTGCTCAGCAGGGAGCCTCCCCCTCTCTCTGTCTCTGCCTGCCTCTCTGCCCACTTGTGATCTGTCTGTCAAATAAATAAATAAAATCTTAAAAAAAAAAAGCTGGACCTTGACCAATATACTCTATGATATGTTCAATTAAAAATAAACTAAACATCCCCACTAGCCTCTGAATTCCTGGAGGTAATTGTGGTGATTCTAGCATCTGTGGGAGTGAGCACCAGGTGCACAATAGCAAGGACCCAGGCTGGTGTCTGCGTGTGCATGTGTATGCACACGCATGTGCGTGCGCACTCACGTGCACACATACACGTGTGCACACACGCACACGTGCATGCTCAAACACATGCACAAGTGCACACGCACACACTCACACACACACACACACAGAAGGGATGAAGCTGGACTTTTTATTAAACATACACTGACCGAACTGAAAAGACATTTTTGGCGTCCTCCAGGTGGTGAGGAGGGAAGAGAAGCCAGGTCGCAGAATCCACATGACTTCTAATTCCGGTTCTTCATTTAGCGGGCAGGCTTCCTCTCCATTGCCCACTCGGGAAGACGGAGATGAGAATGTCTGGGCTGTTGCTCGAGTGAGAAGTCAGGGAGGGAGCATGCTTGGAGCGTGGCCAGGCACACTGTGTTAACCGGGGTTAAGCAGAGGTCCTAATCCGTCTTCCGGGGGAGAATAACAAGAAGCACACGGGAACTAGGAGGGTTCAGTTGTACATGAAGACCAGAGAGCCAGGAGGTGATTTTCCAGTGGAGATGAAGCCTAAAAGGCTTCTTGGGGAAGGTTGTGGGTTTATGAGGAGGCTGGTGACAGGAGGACCACATGAGGACCCCTCACGTTCCAGACCCTTGCAGGCACTGGGGCTGCAGAGATGGATGGTCGGGGCAGGGCAGTCCTTTTGGAAGCACACGGTCCATTCTATCAGTTCCTGCTCCTCCCATCACTGAGCACTGGGCCCTGGGCCAGGGCCTGGGGCTACGGGGGCGAGTGAAAGCAGGCTCTGACCTCAGGAATTCAGGATTTCATAAGGGGCATGGGAGACCAAAGAATCACAGGCACGAAAAGCTTGGAGGGTGCCCTGCTGTTGAAATAGCCTCGAGGCCTCCTGTTTCTCCCTCTGCGACCTATCCCGCTCACTCCCCATGCCTGGGTGCACCCCGAGGGAGAGCTCAGCGCCTGAGAAGTCTGCTTCGGGAGACAGACCCATCTGGGTTCCAACGCTTCTTCAGCCCCTTGTTACTGGTATGGACTTGGGCAAGTCAGGGCCAGATTTCATCTGTGAAATGGGGTAGCACCTCGCCTCGCAGGGATGGGGTGAGAGGAGCCTGGCACATATTAACGGCTCAGTAGTTATTAGCTACCTTTTATTACAGGCCTATTATGTGATGAGTGCTTTAAGTCCTTTACCTCATTTAATATTCAGATACTCATGTAATATTCAGATAGTCCTCTAAGGTGAAAATTATGCATCTACTTGAGAGAGGGGGTCTCCATCTCAGTCCCTAGGGGTGTGACTTGGCTGGGAGGTTTTAGGGAAGGAAATGAATGAGGGGATCTCATTTTTTGGGAGGGGCAGGGAAGCCCGTCCTTGGCATATACAGTTGTCTGGCTTCAAAACCCATTCCGTCCCATCATTGGACGCTGCCTCTCTCTGCTCCTTGTCGCCTCTCACATCACACAGCAGCTCAAAACCCTTCGATGGCCCCACTGCCTACAGACTAAAAGCAGTGCCTCCCTATCCTGGCGTTCAAGGCCCTCTGAATGGGCCCCAACCCCACCTTTCCGGCCTTTATTCTAATCTACTCCACAACTACATGCCTCTTGAGCTCAGGGCCAGCCTGGGGGCATGGCCCCTTCTCTTTTTCTCCCCTGCATGGTGCACGAGTGCAGCCCGAGTCCTCATACCAAAATTCTCTCGCACCGTTAACCGCTGAAGCCTTCCCCAGCTTTTGAGTCCTGGAGGGAGGCAGGGGCCATATACAGAGGCTGCAGGCCAGATCCTCCCCTTCCCAGCCTTCTGTGCAGTTGGGGCTTTAAGGTCAGGGGCATCTGCCTCCCCAGCCCAGTCCCAGTGGCTAGGGGCCAAGGAGGCAGGGACTGTGGGTTTCTGTCGTGGTGAGAGGGGTGACAGCGGCCACAGAAATTCCATTTGGTTTCCCGAGACAACGTGGGGTTTCATGGTGTGGGCCAGGCAGGCCAGGGTCACTGCTCTGTGGCCTCAGCAGGAGCTCCGAGGGGCCTTGTTCAAGGCCATGGACCCCTCCAAGGCTGGCTCTCCAGGCCTCCCAGAGATTCACTGAGATGCTGAAGATCCCTGAATGCATTGCTTTTCTGTTTAAGTATCTGGAGCTGGTTTATACTGCTTGCAAACGAATCTCACTCTCCATGTGTTAGACACTGTGCTGGGGATAGAGCGTGAAGAAGGCTTGGTTCCCGCTCTCAAAGACATGCAATTTAATGATGATGCGGGGCAAGACATAGACAAAGTCATCTTGTTTTTATGAATGCAACTCATCTGTTTTGCAAGTCAGCTCTGTGCTAGGCCCTTGCAGCATGAACGGTGCCAGGGCCGAAATAAAAAATAAGGCAGAGAAGGCACAATAAATCTACTCTCTCCTCCCATCCAGCTGCCCCAAGGGAAACCTTGCCTGTTCCCCGAAGTAAGCTCAGTTACAGACAAAGCCATCTTTGACCGGTCCCCCTCTGTCCCACCTCATTTAAACGCTGGGTGTTCTTTCTATGTCTGTAAGCAAGTTATCACACAGGCCGCTGGGGGCAGCTCTGCACACACTGAACAGAGCACTGAGTGCCAGGCACCATGCTAGACCAAAACAACAGGACATGCTGGATACCTGGCCGCTGGGAGCCAGCCACGTAATAGGCATCCTCTCACTGCTTCTCCCAGCTGTTCTCTGAATAGGTGCTATTAATCTACTCGTAGAGATGAAGTGTGAGCCCGGCTCAGAGTTACAGAGCTGTTTAAAGGCAGAGGCAGGAAATCATTGCCCCCTGCACCTGCTCGGCCCCCTTGCCTCCCTACCCGGCCAGAGTGGCCTTGATGATGACTCCAACCTCCAAACCTGGATGGGTTGGCACAAAGCGAGGGGCCCCGATGTCTGTGCCTGCCGACGATGAGAAGCTGCTGCTCCTGTCTACTGGCTGGGCTAGACCAAGCCACCAGAGTTCCCGACATTCCCTGGCAGCTGCCCCGGGGGGCCAAGCAGCACGATGTAGCCGTGCAGGGTTTGTGCCCAGAGAGAGCATGAGAGGGGAATAATCCAGCCAATGAATCACTTGCCCCGTGCCTTGCATACTCCAGGACGGTTGTGAAATAGAATGAGTCCGTGTTAGTCTGCTCGGGCTGCTGTAACAAAACACCGCGGTCTGGGGCTGACACGGAGGACATGGACTCTCTCACAGTTCTGGAGGCAGGAGGTCTGAGATCAAGGTGCCAGCCGGGGAGGTCTCTGGGAAGAGCTCTCTCGCCGGCTTGTAGAGGCAGCCTTCTGGCCGCGTCCTCACACGGCAGAGACAGCCAGCCAGCGCTCTGGTGTCTCTTCTTACAAGGGCACTAATCTCATCGTGGGGTCCCACCATCATGACCCCATCAAAACCCAACTCCCTCCCAAAGGAATCACCTCCCAATTCCATCACCTGGGTGGTAAGGGCTTCAATATATGAACTGTGGGGACACAATTCAATCCACCTGACTCTGCGAGGGAGCCCCTTGTATCCACCCCCCCTTTCCTGCCTCATTTCTCTGCCCCTTCCCTCTTGCTTCCTGGGAACTGTCCCCTGTCCCAAAGCTTTTGCCTCAGGGTCTCTTTGTAGGAAACCTGGCTAAGAGAGCCATCGATCGCCGTAATGTGACAGGTGGAAAACAAGACTGTGCAGGGTACAGAGGTAGCGTAAGCAAGGCAGGGTTTTTCCTGGTGGGGACGCAGTTGAAGCAGCTAAGCTCCGATAAGGAAGGGAGAGTCAGGCTGGGATTTGAAGGACGAATTCACTCATTTGGTAATGACTATTGGACACCTGCCTGCCAGGACTGTTCTCTGTGCTGGGAATACAGCAGTGAACAAAATGGACAAAACCCCTCCCTTCATGGGACTTACATTCATGTGGATGTAGCCAAAAGACAGACGGATGGATGGACGGATGAATGGATGGATGGATGAATGGACAGGTGATATGACAGATAGAGAGAAATAAAGCTGGGAAGAATAAGGAGGGCTGGGAAGGAAGTTTTAATATTTGGAAGGAGGTGAGGGAGAGGGGACTGGAAGTTCACCATGTAGAGGGAGAGAAGGTGAGTGAGAGGTTCCCACATTCTGGGCAGAAGTCACAGCAGTGTGAACACGTAAATGAGCGCACTGTGCTCTGAACGCAGGGCGTTCAGCAAGCTGGAGGGCGTCAAGAAGGGGCCCCGCAAGGAAGCTGCTCTTCAGGGCCTCAAACGCCAAAGCAAAGAGTTGGAACTTTCCCAGTATTTTCCCCTATCTTTCCCTTCCTCTCTCTTCCTTCTCTCTCCCCCCTTCCCTCCCCTCCGGTCCCCTCCCCCTCATCCCTCTCCTCCTCTCTCCCTCTCTCATCCAACACACATTTCCTGAATGCCTACCACACATAGGGGACTGGGCCAGGTACAGGGGTGCTGAGTCTAGTGTTCGTGCCCTCAAGAAGCATGTCCTCAAGACCTGTACTACGAGGTGGTGGGCCAGTGTGACAAGTACAATGGCAGTGGCAACACACACTCTGGGGGCACGGGAGAGGCTCCTGGGGAGGGGGGTCATCCCCACAGCAGTGTTTGAAAGACAAGTGGGAGTGAGACTGCATGGGGAGGGCCCTTCTGAGTGGCAGCAGGAAGCAGGGTGCTGGGTACCAGCCGCAGAAGGGGTTCTGGGAGAGGACCAGCAGGGTTGTCGGGGTACAGCAGGGGTGGGAGCAGCTGAACGTAACCCAGGTGTAGGCTGTGATCACCGCCATATTTTACAGATGAGGAAACAGGCACAGAACGACGAAGTAATACAATTACATGGTGACTGGCAGAGTGGGAGTTCAAGCCGGGGTGCCTGAACCTGGGCTCTGCTCTTAGCAGGTATCCTGTGTGACCGAGCACCCAGGGAAGTCTGCTAGGAGGCTGGGTCATCGTCCAGGCAGGAGTGCGGAGGCCAGACCCAGGAACCAGGCAGGGAGTGCAGCCCTGAGGACTGGGATGGGTCTCCTTGCTCTGTCTTCAGAATATTTTGCCTTAGTGTTCCTGTCTTTAGAAGCTCTGTTGATGCCGCCTCTGACCAGGATGTTCCACTCACCCTCAGTCTCCAGATCTGCTTCATCTCCCTAGTGTAGCTAGCTCCCTTCACCTTCTAGAAACTTCTGTCATCGCTACCATCCAAGAGGAGGGTGAGAGGCAAAGGGCCGGGGAAAGAGCATCAGAGCATCGTGGCATCAGAGCCCCTGGCAGATTGCCTAATCTCTCCGGCCTTGGGTCCTTAACAGAGAGTCAGGAAGGAAGAATTCATGGGGCTTCCACAAAGACAAAATGAGGTAATTTACCTGATTGTGCTTCCTGACGAAGAAAGCTCCGTACTTTCATGCACTTAGCGCCTACAACACACATTCTCTTTCACACCCTCGCCTTCCAGAGGGTTTACGTGTAGTGAAAATAGCATGGATTCTGAGTTTAGACAGAGGTGAGCTTGACCTCAGTGCTGCTCTTACTGCCTGTAGGATCTTGGGCAAATCAAGGGAAAGGGGGCACAAGGCATGATCTGACAGACCTATGCCTTCTTGGTGTCACAAAGCATGCTCTTACCTGTAGGCCCGCATGGGGGCGGCGGGAGGGCTCTCCTTCCTCGGTCTGCTTCTCCAGCCGATGCTCTCCTGCTTCAGCCCCTGTCTTCCCTCATGTCAGAGCCCCAGACTGTCAGCTGGAGCCGATCAGCTGTGGGGTGGCCCCCTTGCGAGAGTCACCAAAGCTCTGGTCGACTCTGTGCATGGCACATTGAATGCTCGGGAGCACCCCGGGGTCCTTGGAGCTGTCCCCCTGGGAGGGCTGATGCTGCTTGCTACCTACCACCACAGTCTCCTCAGCATTTCGGCCGGCAGTCAGGCCCCAGGTCACTTGAGAACAACTCTAGGTGCCTCAGAGGACCCCAGAAGTTCTCTTTTCCGGAACTGAGGTGAAGGAAATAGCCCAGCATGCCAGCAGCTGTCCACAGAGAAAGCTCTTGTGAACACTCCTTCAGAACCCACTCTTTCCGACCCTCCTGTGGCTACCTAACAAGGGATGCCATGTGCAACAGCTTCATGCCAGACAGACATGTTACGTCACAGTTCTCATAGGCTACACGTCCAGCAGGGCTCCCCTGGCTTCTCGGCTTCCAGTCCCAAGAGGCCAGAGTCAAGGCGTAGGCAGACTGGTCTCTTGCCTGCAGTCTCTGGGGGAGAGATCACTTCCAGGCTGGTCTTTGGCAGAATTCGGTTCCTTAAGGACTGTAGCATCAAGGAAAGCCGTGTCTCCTTGTGACTACCGGCTGTGGCCTCTCTCTCAACTCCTCAAGGCACCCACATTCCTTCTCACCTGGCACCCCCATCTTTGGCAATGATGAGTCAACTTAGTCTTTGCTCTTCTCTTCTGCTTACCAGCCAGAGAAAACTCTTCCAAGGTCAACCGTGCTATATAATACATAGCATAACATATCTCCTCACAGTCATAGGTTCCAGGAATTCCATGATGGGGGCATCTTTAGAATTCCCACCTTCAAAGCAGAACTGTTATTTCACAAACAGATACTCACAAACACAAGAGTATCTTCTCACAGTTCCGGAGGCTGGGAGGCTAATCTCAAGGAGTCGGCAGGGTTGGTCTCTGAGAAGCCTCTCTCATCGGCTTGCGGGGGGCCACACGTTCTCTCTCTGCCCTCCGATGGCCTCTCCTCTGTGCTCCCACGGAGAGAGACAGATCTCTAGTGTCTGCTTCTCTTCTTGTAAGGACTCAGTCCTGCCGGAGTAGGGTCCCAACACCGGGACATCATTTAGCCTTAATTAAGTCTTTCAAGGCCCTGTGGCCACACTGGGGGTGAGGGTTCCAACATATGAATTGGGGAGACAAGCTGGTCCCTACCAGTGTGGCTCTCTCCGTTCTTACTCATTCTTGAGAATGCCGCTCAGAAGTTACGTCCCCAGGGAAGTCTTTCCTGCAAGCCCCCGAACTAGACAGATGCTCCTATAATTTTGCTTTGATGGCTCGGTGTACATGTTCTTCAGTGCATTTATCTTGGTTTGAGGTCACGTATTTATGTGATTTTTTGGCTAAGCCTTGTCTCTGCCTACAGAGTCTCAGCCCCCTGAGGGTAGGGGCCAGCTCTGTTTTGCTCTCCCTGGGTCCCCAGCCCGAGGACAGTCCCTGGAACAAAGCAAGCACAGCTTGAACTGCCTGAGCTGTTTAATCTATGCTATTGTACACTCTCTCCAACCTGGAAAATGGGCCATCTCCAAAATCCCAGAAGACATACTATAAACCGTATGCTTATCCATAGGAGGGAGTCGTAAGCTACCAAGAGCATGAAGGATTGTAGTTTTGGTTGGAATTGCATCTCAGTGTGGGTGTACTTGTGCTCTCTAGAGGACTAGCACTTGATTTTTTATTAGTGAGATACGAAGGTCAATTTACTATGATTAAATCAACTCAGACCGGTTTTACCCCACATCATTTAAAGCCTTAGCCCTGTGGATGAAAAATCACAGACGCTCTCTCTGTGAGGCCACAAGGTGGCAGCACAGAGTAGCAGGTGAAGGCTTGTACCGCCTAGGTGTTCCCCACCTCCTCCTAGGAGAGGAGCAAGCAGGGACCCTGGTCTGGCTCCACAGGGAGCCTTAAACTGGGAAGTCTGGGCTCTGCCATCATTGGCTTTATCCGGGACTCCAGGCGACAGACCCTCACCTGCCTCGTGCCCCCGTGTGTCCAGCCCTCAAACTGGAATCATTTAAGTAAGTATTAAGGCAAGTGTTCACTCATTCTTCCCCCACCACTTGTTACTCCTTTGAGCCCATATCCAAGCCTCCCAGGTCTGGCTGGGCCTCCGGGCCCCAGCGTGGGAAGCGCTCACTTGCACAGCTCAGGGGCAAGGGGCAAGAGGAACAGAGTAGCAGAGAAGGAGGGCGTGGGTGTGGCAGGAGACTGTGCAGAGGGCGGGAAGGCTGTTTCGTTTCTTAAATTCCACATATGCGTGAGATCATAGGATAATTGCCTTTTTCTGTCTTATTTTGCTTAGTGTAATACTCTCTAGATTTCATTCTTTTTGATGGATGAGTAATATTCCACGATTATATATATAATATATAAACATAATAATATATTATAGATTACATAATATATATTATAATTATAATTATAATATTTTAAAAAGCAAGCACAACTTGAACTGCTTGAGTAAACTTAGTCTTTGCTCTTCTCTTCCACTTACCAGCTGGAGAAAACTCAGCAGTCACATCAGACCCACCTTAGGACTCTTCCGTTCAGAAGGTCAACCGTATATAATTATAATTATATAATTATAATATGTAATATTATATGTTTATATTTATATATTATGTTTATTGTGTTTATATATTATGTTTATTATTATCTATAAATATAATATATTTAGTTTATATATTATATAATATATAATATATATATATATGTATACCACAATTTCTTTACCCCTTCATCTGTCAATGGATCTCTGGGCTTTTTACATATTCTGGATATTGTGGACATTGCTGCTATAAACATTGGCGTGCAGGTGCCCCGTCGAATCACTCTGTTTGTATCCTTTGGATATATATCTAGCAGTGCATTTGCTGGGTCGTAGGGATTTCTATTTTCAACTTTCTGAGGAACCTCCACACTGTTTTCCCTCACAGTGGTTTTGATTTGCATTTCCCTGATGATGAGTGGTATTGAGATTCTTTTCATGTGCCTGCTGGCCATCTGGAGGTCTTCTTTGTAAAAATGTCTATTCAGAACTGTCCATCTTTTAATTGGGTGGCTTGGGGGTTTTTTGCCGTTGAGTTGTATGAACTCTTAATATATTTTACATATGAGTGCCTTATCGTATATATGATTTGCAAATATTTTCTCCCAGTCAGTAGACTGCCTTTTGTTGAGGGTTTCCTTTGCTGTGTGGAAGCTTGGATGTAATTTTACTCATTTATTTTTACTTTTGTTTTTACAAAAACCATCTCTAGGACCCATGTCAAGGAGTTTACTGCCTAAGTTTTCTTCTAAGAATTTTGTGGTTTGGGTCTTATGTGCAAGTCTTTAATCCATTTTGAATTAATTTTTGCACATGGTGTGAGAAAGTGGTCCAGTTTCACTCTTCTGCATGTAGCTGTGCACTTTTCCCAACACCACTTACTGAAGAGACTGCCCTTTCCTGGTTGCATACTCTTGGCTCTTTTGTTGTAAGTTAATTGACTGTATATGTGTGGGTTTATTTTGGGGCTCTCAGTTCTGTCCCATTGATCTGCATGTCTGTTTTTATCCTAGTACTATTGCTAATGCTTTAGCTACTATAGCTTCGTCATACAGTTTGAAATCAGGGAACATAATGCCTCCAGCTTTGTTCGTCTTTCTCAAAGTTGCTTTGGCTATTCTGGGTCTTTTGTGGTTCTATATACATTTTAGGATTGTATTTTTTATTTCTGTAAAAAATGCCACTGGAATTTCAATGGGGATTGAATTGAATCTGTAGATTGCTTTGGGTAGTGTGGACATTTTAATAATATTAATTCTTCCAATCCATGAGCTCAGAATATATTTCCATTTATTTGTGCCTTCTTTAATTTCTTTCATTAATGTCTTGTACTTAGATCTTTGACAAAAGACACTGCTGGTCCCAGATGCACTTTGACAAACAAGGGTTTTAGTGGATACATGCCACACACTGAGTACCATTAAAAATAACTTATTGGGGCCCCTGGGTGGCTCAGTCGGTTAAGCGTCTGCCTTTGGCTCAGGTCATGATCTCAGGGTCCTGGGATCGAGTCCCACATCGGGCTCCCTGCTTCCCCCTCTCTCTTAGCCTGACACATCCCCTGTTTGTGCTCTCTCACTCTCTCTGTCAAATGAATAAATAAAATCTTTAAAAAAAACTTCTTTACATATCAATTTTTCCATCCTTTATATATCCATTTGTACATTTCCCCTACTTTTGCCCCCTGGAGGTTTTCTACAGAGACATTTCCATCGCTCAGATTTCCCTTCTAGAAGGTTGACTCAGGTCATAGTTCAGAGAGCAAGTGCAGGTGTGGTCAATAGTGGAGGTGGGGAGGCCTTAGAAATTGTCCAGGGCAGAGATGGCAGTGGCTTGGACTAGAACAGTGGTGGGAAGGAGAGAGAAAAGGAGGGATGCCCATAATATTCAGGTGTGGTAACTGGGGTAGGATGGGAAGGTGGGGAACCCCGGGAAGATCTCCAGTGTGGAAGCAGGTGCAATTGATGGGCATGGGGGATGAGAAGGAGGGAAACTGAGGCAGGGAGGATAGAAGTGGTTCTGGCAGAAGCTCAGGACATGGATCCCCAGGATCAGGGGCCACCAGGTGGGCAACTGACCCCATCGTGCCTGGGCAGTGCCTGGGGCCTCAGCTCTGGGCCATTAAGGACAACCGGTGAACTCTCTGGGCCTGGGAGCTGGGGCTTCTGGCTCTGGGGACACAGCCATGTGGAGGTCACTGGAGCCCTCACTTTTTCTGTGGCCCGTATGTCCTTAGATGTCGAAGCACCATATTTAGACACAGGACAGTGGTTCTCACCGCAAGGTGGCTCTTAGAGGCTGTCTTGAGTTTTAATTTCCGGCCCCTCCAGGGACCAACTTGGGGTTCTTGCTGGCCCAACTGAGCCCTGACGTAGTGGTCACAAGCGAGGAGGCCAGCTCTGGGTGCTGCTATGTCTCCTGTCCGATCATGCTACAGCCTGGGAAATGCAGCCCAGGAAGTCCGGCTAGGATTCTAAGAACAAAACAAAGGTCCTCATCCAACAGCTCAGTTTGGATGGCAGCCACCAGGGGCGTGACCTTGGGCACATCATTTAACTTTGCAGAACCTGAGCGTTCCTAAAATGGGAAGTCGGGCTAAAGATCACTCCTTTCTCAGATAGTTGTTGGGAGGACACATGGAAGCAGGTTGTATTATTGTTATTATTTTTTATCAGAGCCCCTCAAACCCGGCACGGCACCCTCACCTCCGTCGGATTCGACCAACGTTTACAGTGTCCCCACTCTGTTCCTGGCCCTGTGCTGGCTGCTGGGGGTATGTCGCCATAGTGAACGTGGGTCCCATAGCCTGGGGGAGTCTCCCATGAGGACACATCCTCCCTAAGCCCAGGATTGTCAGTGATGCCCCTAACGCGTGGCCTATCTGGGGCTGGGGCCTGAGTGTCCTCCCCACCAGCCCAAGATGACAGGAGCTCAGACCGGTGACTTCAGCCCTCGAGGGCGGAACCAGGTGTCCTCCAACACCCACCCAGTGCCTGTTAACACACCAGCATTGGGCTGCCCGGTCCTGGTGAGAGAGGCCCCAGCTTGCACTCCAACACTGGGATTTCCAAGGAAGTGGAGTCAGATTGGTTCCAGAAATGACATGGTTTCCTGTAGGTCGGGGCCTTTGCAAAACCATAATAGGAGCCATTGTGCCCTTGGTGACTCAGGGCCTCCTGAGTCATGTGATGGAGGGCCCTGGTGGAACACGTGATGCACTTGTTCTGGAATAAAACTTCCAGAAGATTCCCTTCGTGTGGATGCTTTGGTCTGCTTTCTCCTCTTAGGGAAGAGACGAATGAGCCTGGCTTTTCCTTGCTGTCTGTTGAGCCGGGGAATGACTGGGAATCTGATTTGACTGTCACCAGCTCTTTGCCAGTGCCTGGCCCCCATAGCTCTTTCTGTCCCTTTCCAGCAGGCTCTGCTGACTTAGAGGTAGAGCGCCGTGGTCATGAGCACAGGACCCTGGAGCCAGACGGTGTGAGTTCAAATCTCAGCTCTGCAACTTGCTAGCACTATCAGGTAACCTAACTTGGCTACAGTTTGATGTCCACATCTACTGTGAGGTAGGGCTGCTGGGAGAATGCCGTGAGCTCACTTTGTAGAGGGCTTCGGGTGGTGCCTGTCACGTAATACAGGGCTGTGTCAGTGCGAGCTATTACCTGTCTTCTCCACTTGCCTTGTTGTGCCCTCTGTCGACGGGGTGGCAACAGAGAGCACGGTTCATTGTGGGGAAGTGACAGATGCCAGGTCACCTCTGAGGTTGAGGAGTGACTGAGTCTCCAGCCCCCAGCCTGGGGCATTCTCTGCTGTCCTCCTTGTCTCTGGGCCCAAGCCCTAGGCCCTCAGCTGCCTCACTCGCTCGCACAGCCCATGTGCGCTGGGTACCTGCTCCACATGAAGCACTGTGCTAGGGACTGGGTATAGGGGTGGAAAGATCTTGCCTCTGATGAATGTGATCTAAGTCATGGGGAAACAGAGAGAAGTGGCACTCTTGGGGGAATCCAAAAACAGGGGCACTCATCCATTCTGGGAAGTCTTCCTCGGGAAAACGATGTGTTGGCTAGAATGGGAAGTATGAGAAAGGCAGGGCTATGCCAGCGAGGGAACAACACTCGCAAAGCCCCGGCCCCAGGAGAGGCTCCAGTTCCTTCTTGACTATGGCCGAGGCACAGAGTCCACGGGGAGGGACTGAGGACCTGGTCAGGCATTGAGTTAAAGTACAGCCTGGTGGGGAGGAAAAGTGTCAGGCTTTGAGTCAGCCAGCTCTGCCTCCTCTGTGTGGCCTTGGGCGACTTACTTAACCTCTCTAAACTGTTTGTTTCCCCTGCTAGACCATATATAGGGATAAGGAATAATACTAATTAGGAATTATTATTTAAGAGAAGGAATATAAAATACTAGCATGTTATCTGGCACAAAATAAGCATTCAAGAACTACTTCATCAATTCCAAAGACCCATCCCACCCCCACCCTCACCCCCCGGCAAACGTTAACATCTCTGATACTGGGATTCTTCATAAAGATCTAATTAGCCGTTTCATTTCTTTCTTGGTGGTACACAGCTAATGGTGTCATACGACTGATGACATCTTACTGTCAGGGAAATATGGTGGCTGTTTGGACTATCTAGACCAGAGGTCAGCAAACGTTTTCTGCAAAGGCCCAGAAGGTGAATATATTAGGCTCTGGGGGCCATATGGTTTCTGTCACAGCAACTCACCCCTGCCATTATAGTATAAAAACAGCCAAGGACCATATGTAAATGATTGAGTCTGGCTGTGACCAATAAAACTTTATTTACAGACACTGGCTTCTGAGCTTCATGTAATTTTCATGGGTCACAAATATTATTCTCCTTTTGATCACCACCCCCAACCATTTTCAAAGGTAAAAACTGCTCTTTGTCCACAGGCTGTTCACAAACTTAGTTCCCAGGACAAAAAACAGGAAGCTGGCTGGATTTGCCCCATTGCACTCAGACCACAATAATATCTACGGAGACAAGGTCAAGAACAGCTCTTCATAAATATCTGTGTTTTATGCGTCTGTTCCTATCTGGAAAGTTGCCAGACTTTTTCAAGCTTTACTAGGAATTATGTGTGATGATGTTGGGAGTATCTAGGAGCAGCTTGAATCTAGAAACCCAGCTTGGGTAGACTGGAAACTGGGTTGTTTGGCTGGAGGAGATGACCCATGAGCTGAGTTTTGCAGAATAAATCAGAAGTGTAGTGTGGGAATGGGGGGGGGGTGCAAAGTAAAATGTGAAGCAGACTTGTGCGTGTGAGAAGGAACAGGCACGGCTGGAGACTAGGTGCTGGGGCAGGGGGAGACGCAGAGCAGGGACGCCAGATCGTGCCAGCACACCAGACAAAGGACTTTCATGCCAAGTCAGGAGTTCTTTTTTTTTTTTTTAATTTATTTTTTAATTTTTTTTTAAGATTTTATTTAGTTATTTGACAGACAGAGATCACAAGGAGGCAGAGAGGCAGGCAGAGAGAGAGAGGAAGGGAAGCAGGCTCTCCACTGAACAGAGAGCCCGACGTGGGGCTCGATCCCAGGACCCTGAGACCATGACCCAAGCTGAAGGCAGAGGCTTAACCCACTGAGCCACCCAGGCTCCCCCAAGGCAGGAGTTCTTAACTCGAAGCCCATAGACTGAGTTTTAGAAGGTTTACAAATCTCAGTCTTCTTCTTTTTTTTTTCTAAGTTTTATGTATTTAAGTAAACTCTACACCAAATGTGGGGCTCAAACTCACATCCCAAGACCAAGAGTCACATGCTCCACTGCCTGAGCCTGCCAGACAGCCTTAGATCTCTTGAAATGGTATGCAGAATTTTGTGAGGATGTGTATTTTTTTTTTTTAGGAACATCTATGCCTTTGATCAAATTCTCCAAGGGGGCTGTGACCCCCCAACTGAAAAATAAAAGCAGCACTAATATGAGTTTAGAGCCATGGGCAACAGACACCATCAGTCAGACTGGCGCCTGCCTTGCTCAGCTTTAGTTTTTCTCTCGGAACGCTCTGATAGGCGGGGATGGGCCCTCTGAGAAACAGGAGTAAGTTTCCTCTAGCAAACAGGAATAAGTTACTTTCTTTGTAGAACTGTGGTAGGAATTACAAATAACCAATGAAGTTCAGACAATCCCTTGTTATCTGAACTCTGGTTACACAAATACTTACTGTGATGGCTTGCAGAATTGGTACCCGAGAGTCGCGACCCTAACTGAACACCTGCCTGATGAGTTGGCGTTTCCACCAACGGAACACTTATGTGATGGGTGAGCCCCAGCGAGCATAAGTGGTATGTCCTTTTTGAGCCTTTTCTCCATGGATTGCGCCCCTTTATTGCATTGCCCAATGTATTGGGCATTAGTGCTGACATCTTTGAGCAATCTTGCCCACATGTTAATTGTAAATACCCACGAGAAATCAAAGAGCCTGTGATGACAGTGGGTGAGGCCAAGTGGCCTACAAAGGTCCTTCATGAGCTGAAAAAGAAATGATAAAGAGTGTTGAGAGTAAGGGGCACATGAATGGAATGAGCTTGGCCGTGACCGTGTGCCTGTCAGGAAAACAAACTGATTGTGATTACCAGTGAGTGTGGTCCTGACATGAGCTGACGTATAATAGTTAAAAATGCAATAAAGGGAGCATGGTCCCAGAGCTGTATAACACAAAAGCAAACGGACGTCCACTTTGATTTATTTTATCCTGACGATTCATCTATGGCTTCAGATACAGGTTGTTCATTCCCTGAGTCCAAAGTCTCAAGAAGGGAAGGGCATCTTCCAATTCCTTGGTCTGGACACAGATCAGTATCAGGTACTCAAAGTGCCCTCTCCTCCTCTCGCCCCACACCTGACTCGGGAAACTCCTATGGGTTAGTGTGAATATTCAAATTGGATATTTTATTATGTTAAGTGGTGTTTGTATTCAGTTACATATCTAATACACCATTTCATTATAATTTACATTATAGTACAAATCCATTGATAGAAAACAAAATGCATATACAACACTATAGAGTGTCACCATATGTCAATAACAACGTGTGTCAATAACATCCAACACTTCACATTATGTAGAAATCCTCAGTGACTTACTTGTTAGTTAGATGTTTAAGAGTGTTTTAGTAAAATTCAGAAAATCAATTGGGCTTTTGAGATGGGATATAAATGCAATATTAATTTTTTTACTTAAAATAATGGAATATAGGGGTACCAGTCTGGCTCAGTTGGTAGAACACGTGACTCTTGATCTCAGGGTTGTGAGTTCAAGCCCCACGTTGGGTATAGAGACTACTTGAAAATAAAATCTTTGAAAAAATAAAAATAAAATAATGAAATATAAGCTCCTGCTGGCCAAGTTTTCTCCACCTGCCTGGGGAGCCACGGTGATTAAGGCTCCTTCAACTGTTTCACAGAACAATCTGGAAGCTTCCAGAATGATGAGAGGAGCTAAACGTATCCTGGAATTTTAGCTAAATGACCCAAGGGGCTTAGACCCAGAGTCTCAGAATGTCATAAGCAGGAAAAGATGGGCCCTGGGACAGCAGGTAGGCCAACCTTCCCCATCCGATGCAAGGGGAAACTGTGGCCTGACCTGGGAAGGGACTGGCCCAGGACCACCTGATGAACTGATAATTAAGCCTCTAGCCTTCAATGTCAGTGCTTTTTCTGCTTCTCCTAGTCCAAAACTCATGTGATCCAACCATCTCAATTACTGATGTGGAAATAGGTCACAGAGAAGATTGACTTGGCCAGGGTCACTTCACAGGCTAATGATTTGGAATAAAATCTGAGCATTTGGCCTGTAGTAGCCTTAGACACCATTGCATGCAACCTTCAATTAACTGTTGAGAAACCAAGCCCAGAAAAGGTAGCAAGTGATCACATTTCTGTTGATATCTGGCTTTTCTGCCACTGGCGAGTGAGAGTGCCATTCCCTGAGCACTGGCCTCAGGAGACAGGGCAGCCTAGCAGGGAGATGGTGATTTGGTTTGAACAGACCCAGTGGAAGGTTCTCAAGGAGCCCAGCTGTTGGGTAAATGGGGCTAGGGCTGGGAGTGGCTTGGCACAGGTGGTAGGAAATCCTGAGTTAGAGACAGATGATTCCAGAAGGGCCTCCGTATACCTGTAAAGAAATCACTAACACTATGAAGAATCAGAGTCCGGGATTTTTGTAAGACTTGGATGGGAACTAGTGCACTAGGGAGTTCTTCAGAATAAGAGGAATAAGGAGAGGAAGAAAGAGAATTGAGCCCCAGAATAGAGTCCAGAGGCTGGAAAGGAACCCCAACTTTTTACAGGTAGGGAAACTGAGGCTGAGAGGGGCAGAGACTTGGCCAAGGCCACAAGGCACAGTCAGAACCCAAAGCAACCCCAGCTGTCTGCTAGGGCGGGTCTCTTCCCTCAATCCCATTTCAGCATATTGAAAGGCAGGCTTGCTGTATCTTTCTGAGGATCTCTGGAAGCAGAGATAACAACTGGCTCTTTCCCAGAATCCGAGCCCTTTTATATGTCTGCCCAAGCTCCCAGAGGTCACCCCTGGAGTAAAGGCTGTCGCCAGCCCTCCATCCACAGACTCTCCTTGCTCTCAGCCCTTTGTTTTGACTCCCAGACAAGATTTCCTCCTCGAACGGGAGGGCGGGGGTAACTGCCGCACGCTCCAAGGCTGCCAAGCCCATTCTTAGCCATTCCAGAACAGAGGCCCCAGAATAGCCCGGGGCCCATCTCTGTTGGGCAGAAAATGTCTTCCAAGGAAGCTGAGGCCTTGAAGTCCTGATCCTTTTCTTACCCACGGTTTCCTTTTTTAGAACAGGAACTTGGAGGACACAGCTCCTTGCCTGTCCGTGAATAGTCTCCCAGGCATGGAATTCCGGGAACCCGCGTGCCACTCAAGAGACGACAGGGGAAGAGCACGTCCCTTGCAAGGTGGCTGGAAGCAACTCCAAGAGTCTGAAAAATTCATCCTGGCACCAAGTCTGGCACAACCGTGGTGGGGATTTTCCACTGCCTCACCCGCCCACCTCAAATCACCCACACTGACTCCTCCCCTTCAATTGACAAGGATGTATTGAGCACCTACTATGTGTTGAGTGTCTTCTAGGCACCAGAACTTTTTTAGACATATCACGGAAAATGGACAAAGATCCCTGCTGTCAAGAAGTTACTGTTTTAAGAGGGGACTGTTTCTAGACCTCCGTACGATTTTGTATATTTATAAAGGCAGAAAGCAAAGAGCTTTGATGTTGGATGGGCCTGAGTTTGAACCTGCTTTGTTCTCTGATCTTGGGTGGCTGTTTTAACTTCCTCGAGCCTCAGTTTCCTCAACTAAAGTGGAGGTACAAATTCCTCCTTTATCCTCGGTTGGTTAAGTAGAGAGTTACCATCGATTCAGCAAGCCCGCTCCTGCTCATATACCTGGGGGAAGTGAAAACATACGTCCACACAAAAACTCGCCCACCGCAGCTGCATTCAGAAGAGCCAAAAAGTAGAAACAACCCAAGTGTTCATTAACTGATGAACAGGGAAACAAAATGGGATATATTCAGATAATGGAATATTTGGCAATATTTGGTAGGAACGAGTGACTGCTGACATGTCACTGCAGGACGGACCTTGAAAGCATCAATGTGAATGAAAGACGTCATCACGTAAGACCACACAGATGTTTCCATGTACATGGAATGTGTGGGTTAGGCGGAACCATGGACACAGGAAGGAGATCTGTGGTCGCTCTAGGGCTGGGGGCAGGGAGAAGGTAGATTGTGATGTTAAGAGGTACAGGGTTTCTTTAGAAGATAATGAAAATGTTCCCAAATTCGTTATGGTGATGGACACACAACTCTGTGCATAAATTAAAAGATGCTGAATCGTACACTTCAGATGGGTGAGTTTTATGGTATGTGAACTATATCATCATAAAGCTGTGAAAAAAAAATGCCTACCATGGAGGGCCCTTTGAGGGTTATGACCCAAGTATACAATGTCACTAACATGGTGTCAGCATTTGGTAGGTGGTCAGCCGATGCTACCTTTGTATTGGGTTGTAATCTTTAACAGGCTGGTTTATCCAAAAGCTTAAAAATACGTCTGTATGGGGTGCCTGGGTGGCTCAGTCGGTTAAAGCCTCTGCCTTCTGCTTAGGTCATGATCTCAGGGTCCTGGATCAAGCCCCGAGTTGGGGCTCTCTGCTCAGCAGGGGGCCTGCTTCCATCTCACTCTCTGCCTGCCTCTCTGCCTACTCATGATCTCTGTAAAATAAATAAATAAACTCTTAAAAAAATAAAATAAAATAAAATATGTCCATTGTCAGCATAAGAATGAGATACCCCTGATAATCTGCGTGGTGCCTTGAGCAAGTGGTCCTCCAACCCCGCAGACCCAATCCTTTCCATGCATGCCAGAATCCCACCTATATCACAAGCCAGCTCGAAGCCACCTTGGTGGATCCTCCCTGTTGGTCCACCGAGGAACTCTGGGGCACTCAGAGGCAAGCTCAGCCCACAGTCTGCCTTGTCTCTGGGCTCTTGGTGAACGCTGTTTCTCTGTGTGGGCTGTCTCTGTGTTCAGCACCAGGCACAGAGGACACAATCTTATAATGACAATGTTTACAACACACATTCCCTGTGTCCCCGGCACAGCACCTGTGTGGGCAGAATTCTCAGGTGGCCCTCATGACCTTTGCACAGTGGTTCTAGGCTAGGGGTTGGGAGATGTGAT
Source organism: Lutra lutra (assembly GCF_902655055.1). Taxonomy (NCBI): domain Eukaryota; kingdom Metazoa; phylum Chordata; class Mammalia; order Carnivora; family Mustelidae; genus Lutra; species Lutra lutra. The sequence continues at coordinate 153,275,580 of NC_062281.1, read as the reverse complement.
TAAGATTACTAATGAGGGGGGGGGTGCCTGGGTGGCTCAGTGGGTTAAAGCCTCTGCCTTCGGCTCAGGTCATGATCTCGGGGTCCTGGGATTGAGCCCCACATTGGGCTTTCCACTCAGCGGGGAGCCTGCTTCTCCCTCTCTCTCTCTGCCTGCCTCTCTGCCTACTTGTGGTCTCTGTCTGTCAAATAAATAAAATAAAATCTTAAAAAAAAACCAAAAAAAAAAACATTGTTATTAAAAAAAAAGATTACTAATCAGGGGGCGCCTGTGTGGCTCAGTTGGTTAAGCGTCTGCCTTTGGCTTAAGTTATGATCTCAGGGTCCCTGGATTGAACCCCATGTTGGGCTCCCTACTCAGCAGGGTTCTGCTTCTCCCTCTCCCTCTGCCTCTCCCCCTGCTAGTTCTCTCTCTCTCTCAAGTAAATAAATAAAATCTTTAAAAAAGATTACTAATCAGGGACCTTAAGACAGAGATGGGTGAGCCTTACCTAATCACAGGAGACCTTCAAAAGAGGGTTTTCTTCCCTAAAGCAGACAAGGCAGTCAAAGAGATTCAAAGTGTGAAGCAAATTTGGCTTGAGGGAGGTTCTCTGATGCTGAGATGGAGGGAGCCCCAGGGCAGGAATGGACCCAGGGCAGGAGGGACTCATGGGAGCAGAGAGCAGTCCTTGGCTGCCATCGGAGAGAAAAGGGGGCCTCGGTCTTCAGTCAACAGGAACAAGATTCTGTCAACAACCTGAATGAGCTTGGAAGCAAGATTCTTGCCCAGAGCCCCAGATAAGAGCCCAGGTCCTCCCACACCTTGACTTGACTTTGGCCTTGTGGGGCCCTAAGCAGAAAATCCAGTTGAACCCACCAGGACTTCTGACCTGAGGTACTCTGAGGTAACAAATAGGTATTATTTTAAATTGCTAAGTTTGTGGTAATTTGTTATGCAGCTATAGAAAACAAATATAGGGGCACCAGGGTGGCTCAGTTACTAAGCGTCTGCCTTTGGCTCAGGTCATGATTCCATCCCGGGATGGAGCCCCGCATTGGGCTCTCTGCTCAGTGGGAAGCCTGCTTCTCCCTCTCTCACTCCCCCTGCTTGTGTTCTTGCTCTCACTGTCTCTCTCTCTGCCAAATAAATAAATAAAATTTTTAAAAAATGGCTCTGGGCATAAGGAGTCTATGCCTGGGTTCCTGTTTCTCTTCCGATTTGCTGTGTGACTTCAGGAAACTCACTCTCCTTTTCTGGGCCTATAAAATAGAGATCAAAGCAGATCAATGTTTTTCAAACATTTTCTCTACCCATCCCTCACCTCCAGGGTTTTTCCCCCAAAGAAGAACTGACTCCCTAGTAGCAAAACCTGGTACAAAGGGCCCCTACTCTGACTGGCTGGGAGTGGGGCCAGGGTCGCTGCCTGCTCCCCTCTTTCTGTTCTTTATATAAGAGAGAGAGAGGAGAGAGGAGAGATGCTCTGGTGAGTTTGCTTTAGAAGTTACGCATTAAAATTGCAGAGACTTTTCTAAGGCACAGAGAAGAGGGCTGTCTTTCTAGAATCTCAGGTTTATTCTCCCTCATATTCCTTTATATTATAAATTCACATTTATTTCTTTCTCCTTCTCCCTGTGGGACATTGTCTGAAATCCTCTGAATGAGGCAGTCTCCAAAGCCTAACTTAGTTTCAACCAGGGTTCCTTAATCTTGGCACTCGACAGCTGTCCCTTGTTGTGGGGGTGTTGTGGGCTGCTTAGCCTCGTCCCTGGCCACTACACACGGGATGCCGGCAGCGTCCCTCTGCCCACCACGGTGCTGAAACCAGAAATATCTCCATACATTGTCAAATGTCCTCTGAAGGATAACTGTGGGCAAAATTGCCCTGGGATCAAAAAACTGATCTAAGCCCCCTCTTTCACGAAGCCAAACCTCAGAATCCTGTTTGGCATTAAGGAATGTGCTCAGAGGTTGTTCTTTAAAGATATTCCTACTCCTTGGCCTTGATTGGCCGTGGCTACCTTGCTGGCAGAGTCTGGGATGTCCCCATTCTCCATGAGTCTTCTTCCCTCCCTATGGAAATGCACCGTGCTCCTAGGCAGCCAACAGAACCCACCGCTGCACAGCCCATGCTGTTCATGGCATCCATTCACAGTGGGCTTATGGTACGCCAGCCTTGAGATGGCACAGGGCTGGGAGTATGGAGAGGGACATGAGATGCCCATACTTGCCCACAAGATGCTGTCCATAGGTCAACTGGATATGTCAGCAAATAATAAAATGCAGTGAGATATGGAAAGATATCCATGACAGATTGTGTTAAATAAAAATAAAGCCTATTAAAATGATATGCAATGCATGATCCGATTTTTGTAAAATGTGTCCTTTTGGAAAAGAGTTATGTCACAATGTTATAATGCCTGGTTATCTCTAAGTGATAATCTTGGACAAGGATGCTGGACCTCTGTCCCAGAAGCAGGAGGTGGAGGAAGGAGGCAGGATGCTCTTCCAAGAAGATGGTGGATTCTCTCATTGCTTCTTTATTTACAGATAATAATAATAAGAAGAAGAAACATCGCCGATATTACTAATACTATGAGCCAAGCACCGTTGCCAAGCACATTATATAATAACTCCTTTTTTTTTCTTTGTTCTAAATTTTATCTATTTATTGGACAGAGAGAGAGATCACAAGTAGGCCGAGAGGCAGGCAAAGAGAGAGGGAGAAGCAGGCTCCCTGCTGAGCAGAGAGCCCGACGCGGGGCTCAATCCCAGAACTCCGAGATCATGACCTGAGCAGAAGGCAGAGGCTTAACCCACTGAGCCACCCAGGCGCCCCTATAATAACTCCTTTAATCCCCGTAACACCCCTAAGAAGCCTGTCTGATTCCAGTGCTTATTTCTCGTTGCTTCTCCAAATGAGACTTGGTACCATGGATCCCAGAGCAGCCTGCTTGCCAAGGTGGGAGTGGGAGGGGCCGGGTGAGGGAGTGGGCGGACCTATGCAGATGAGGCCTCATTCAGGGGAGTGTTTTTCTTCGTATACAGGGCTGGAACCTGTTCTATTTCTGTGAAGGGGGATATTCTGACTTCTTTCAACCTATCGATATATTCTAAACTCCCTACAATATCCAGCTACTTCTTTTTATCGGAAAAGAGGAAGGGAAAGCACGTGGTTTTATTGGTGTGGGTGTGCTCAAGGCCAGGGTGGATGGGTCTATAAAGTCCGGTGGGAGCTTGGGAGAGGGACTAGACAGTTCTGCTTTGAGGTACTGAGGAAGAGTCATCCAGAGACGGTGACCTGTGACCTGCGTCTTAAGGGAAGGGTGTGAGCTCACCAGGTGTAGCCAAGGCATGGCGCTGTGCTTGCAACACCTGGATCATGAATTCAGGAGTGTGGTCTGAGGGGAGCACAGGAAATGAAGCTGGGAGGTGGGTACTTAGCAGCTGGGGGCGTTATTCTGAGGATGATGGGGAGCACTGAAAGTGGTATGTGGGTGAGGGGCTGGGCGGGGTGCTGGTCTGGAAGCTCAGGCTGGTGCTGCACGAAGGGCAGATGATCTGGGGGCAGAGAAGCCAGGTGGTGGCTGCAGTCCTGGTTGGAACTGAGGAGGGGACAGTATGGCCAAAATGGAAAATGCCTACGGGTCTGGAAGATTCAGACCTGTGTGGGTTTCAGCACCTCCTCCCTGCACCCCTCCCCCCATTTACTAGCTATGTAACACTGGGCAGGGCACTCTCACTCAGCCTCTATGACTGAGCTGAGGTGACTGCTAACTGGGAAAGGCAGATGGTTGGTGACAGGTAATAAGTGGGTATAAGTGGTAACCCCCTTCTCCACCCCCTTCACACAGAGGCTGGCGACCCATTTTCTCCTCTGAGTCCCTCAGCTGGTGCCAGAGAAATTGTGAGGTTGCTTCTTTGGGAAGGGTCTATAAGCGCACCAAGCCTGTGCGACCATGGTACCCTAGCAGACACCCTAGCAGACCCCGGGGGCTGGGACCAGAACTTCTGGGACCAGTGGGGAAAGAGGAAGACAGAGGCAGAATGGGTCCAGATCCCTGGGTTCCAATCCATATCCAGTCCCAGCCCCCTCTGGTCCTGAGCCAAGCCACATTGGGTCCCTCCCCTTAGGGAGGTCACTACCAGCTAGGGGAGAGTCACAAATAGAGGCTTGTTGCCACGCAAGAGTGCGTGGAGGCCAGCTTCTTGTGAGTAAGGTCTTAACTAAACCTCGTAGTGACCCTGGGAAGCAGGTGCCATGCTCTCCACTTCAGAAAAGAAGGAATAACAGCTTCAAGAGAAGGCTGTGGCCTGGGTGTTCCTGCCTTGGGGTGGCTGAGTCGGGGACAGAAGCCACAACCTGTCCAACTCCAGGGCCTGGGTGTCCGGGTCAGGCCAGGGGACTCAGGTTTAAGCAGGGACAGGGGTGTGCCCAAGCAAGGATCTCTACCTCACCAACCTGTGACTTACTGCTAGGCCTACCGGCAGGGCAGGGCAAGGGAGTTTTGATCAGTGAGGACCACGTGCCCTGCGCGGATGCCTGCCCCTGCAGGTGTGAATCAGCCTGGAATTTCACGGCCTCCAGCTTCCCCCCTTCTCTTGCCTCCCTGGAGCAAGTCCACGAGGACACCAGGAAGGCTGCTGGTGGCCTCTGGTCCCTGTGGGCTTGCCCCCACCTCCAGATCGAGAACAGCAAAGCAGAAGGAGGTCCTGGTTTTAGGTCTGCCTGGCTCCTGTCTTAGCTCGGAGATTCTGAACACTGCGTTTATGCAGGCTTCTCGGAGCCTCAGTTTCCCCGAGACGCACACAGCCAGGATGAAAAAGAGCCCACCAGTCAGAGGAGGTTGTGCTCAGAGAGCGTTAATGCTCTTGGATGGCAAGTTGCCTCGGAGACAAGGAGTTTAGAAATTGGGGGCCTGGGTCCTGCCACCAACCTGTTCTGTGACTCTGAGGCAGTGTTTCCCGTCTCTGAGCCTTAGATCTCAACAAGGCGGTTCTGACCTTCTGTGTTCCTGGACAGGGAGGACAATTGGTCACCAGCAGCTTTATGGGGAATCCTTAGATGTGGCAGAGGGGAATCTGCCCCTGGCTTGTTGGGGCAGCGGGAAAAGACAGAAACAAAACCTAGACCCCAGCTCATCCAGGAATGGGCTCCTTTTGACCTACATGGATTTGTGAAGGTTTAACCAGCCTGTGATTTTGTCTGGCTTTGCACGTGTTGTTCCTTCATCCTGGATGTTATATCCTGTTCCACGCGTTCTGGGACAGCTCAGATGTCCTCCCACAGAAGACTTTGCAAACGCATGCACAGCTCACCCTTCCTTCAGACTCCTAAATCACCTATCTCCCAGACTGCCTTTAGCCTAGCACTTACCGTGCTCGGAAGACCCCTGAGTTGGAACTATGAGCCCTCCTTTGACATAGGAGAAAGAAGGCTCAGAGAGGTTAGGTCACACAGCAGTGGGAAGCCCTGCTCCCAAGCCCCACCCTCCCCGCCTCTCCGGGCTGGGGCCAAGACCTCGGGTAGGCGCTGGGGGGAAGCTCTTACATGCCAACCATTATCTCTCAGAATGCCTTCCTGCTCAGGATGTGAGGTCCTGGAGGTAGGGCCTGCTCTCAGACTGAGTGCTCTGAGAAGCAAAAGCCAGTTACTTCCAGGAAGTATGCAGTAAGTCTTCTTTGGGCCTCAGTTTCCCTTCCTGTGAAATGGGAGCGAGGAGGTATGGCTCAGCACTCCTAAAGGCCTCTCGGACCCAGTCCTTCTCGGCTCCCAAGCCTGCCCCAGTGGCGTAGCCAGGAGGGATTGGGGTGGGGACGGCCGGAGGACAGCCCACTCCGCTCCAGACGGTTGCAGCTCGGGCCTGGACACCCTAACCCCGCCCTCCCCGCTCGCGAGGTAGCTTTAAGGTCGGGCGGAGCCCGCGGCGTGGCTCCTGAAGCCCCGACCCCAACCATCCGGGAGTCTCCGCCCGGACCGACAGTGCGGGAGGACCGGGATCGGGGGAAGAGGTGGGGCGGGCGGCGGCCCCCCCCCCCCCGGAACTATCCAAAGCCCCAGCGCGAGCGCAGGGGTCCCGGGCGGGCTGCCGCGCGGGGGCAGAGTGCGAAGCCCCTCCGCGCCCTCCCCCCGCCCCGAGCTCCCCACCAGCTCGCAGAGCTCCTGCGAGGATCACAGCCCGCCCGGCGCGCGCGTAGGGTGCGGCGGGCGGGACACCTCTCCGCGCCGCCTGGGGGGCGGCTGGAGCGGACCGGACGCCCGGCACCTGCGGGTCGGGGCCATTTGGACACCCCTGGATGAGACCGAGAGCCGGACCTTGGAGCTTTTGGGGAACAGGGAGAGCCGGGTTAGGAGACCGCTTCTAGGGCCGCACCCTAAGGCCGGGCGCCTCCTGCAGGACCCGAGGGATAGCAGTCCTGGGGATCGTTTCCCCCTCGGTCCCTGCGCCTGGACCACGCCTGACTACCTGCCTCCCGATGGCTTCCTCTGAGGTGGGTGTAAGCTTACTTCTCTCCCTCCTTCCAGAGCATCAAGGCTCCTCCTAACACCGAGCCCGCCTGTCTCTTCACCTTGACTACGGTGACTTGCCGGTGCAGAATGGACACCCAGGTCTCATCCTGTGTTCTAACTCGCTGGGTGGCCTTGGCCATGGCAGTCAGAGCCTCAGTTTACCCGGCAGTTGATTGGGGATGGTTCGGACCACTTCCTGTTGAGATGGTTTAGTTCTTACAGAAAAGCGGCAGGTGGAGTTCTCCTGTTGGTTACACAGTGTGATCGGGCCCATTTTACAGAGGGAGCCAGGGGAGGCGTGGAGAAGCTAGGTAAGTTGCCCAGTGTCAGAGCCAGGGTCCATTCTTGTCCAGCTCTGTGTCACCATGCTTCACTTACAGCTTGCCATCCTGCCATCTCATCTTTACAACTCGCTTTCCCCTGCCAGGCAGAATTTGAGCTCAGCAATGCCGAGCACCTTCAAGGTCACCGAGCTTGGCCATAGTTGGAGGGACTGACAAGTCTGGTGCAGGGAAGGGCCTTCTCTGGCTGGTGGGAGGTGGGGCTGGCAGCAGCACATAGGCTTCTGGGAGGAGGTGGTTGGTGCCTGGACTGGGTCTTGAAGGGGGAGCTGTGAAATGAGGGCCCTGGATCAGGACCAAGGGCTCCCCAGGACAAGGCCCCCAGGGCCCCAGGACTGGGTTCAAATTTGGCACTGACCTCAGGCAAGCTGTCACCCTCCAAGCTCCGTAATGCTGTTGTGGTGATTAAGTCAGGTGCCACCTGTAAAGTGCCGTGTGGGACTCAGCCCGTGTCAATGCCCGGTACACGTCAGCTGCTGCCATCGTCACATATGTAGGCCAAGGGAGACATGGGAAGGAAAACCCCACCTGCAGACCACCTTCATCTCGAGGGGCAGGATTAATGATGATCCACATTCCCCTCTGCGGTTTTCTCTCTTTCTCACAATGAGCAACCACTGCTTTTATAGAAGTTTAAAAGCACCTTAGGTTACCTTCTGTGGAACAGAGTTCTTCAAGTGTCGAGAAGTACAGCAGTTTCTGGCTTGGGGCCGGGTCCTTCACCTTTCCGGGCTAGGTCTCCTCATTTGTAAAACAGGAATTTCTTTCCCTGCCCTGACCACCCACCTCAGGTGTGGGGAGAGTGAAGAGATGCCACTATATACCGGCGAGGGCTTATTAACTGTTACCGGCTTGCTGTGAGTTTCGGAGTTGTTTTTCCAAGCTGATTTCTGCAGCTTTTCCTCTTGACAGCCTCTCCTAGCTGTCTAACTTCAGAGAGGGAGAAGTCAGGTTCTTTTTCTGTTCCCCTCACAAATGCCTTGAGCTGGAGACGGGAGACACTTGCTCCATACACAGATTTACAGGAAGAGAACAGCAGGAAATTTATGGATGATATTTTCCTAGATGCTTCTGGTTGTCTGGGGGCTCAGATTCAGGAAAATGCCTAGAGCACCCCTGTTACATGTGTACATTCTCTTTTTCTCTCACATGTCCACACATGTATGGTTTTTTTAAAAAAAATCTATTTATTTATTTGACAGAGAGAGAGAGAGATCACAAGTAGGCAGAGAGGCAGGCAGAGAGAGAGAGGGGGAAGCAGGCTTCCGGCCAAGCAGAGAGCCTGATGCAGGGCTCCATCCCAGGACGCTGAGATCATGACCCGAGCTGAAGGCAGACGCTTAACCCACTGAGCCACCCAGGCGCCCCCACACATGTTTTTATTTCTTTTTTTTTTTTTTTTTAAAGATTTTATTTATTTATTTGACAGAGAGAGATCACAAGTAGACGGAGAGGAAGGCAGAGAGAGAGAGAGAGGGAAGCAGGCTTCTTGCTGAGCAGAGAGCCCGATGTGGGACTCGATCCCAGGACCCTGAGATCATGACCTGAGCCAAAGGCAGCAGCTTAACCCACTGAGCCACCCAGGCGCCCCCCCCCACATGTTTTTAAACACAATTGGAAACATGCCCTTTTGAAGTCTACAGCTTTACCTACTAGATCTTTTTTTTTTTTTTTTAAGATTTATTTATTTATTTTAGAGAGAGAGGGAGAGAATGTGATTGGGGGGAGGGATAGAGGGAGAAGGACAGAGAATCTCAAGCAGACTCCCCGTTGAGGGCAGAGTCCAATGCGGGCTTGATCCCAGGACCCCAGAATCCTGACCTGAGCCAAAACTAAGAGCCAGCCTCTTAACCAACTGAGCCACCCAGGTGCCCCTTCACCTACTAGATCTTGAACATTTTACTATGGCCCTCTGCTCCCCCAGGAGCACACCCTTGAATGGCGGCACAGTAGGGCACCATTTGGGTTCAGCACGCTTGGCTGGGTGAGCCCCCATTTGGAAGGCGTTCCTGATCACTGAAGTCTAGGGTCTGTGAGTTCCCCAGCCCCCCACTTCACTGACTCAGATTTTGTAAGAGGAGATGTTGTCTCATTAACTTCTTTTAAAGAACCTGCTCTTTATAAGGGAAAGAAAACAAGCCCAGGGCAGTTGATAGGCTCAAAGCCAGGCCTCCACTCCTTGGCTGGATGCTGGAGCTGCTGGAACCCTGGGCTCCCTCCCTCCTTTTAGCTGGTGGGGGGAGGGGCTTTTCCCATAGCAGGGGTTTACCCAGTAACACTTTCCCTCATTTGAGGGAATTTCTTCAGCAAATGTGTATTGAGCAGCTACTATGTGCTAGGCGTGGGGGTGGATATAGCAGTGAATGGGGCCAATGTGGATCCTGTCCTTAGGTGCTCACTGTCTGGTGGGGAGCACAAGCAAAGGAGAAGTTAAACAGAGGCAGGGAGGTGCTGTGATCCAAGAAGGCCCAGGGACTTGGCGTTTAAATGGAGGCTTCTTGGGTGAGCGCCAAGCCCAGCCTTGAGGGGAGATAATGGCAGGTTACCAGACAGAGAGAACAGCATGTGCAATGGCCTAGAGGTTGGCTTTGGGGACAACATGGATGTGGGTTTAGTCCCTTCTTGTCTTTGGTAGGATCTGGGGCCAGATTTCCTCCCAGTGTTTGTTTTCCCTGTGCATTTTTTCTTTCCCTGATGGAGATGACCCACCATGCATAATTTGGTATTCTAAGCTGAGAAAAGGAAGATATACACATCTCCCGTCTGCCCCCGTAGTTGTTAAACATTGGTGCTGAGTTTGTTTTCTCAAATGGGTTATTAATATTCCATCCAGGGGGGATGTCACGCTTTACTCACCCTATCCTTGTGGTTGGACATTTAGGCTTTCTCCATACTAGGACCATTATAAATAAGGCCAGGGTGGACATCTTTTTGCACAAAGGGGCCACCTGTTGTGGATGTCAACTTGGAGCTTCTAGTGCCCTCCTTTACACCTGCTCCTTTACCTGCCCTGGGTCTGTGCTTTCCTCTGCCAGCTGGAGGGAAGTATCAACTTCTCTTGGGATTGTGACTGGGAGAAGGGAGCCAACAAGTGTGCCTGCTTGTCCCTCCCAGCCTGTAGCTGATGGGCTGGCAGGTGTTGGGGGCTGGGGGGGGGGAGTCACACCTACCAGGCTGATGGGGCCTTATGAGGTCTGGGAGTGGGTGCCCGGAGTGAACAGAGACACACTTACTGAGCTCCTGCTGGGTCCCAGGCATGGTGCTTGGAACTTAGGACACATTCTCAGTGGCCTCTGGAACAGCCCTGCCAAGTTGGAAGTATCATCTCCATTTTACAGATGAGGAAAACAGAGGCACAGAGGAGTCAAATGAACTGTCCATGGCTACACAGTGATCTCAGACAAACGGGGGAGGACAGAGAGTGGGGTCTCCAGTTCCCCTGCAGGCCTTTCTTATGGCCCATTTTCTCCTCTCTGCCCTTGTCTGTGTTCAGACGTGTGACGCGAGCCGAGCGGCCTCCGTGCTACGTTATGGCATGATGGTCAGCGGCATGGTGCTTCTGGTAGCTGGGACACTCTGTTTTGCTTGGTGGAGTGAAGGAGATGCAGGTGCTCAGCCTGGCCAGCCGGCCCCACCCACTGGGCACCCCATGCCTGAGGCCCCCAGTCCCCTGCTCAGGTCAGTCAGCTTCTTCTGCTGCGGCACAGGGGGCCTGCTACTACTCTTCGGCCTGCTGTGGTCCATCAAGGCCAGCACCCAGCGGCCTCCCCACTGGGACCCGTATCACCTCTCCAGAGACCTGTACTACCTCACTGTGGAGCCCTCGGAGAAGGAGAGCTACAGGTCAGCAGGGCAGGGTGGAAGTGATGGGTGGGGGGTGGGGTGGATAAGACACTGTCATGCTATTGGGCATTTGTGTAACACATTCTCATGGGGTTTCTCCTCTGGACCAGGCCTGGCCTATGTCTTGGGGGTTTGGAGGCTGATCAGCACCATCTTGGAGGCTTTAAAGCCCTTTGACAGACTTCGACAAACAAAGGTAGTTAGAGCTGTCAGAGAGGGGCAGACATGGTCCCATGGAGACATGGAGAAATCCAGGAAGGCTTCCTGGAGAAGGCGGCAATTGAACTCAGCATGGTCTGGGGCTGAGTAACATAGGGGTTAGAAGCCCAGACACAGGAGTCAAACCTACTGGGGTCCTCTCCTGGTTCTATCACTAACTAGCAAGTAGGAAAGTAGATCGTTCAACCCTATGCAGCCTCTGCTTACTCATTTGAGGTAAGAGAGAAGAATAGCACAATAATAGCAAACACCTGTATTCACCATGTGCCCGATTCTATTCTAAGTGCTTTGCATATATTTGCTCATTTTGTATTTACAGCAGTTCTCTGAAGTGGGTCCTGTACTCCACTTATAGATGAGAACACTGAAGCACGAACTGACTTGCCCAAGGACACCCACCTAGGGCGTGGCACAGTCAGGACCTGAACCCAGGGCCTGTGCTCTCACTGCTCCCTAGCTTAGGGGACATGCAGGTGTAGAACTTAGCCCAGTGCCTGGTGCACAGTAGATGCACAGGAAATGTAACTTCCTCAAGTGGATAAGGTAGAGCAGGGTGGTTTAGGCAGGCAGAAGAGCCTGTGCAAAGGCCCGGGAGCAGGATGGGGGTGGAGACAAAAATCTTGCATTAAGACCATCTTTCTCAACCTTTTAAAATTATGACTCCCTCTAAGGAGCCTTTTTAGGCATTTTTTTTCATCCCACACCCTCTCCAAGAAATGTTCATGCCACAGATATATTGTTTGCTCTAGATCTGTATATACGTAAACAGAGTATCACCAAGATACCAGAACCCATTTTTTGCCCTGCAGTGAATGCACGCTTTACGTGTGCACTTGTTACCTCTTTATCCATTCAGTCAAGTGTGGGCTGTGCCTACATCTCTAGGCCTGCACACAATTCTAGTTCTGCCTGCAATGTAAAGATCAGTTACCACTTACAGAAGAAGAAGGTGCAGGATATCTGGCCGGCAAGCGGCCGAGCCTGCTGGCTGCAAAGCTGGTATTCTCCTGCCCCAGCCTGTAAGCACTGGGTTTGGGGGTGTTAGGGGCTAAGCCTGGTTACTAAGTGAGCTGGCCAGACAGCCTGGACACCCTTCTCCCCTTCAGGAGAGGGGAAAATGTATTCCGAGTTGAAGAATGTAACAAATTCTTCCTGCTACTGGCCTATGACTCCCCAAGGTCAGAGACAATAGAGCATTCACCAGGGGCCCCTTGGTACAATGGTCTGGCCTTGGTTTGACCCAACTGTTAAAGGGAAGGGCACGGCCCTGGGGACTCTCCAGCCAATCCCCTCACTTCTCCGATGAAAAGCCTGGGTCCCAGAGAGACTGAGGACCCACCTGGAGTTAGTGGTTGACTGGAAGCAGGCCAGCCCTTGGTGCGCTGGCCTACAGCCTGTCGCTCCTTGCCCAGCGTGGCCTGACCACCTGGGGAGGGTGTTGTCTGTACACACAAGTGTGTTGACTCAACAGGGTCAGGGCCATCATGTGTGTGTGTGTGTGTGTGTGTGTGTGTGTGTGTGGCCAGCCGGCCTTCATTCCCAGCAGGGCCAGGGAGATGCCCACCCAGGAGGGTGCTCATGACCCATCAGGTCTGGAGACCCAAGTCACAGGTTTGGAACCAGGATGGCCGGGTGTCGGGGAGGCTGCTCTTGTGAACAACTAACTATTTTGTCCCTGAAGCTGACGTCACCTGGTCCTGCTGCTCTGCGAGGCCAGCCTCTGGCCCCCCCACAGGGAGGGTACTCTACTGGCAGCAGGACAGGAGGTCTCCGGGGACCCCCACCCTCAGGGACCCCTGCAGAAAAAGCCTGTGTCTCTTCAGACAGGAAGGTTTCAGTGTCTGTTCTTTCATCATAAGCGGTGTGTCCTTGAGCATGTTACTTGGAATCTCTGAGCTATGTCCAGTCCTTCAGCTGTCATTAGGCCATGAGAGAACTTTCCCCTGCGATGGCTGAGAGGACTGGAAGAGGTGAGGGGTGGGGAGGTGTAGACCCTGCAAGGTTCACGCACACTTGAGCTCTGTGGCTGGGCCGACTGGGCCCTGTAGTTTCCTGGGCACTCCAGCGCCTGCTCACTGATTTGAGCCTCAAACAGTGGGAGGTAAACGCAGGGATTAGGCCCATTTTACAGATGATACAGCTAAGGTGCGGACAGATTAGGGCTTGGGATAGGAAGAACAGTGATAAGTGCTGTTGGCTTGAGCTTTGCAGTTAGATGGGGCTGGGGCTTTGCCACTTAGCTGACCTTTACTTATCTGTACAATGGCTGAGAACCATGCCCCCAGGCTTGTCACAGACATGGCGTAGATTAGGGAATTTACACATCGAGCAAACCGTAAGTCATCCTTGTGCCTCTCCCTTTCCCTACTGCAGTTACCTGACTCAGCAGAAGGGTGGGAGAAGCAGTGTGGGGCCCAGGCCTCCGGCCCCCACTGGGCTCCAGGAGTGAGGCAGGCCCCAGCCCCTTGCTGTGTCTGGGGACCCTAGTGGCAGGCCCACGATGCAGAATGTTTCATGAATGGAGCCTCCATCCGGAAGTGTGTGTGATATGGCCGCCCCACGTGGGGCCTCGCGGTGCCTGAGTTCCTAGCCTCTGGACCATGGGTATGGGCCCAGATGGTTACTAAGGCAACAGCATGTGCATGAGGGCCACTCCATGTCTGCCCTGTAAGCAAACTTCCTGCTGTGGGCTGAGCTTACCCGGCCTCTGTGCCCTGCCCTGCCAGCTGTCACCTGCCCGGCTGATCCCAGGCATACCCCAAATCTGTCTCAGGTCTCCAGGGCTTGGAGAAACAGGGCAGAGAGAGGCAGGGGTGTGGCTGGGAGGGGAGCAGGGTAGAGGACATAGGGCTCTGGAAGCTGTATGACCCACATTTTTCTGAGTGTTGTCAGAGCTTTTTCCATTTTCCCCCACCCTGAATCTATAAAATGGGAATTGTCATCCCCATTTTACAGATGAGAAGAAAGAGGCTCAGGCCGCATGAACATGCCTGGGTCATGCAACAACAGATAACAACAGAATCTAGCTTGCTTGCCTCCAGAAGCAATATTCTTTGCCTGCCCTCACGTGCAAAGGGTGCTGAGAGCTCAGAGGAGAGCTTCCTCAGCTGCAGGGCTCCCGGGCTGTCTTCCAGAAGAGGAGGGTCTGTGAGAGAAGCGTGCAGTAGCACTAGACAGGGAGCCCAGGTTTGGCTCCTGGCTGGTGCCCTCCATCAGGCTGGCACACAGGCTGGAGGGTCAACCCTAGGCTCTCCACCGGCCTCTTCCATGACCCTATCTGTGACTGGAGCAGCAAACCTGTCTCCCTAGTGGATCACTCTGAGGGCTGTGGTTGGCTCCAGCTGAGAAGACACGTTGTTCAGAAAAGGGCCATGGCCCTGGCAGGTGAGGGGTGCTCCCGTGAGGGGCAGCAACCGGTGCCCAGCACACCCCCCACCAGCCTGTAGAGTGAAGTTCCCTCCACCACCTCTTCTGACCCCCAGGGCCAGCTCCCTCCGGTTTATGCAGGCAGACTCCCTGGTGTGGCTTGAACTGCTTCCCCATCCGCTCCAGACTGATGAGCTCTGGCAAGTGACAGCCTCTCCGAGCCCGGGTAGCACTTAAGGTACAGAAGATCTGTGATAAGTTTTGTTCCCCACACCCCTTCCTCACGGAGGCTTTTGAGATTTTGTTGTCAGCTCCCATTTATGGAGCGTATGCTAAGTGCCCCTTCCCCTAGATTATCTCAATTAATCTTCATATAGTCCTATGACATATGTGCCATTATTGTCCTCATTTTATAGATGGGGAAACTGAGGCTCAGATTAATGGAGTTACTGATCCGATGATCTTCCACCAAGAATGGGGCAGAGCAGAGAGTTGAACTAGCCAGTGCCCAGACTCATAACTTGGTGTGGGAAGCGACATTCGGGATCACCTGGTCAGCTCCTGTATCCTGCAGTGTCATCCCCAAAGCATAAACAGACCAGACCTGGGATCAGCGACACTCCCACCCGCCAGGGTCCTGGGAAGGGAGGAAGCACTAATTCCCCAGAGGTGACCCACCAGGGTTCTGAGAGGACTGAGGGCCAACCTCATTCCCATCAGCATTGTGGCTAGGATACAGGTAACCTGTTTTTGGAATCTAGCTTGTGGAGCCTGGTCTCAGAAGCCTCACAGGATCTGGTCTCTGCCTTAAGTCCCTCTAGAGTAGGTAGTTTATTCGTTGGAGGTAGGGCAGGTCACAGGAAAGCTAGGCTGTTTACAGATAGATTGGTTCACCTGGTAGATAATGAGCTCTCTGTCTCTGGAGGTATGCAAACAGAGGCAGTCACTTGGCAGACTTACCACATGGGGCCTCAAGCATCCATTCGGGCAAAAGAGCTGATGTCTCCCATCCTGCCTTGAGCATCCACAACTCCAGATCTTGTAAGGGATATTACAATAAGCTAGAAGTCTTTCTGCCTATGAAACATCCCCAGACCCCTACCCTCGGCCCCTGGGTGCTCAACGTCAATCCTTGCCCTGAGGGAGGACCTCAGGCCCCTGATGGGGCAGTGACAGAGGGTGACAGTGCTGTGGGAGCCCAGAGCTCTGCTGGGGGAGGGACCAGTCAAGAAGCTTAGCAGAGGAGTCTGTCTCACAGGACAAACGGGGACTGGCCAGCAGGGAGCAGATGGACTTCCCCTGCAAAGAGAACTGAGGAGGAGCAAGGAGCGTGTGTGGGGAGGGAGGGCAGAGTGGGAGGGCTGAGGCCGGCAGGGCTGGCTCACGCCATGCTCCAGGAGTGTAGCTAGGATGCTGGGGGGCCCACAGAGGGTTTGGACCACGGCATGAAGTCTTCCCCAGCCCCAGCCTTCCTTGCTGTTTCACCCTCGCCCCTGCTATAGCCATTCTTCTTTTGTCCTGCAGGCTCCCAGCGGTGGCTGCCATCCCCACTTACGAGGAGGCCGTGTGCTGCCCACTCGCCGAGTGGCCCCCGACACCACCCGTGGACCCCATGCAGGAAAGCCTGAAGGGCTGTGCCTCTGGGGATGCCCTGCTCGGAACCCAGAGCCCCCTGCAGCCGCCCAACTACGAGAGAATCACTGGTGCCGTGCACGACATCTCTGGAGAGACAGCTCCTGGCACGAGGGGCTCCTGCCCAGGCCCGGCTCAGACTTCGGGCGGGGGAGGGTAAAGGCCCCCAGCAGACCCCAGAGCCAGGGCTGGGTGATGAGCTTCCGGTGTGCAGTACAGGGCCCGGTACACACGAGGCACGTGACAAATGATCGCTGCTGAATGCTCTTGTATTTACCTGTCGCTGTGTAACAAACCGCTTCAAATAAATCCGTCTTATTATCTCTCATGATGCCAGGGGTTGCCTGGGCCCGGCTGGATGGTTTTTCTGTAGTCCAACTGGCCGTTAGCGCTGGCTGTCAGTTGGGGAACTTTGTGGTCCAGGCGGGAAGATGGGGGCCCAGAGGCAGGGGCAGGACTGCCCGAGGTCACACACGGAGTTTATGATCAGGAGAAGGTGGGCTCCAAATTCAGGCCTCCTGGTCATGGATCCCACCCCATACTGGTCGAGTGACCTTGAACAAACAAGTGGCTCTGCATCTCTGTCTTGCTTTCCTCCGGTGTAAAATGGGAATTGGGAGAGACAAAGGCCCAGGTCCTACCCGAGGAGCTGAGTTGTGAGGAATACACGAGGTGATAGCAGCTGGCATTGGGAGCCACAGTGACCCCACAGGCACAGTATTAATGCTTCTGGGAATAAATGCACATCTTAGCCCAGGGGCAGGTGTCTATGAGTACACAGAGATGTCAGATATTGTTAGTAACCTCCCTTCAACCAGTGTAAATTTGGGCTCTGCTCCCATATCTCTTGTGACAGGGAGCTCATTACCTAGACTTACTTTCTAGATGTGGTAGAAATGTCTGTTCTTTGCCCAGCTACATTCTGCATCCCCCATTTCTACCTCACCCCATTTACAGATGAGAAAGCCAGCTCAGAGAGGTTAAGTAACCTTCCCAGGGTCACACAGCAAGCAGTTTCAAAGTCCTGGGGCTCAATCAGCTGGATAAGGGCAGCATTCCCTGAGGGTGGACTGCAAGTCAGGGCAGGCCTCTGCATTGTTCCCATCATCACGGCTGCTCTACAGATGGTGTTCCCATTTACCAGGCAAGGAAACTGAGCCTCAGATAAGTAAAATGACAGAGAACAACGACAGAGCCAGGAGTTTCATTCAAGCCTGCCTGTGCTTCTCTCTCTGGCCTCCCTCTCTTCTGGAACTTCTACGCATCACTCCATTCCACAGTATCAATCAAGAACCTCACCCATTCTGGCCCCTGGGGCTAAAACAGTGACCAAAACAAAGTTCCCCCTGCCTTAGCAGGAGACAGACAAGAGACGAATAAACAATGTAACTAGCATGATAGATGCACATGTGTACTACTGGAGAAAAACCAGTCAGGAAAAGAGGACACCCTGGGGGGAGGGAGTGCTGCAGTTTTAGACGTCAAAGCAGAAGGCCTCAATATGAAGATGACGTTTGGACAAAAGCTTGAAGAAGGAGAGGGAGGGGGTCGGCAAGTGTCTGGAGGAAGAGTTTTCCAGGCAGAAGGAACAGCAGGTGCAAAGGCCTTGGGTTGCATTGTATTCTGAGAAGAGTACGGAGCCAGGGAGCTGGAGTAGTGAGAGGAGGCCGGTCAGGAGATGAGCTCGGGGTGGGGGGCGTTGGGTGGGCGGCAAGGACAAATTATCCAGGGACTGGTAGGCTGTTTTGAGGTCTCTGGCTTTTACTCTGATAAAATAGGGTGCCCTTCCAGGGTTCTGAGCAGAGCAATGACATGCCCTGACCTGGCATTTGGGTTGAAAAGAGACTTCAGGGGGCAAGGGTAGAAGCAGGGACCATTCAGGGAGACAGATGATGGGAGCTGGGACCAGAGTGATGGGTAGAATTTGGGGGTGAAAAGTGATTGGACTTTTACATCTTAGAGGTAAAGCCAACAGGATATGGGTGTGAAGAAGAGGTAAGGATGCTGGCCGGGATACTCAGGTATTGGCCTGAATAATGCTGGAAGGATGGAGTTGACATGGGAGGGACAGGTCTGAGGTCTGAGGAGATAGGGGAGGAGTATGCAGGGTAAGGTGGTGAGGGGGCGAGGGTGTGTTTAGCATTTAGAGTTTTCACTCCAGCCATTACTTACCCCTGGGCCTTTGAACTTGCTGATCACTTTGAATTTTTTTCCTGCCCTGACAGAACTCTAAATGACCTCTCAAGGATCCTTTCTATGAATCTGTCCCTTTGTTCCTCCCATTTCCCGCCTTCCCCCAAGTCTATCCCTCTCTCTTCTTTGTGCATGTGCTAGGCCTCATCCACGTCTCAGAGCCTTACTGTGGCCCAGAAAGTGAGACCAAGTGCCACTGCTCTCTGAAATCCCATCTTTATCAAGAGGGCCTCGTACCTCAGGTTGTCCTGCAGGGAGTAGGTGTTTAGCAAGAGACTGGTTGGGGACCTGGTTTGAACTCCTTGCTCTGCTATTTACAAGGTTTGTGACCTTGGGTAGCTCACCTTGCCTCCAAGAGCCTCAGTTTCTGCATCTGTCAAATTGGTGTGATCTTTTCCCTGTTTGCCTCTGAGGATCTTGGAAGGACCCTGAGTGGATCTGAGAGGAAGAAAACAGTGGTTAGAGCGCCCTCTACTGGGAGATAAGATCTCTGACCTGCTCTCCCACTGACCCCTGCTTGGCTGGGAGGAAAAGGCCACAAGCAGGCGGGAGGGGAGCAGCGGAAAGCAGGGAGAACGGGGACACACGTGTTCCCCTGTAACCATCACCGCGGCTCTCTGGGAAAGGTTACATGAGACCTTCTAGGGAGCACCTACTTGTCCCAGAGTTTACTCGCTGTCACTCCCTTTTTTAAGAGGAGAGAAAAGAGGGAACTGAGGCTGGGTCGTGCAGAGGAGATAAAAGGTGGGGTGCGGAGGACAATGCTCGGGTGACTGGGAGGCCTCTCTGGAAGGGCTAAGGACCAGATCTATCTACATTGGGGTTGGACTACATGGGTCTCTGTCCTAGTTTAGCCACCGACTCAGTTTGGGGAGGTACTGGCAAGTCCCTGCCACTCCCCGAGCTCCGTTTCCTCTCCTGTGAAATGGGCGCGATAACCTCGGGCTGAGGGACAGAGAAACGCCTGATTGAACTGGGTGCGGAGCGCCTTCCAGAGCGTGTGTCATGACGGCCACCAGGGGGCGCGAGAGGCTCCCGCTGGACGGAGACCGCGCCCATCCGCACTCCCCACCACCCACTTGCACAGGTGACAAGTCTCAAGCCCAGAGTGGAGCCACCAGCCCAAGTTCGCCTGGCGAATCAAACCTGGATGTGACTGGGTGACTCTCAGCCCTTCCTGACCCCTTGCCAAGCTCTCATTTGTGAGGGTCTCCTGAGCAATTATAGGGAACCCCCCCAACCCTGCAAACTGTAGGGTGCAGCCCGGCTGGATCTGAGGGCTGGTGAAGGAAAGCTGCTGCTGGAAAAAGTGTCTGTGGGCAGGAACACCAGGCAGAGGGTGTGAGCATAGGTGTGGTGCGGGGGATAAGCACAGCCCATGCTGGGGAGGAGGGAGAATGTGGTGGCAACAACCCTCCTCCCCCACTGCCACTAAACCTACTAAGTTTGGAGGCCACATCCCGCCGCCGTGGCAATTTAACCCTGTAAAAACTAGAAAGTTACCGTCTTCCTCTAGAGATCCACTTGGCCTTCATTCTCCTGTAATCCCATAAAGGAATCTGATTTTTCCCATCAGCCCCTCCTCAGGACTGAAACTCCAACATTAGAACGCTATTTTGAGGGTGAAGACAGCTTCGAAGTTAGGAGGCCAGGGACTCCTGTCAGTCATTGACTCCCCTACAGGGGCATCAACACACATAGACTTTCTAGGGGTCAGATCATTGGGAGCAGGTCTGGAGGAGCACAGAGTATGAGAAAGAAGAACCCAGGGAGGCTAGGCCTGGAGATAGCGCTGGTCCTGGGAGCTGCAGTCATTGTCCCCATTGTACAGGGGAGGAAAACTGAGGCACAGAGAGGGGATTTGATCAAGAGTACACTGCCCTTTGGCAGAGGAGCCAGAATCTGCACCCTGGCCACCAGAGCCCATGCTTTGGCCCTTCATCCCCAGTGAGGCGGTACCCCGTGGTGGCTAGGCGCAAAGCCCCTGGGTTCCAGTTCCAGCTGCTGTGCCATTTCTACCTGTGTAACCTTGGGCACTCTACCCCCTGTCCTCCTCTGTTAAGTGGAGCTGGTAGGAGTTGCCTCACGGGGTCTCCTTCAGTGAGTTAATACCTGTAACACGTTTACAACAGGGTCATGCCGGCAAGCCACTGTCCAGTAGATAAGGGTTATTATTCCTGAACCCCAGATGGGCCCATGATCTTGAAGAGTCCAGAGTGCTTCAGGATCCTAAAATGCTGGCCCGGGGGACCCTGAAATCTTCCAGCAGCATGACTGTGTCTTTTGGCTGTGCAATTGTACCCTGTTTCCCTGGCCGGATGGCACGGGGCCACCTGTCCAGCCCAGCTCAGCCCTACATAGGCAAATGAGGTGATGTTGAAGTCTTGGCTAGGGCTCAGCCCCTGAAACCTCCCCCGTCCCTCCCTCATGTTTTCCCTCATTCAGATTCTCTCTCTCTCTCTCTCTCTCTCTCTCTCTCACACACACACACACACACACACACAAGCGTTGGCTGGGCCCAGAGGGAAGGTGAGAGGGAGTGAAGGTGGAGGGGGGGGGTGGCACAGGGCCATCGAAGCGTAGCTCCTCCAGCCTGGTGAACGGTGCACCCGACTGCAGCTGGCCCTGGAGGGACCCTCCCTCCCTTGAACTTGGAGCCCCAGCTTGCGGCGGTCCTGGAGTGTCGTCCTTCTCTGTGTGAGTGTGTGCGGGTGTCTGCAGGAGTTTGCCGGCCCCCTTTACACCGGGGCCGGGCCAGGCAGCCATGGCCGACGAGAAGACCTTCCGCATTGGCTTCATTGTGCTGGGGCTCTTCCTGCTGGCCCTTGGCACGTTCCTCATGAGCCACGACCGGCCCCAGGTCTACGGTACCTTCTATGCCATGGGCTGCATCATGGTGATCGGGGGCGTCATCTGGAGTATGTGCCAGTGCTACCCCAAGGTAGGCAAGTGGCCAAGTTGGGAGGGCTGCTGGCCCAGGCCCAGGAGGGTTGGGGAATGTGCTTTTGTTCTGGGTATGGTCCCTCATCTTTCACTGTTTTTTCCATCCTCCCCTCTTCCCCTCTCTCTTTTCTTCCCTCTGCCCTCATGAGCATCCCTCCCTCCCTCGATCCCTCCTTCTGTTCCTCCATCCCTCCGTCCCTCCCTGCATGCCTCCCTCATGTAAAGACTAATCAGAAGCCCCTTGGGTCTGGAACCCTGAACCATGAAGGAGACGCAGGAAACAACCCACGATTCTGTGCTTGTGGCCACAGCTAAGGAGTAGTTTCCTGCCTGCCAGGCATTCCTGCTTTCACGGAGTACATAGTTCATCCGCATCTGGAACTTTCTGGTACTGTCTGTAGTTCATTTCAGAGTGGAGTGAAGAAGTACCAGGCTCAGAAAGGTGAGCTTCCACAGCTCCCAAGTGTCAGAGTCAGGGTTGCAGCTCAGCCACGTAGGACTTAAAGTACAAGCCTCCCCCTTGGAGGGCTTTCCCTGTGTCCAGGAGCTGCGGAGAGTTCCGGGGTTGGTCTGCAGTAACCTTGCCGACGTGGGTGGGGCAGCGCTCTGTTCTTCCATTTAATATACTCCTAGCCTTATCAGTGACTTAGTGATGAGAAGAGCACTGGTTTGGGAGTCCTGAGTTCTAGTTCCAGCTCTGTCTCAAACTCTGTGGGACTTTGCCTTTCTGAACCTTGGTTTCTTTCATCTGTAAAAGGGGCCCCAAGCTCCTACTTCTTCCAGCCTCCCGGAGTTATTATGAAGACCAGAGAAGAGACAGGACGGAGGACTGTTTTGTGACGAGTAGGGTGTTGTATACAGGAGAAGAGCTTCCAATCTCACTGTTGCTGGTCCTCTCAACAATGTGTGGACCATGTCAGGAGCTGTAATCCTTCAGGGCCCAGAGAGGATGAGTGACTTTTCCAAGATCACACAACTGGTCAGACAGACCCAGGGAGAGAAGGAGAGAACTTGGGCTCTGTCTCTAACTGCTGGGCAGACTTTGGTCAAGCGCCTTCCCTTTCTTTTTTTTTTTTTTTTAAAGATTTTATTTATCTGACAGAGAGAGATCACAAGTGGGCAGACAGGCAAGCAGAGAGAGAGAGAGAGAGGAGGAAGCAGGCTCCCTGCAGAGCGGAGAGCCCGATGTGGGACTCGATCCCAGGACCCCGAGATCATGACCTGAGCCG
This sequence comes from Lutra lutra, assembly GCF_902655055.1. NCBI lineage: Eukaryota > Metazoa > Chordata > Mammalia > Carnivora > Mustelidae > Lutra > Lutra lutra. The sequence continues at coordinate 153,253,324 of NC_062281.1, read as the reverse complement.
AAGGCAGAGGCTTAACCACTGAGCTACCCAGGTGCCCCAAGCGCCTTCCCCTTCTGAGCCTGTTTCCTCATTTGCACAAAGTGTGTGTCAGGAAGGGGGGGGGGAAGGGGTGCCTCGAGGGGTCCCATGGGTCCTGACATGTAAGGATATAGGCCTCCAGGTCCTGGGTAGCCCCCACGACATGCAGCCCCCTTCCTCCTCCCACCTGGGTGGCTGTGCTCAAGGGTTCTGGGGAGGAGGGAGGAAGCTCCTGGGGGCCTGGGCCCTGCTCTCCCCAGCCCTGCCCCCTCCATGGGCCAGCCCCAGGCTTCAGTGTGTTCGGTGCTGGGGCGGTCTGGACTGGTTTGTAGCCATTTACTGAGCAGTTTACAGTCAACTAGCCTCTGTCTGTGCAATGCCCCTGAGCACAGGTCACTGTGAGAAGAGGTCCCTAGGACCCAAGCCACCTGTGTCCCCACCTCTGTTGTCATCCTCCCAGTGAGGAGGAGGCTGGATCCTGGGGCCTGGGAAGGGGACAGCAGGGGTATGGAGGGCCATGTCCTTCCTGTCCTCTCCCCCTTTACCAGAGGTGGCTCTGCAGGGAGGTGGGGGGGTGGAAGGGAGAGGGACCCAGTGGCAGTGACGGGTGAGGGAGAAAGGGGAGAGGGAACCTACTGGGTATTAATGAGTAACTGTTGATAGGTTCACGTGTTCAGGTGCTGGGGAGGCAGCAAGGCAGGGTAGAAACAGTGTGCACTTTCGTGTCTAGCAGGCCCAGTTTCAACTCCCTCCTCCCTCTGCCCCTCTTCTGTAACCTTGGTGGAGCCTTGCATGGGCCCGTGTGGGGAACCAGTGGGGTCTTGTGTCGGTGAGCCGGCATCGCACATTGTCCTCAGGAATGGTGTTTGTGGCATTGGTCAGGTCTCTGAATGTGTGTGCAGGGGTGTGGGCACTGGTGTGGGTCTATGTGAGTGTGTGTTTCAGAGACTCAGGCAAGGAAGGAAAGTGTGCTGTGGACCCGGGAGGTGTGCTAGAGGGAGGGGCCCTGTCTCGCACATCGTCTCTGTGCCTGGCCCATCAGAGCCCTCAGCAAATGCTGGTGCCCATCCTCCCCACCCTCTCAGTGCCCCACAAATGGGAATTTTCTGGATTGAACGAAATTTAAATATAAGGGTAAGGAATCAGCCAATTAAGATATAACAGTAACAGGATTTGAGCTGTCCTTGTCTTTGAAGGACTGGGGATCTTATCAGGGAGATAATTTTCTGCCTGTTGGGGAGGGAGTAGGCTTCACGGAGAAGATGAGCTAGCCTTTGTAAGCTAAGTTGAAGTTGGCCAGGCAGAGAAGATGGGGGGAAACTTCCCAGGAAGAAGGAACAGCACGATCAAAAGAATGAGGTAAAAGCAAGGAGAGTGGGTCAACATGGCTGTTGCCCGGCGGCAGTTGAAAGGACGGTGGAGACAGAATGGACTCAGCTCCACAGGGCCTGGGATGCCATGCTAAACAATTTGGACCTTACCCTTTAGTTGATGAGACAAGAGAGGGACATGACTATCTTTGCAGTTGAGGGAAGTTATCAGGCTGACATCCTGAGAGGAGGAAGGGGCAACTAGGCCAGTTGAGGAAGCTCCTACGCTGGGCTGGTGAGAAGTGATGGGCCCCTGCACTGCACTGCAGGTTCACGTCCTGAACCCAGGACTGCAGGAAGGGAGAAGACATTGTTCATTCAGCAAATGTCCAGCCCCTGCTGTGGTTGGATATAGGACTGAGCTTCTACTGAGCTTATCTCATTGACTTTTTGAAGTAGACGTGGTCAGATGTGGTGGTCAGCCGGACTTCAGGCATGACAGGAGGAGGAAATGGGGCAAAGTTGGAAGATGAGACAGTCAGGGATGCTGTGTCCATTGGCTGAGCGGGGCTGGGCTGCTGGGAGAAGGGAAGGGTTGGCAGAGAAAGCAGGGCCTGTCCCTGTCTGGCTTCTGTGTCTCCCACAGCTCCCCAGTCCCTTCTCCTGCATACTTCACTAGATTCTAGGACTGGGCCCCTGACTGGTGGTGAATGGATCTGTCTTCTCCATGGGTATCCCTCTTTCCCTCTGCTCCCTTCCTTTGGTGACTGCTTGGTGCTCTGCTGAAACACAAATCTGTCTGTATATTCTCCTGCTGAGAACTTCTCCAGGGCTCCCATTGCCTCTGGGTAAACAGTGAACTGCTTAGTCTGATGTTCTGGGATCTTCATAGTCTGGTATCCCCTCACCAGTTTCAACTCTGTCTGTCCCCCCCTCTTTAAAGGACTTGTGTTCTAACACATTCTAGACTTTCCTTTTCTATCAGCCTCTTCATTGTGGTGATAATGGTGATGATGTATTGTGATGATGATGATGCTAATAGTGAACATCATTCTGGTGATGATGGAGATGGTGGTGGGGTGGTGATGATATGAGGATAATATTGATGGAGGTGATGATGGTGGTAGTAGTGGTGATGGTGGTGATGATATGATGATGATGGTGATGGTGGTAGTAGTGGTTATGGTGACGATGATATGATGATGATGGTGATGGCTGAGTAATGGTGATAATGGTGACGTGTTGGTGGTGATGATGGTGATGGTGGTGATGGAGATGATGGTGATGACGGTGATGTGATGATAATATGATGATGCTGCTGGGGATGATGATAGCAGTAATGGTGATGATGATGACGATGGTGACAATGATGTGGTGGTGGTGGGTGATGATGATATAATGATGATGGTGATGGTTGTAGTAATGGTGATAATGGTGATATGTTGGTAGTGATGATGGTGATGGTGATGTGATGATAATATGATGATGCTGCTGGGGATGATTATAGCAGTAATGGTGATGATGATGACGATGGTGACAATGATATGGTGGTGGTGGTGGTGATGGTGATGATGGTAATAGTGATCATCATCATGGGGATGATGGAGATGATGGTGGGGGTAGTGATGATGGTGATGGTTGTAGTAAGGTGATAATTGTGATGGTGATGATGATATGATGATGTTGTTGATAGAGTTGATGATGGTAGTAGTGATGGTGATGATATGATGATGATGGAGGTGATGATGGTGGTAGTGGTGGTGATGATTGTAGTAATGGTGATAATGGTGATGTGTTGGTGGTGATGATGGTGATGGTGGTGATGGAGATGATGATGGTGATGATGATGATAGTGATAATAACATGATCACATATGATGATGGTGATGGAGATCATGATAGTGGTAGTGGTGGTGATGATGGTGATAGTGATGGTAATGACACAATGATAATGTTGATGGAGATGATGGTGGTGGTAGCGATGATAGTGATGGTTGTAGTAGTGGTGATGGTGGTGATGGTAGTCGTGGTGGTGATGGTAATGATGATAGTAGTGGTGATGATAGATGATGGTTGTAGTAATGGTGATAATGTTGATGGAGATGATGGTGGTGGTGATGATGATGGTTGTAGTAATGGTGATAATGGTGATGTGTTGGTAGTGGTGATGGTGATGATAGTGATGGTGGTGATGGAGAAGATGATATGATGATGATGTTGATGGAGATGATGGTGGTGGTGGTGATGATGGTGATGGTTGTAGTAATGGTAATAATGTTGATGGTAGAGGAGGGTGTAGTGGGTGTAGTGATAATGATTATGGTGATGGTGGTGAAGAGGAGAAATGGGAGGAAGTGTTGATTGGGCCATGAGGTAATGAGGCAGAGAAAGGGGAAGCTTCTAAGAAATACAGAGCCAGCTGGCAAGTACAGGGTATCCTTGGAGAGTGTGGAAGCTACCGAGATCCATTCCTTATTTCTAGACGTTTCAAGGAAGCTCACTCTGCATAGGAGTTCTAGGAACCTCTCCATCCATCATTCCCTTCCTCCCAGCATGATGGAGTTTTCTGGGGCAGACAAGTGTCTTTTACTCATCACGCTCTATAGGAAGAGACAAAAGGAGTTGCTGTTTATGACCCTGTTATAACACAGTGGGGTCTTGTCAAATATTTGTTGAACAAATTTTCAGTTGAGGAGAGCAAGACTCAAAGAGGTCAAATAATTTCATCTTCAGTAGCATGAACTACGGTTTACTGAGCAGCTACTATGTGCCCAGCATTGTGCCAGGGGCTTCCTTCTACATTATCTCATGGGATCTTCACGGCAATCCTAGGAGACAGATATCTCCAGCCCCACTTAAAGATATTGTGGTAAAATATGCATAACATAAAATTTACTGTCCTACCATTTTTAAGTGTACAGTTTTTTAAAATACATACATTTTTAATTTTTTAGTCATCTCTATACCAATATGAGGCTCATACCCGCAACTCCCAGATCAAGAGTCATGCGCTCCCCCAGCTGAGCGAGCAGGGTGCCCCTACAGTTCAGTAGTGTTAACTAAACGCACACTGTTGTGCACGTCTCCAGAAGTCTTTTCATCTTGCCAAACTGAAACTTACTACCCATTAAACGGAAACTCCCCACCCCCTCCCTCCAGTCTGTGGCAACCACCATTCTACTCTGCCTATGAATTTGACTATTGTGGGAATCTCATGGAACTGGACTCCTACAGCATCTGTCTCTTTGTTACTAGCTTATTTCTTCAAGGCTCGTTCATGTCGTAGCATGTGTCCGAGCTGCCCGACTTTCTAAGGCTGAATAATGACCCATTGTGTGTATGTGCCATATTTTCTTGATCCATTCATCTGCTGTTGGACACTTGGGTTCTTTCCACCTTGTGGCTGTTGTGAACAGTGCCCGCCAATATCTCTTTGAGGTTAGCCCCTTTTATAGAGAGGCACATAGAGGCTCTGAGCAGAGAGAAGACCTGCCCAAGGAAGGAATCTTCCACAGTCTCCCAGACCCCAAAAGCAGGGCTTCTCTGTCTCATCCCACTGACTCCTTTATGACCTGCCTCCCCTCTGCTACCCAGTCCCCGCCCCACGTGCTGCACTTGCAGAGACCTCCTGATCCCTGAATGTTCCAGTACGGGGACCAGTGGGTGCAATTACAGCCATTCACCTCCCTGTCCCCCACCACAACCTCTGTGCCAAGAAATACATGACACTTGCTCACCAGATATGGATGAAACCCCTAGGCTGTGCCAGGCACCTTCTGGGCACCGGAAAAGTACCCTGGGAAGTGATGTTTGGCTCATTTGCTCAGTGCTGCCCCCTAGTGCCTGGAAGACTGCCTGGCACACAGCTGGTGCCTGGTAAATGTCTGTTGGGTGAAGAGCCCCAGATGCCTCCACCCCCTGGAGTTGGGCCCTGAGCAGGCCCCTCTGCTGTCACACGGAGGCCCGCCCCGGTCAGGATGGCTGTGGGAGCCACAGAGAAGCCTTCTTTCCTTTGTCCTGCAGATCACCTTCATACCCGCTGACTCTGACTTCCAAGGCTTCCTGTCCCCAAAGGCGCTGGGCCTGCTGGAGAATGGGCTCGCTGCTGAGATGAAGAGGTAGGTGTCAGGCTCTCCAGGACAGGGGTGGAGCAGGGGGAGCCCCTCAGGCCAGTCTCCTCTTTCAGTGGAGGGTGATGGAGTGGGGTGGGGGGTGTCCGTCTGCTGGGTCCAGCTTCCTGCTTTGCCCCTCGCTCACTGAGAGCTTGCTGTTTGAAATCACGGTTTGTTTTGAGCCCTCAGTTCTACGAGGGAGGCATTATTATCCCCCATTTTAAAGATTAGGGAACTGAGGCTCAGGGACTTTGTCCTGTCTGAGGGAGAATTCGTGGCTGACCCAAATAAAAAACAGGTGTAGCCCTAAATCCCAAACAGCTGTGACATCTCCTATGGCAAACAAGGGGCATGTGGACAGCGAGACACAGCCCTGTGGCTCTCCATTTACCGGCTGTGGGATTTGGGGAATGCAACGTGCCTCTCTTTGCCCCATCTGCAAAATAGGGGTACTAATCACACCTTTCTCCCAGGGCTTCAGGGAGGGGTGAGAGAGTTAATGTAAGGAAGCACTAAGAACAGAACCTGGTGCGTGGTGGGCCCTCTCTCAGTGTGCCTTCGTTAGCAAGACATGTTTTCTATCAACCTGAGATCAAAGCAAACAGTCGGCACTCATTACTTCCTCCAGTCCTCATAGGAACCCTGGGAAGTAGGGCTGTCGGGCCCTTTACACGAGCAGAAAACTGAGGCTCAAGAAACACAATCGTAGGGTGCATGGGTAGCTCAGTCAGTTAAGCATCTGACTCTTGATTTCAGCTCAGGTCACGATCCCAGGTTCATGAGATCGAGCCCCGCCTCTAGCTCTGTGCTGGGCTTGGAGCCTGCTTGGGATTCTCTCCCTCTCCCCCCGACCCTCTCTTTTTCTCTCTCTAAAACAAAACAAACAAGCAAGCAAACAAAAAAAGAAGTATAATTACAGGCCTCAAACCTCCCAGGGAGCCACGGACGGACCAGACCAGACTTGCCTCCTGGACGTGCCAGGTCTGGCTCCCTGGGACACAGCAGCGAGCGCTCCCGCCCTCCCATCCTCAACACCCCCTGGAGGCTGTGACTTTGCACTCAGAAGGCCGGGCTGCAGGTCCAGGGTCTGTGGCCAGGGCTCTGGAACTCTCTGCTTTGCTTGCAGAAAAAGGCAGTGATGCTATTTTCTGTTCCTGGCGTATAGAGTGACCACATGTCCCCAGGGGAGTGAGGTGGCTAGACCCTGGGTGGGCAAAGAATGGTCACACGGGACGAGCCACTGTACGGAGCTGAGCCCTGGGCTCCTCCTGTGTGATCGTGGGCAAGGGATCTAGTCTCTGCGCCTCACTTCCCGGAGGGGCTGTAGAGCACATAGGGAAGGGGACGGGATGGGACGTCTGGAGCAGCAGCACTGTAACCTGGTGTTTGAGGCGCTTGGGGCGACCCAGCCCAAGTCTCCATGCTTCCTTGCTCCCAGGTAAGGTGGGCATTCGAGGGGCCCCCTGACACAGCCTGAGGCAAGGAGCACGCACTAACCGGGCTGTTGCTGCTGCTGCGTCCTCAACCGAACCACGGGAACGATTGCTCTGCTTCATGGTGCAGGATAAATGCGGTGGGAGTCGTGGGCTCTTAGCTCACCGTCTGCAGCGCAGCACATGCTCCGTCAATGCAAACTGGTCTGCGGTTCACAAGTGGACTCTTGGGGTTAACCTTGGGGACGTGCAGTGAGAGGAGCACTGACTGGTCTGAGAGTCTGAGCGCTGCCAAGACTTGTTGGGCCTCAGTTTTCCTCTCTGTGGACTGGGTACAGTTACCTCCCCTAAAGTCCTGAGATTAGGGGAGACCAGATGTCCAGAGCAGCAAGGGTGGGGGGACAATACTGATGTCTCCTCCTGTGGTGTTCGCTAAGTGGACTCACCTGCCTGTTCTTTCTCTGCTCTCTGCTGTGCCCTGCCCAGCCCCCAGCCCCCATACATCAGGCTGTGGGAGGAAGCTGCCTATGACCAGAGCCTGCCCGACTTCAGTCACATACAGATGAAGGTCATGGGCTACCATGAGGACCCTCGCCCGCTGCTGGCCCCCCAGCCAGGAGTCAGCGATGGAGGACAAGGTGGCCCCCGTGATGCTCAGGGCTGGATGGAGGCTGCGGTGGTCATCCACAGAGGCTCGGATGAGGACGAGGGAGGAAGCAACCCGACTCCGAGCAGGCCTGGGTGAGTGGGCAGAGTGCAGGGGTGGGGTGCTGCTCAGTTCTCACATGAAGCAGGCAGGGCTGTGGGCCACTCAGGGCCGGTTGGGGACAATTGGGAGTAGAGAGGGCGGGGGGTGTGTGGGGACACCCTGAGAGGCAGCAGGTAGAGCAGACGCACGAGTCTGGCTTAGTCACCCAGGCCTGGGTTCAAATCCCAGCTCGTCACTGTGTAGCTTTGGTAGGTTTCTTACCCTCTTGAGCCTCAGTTTCCCCACATGGGAGCAATCACTCCCACCTCAGAGGGCTGTTGTGAGAGCTGGGACAGCAAGTTCAAATCTGAACTCTGCTGCTGATGTGCTCTGTGACCTCTGGCTGGGCACTCGCGCCCGGCCCATCCCGGGCTGGTTATGATCTGGGTTCCCATCCATCCAGTTATGCACTCATCCCACCAACATTGACGGGCACCTACTCCCACCAGACCACAAAGGCTCCCACCCTGCAGGAGCTCCCAGTCCAATGGGGGAGGTGACAAGGGAACAGAAGGGGACACTGTGCGTGTGCTGGAGGCTGAGGGCCCACAGGAGACCCCTGAGTGGCCAGAGAGGCTGGGAAAGAACCTGGTTTAGATCATAACATGGGGACCATAACATAATCCCATTTCTTTTTTTTTTTTTTTTTAATCACAAGTAGGCAGAGAGGCAGGCAGAGAGAGAGAGGGGAGGAAGCAGGCTCCCTGTGGAGCAGAGAGCCCGATGTGGGGCTCGATCCCAGGACCCTGGGATCATGACCTGAGCCGAAGGCAAAGGCTTTAACCCACTGAGCCACCTAGGTGCCCCCCATTTCTTGAGCACCTACTATGTGCACAATGGACTTTGCACACGCCATGTGCTGTAATCCTCAGAGACAACCATAAGAGAGTACGATTATGCTGTCCCACTTTATAGGGGAGGACACTGAGACCAGACAGGCAAACTCACCTACCCTGGGCCTTGCAGCTAGTGGCTAGAACTGGGACCCAGACATTCTGACTCGGGGCTACCCTGGCTCTCTGGGCCTTTGCTCCTGCAGCCTCCAGGCCTGTCCCCGGGGCCCTGCACCCTTGGCTTCCTTCCAAGATGAGCTGGATGTGGACTCCAGTGAGGGCGGCAGCCCCAACCCCTCTCCCCCAGAGCGGGAGGAGCCTCATTGCCCACCTCGGGAGCCCTGGGCCTGCAAGTGCCAGCTGGACCGCTTCCACGACTTTGCCCTGATCGATGCCCCCATGACAGAGGATGCGCCCCCAGAGGGCCAGCGGTGGGCTGCTGCCCTGTCCAGCTGTCAGCAGTCATCCCAGAGGACAAAGGAGGAGGAAGAGAAGACTTCAGACACAGGCGCAGAGGAGCCAGAGCAGGAAGAAGAAGACTTGTACTATGGGTTGCCAGACAGCCCTGGGGACCCCCTCCCAGACCAGGAAGTGGGCTTTGAGCCTGATGCCCAGGCCTGAGATGGATCTGCTCCCTGGATTCTAGCCCCACACTGCTGCTAACCCCCATGTGACCTCACAGGGCCTCAGTGTCCCTGTCTGCAAAATGGGGTTATGTGGAGGTTCATGCGAGACAGCGGGCCGGAGAGCACTTGGAGGGTTCAAAGCGGAGCTCAGGGAGGAGATGCTTGCTGTCCGGGACACATTGCTTTCACTGTTCACTTTCTTTGGTGAAGTATTGAAGGTAAAACACGGTTCCCTGAGAAGATTTGCAGCCGCTGGGGCCCTCAAGAGCCTTTTCTGCCTCCCCCCATAGTAGGCCTCTGAACAGGACCTTCCTTGGTGCTATCCCTGAGGCCCTGATCCCCAGTGAAGGCTCAGGGTGCCTGTTCCTGTGAAGTCCTGTAGCCATCCCTTGATGTCCCCTCCACTGTCCCATACCCAGGTGGACGGTGTGATCTGTCTTCATCAGAGCTAACCACGTCTATCCTGCCCAAATTCGTCCTGTGTTTCCCATCGCCCCAGATCCAAAACCTGCCATGCCTCACCTCCGTGGACCTTCTGACTTTCTCTCTGGTTAGCCCCATGCCACAACCTCTGCTCCTCCAATGCCAAGTCCTCCTTCACTCCCCAAGCCCGTCCCAGGCTTGTCCCCTCCACCAGCATGCCCTTTGCTTCCGTGTCTGGCAAATTCATGCTCATCCTTCAAGCCCCGGCACAGATGCCCTTCCTCTGAAAGCTTTTCCTAATGCTATCACCTCTCAGAAGGAGGTACTTCTTCTGGCTCCTCTGTGCCACCTGTGGGCCTTGTACATTGCTGGAGGGTGACTGCCAGCTCAAGGCTAGACTTCGGCACTACTCACCTGGGTATCTCCTGTGCTCAGATCAGCAGTCATCGAAGGCTTACAAAACTGACAGAGTCTTTTGCAGATAACGCCCCCGTCCCCCAACTCTTAGACCCCCAGGCCCCTTACCCTCAGGCATTCAAACCTCCAAATGGCCTGCATCGGAGTCACAAAGGCAGGCAGAAAGGCCACAGAGAAACCCCCTTCCCTGCAGAATATGTCTGCATTGGCTGAGGATGGGGGGTGAGGTGAAGCCTCCTGGCTTGATTCGGTTGGATTCGGGGGCATCTGCTGAGCACCTACTGTGTGCTGAACACAAAGCCAGGACTTTTAGGAGGAGAAAGACATGAACTGATAAGGTTCTTGCCCTCCAAGAGCTTACCATTTACTGAACTTGGTACCTTGTAAGCTAGGAACGGAGTGCTGAGTGCAAGCCAAGGAGGGCACAGAGAAGTTAGAAGTGGACAGTGGAGTCCAGAGGCAGCCGAGTGACAACCACACCACCCATGGAATGCAGGGACAGGTGGCTAAGGCTGCCTGAGCAGGCCCTGAAGATACATGCCTGTACTGCAACTCTTCCGTGTCTCGCTTTGATGAGGCTGATCTGTGCTGTGTCCCCAGCGTGGACGGCAGTAGCTTCGGAGAAGGAGGCAGTGGCACAACTTCGCATGAGGTCTGTGCACTCAGAACTTGCACCATGGCCCACTGGGAGGAGGGGACCTTCATCTAGGCTAGGCTTCTGGGTTAGGGGTGGGGCTCTCGGCCGAGGGAAAGGACTGCCCCATGGGCTGAGTCAGAAGTGCATGCCCCTGTGTTGCCTAGGTGGTCCCCATTGCTTAAGCTTCCATTTGGTTTCAGCTCAGGCCCTGGTCTCAGGGTCATGAGATCAAGCCCCACATCTGACTCCAAACTCAGCACAGTGCTGAGTCTGTGCCAAGCACAGAGTCAAGACTCTGCCCCCCATCCCAATAAAATAAATAAGTGAAATCTTAAAAAAAAATTAAAAAATAAAAAGAAGACGTGTACGCCCCTGGAAATACTCCTCTTTCGTTCTGGGTCATTACTACCTCCCGTAGTGAGGTCTGCCCCCGGGCACATGCCCTCTGCTGTAACACAGTCCCACCAATGGCCCCGAGACAGTGGACATGGCAAGGTGCCGCGTGTTCCTGTGTCCTGCTTCCTGAGGTCAGGCAGCAGGTGACCTGCATCAGAAGGGCTGTCTGGGCAAACAGCTAAAATAAAGTTTTCAGTGTTTAAAGGGGTCACTTTCACCTGCAAATTCCTTCATGTGAAACCACCTGTTCCCCCTCTGGGCAGGCAAAATAAGGCATCATGCTTGGTAGGCACTGTGGGCACCCTCTGGAAAGCAAATGTCAAGCAGGGGGCCATGACCCCGCGGGACAGCTGTGTGGTCCAGAAGGCCTGGAGTGGCCCCACATGCCTGAATCACAACTGCACATCTTCCGCATACCTCCCCAGAGAAGCCAGAGCCCCGGGCTGCCAGCCCGCGAGCAGAGAGACTAACCCAGTCCTAGGGAGCACGGGGCAGGGGAGGGTTGTGCTCGGGACAGCAGGGAGAGATGGTGAGATTCAGGCTTTGCCAGTACTGGCTCCCCCCACATCCCGCTGCCGGATGCTGTATGCCTGGTCTGCCCTGGACAGTCCTGGTTTATACCCACTGTCCCTGCTCACTGACTGTTCGTGTACACTTTCACTATCAAAGTCATCCCGCTTGGATGGTAAATGATATAGTCACCCTACGCTGTGAACTTGGGCGAGTCTGGTTGCCTCTGGGACTCCCTCTTTCCTTATGTACCAAAGGGAGGTGATGGCCCCCTGCCTTGGACTTCCACAGAGTTAGGCAGTGGGGGTATTTGACAGAATCGGTCTGCCGATGCCGTGCGGGAGAGGGTCGCTGGCTGCTCACCCGAAGTTAATATCGAGTTTATTACTCATGGCAGTGAGAAGGATGGACCTCCACAGGAACTGGGTCTCAGAGGGCGTGAGAAAGGGCTTACCAAGAGGGGATTTGAGGGAGGGTCTAGGGAAGCAGGGCTCTGCTCCATGCTGGATAGTGTCGGGAAGCAGGGCTAACTGTGTGGGTTAGCCAATGTGATCTAGAAGGAGGGAAGGCTAGGTCCAAACTGAAGCTGTCGTTGGCCAGCTGGTGTCTGCCCAGCCAGGAGAAGGCAGCGTGGGCATCGCCGGTGGCTCGGAAACGGTGTTTGTGCTTGCCTCTGCTCTGCCATGGCTCCCGAGTGGTTGCGATTTGCCAACATGGTCCCAGCATGGCCTTGCCTGATGCTGGTGTTCTGTGGAATTGTTCATGTTCAACAGGACACCGAGGCTGAGCTGTGAGGGCTGGGCTGGCCCCTGGCTGACAGGCTGCTGTTCTTCCTTAGCACTCACTGCCTGGGGGGGGGGGGGGGTCCCTCCCCTGGGGCTTGCTAGTGACTATGGGGGACATGGGGTAGGGAGGAGCACATGCTATGGAGTTCGTTTGAAAGGAAGTGTCTGCAGCTCTTTTTTTAAAGTTTGAGGAGCAAGGGGGCAGAGGGGCTCTCATTCCATTCCACTCTGACCTCCCCAAACTCCATGATCTGCTTCACCAGCTGGTTACACCTGAAAACCCACCACTGTGCTCTGTTCCCTTGGCCTTGAGAACTTTCCATCTCCACCAAGAACATGGGTCTCGGGGCGCCTGGGTGGCTCAGTGGGTTAAGCCTCTGCCTTCGGCTCCGGTCATGATCCCAGGGCCCTGGGATCGAGCCCCACATCGGGCTGTCTGCTCCGCAGGGAGCCTGCTTCCTCCTCTCGCTCTGCTTGCCTCTCTGCCTACTTGTGATCTCTGTCTGTCAAATAAATAAAAAAGAAAAAAAAAAAAAGAACATGGGTCTCTGGGATGGCTCCTTTCGTTGGCTGATGAGCTGGGAGGAGGGTGAAGTCTTCTTGCAGGTCCAGGGGTTGGGGGGCGTGGGCTGTATGGACCTGAGGCTGTGGCAAGCCTTGGGATGTCAGCCCTCAGCCCCAGTCTCCAGATCCGTGTACCATGGCAGAAATTCCTGCTCTTTTCACCCTCCGGTCAGGTCAGGGGGACTTTGGAATTTTCCACTGTCTAGGGAGGGAAAGGTCGGGAGGGATAGTCCCTGCCCTTAACTGGGAGAGTGGTCCTGAGGGCAGTGAGCTTGGCCTTGCCCTGACCTTGGGCACCCCCTCCCCAGGCTTCTGTTCCTGTTTGCCATGTGATTAGGTAGAGGCAGACATGATTTCACTTCTATTCCCAGTCCTTAAGCACTGTTCCAGTTGCCATCATGCCTGTTACCCCAACTGGTCCTCACAGCAGCCCTGGGGACAGATCTGTCAACCCTACGCTGTACATATTTGTTCCAAATCCCAGACTCTGGAGTCAGAAAGACCTGGGCTTGCACTCAGCCTCTGGCAGTTCCTTACTGTGTGACTTTGGACAAGTCGCTGCCCCTCTCTGAGCCTCAGTGTCCACATGTGTGCAATGGGAGGATGTTTTGGAGAACTGATGAATGTTACACTCCTGGCACATAGCTGGTGCTGGAACAGCGTCGACATGTCCTTCCTTTCCTCTCTGGGTCTCCGCTTCCTCCTCTGTGCAAAGCGGATCAGCTCTGTCCTGCTTACAAATTGGCAGTAGGTGAGTGAATTTCCCAGTAAGATGATGCATGGGAAAACTCTTTGCAAAGGGCACAGACGTCTATGGTGTGCCAGCTGTTGGGGGGCAACTAAGTTGACAGCGAGTGGCAGGGAACTAAGGCTCCCACTGCAAGGTACCCCCTGCTGTAGAGGGACTGAGCAGGAGCAGGAGCAGGAGGAAGGAGCAGAATTCTGGCGAGAGTGGTGGTGTTCCCGGAGTGAGGAGGAAGAACAGGACCGTGCTGGCCAAGACAGGCAGCAGACAGTGCTCTGGGCACCTGCTGAGTGTCAGGGGCTGTGTGTATATTAGCTCTCTGAATTGGATTCTCCCTCCAGCCCTGAGAGAATGGCATCCCCTGGGGCAGAGCTAGGATTCGCATGTAAGTCCCCTAAGCCTGTGCTCTTTTCGCCCTATGCCATCTGGTCTGCACATATCACGTGGACTCTGCTCACCTGATCTCATGTCAGCCTCAAAACCTGCAAGGTTGGTGTGTTGTCCCCACTTTACAGATGAGGAAATGGGCTCAGAGAAGTAGATGAATGTGCCCATCCTCCCAGAGAAGGGCTGAATGGAGGAGAGGAGGTAGAGCTATGGAACACTTCCATTCCTGGCATGAATTATCCAGTAGGTCCTGGTCATTCCATCCCCGCTGAGGACGAGAGAAAGACACACAGCAATACATCAGGCAGTGAAGTTCCATTGAGCACTTAACTGCTTGTGTCTTTCCCTGTGCTAGTGCTGTGGGCAGACTCGCCCCTGCTCCCACAACTTCCATGACTCCCTATTGCCCACAGCATAAGGACAGATTCCTCAGCCTCCTGTTTGAGACCTTTCATAATCTGCCCCGACTGCCCTTAATGGCTGATTTGTTTGCCCCTTCCCAGGGCAGCAGCCAACCTGATCTTTCCCACCATGCTGCCTGTGTTTAGGCACTTACCTATGCCTGATGCCTTCCGTCCCCTTCTCTATCATCCCTCAAGGTCTGGCGCAAATTCCAACTGCTCCCGAGGCTGGAGCTGGTCCTCTCTCCCTTCCCAGGACAGAACCCATCCCCACCCCACCCTCTCCTTGGCGTCCTTCCCATATGGGGTGCCCTGTTCTTGTTCCAGCCCTCCTTATGTGACTAGCTATGTGTTTGTCGGTCTCCCCACCTGGACTGGGAGGTCCTTTGAGGAAAGGGGCCTCTTCCTTGCCATAGTTCTATCCCCAGAACTTAGCAAAAGCAAAGGGCAGGAGAGTTGTTGCAACAGAATGAAATATACCCAGATTGAACCAGGGGCCCACTCTGAAGGCTCTCTGGTCCAGGAAGAGGAGCACTGGCTTGGGCATCATCAGTCTGAGTTCGAGGCTGGGTTTCCCTCTGGCAAGCTCTGTGACTTTGGCCAAGAGTAGGTGAAAAGGTGCCTGCAAAGTGCTCAGTGTGTCTCGTGCCTGGTGAGCCCTCAGTAAATGGAGGTTTTCATTATCTGCACTGCTCGCAGAGATGAGGGGAATGTGTATGAGCCGTGGATATCAGTAGCCCTTGTGAACTTGGGGTTGCTCACCCACCCCTATATTATCAGCATTTCCCCAGTGTAGGTCACTGGACCAGGTGGGGCTTGCAGCATCAGACTTTCCTGGGAAGTTTTAAAAGTCCAGTGTCCTTGAACCACCTCCAGAGAGATCTGGGCTGGTCTGACTTTTGAATAAACAAGCCAGATGATTCTAAAATACACAAGGACTTAGTCTTTTGTTTTTAAATGGGTTACTAAGAACTGGAATAATTGGAATGGGACCCAGAGAAGGTAGGGGTTGCAAGCCACAATTTAAACAAGAGAATGAAGGGACAAAGGTATCTCAGGCAGAGGGCATGGTATAGGCAAAGCCCCACAGGAGAGAAGGAGGAAGAGGTTCCTAGAACATAGTGGAGAGTAGCAGGCTGAAGGGATGCTGGATGAAGTCAGAGAGGGAGGCTAGAACTTGGTCAAGGGGTTCCTTGAATTCCTAGGGTGGGGCTCATATTTGATCCGATGGGCAAGTGGGATCCATGGATGGTTCTTGAGCAGAGGAGTGACATGAGGAAAGAAATGTTGAGAGTATATTCTGCTTAAGAGATGCAAAAGAGAAAGGAGGGGGGACATACTGGTGGCAAGAAGGCGGGCATGTGGCCTATGGCAGGAATTCAGATTCCAACCTGGCCCATGAAAGGTTTTTTTTTTCCTCCTATGGTGGTAGTACTGGGTGACTGTCAGGTCATGACTGAAGCTTGGTGGAGGCAGTATTCCAGATTCCTCAATGCTGAGCGCCAGCCACATCGTGCAGAACATCCTGCCAGGGTGGAGGCTGGGTCTTCCGTGCAAGACACCAGAACTCTGGCCAGGCGGTGCCCAGTCCAGAGATCGCTTTGGGGAGGGCAGGGGGGCGCCAGAGAGACCCAGAAAGTGCCTGAGTCAGATAACAGGTCCCCCAGGTGATTTTTCACAGGGTGAATGTTCCTGGCCACCTGCCCATCCCCCATGTTGAACCCGACAAGTGCAGACCTGTGGTGGTGGGTAGGTGGGTGACAGCAGGCTTGGGATGCCTGATCATCCAGCCTGGGGGAAGAGAAGGGGAGGGGAGATGTCATTCTTCCTTCCTTCATTTATTCTGGCTACAGATGCTCATCAAGCACCTGCTGATACCATCAATGTTCTAGGCATTGGAGATAGAGAGATGCATCTGACCCATGCCTATCTGGGGGGGCCCCACTCCCATAGGATTATTGCAGAATGAACAGTGACAAGTCACTGCTGGGCAGAGGGAAGCACAATCGGGGGCTGGCCCTGCCTGGGGAGTCAGCAAGAGCTTCTCAGAGAGGTGACTCGAACCAAGCTATATCCTGAAGAATTCACTAGGGAAGAAAGGGGAGGGAGACCAGCTTGAAGGAGGGCTGGGAGCCCCGAGTCACCCCACCATGCTGTAAGACTGACCCAGGGGAAGTTGTGAGTGGAACTCAGGGTAGGTGTGGAAGGCTGCAGAGGGCAGGGATGGGTAGGCAGGACCTGACCAGGTGGGCTGCAGTTGATGTCCTGGAGTGCATGGGAAAGCCCTGGCCGGTGGGACTTGACAGGGACACACTGTAGTGTCCATAGAAGGAGGACTTGTAACACTCGGAGCCACCCAAAGAGCGGGCAGTCATATCTGATAGACAGAGGTTATCATTCTTAACAGAGAGAGTGAAGAATCACACAAGAAAAGGGAAGAAGTTCACCCACAGGAAAGATCTGGGACCCCATAAAAGAAAAAATGAAAAAACAAGGTCAGTCTCAGGAATGATCCAAGGAATGCAAATTACAACAACCAGAAACCATATTTGGCCCACAAAATTGGCCACATTGCATAAAAAGAATGACAACAGGTGCTGTTGGCAGAATGTGGAGGGACAGGGCTCTTTCTTACGCTGCTGGTAGGGATGGAAAGGACACAGATTTGTGGAGGGCGGGGGTGTGTGGCACATGGCAGCTCATGGGGCTGTCCCCCGACTCTGCAAGTCCACGTGCAGGAGCATATGCTAAGGAACAAACCAAGTAGGCCAAGATGGGCTTGTGGAAAGGAGGTTCACTGTGGCCTCATTTATAACGCGGGAAGAATCTCAACACCCAGCAACAGGACGTTGCCTAAATAATTAGCCACAGCGGCGTGGAAGGACGGTCTTGGGTGCGGCCACGGTGACCCTTCTGATGGAATCAAATCCCCTTTCACCTGCCCTCCCAGCGCCGCACACCTCTGCCTGGGAGGTCACGAGGTCTTGTCCTTTCACACTTTTTGGCGACTTGCTGCCTTCCTCATCAGACCCTAAATTCCCTGAAGGAAAGGACGATGTCTATTACATGCCTTATTGTGTCCTCAGTGCCTCAGTTCTTACGACACGACGGGCCCTCCATAAATAGCTGGCAAATCAGTGATGGTCTTTTTTTATTGCTGTAAAAGACACACAATGTCGAACTTGCTCTCTTACCTTTTGAGTGTCCAATTTGTGCTGCAAAGCACATTCGGACTGCTGTGTGACCACACCAACCACCCATCTCTGCCTTCACCATCATCATCTCCACTGAAACTCTGCACCCATCATTTCCTCCCATGCGCCTGAGTCTATGTTTGTTGATGTGGAAAGATGTTCGTGATATAAAATTAAGAGAAAGAAATTATAAAGTAGAATGCAGCAAACAATGTCTATTCCCCTCCCTCCTTGATTTTGTTTGGAAGAATCTCATGCCCATTCTCAGGCAATGAATTATGATTGATCCAAAACTAGTCATGAAAATCCTATTCTCTACTGCTAGTCTGGCTAATGAGACCTGAAATGAAATTAGTTGGGGCCCCTTCTGAACAAATGTTTGCTTTCCTGATGAAAACGCAGAAATGACTAGCTTTGCTGGTCTTGAGAACAGATGCAGTGGCTGGCGCTGCTGCAGCTGTCTTATCACCATGAGGGAAATGCCAAGAGAATCCGAGATCTTGGACATATGAACTAGTGAAACAAAATCAGCCACCACTGGTCTTCTGGTGAGATAATTTATGTAATATTTGTTCAAGCCACTGTATTTGCAGTTGAACTCACTCCCAAAAGATATAGAATACAATCCCATGTATATCTATGTGTAGCCATGAATAGAAAAAAATTAAAGAGATTATCTGTGGGTGACGGGATTCATCTTTACAAAATATTTATACTGAACATGTAAATAATGATCAGGAAGTAACATCTTTACATTCAGAAAGCAAACGATGATGCTAGTTCTTTAAAAAAAAAAAAAAAATACTGGGCTTCCAGGAAGTAGGTCACTCCCTTCTGATCAGAGGATTTGAGCGAAGCCAATGACCGCCTGTGGGCGTGCTGGAAAACAGATTCCAGCACGGAGTGAGGGCCCTGAACTTGACCTACAAAGGTCCCATCTGAAGCACTGTGTTCTTCCAACCTTATGAGGGAGGCACGGCAGACAACATGGTCCAGGGGAAACATGAAAACCTGAGGCTCTATAAGGAGAAGAAAAGCGAGCAAGGTCCCCAGTGTGTCTGGGAGGGGCTGGAACTCACCCTCCGGCCCTCCCCCACCCCCAGACAGTCCTTCCAGCACCCCCGAAGGCCCCACCTCTCCCTCCGGGCTTTGAGGCCAGAACCCGTGTCCCCGTGTTCCCCACCTAGGCATGTCCCCTGCCTCCCACAGGACACGTCTGTCCTCACTCTGTGATTTGGCCCCCAGGCCTTCTCCCCTGGTGGGTCTGCCCAGCAGGTTCTTAGCCAGGGCCGGGCAGAGTACGGGGTGAGTGGTAGGAAGGGCGGAGCTGGGGTCTGTGGCCACAGCCCCAGGAAGAAAGAGCAGCTGTGTGGCCTGCAGCTGGGGCTGACAGGCAGCACCTGTGTTGGCTATAAACACAGATGCACACCGAGTGGCACTGTTGCCTTCCTGAAACACACCCGGATGATCTCTGTGAAAGTGACCCTTGGGAGAAGCAGAAGAAAGACGGAGAACATGCCAGCAGAGAATGAAAAGGAAACATACACCAAGGGACCTCTGTTGTTTCTCTACTTGGCAACGGTCCCCCGGGTCACTGCTGTGCTGCGTGGAGACATGGGCTGTCCTGACAAATGGGGTTGTTCTCATCCTTGCACGCATGTCCCCTCGTGCCATCTTCAGCCCCAGGGGGGGAGGTAGTGCCGCCAAAGACGGAGGAAGGAGAGCAGGGCACAGAGATGCACTTTGGGGGAGGGAGGGGTCACTTAAGGACAGCAGGGGTTTTCTTTCTGGGGTGGTGGTGGGGGAGGCTGGAATGTCAGGATGGCTTGTGCCCGTGTGGGCTCCTGGGTGACTCTGGATGTTAGCTTTGACGCTGTCCACTTTTCTCCTTTAGAATGGGGTACAACAGTCTAGAACGTCTCATGTCTCCAGTAACTCCCATTCTTCTCTCTCTCTCCCTTCCTGCCTCCTCCTCCTCTCCGCTTCCTTCACCTTCTTGGGGATAATGCTCAGACCACCTACCTGGGCCTCCATTTTCCCAATCAACACACCAGGATGCCCGCCCACCCCACCCTCCTCTTCCCACCTTTGATCTTTCTGCCTGAAGACCATCCCATCCCTTATTCCCTGTGGGATCTTCCCCAGCCTGCTTCCTCACCCCTGCAATGCATGGCCTGGTGAGGGTGGGGAGGGTCAAGGTGGTTCCTGCTGTGTGAACTTCAGGGCTTCTGACCACCCAGGCCCAGATGGCTGCCCTTCCCGCATCATTAACGCCCTGACCAGGAGGTGATGGAAATATTTTGGCCTGGGGGTGAGGGCCAGTGGTTGGGAGCTGCCCATAGCACATTCTTCCCAGTCCCCACCCCAACCTGCCTGGGCCCCTGGGGCTGCTGGGGATTCTTTCCTTGTACCCTAGACCTCAGGGCACTTGATGCAGACTGGGTGCAGGCATTTGGGGTCTTTTGGGTGTAAACTGATAGTACAGTGGGTATTTGTACGGAGGGCTGGGGCTGCCCGCCAACCATTCACCCCCCTCCCTCCATGTGAGTCCTCTGTGATGAACCCCTCCTTTTTGCTTGTGCTTTGAGGGCATAAAGCATTTGCAGAACTGTCATCTCATTTGGCCTCACATCTCCTTGGACAGAATGGAATTACTGTCATCATTTTCCTAATGAGAACACTGAAGCTTGGAGAGGGGCAGTGACTCGCTCACAGTCATACCACGGGTTTAGTGGTAGAGCTGGGGTTAGAACCATGTTCTGGATCCCAGCCTGGGATCCATCCTTGTTCCTTGTTCCATCTGCCTCCCAGGCCTGTCTGTTCTGGAAGTACTACATGGAGGAGGCAACTCTGAGGCAGTTCTCAAAAGAAATGTTAAGAGTTATCAGTGAAGAAACCCATGCCCTCTAGCCCTTCACTCATCTCTACTTAGCAGCTGGGAAGGGCACTCCAGAGGGGAACAGCATGTGCAGAGGTATGGGCGGCCTGGTGGCTACGGGATGGCATTGAGCAGCCTGGACGACTGCAAGCCCTGCTACATTTTCAGGGAGCAAACCTGCAGTTCCCACACTTTGGAAGGCCTCAGCGGCTTATGAAATGCAGATGCCTGGCCCAGGCCTTGGAGATTCGGGGTCAGTCAGAGGAATCTGCACTTCGCACAGCCTGGTTCCTTGACCCTCCCCACAGTTCTGATACAGGTGGTCCCTGGGATCCTCTTGAGGAGACACAGCCGGACTGGGGAACGAGGACAGAGCTGTGTGCAGGGGTGAGGATGGGGCAGAGGTGTGGCGGGAGCCCTGGGATCAGTGGCAGGGGCTGTGCCCTCTTGGACCCTCCCCCATCTGTAGTTGCAGCTCTCCCATCCCTTCCCTGCAGATACAGTTCCCCTTCCCTTCCCACTTTTCTCCTTAGCTCTTATCACCACCTCTAAAACTGCACACTTGACCTCTTTGTTTATTAACTTCTGCAAGTGTGAGGGGTACATAAGGGCAGAAGTTTGTCTCTCTGGTGTGCTGGTGTGACCTCACATCTAGCTCAGTGCCTGGGGCATGTGTGGTGAGATCTGGGCCTTTGTTCTGTTCTGTTTGTGTTTATTTATTTCTCCCATGGAAGAGATCTGAGTGTGCGCGGAGGCCGGCAGGAAACGGGGACATCAAGCCTTGGTGTGCACGAGGTGGAGACAGAGAATGCCAGAGAATGGTTCCTGGAGGAGGCTGGGGGAAAGCCGGGGGCCCCTCGACCCACTGGACATCTCCTCCCTTTAAGCCCGCAGGGAGAGAGCTGGTGTGCAGAGAGGCGGTGGGTGAGGTGTGTGTCCCTGGCCTCCGTGTTCCCCATGACCTGGCAGCTAAGGGACACCCCTGGGAAGAGAGGAATGTGTGGAGGCTCCTGGAGTATGATGGGTCTGGTGTGGCTCCTGAGCAGGGGCTTTGGGAATGGGTGAAAGCAGCACTGAGGCTGGCACTCTGGTCAGGAACCTCTTCCGTTTAGAACCTCCCAGGACAGCCCCTCCACCGGCTTCCTCCCCCACAGGAAGGGGTCCTCAAGCCTCCTGTCCCAGTGTCCCCAGCTGGGCCATGCACTGCTCCCTCACACCTCATTACAGCTGGACCACAAACCCAGAATTGGCTCCTCCAGGAAGTATGCCTGGATCCAGTGTCCATCTACGGAGCTTCCATGGCACCTCGCCTGCTTCTTCCTTGTGTGACTGTCTCCTCCTACTTTTCATCAGTAAGGGCTGTGCTCTTACCTGCCTCCCTGTGGGCTTGCCAAAGACTGGGGCTTGCCAAAGGCTTGTCTTAGGAGCTGAAGCCAGCCACCAGCAGTAGTCCTCTGGCCTGGCCTGGGCCATAGGCCTTGGTTCTTCATGCCATGCACTGGGCGCCCCCTGCTGGCCCAGCTGGGCACAGCCACTGCTCCTGAGGGGCCTTGTTCCCTTGTTCCCTGAGCCCATTCCTTCCCTCCCTAATGCCTTCCTTCCTGCCGTCCTGAAACCCATCCCTGTGCCTCCCCTCAAAATCCAGTCCTTTAACAGCAACCTCCTTGCCCTCGAATGCCTGTCCGAACGTTCCTTCCCCTTCTTGCTTTACTTAGAGTCCCCTTTGCCCCCAAGGCCACTACTCCCTCCCTTTCCTCTCCTACAGCCTGAAGTCGGGTGGGACCCTCCTTCCTCTTCACAGCCTCTTCCAGCGTGCGGCCCTTCTGTTCTCCATAAATGTCAGCCCTGAAGCTCCTATCACCAGACGACAGCCCTGTGTACTGAAGGCTTAGCTCATGGTCACCCTCTCCTGCCGGGACGATTCCAGCAGGCACACAGGTAACCCTCTGGGGGTTCTGGACTTCGAGCTCCTCCCCTGCAAGACCTTGCCACACGCTGTCTGTTGTGCAAGGTCAAGAACTTTGTTTCTACCCGCAGTTGCGTCTCCTCCAGAACCTCAGTGTTGGACCCCCACTTTTGTTTTTTAAGGATTTTATTTATTTTATTTGAGAGAGAGAGAGAGAGAAAGAACGCAACGGGAGCAGCAGAGGCACTCGATCTCAGGACCCTGGGATCATAACCTGAGCTGAAGACAGAGACTTAACCGACTGAGCCACCAGGCGCCCCACAGACACCCCACTTCCTGGTCACCGCTTCCCCTTTTTCTAGCTCACTCCCAACTCCCACTTTGTTCGACACCTCCCACACTGACCATCTGCTGATGCTGCCCACTTGTCCCCTCTGGCCCCCTCCCACCTCCTCACCTGTCTCCCTGGCTGAAACTTCCCAGGCTAACCTTATATTCGCCCTTACTCCCCCACTCCACACCCTTGCCCTGCTCTGTGTTGTACTCAGTGGGCAAAAACCCGGCCCTGCTTACACCCGGCTGCCCGCCAGCTCTGCTCCCGCTCCTGGTGGCCAAACACAGCAAGAAGGACACAGGCATGCTTTGTGGCTTCACTTCATTACCAACCCCAGACCTCCAGTTGGGGGGGTGGTGTCTCTGAGGTTGTCCCACAAACCTACATTTTCTAGCCCTTCAGTAGTCTCCACTTATTTTATTTTATGTATATTTTTTTACAGCTGAGGAAACAGAAGCAGAGAGAGATTGAGGGACTGGCCCCGGGGTGCATGCCCCTAACCCCTGGGAGATGATGGCTTGCCCCACGATGACTACACCATGCCTTCTTCCCCCTCAAACCTCCTCCCCCAGCCTTCTTTTCAGTGGATGCCTCACTCCCTTCTTCAGTGAAAATCCAGATGCAAGAAGAACCTCCAGCTTCTGCCCCATATGGACCCAGCTACCTGCAACCGTGCCCCACACCTCAACCCGCTCATCTGTTATGAGAATAGTGTCTGGGCCCTGCTTTAAGGACAAACCCTCTGCTTGTGCACCAGAAAACACCCCTTCTTACCTCCCGCTGAAAAGCTCCTGTGCCTGCATTGCCAGCTTGTCCCTCATATGTATCATGAGCATGTTCTAGTAGCTTCCATGGAGGAAAAAAAACCCTTTCTTGGCCTCCTACTCCCTTCAGCCGTAGGCCATTTTCCTGCTCCCCTTATAGGACAGTTCCTTTAAAAAGCTGATTATCCTCGCTGGCCATCTTAGTTCCTTTTCTTGCATTCCTTCTAGAACCTTCTTCATCAGGCCATTCTGTGTTCCTAAATCTCTGCGTTGCTAGATATAATTACCGGACGCCGTGATTGGATCTGCCGAATCAATTTTCTGGTCTTCACCTGCAGGACCTGTGGGCTGCTTTTGGCCCAGCTGGCCCCTTTCTCTTCCTGGACGTTCTGTCTTGGTGACATCTGCCAGTCAGTGGCTTTGAACATCGTCAGTACGCTGGGGACTCCCAGCCCAGTGCCTCCCTGCTCTCAGATCACACATCCTGCTGCTGACTTGGCATCTTGAGCTCTCGGTGAACGGCTGCAACGGTGGCGACAGCGTATTCTATGGAGTAAAATACCATGAAGTCTAAAGTCGATCAACAAGTGGGAGAAACAGATCTGCAACATGTCTGACAGATGACGGGCGAATCTTGCTACTCCATATGAAAAGTGGTTATAAATCATTAAACGAAAGACCAAATGGAAAAGCCAAATGGAAAAGATGAACAAAAGGCACGAGGACACGGTTCGAAGACTAACATGTGTGGAGAGTTTTTAAGTCCCTGACAGATCAGAATGTTTGACCACTGTGTTGGTGTGCGTGCGGCTGGGAGGGGCAGCTGCGAGCAGAACTCATGTGTATTCCTGATTTCCTCTTTCTGGGCACTGGCATGCTGGCCCGTCCCCACCCCAGAACCAAGGTGTGACCGCACGACTTGCTTGGGAGGATGAAAGTGAGTGGAAGGGGCGAGTGGGGGTCCCTTCCGAGTGGGAGCCATGCGCAATGTGCCACTATGCCTTTCCTTCTGCCTCGGGCTCTGGCAACACTCTCCATGATGCCTGGTCCTTGGTCTGGTTCTGGGGTGTGCCAGCGACGTGGGGAGCGAAGCCTGCAGCAGACAGGCGCTGTGAGAGAGAAAGAAGCCTTTATCAGTGTGAAAGTCCTGGGATTTGCGGGTTGAGCACGCCCAAGGCAAAACCGAGCCTATCCTGCCAAGAGGCACGGGTGAGGAAAGGCACTGCAGCTTTGTTTGTAATAGCAAATGACAGAAAACCTACATACCCTCCGTAAGAGATTGGAGAAGAATAATCTGCAGCTGAGAAAACAATGAAGCAGGTAGAGGTGCCCCTGGGAGGCCTTAACCCCAAGGTTAGGGCTGGAGTAAGATGCTGGAGCTCCTGGGATATAAAAAACTTAAGATGCCCCTCCCCACCCTACCAATATTTTTAAAAAGTTAAAAATATATCAGGAAATAAATGTTTGAGAATCCATTTTAAATTTTTTTTATAAAAATGGAATATCCCCGTAAAGATAATAAATGGGGGTATTAGTCTTCTAAGCCCTCTGTAACATAAATACGGGGACTTAGAATGACCAATATGTATTGTTTGGGAGGCCAGGAGTCCAAACTCGGGTGTGGGCCAGGTCAGGCTCCCTCTGCAGCCTCTAGGGGAGGCCCCCCACCCCCGCTCTTGCTTCTGGTGGCTCCCGACTTGCTGGGTAGATGGCAGCGTCCTTCCCAGCTCTGCCTCCCTCTGCACATGGCCTCCTTCCCTGTGCTCCTCTGTGTCTCAAATGTCCCTCTCCTTTCTCTCATGACACCCCTCTCCTTTCTCTCAGACACAGATTTAGGGCGCATCCTGCACCCGGGATGCTCTCGCCACGAGATCTTTAGCTTCATTACCTTGCAGAGACCTTATTTCCAAATCAGGTCACAGTCACACGTACCAGGGGTTAGGACTGGACATATCTTTGCAGGAGGGGACACTCTGTGACCTACTACGATGGGTAACAGTGATTAACCCTGGGAAGGTGGGGTGGGGGGTCAGGACTGGGAGAGAGATGAACTTTTCACTGTATAACCTTCTAAACTATTCACAGTTAAAATAACATTTTCAGGCCAGCAAAGTTTAAATTGAACATATACACAGAAAGGATGCTCCCTCTCCCCACTCCCCAAAAGTATGCAGGTTCAAAATGTCGGTGCTGTTAAACTGCCTAACTTGCCACTCACACACTAGCAGACTCCAAGTTTCTGAAGTTGGAGGGGATGGAGAGTGTAAACAGTGAGTTCTGTCCGCTTCTTCAGGCTGTGGGCAGAAGTCAAGGGACCCCAAAAGTGGGAAGGCATTGTTAGAGTGGCAGATTTAAGAATGCTAAAGGGATGGTCCCCGGGCACCTGGGTGGCTCAGTGGGTTAAATAAAGCCTCTGCCTTCAGCTCAGGTCATGGTCCCAGGGTCCTGGGATGGAGCCCTGCAATGGGCTCTCTCCTCGGCAGGGAGCTTGCCTCCCCCTCCAGCCACCCCCCCACTACCTCTCTGCCTACTTGTGATCTCTGTCTGTCAAATAAACAAATAAACTCTTAAAAAATAAATAAATAAAGGGACGGTGCCCTTTCCCCTGAAAGAGGAAGGAAGGAAGAGGAAAGGATGGGTGTTGCCTCAGAGAGCACTCAGGGTGGAAGGGAGGACCCAGATGGGGGCTTCTGTCTGATCCTGATTCCCGCAACTCAGTTGAGGGCAGGCTGGTTAGCAGCTGGCCAGGGAGAGATGAGATGAAACAGCTGCTTCAGGCAACTTGTGTGGAACCAAAACCCTGTGGAATGACAGGAGACCCAGCAGTGCAGGGTGTGGGATGAGAAGTGGCTGCCCCTCTGGTTCCACCTGTCGCAAAGCCCCAGGTGCCTGCGGGGCTTCCTTGCTCCCCCACCTCCATCCAAACACATTCCCTGAACAACTTGACAGTACCCCGCTTTGTCAGCCTGGAGCCATTGTATCCCTGGGTGCACACGCTTGACCATCCCCTGGATTCACTTTAAGAACCCCTGGTAGGCGAGAAGCCTTGTGCTCTAAGGCGCATCGGGGCAAGCTTGCTCCCACCTCCCAAGGGCTATTCTCCCTACAGGAGGAGGTCCAGACCAGGAAGTGGCCAGAAGCACAATTCAAATACAATTCCCTTTGCAGGGGGCAGGCAGCCTGCCGAGAGGGGAGCTCCCACTTTGTGCCACGGATGGTGGGATATTCCACGAGAGAACAGAGTGGACAAGGCTCTGACCCCGCAGAGATCGACATCACGCCCCTGGCTGCAGAGTGTTTGTTCAATTCGCCCTCCAGAGTGAGGTGTTTGGCAGCAAACTCAGAGACCCAGGCTCAGAGCAAGTCATTTCACTGGGAAGCCGCTGCTTGGCTGCACAGTGGGATCATGAAGTCTCCTTTGTTTCTTCCCTGACGAGCCCCCAGAGGGATGCTGCACATAAGGTGTGAGGCCCAGAGCTGTTCTTGACCTGCAGGCAGGTCCTTCTTCCTCCTTCGGTATTTGCTAGATGCCCGTTCAATTGCGTTCTTAGACATGGTGTCTAAGAGGAATCTGCAAGTGGAACCATTTGGAACACTGGGCTTACGCCTACAACAGAATTCTTGAAAGTACGTGTATGACGTACCTGCAGATGAAAACACAGAGTCTTTGTACAACACATCCTTTGAAGGGTCCATGTGCATGCAGGGGTGCATAAGACATAGAGGCCAGAGCAGTGTAGGAGCTGAGATTCCAGGATGCCAGGCTGAGGCGCCATGGACAGAATGGATGGGGGAAGGCAGGGAGGAGTCCCCAGTGGCAGGCTATAAGGAGGAAGGCCAGAATGGGGTGGTTTAATGTCGTTTGGCGAGGAAGCAAGCAGCGTAGCTGGCTAGTGATAAGGCACACCCAGAAATACTGACTAGGTGGTCTCCACTGGACTCAGTGTCCCACTGCACCGCTGGCAGGGCTCAGGGTGGGGGCTCCCGGAGGGTTCAGGCTGCCTTCCAGTCCAGTTAGGATTTGGGGGTGTTGTTTACTTCCTCTGAGCATAATCTTTTTTTCTTTTTTTAAAGACTTTATGTATTTATTTGACAGAGAGAGACACAGGGAAAGAAGGAACACAAGCAGGGGGAGTGGAAGAGGGAGAAAGCAGGCTTCCCGCGGAGCAGGGAGCTCGACGTGGAGGCTCGACGTGGGGGCTCGACGTGGGGGCTCGACGTGGGGGCTCGACGTGGGGCTCGATCCCAGGACCCTGGGCTCATGACTTGAGCTGAAAACAGACACTTAACGACTGAGCCACCCAGGCGCCCCCTCCTCTGAGCGTAATCTGACGCTGTGTGGGGAGAACGAGGCAGAAACCTGATCCTCCAGACGTGGGGCGGGACGTGGGGGGCCGTGGGGGGGGGGGTCCGTTAATGTTTAATCAAGCAGGATCGTCCCATGGGGCTCTGGTGGCTGGATCTCTCGCCCGGCATCCCGCACTCAATCCCAGAGTCTCCCCCAGGCCGCGGAGTCGCGCTCCGTTCGGCTCTGCTCCGGGCCCCAGCCAGGAGCGGAGCAGAGAGGCTGGCAGCGAGACAGCCCGGGCCGGGGACGCGTTGCCGCGTCGCGCAGCCCCCACGCGAGACCCGAGTCCCGCTCACGGACGGTGCTCTCCACCGCAAGGCACAGGGCGGGCTGGACCGCGCGCCAACCTGGGTATCCCCGCCTGGGCGCAAACCTCTCCTCTCCCCGCGATGGGCGCCGGCAGCTGCGGCTGCTGCTGCTGTGGTTCCGGGCCCCGCCGGCGCGTGCGCGCAGGACGAGCACCTCCTCGACGGTTGCTGGAGCACCCAGCCACGCTGCCCAGCGCCCGGCCACAGCCTCCTTCCACCTGCCGCGCCTAGGTGCCCGTGCCCGAGTAGGAGGCGGGCGCGAACCCCCAGCGGGGACCCGTGCGATTGCCATCCTCTCTCTGGCCTCAGTTTCCCTGCCTAAGGGAGGGGCTGGAGCTTAAGTTTCCGTGCGCCTTCTGCTCGCCGTCCCCGGGCGCGGATCCCGGGGGACCGCAGGCCAGGGGCGGGGGGAACCCAGACGGCGGCTCTTGGCCCGCGCGCGGTGCACTCTGCGGCCCGCAGGTGCGCGACGGTGGGGGGTGGAGGCGCGAGTTGGGGCGAGCCGAGCGCGGCCGGGGTCGGGTCTCAGCCGTGCCGCAGCACCGTGGCTCCGGCGGGTGAAAGAGCAGCCTGCCGGAGAGCGCTGAAAACCTCACCGCTCACGGAGGAGGTCGCCGTGCTGTCGCTTGCGTTCTGACCCGGCTCGGGAACTCCGGGTCGCGGCCGTGGGCTGTGCGAGTGGGGTTGGGGCTTGGAGAGAGACGCACTGCTGTGCTCGGGGAGGAGAGGGAGAGACGGCGGCTCCCAGGGGCGGGGTGGGGAGGGCCGATTTCTTCACGCCACAGAGCTCATTCTAGTGTTCTATCTTTTTCAGCCGAAGGAAAGAACAAAAACTAAAGGGGAAGGGGCGGAGTTGTTCTGAAGCCCGTAGGGGGTCCTTGGCCCGGCCACTTGGGAAGGGCTGCGGGTGCTCACGGGTGGCAGGGCGGGCCAGGTAGCGGGAACCAGGAAGCTGAGCCCCACGCCCGCAGCGCACGCCGCGGTCGCCCAGGGTGGGCCTGGCGAGTTTCCTGAAGGCCGGTGCCAGCACCTGGCCCCAGGGCTATGGGAGCTCCCTGCTCGGGGCCGGCTGGTTCTCTCCATTACAATCTTCCCAGGCCTTGGGGCGTTGGAGTCAGAACTGGGGTTGAATCCCGGCTCCATCCCTCACAGGCTGTGTGGTGCTTCGCAGCCTCTGGGCTTCTATTTCCTTCTCTTTAAAGGGGAGGTGACAGTCCCTCCGTAGGGGTTGTGAAAGGAAAGGAGTTCTGTGACCACCTATGGGAGCCAGGGCAGAGAGCTGTCTGCAGTGACCTCCTGGTGACATCCTCTTTGCTCCACACTGCCGCTCCTGGAGCAGAGGGGAAGTTCTACCGCTAATGGATACCTGGGGGGTGGCTTCTGCCCCAGCCCCTGCGCCTGAGTGTGCCAGGGTAGGCGGAGGGGCGTGGCCCTTAGGGTTGCCTGTGCCTTCTCTTAGCTCTCCTTTCTTCAGTCTGGCTACCCATCCCAGTACTCAGCTCTAAGCCCCCCTTCCTTGTTCCCTGAAACTTTCACCTTCTAGAAGGACGTTGAGAAGGACGTTGCTGGGATAAGAAAGGCCATTGTACTGGTCTGTGTTCAAGCCCCTCAGCCTCTGTCTGGAGGCTGGAGATAAAAATAGGAACAGTCACTTAAGAACTAAGCGAGAAGGTGACGTATTTAGGCAGACACTAAGTACAGGAATTCACAGAGGCGTTGGCAGGTTAAGGAGCCCACGGGAAGCCTGAAGCACCCAGAGACGAGTTGTTGTGCAAGCGGTTAGCCGTCTCTCAATCTGGAGTTTCTTTGGGAAAGCCAGCTGGCCTGGCCCATAGGAAGGGGATGGTATTGCTGCCCTTGGTGGGTGGGTCTGTCTGGCCTCTCAGCATAGCCAGCCAGTGGCTGGCAGGGCCTGGGCCTCTGCCAGTGGCCTTCTGGGAAGACACCTGCCTCACTCTCTAGCCTCAGGTCCTGAAGCAGGTGTGGACGCCACCACCCCCAGAATGGAGGGGAAGGTGGGCAGGCACTAACACTGTGGGCTTCATGTGGTGTTCTGGAGGCTGAACAGCCTGGCTTTGGAGGATGTTGTCAGACACTCCAACACAGGAGCCTGGGGTGAGGAGGCGCTCGAACTTCCACCATCCTAGTCTATGAACAGCACTGTTCTCAGTGCTACCCTCCACTACCACATAGCCACACCTCTGTGCCCTGGTCCCTCTCCCTCCTGAATCCCCCAACCCCATGACCTTGGGCCCTCCTTCTCCTCTCCCCTGGGTCAACACCATCGCAGGCTTAGCCTCCTCCCTGCCTCCCCTTGCTCCCAGTTGGGGCTGGAATGAAGACCCATGCCCAGTGCTACCTGGGAGGCCACGTCCTCAGGGTTAGGAGGCGTCCTGGGCTCCTGGCTCCACTGCCTCCACCGGGCTGGCCCAATGCCAGGGCCTGACTGCCCGGTGTGAAGGCCAGGTCTCCCGCTTCATCGCCATGGCCCTGGGCATGTGGCTTCAGCTCTCAGCCTCTGCCCTCCTCCCAGGAGGACCTGCCTTGTGGGCTTCCATGAGATGGGAAGCTCCCCACACACAACATGAGAGGCCGTTCAGGGAGGGACTTGGGGCAGGAGCTGAAAGTGGAGCTGACCTTGGGTTCACCTGGGCTCTGCCGGGCAACAGCAAGTTACCTCACCTCTCTGTACCTCAGGTTCCTCACCCGTGAAATGGGGATGATGGGTGCTAAGCACTTAGTGAGGACTCTATCAACGCTAGCTACCATTATTATCATTCTTTGCTCTGAAGTCCATGCTCTGATATGGGTAAGTATGAGCGGGCTCCATTGTGTGGAAAACATGCCCGGGGCAGGTAGCAGGAAGTCATGGGGGTGCAGGGGATCCTCGTAGGGGATCCAGGGATAGGGCCCCTCCAGTTGGGAGGAGGCTGAGCTGACCTGCTTGGGTGGAGCATGGGGTGTCCTGGGGAGAAGCTGGGGAGATGGCACATGGTGGGCTCAATTGACTCTCAAGCACATAGATGCTGGGGAGCCACTGAAGTTTAGGAGGTGTGTGACAAGGGGCAGTGTTGAGCTAGGAGCCGGCTCCAGGAAGAGTGGGCTGGTGGAGTGTGCAGGATGGAATTGCAGTGGAAAGAGGAGCCCGGTCAGGTGATGGGGGCCCTTGTCCAGAGGAGAGGCGGGAACAGGTCCCATGGGCTGCACTTTTGTCGAGTCCTTATTTCATCCTCAGGGCCATCCTGTGAGAAGGCGTGGTCACTCTTTCCATTCTACAGATGGGCAAACTGAGGCTTGGCATAGCAGAGTACCACCTTCCAAGGTCTTGTAGCTGGGGGTATGTCTGACTCCCAGGCCCGTGAGGGGAAGCCTCAGGTACCCCGGGGAGGCATCAAGCCTCCCCCTGAACTGCTTGGGTGAGAGCCTGGGGGAGCTCCTTGTCCTGGTCCATCTTGGGATGGAGAGGAGGCAGTGCTTGCCCTCAGAAACTAGAGCTCAGAGAGGTTGAATGGCTTTCCCATGGTCACACAGCAGGCCAGCAGCAGCGCTGAGAACCCAGGAGCTGTGTCACTCAGGTCAGTGTAGCTCATACTTGAGCTTGACTCTCATACTTGACTTGTTTCTGGATTTTCCAGCTCTGGCCTCAGCCCCTAAAGTGATGGAGTCTGAGGGTGGCAAGGACAGACAGAGGGTCCCCCAGCCTCCAAGGGTCTAAGCTGCTCTCCTCTGCCCCAGGCTCCCACGGGGAGGCAGAGGACCTCAGCCCCCCAGGCAGCCCCACCAGCGTGTGGGCCTCGAGGAGGCCGGCGTCCATGATTCTGGCCGCCCCACGCGGGGCATAGCCAGGAGGCACAGAATCCTGGGGCCCGTGGAGAAGGTGACGAGCAGGGCCTGTGGGGGCAGGAGGAGCCTGCAGGATGGGTGCCCAGTGTCCCAAGGGCTGGCGTGCGTCTACCCCCTGCAGCTTTTCTGGGTGGCTCTCAAATATCTGGGCAGAGGTTTATGGGGAGGAAGCTACCTGGAGCTTTTGCATCTGTGGGGGCAGTGTGTGTGTGTGTGTGTGTGTGTGTGTGTGTGTGTGTGTGTGTGTGTGTGTTTGGGTGTGGCTGGGCCAGTTTTTGCTTTTGTCCAGATGAGTGAGGTTTGCTATCTAGCGTGCGTAGCTATCACAGAGAATGAGGCAGGACTTGTGCTTTCCTTGCTGAATCTGTGGAACGGAGCTGCTGGGGTTTACTCAGGGCCAGGAGCCCCACTGCATTTTAGGGCCAGAGAGGACCTGCTGGGACCCAGGGGTGGGGACAAGCGAGCTGTGGGCTGGGGGTAGAGGAGCAGCCAATGTGGCCGCCAAGGCCAGGGAGGGCCAGCTGAGAGAGGGCAGGAGTGCCCCCAAGAAACCTCAGTGCAGATGCAACTCCAATGGCAGCTCCCTCCTCTTCTTTAAAAAGCCACAGGGAGCCTTTTAAAAGGAAGCCCCGGGTGGTCTGCTCTTAAGTGCGCTCAGAAAAGGTTTTTAGAAGCACAGAGTAGGGTCTGGATGACGCATTTCTGGAGGGCAAGGACTGTCTCAGGTCCACCTGCTGGGCACGCATTGAGTGAGGGCTGCAGGGTACCAGCATTGTCCCCGGTGCTAACCCGACTTCTTTCCTGGAGTGTCCATTTTCGTGGGGGGAGAAGAACAGTAAACAAAAACATCATAAGGAGTACTTAAAAGATACAGTGGAGAAAAATAAAGCAGGGAAGGGAATGTTGGGTGGAGGGCTCAGGAGAGGCCTCACTGAGAAGGTGGAGGGCATCACAGGGAAGGAACAGTGTTGCGGCAGTGGGAACAGCCAGGGTAAAGACCCTGACGTGGTGGGAGCGTGACTGGAGGGCACCAGGAGCAGACAGGAGGCCCGTGGGAGTGGGAACCCACAGAAGCTGGAGGACTAGAGAGGGCACAGGACCAGGTAAGGTGGGGCCTGAGGGCCACAGTTGGGACTTTGGATTTTGCCTGAGTGAGCTGGGAGCCCCGCAGGGTTCTGAGTCCAGGGTCAGGGTGGGGGTATGTGCTCATGGAATGGGGTGTCTGACCTGGTGTAGACAGGTTTATTTTGGCCTCTGGGGTGAAGGAGTTGTGGGCTCTTTCCCTGGGAGAACGTGACCACTCAGCCTGGGTCACCTTGTCCCCAAACCTGTGCTGAATGGGAGGCACCTGACATTCCCCCACTTACATGCATAGGGCAAGCTGTGCTCAGCTTCTGGGCAGAATGATCCCGAGGGCTCCCCGAAGGAGGCAGTCATCCTCCCGCGGGTGGACACTTAAGGGCTGGAAGGGGAAGTGAGTGTGAAATGGGCAGATGGGTCATCACCTCCTGCCCCCTGATCAAGGAGGATGTTTTCCATACTGTGGGGGTGCCAGCTGCTAGGCACTGACAGGAGCGTTATGCTTGCCCAGGTCTGGCCGGTGGTTCCAGACAGCCAAGGTGCTTCTCCACCCACATTCCCACAGGGTTTCAGAGTAGCCCTGGGACAAAGGCAGGGTCTATTCTACCCATTGGATAGATGAGGACATTGGGGCCAGAATGAACCCCTGGGCGGCGGCCAGGAGACCTGGGTTCGAGTCCCCGCTCCTGTGGAAGGATCTCCATCAGTGTGGTGGACTCATGGGCTCTCCCAGCCTTGCTGTTAGGGCTCACAGGGAAGATAGCTTTTGTTGACGAAATTCTGAGCTCTCATACCCACTCCTGAGCCACTGGCGACAGCAAGAGATCCAGCTGGAGGTGGGAGACCATCCCAGGTGCTTGAGGGGCTGGCCTGTGCTTCTTCCAGCAGCCCTCTTCGTGCTCAGGTGCAGGCCTGGCTGTGCGCCTGGTGTGGCCGGCGGGAAGCAGCCCCCAGGGCCAGCTTTGTGGCTTGCAGTGGGGGCTGTGGAGCCTGCACCCCTTCTCACCCAGCCCTCGCACCTACCCTGCACAGGACACACCACCATCCATGCCTTGGGGAGGAAGCTACTGGCAACCTGAATGGGAGACCTGCCAAGCCTGCAGGGCCAGGAAGAGAGGTGGGGGCCATTCATAATCCAGATTTGCCTGTAAAACCAAGCCTCTTGTTACAGCATGCAAGGGGGAACCCCATCTTTATAGGTAAACTTCTGGGGCCCAGAAGGGGCACACAGGCCGGAGGCAGCACTGTGAGCCAGGACGGGGCACTGGGTGAATGGTGCTGGCAGTTCTCCATGATGAGGGGTGCTGGGGGGCTCTGAGAGCTGGAGGGGGAGGGGCAACTCTCCCTCCCTCCTTGAGCTCCCCATACCCCGACCCAAGCAAACAAAACCAAGCATTTATCTATTTGGTCTGTTCGCAAACCGCTCTCTCTACTGCCTTTTTAATAGCAAGAAGCTTTTCTAGACTTCTGTTTTGCTTTTGTAACTATACGGTGGCTTTTTTAAAATAAAAACAACTTGGTCATGACTCTTAGGCCTTAGTTTGACTGTCTAGGATGACGCCTTGTTTGTACTAGGCACTTGATAAAAATCTGTGGGATGGTTGAGTAAATCAGGTATTGGATAAGCACTTAGGTCTGTTTTAGGATAAAACCTGTCTTCCCTGAGCCCCTAGGTGGTTGGCCCCCCCCACCCTTGGTAACCGGTGCCCCTGTGGCGTTCTCGATGCTCTCCCCTCCACATCCACTGCCAAGCTCTGGTTCCTTGTCTTTTTCATTCTCTTCTCCCCATGGCACAGAGTCAGTTTATGGAGTAAGAGTTATACAAATGCCCAGTGCTTCTGTAATGAGTCAGTACTATATCCACAATCACTTCTCATGACTGGAAATTATGAAGTCTCAGTCCAGTTTGCATCGTGTAATTACCCATTCAACACGGGACCTCCAGCCTCTCAGAGTTGGCGAGTGCAGCTCTCTTAAGCAAGGCCTATTTCAAAGCAGCCCATACCCATGATAAGGAATCTGCCTGCAAAGCAAAAATCCTCCCAAATTGTATTTTCTGACATTTTAGCATCATGGAGAGTTCAAGAACTGCCCGATGCTAACAGCCTGAATGCCAGAGAAGAACCATGTCTACGCCACAGGCGCCTCGGCTGGCTACGTGGTGCTGGACATGGCCTCCCTTCCCCAAGAATCAGGTGCCCATTCATGAGACAGCCATACCCTGACCGCTCCAGGGTTGAGAGAAGGGAGGTACTTGGGTCTTGCCTATGTTAGCAGGTGGTCACTGCGAGTGGGAGAGGTATGGGTATAGGCCACAGGAGAGGAAGGTTTGGGGCAGTCACCATGGAGTCATGTGTACACACCCAGGACATTAGGAGCAAGACAGACCTATGAGCCCACAGGAAGCCTGGCTTGACCAGGGATGTGATTCACACAGGGATCCCTTGGGAGACCTCAGAGCTATGGGGAGATGTCTGTAGGCCAGCAGCCTGGGCTCGGCATCCTTACCCAAAAGGAAAGAACCACAAAAGGCTTAGAAAACCCAACACCCCTAGTTATTAAAGAGGGGCCTGACTCCCATCATTAGCGCCAAGTTCCAAAAGCTACCCCAGAGCCATTTCGCACCAGGCCCCGGGCCCACGGCGCCCCTCCCTGCACCGTAGAGAAGAAGGTCAGCAGGACTCCAACTCTAGATTTTTGAAAAATTTATTTTATACCCTTAGAAGCTAAGAACTCTGCCACTCATGAACCAAATTTAGGATTAAGATTCTCCCCTAGTTTATCTACTTCCTTTTGAAATTTTATAAACAAGATTTTGTACATAAGAGGTAGCAGAGGAAAATTCCAGTCTGCTTGTTCCAAGCTCAAAAGGTAACTGCACACATCTCAATGTTAGCAGGGAGGGTGGGGCAAGACAGGGGAAGTCCGAGGACACGATGCTCTGGGTCCTACCGTTTCTTCTAGTTGCCAGTGACCGTGTGAGTACTCCAGGAGAAGTCGTGGGCAAGATACCCGCTGGGTTGCTCATTTGTTTTCCTTCCCAGATGCCTCCGAGAGGCAGACGCGGCACCCTGCGGTGGGCCTCACGAAGGGAGCGTCTTGAGAACACACAGCATTGAGTTAGTTGTGCAATTCCTATCCGAGGTGCAGACCATTTTGAAAGATTTATAAAAACATCTTCGTCCAAAAAATTGGCAGTAAAAATGACAACCCTTCCAAGGTAAGCCTGTCGTAATTGTCACTTCGTTGTACATTAAAAAAAAGTCATCAGCAGGTTAGCTGTAGTCTGCAGCCGCTGGAAATCAAGTGGTTCCTGGCAAAGAGGAGGTGATGGTCATTGCAGCAACAACACAATCAAACTTAACCAGAGCGTATGATGCACAGCAGTGACGGGTGATCCTGATGGAGCCTTACAGTGAGGACGGCAGGTGCCGGGGGTGGTGGGAGGCGTTGTTTCCATAGGAAATAAGGGACTAGAAGTGGCAATTTCACTCCTGAATTTGGGCTCCTGAGAGTGCAGCTGCCAGCGATGAAATCCCAACACAGATCATCACTGGCATTTCAAGGTCATGTCCTACACAATCGATCTGTGAGGATGGGGGTGGAGAGAAGACTGGGCAGGGGGGTGCTAGGGAAAACAGAAGGACATGGGAGTACTGAGGAACTCAAAATCAATTTTAAAACATCACATTTGAAATTCCAAGAACAGCAGAACCATGTACAATCTGCCAACTCCTGACCAATTCTCTCAGGGCGCAGTTCTGCTCTTAAACGCTGCCCCGTCTGCATGGTGTCCTTGAAAAGGCCATTGCTAGGCTGCGGGGGCTGTAGACACACGTACAAACTGTGGTTTGGCTGCACAGTTACCTCAGTTCAGCAGCGAAGGGGCAGGGGCTGGAGTGCACAGTGGCGAAAGCTGTCTGTCCTGTCGCGTGTCCACACAAAGCGGAAGCCACCAAAAAGGCACTTTGGGGCTGGCCACGCCTCTTGAACTTGGCAAATCTAACCGACAGGGGCAACCTGGCACTTCCTAAGCTTCCTTAGTTCCATCACAGGGAATTGGAAACAAGGCAGAACACATAACTAAAGGCAAAATAGGGCGGAAAATGGGTGTAGAAACTCAAAATACAAAATGTACAAAATACATGAAATCCATTGGCATATCCCATCCCCTCTGGAGAAAGGGAAGCTGGTATCTAATTTGAAGTATGTGGATGGTGACTATACTCGGGAAATACCAACAAAATGGACAGTTGTTCAATTACTTTCTGGTTATTTCTGGGAAAACAAATCTTGTCTCTTTTGGTGTTCATTAGTCATGTTGAAGAGAAACAAAGTGTCAAGTTCCTTCGCATTAAAATTACTACAACTCACAGAGCAGCTTTTCTCAACTCAAATATTTAACCTCATATACAAACAGTACCAAGGGTTTTAGTAATTATATTTTAAGCAAAAGCAAATGATTGCGGATCACATGATTTAAGACTACAGTTTATTCAATATGTCTCCAAACATTAAAAAGATGATTTTATGAAGTCAAACTCAATAAGATTATAATTTAAAGTGCTTTTTATTTTGCTGTTTTCCAAATTTGGGGAAATATTCCGTAACTTCTTTAGTGACTGATGTCGAAGAATGCACCTTGTATTTCTGGAGGACTTTTTTTTTTTTTAATTGCTCTTTTCAACCTCAATTATACCAGAAATGTATGTTAAAGAGCATAATAAATTTCCCAATTTTTGATCCTGGTTAACATTTCATCAAGATCCAACTTTATGCGCCCAGGGCTCTCATCCTGACCCGTCTGAAATTCTATACAAATAGGGAGACATATTAAATACAAAGGTCTGTGTAAACGGAGTTCTTTAACTACTATTTTACAATGAAAAGGAATTTTATCACCTATCTTTACATCATTTTAAATTGAATATTCCTAATCAATGTTACTGCAAGATTAAAAATTTGCCCCCACATATCTAAAGGCAGCTTGCTTTTTTTTTTTTTTTTAAATATAAAAACGAAAGGAATTTCTTTTGTAGCATCATAGAGAAAGCAACAGCTTTACCCCATTCATTCTTGTATGTTCATATAACAAAAAAGTCTGCCACCGGCTTTATTTCCTAGAATCTCCACAGAAACGTGAATCCCCCTATGAACCGGGCCCCGGGGCCGCTGATCCGGGGGCAGGAGTTCTCCCACGGCCAAACAGCTCCTGAACCTTCTCCAGGGGCCAAGAGTGCCTTCTTTAAAAACCTACACTCCTCTGGGATCACGCCGGGCTTCCTAGTCCAAGCTGCAGGCTCTTCTAAAGGGCTCAAGGGTGAGAATCTGATTTCAGAACAGTGCTGAGCACCCGGGAACCGAGCTGTGACTCCTCACTGTACGCTGGGCGTGTTTGTTCCTTTAGGGATCCACGTCGTCAAGGTCACTTCTCAACTCGCCGATCATCATGGGGGACTCTGAACCCTTTGAGAAAGAGAAGGAGGTTCACTTCATGCACAGTAAAGTTAGAGAAAAGCTTCTCCATGCCTGCTGACCTGTGTTCAGTAAAAGAGTGCATTTAACAACAGAAGACTTATTGAAGGGTAATAAAACAGAGCTCTAAGACCTTATATCTGAGAGTTCCCGATTATGCAAACTCTGATTTCCATGTTCTCCCAAGTCACCGAAGGCACCCGGTGACCTGCCTCAGGTGACTGGGCTACCAGGCAACAGGGCTGCAGCGCTTGTGAGAACTCAGGGGGGAGGGGACCGTCATGACGGAGCGGCTGCTGGAGATGACTCTGGGTCACTCCTAAATTCTGCCTCCGTCACTAGCTGTGTGGTGTTTGGTTTACACGCTAATAAAGTTCTGAATGCCTGCCATGTGTCCTGGGACTGATCTAGCTGGTGGTGGGGGTGGGGAAGGAACAGGGACTCTCTGCAAAAGGACAGGTAAAGGCGGGTGGGAGATAGATGCGGGGTGGGGTGGGGGGGAATGGGGGAGGCCCAAGGTGGAAGGAAAAAAAGGCATTTGATAAACTACAAGAAGGCCACTGGTGTCCGGAAGTCAGAAAATGAAGGGGGCAGAGGTGGCCAGGGGCCCCATCAAGCAAGACCGTGAAGATTCTGGCCTTTACCCTGACAGCAATGGAAAGCCATAGAAGGTTTAAGCAGATGAAGTAGAGGGAAGCAAGAGCGAGGAAGAGGCTTCTCAAAAGCCCCAGGACACCAAGGTGCTTAAGACAATGGAACAGATGCCCCAGAGAGATTTAAATGGTCAGCCTGGCAGGACCGTGAATGGACTGCAGCGTGTCTGGGGCAGAGGGTGCCATTGATGACGGACACGGGCAGAGGCCCGCTCCAGTGGGAGTGAATGGAGGCGTCAGGCATGGTGGGCGCGAGCTGTCTTTGAGGAGCGGAGCTGGGCGGTCTTGAGTGGCACCCCTAAGAATCAAGTTGGTGGAGATGGGGCAAGAACGGCGGGGGGTTGGAGGAAAGCTGGGAGACTGAGATGCTGTGGAAGCCCCGGGAAAGAGTGCTTCTAGAAGGGAGGAGTGGCCATCAGGGTCGGATTCTGCTGAGTGCCCCACTACCATAAGGCCTGAGAAGCCTACGTGTCACCCTGACTGCTGAGCCAGCCACAGGGCAGGGAGCCAGCGGGGAAGACGTTGACCGGAGAGCCAGAGGGAAGAAACTGCAAGTCTGGACAATTCTTTGGAGAAGTCTGGCTGTGAAGAAGGGGAAAGAAGGCAGGGGATAAGAGGGAAGACGAGTATTTTTTTACAGGATGAGGGAGAACGGAGTGTGTCCAAACGCTGTGGGAGGTGTTGTACTGAGAGGGAGGGGATCAGGATGTGTGTGCGCACCCGCACTTGCATGGAAGGAGTCTGGCAGCTGCAGGAGCTCCTGTCCTACAGCGGTTATGTTCTCTGCAAACAAAGCATGTGAGAAGGTAAGCTGCTAAGTGGCACCTTGGGTTAAACCGCGTCACAGTGCTGTGCCTCTGTGTCCCTTCTGGAAAGTCAAGGTGACAGGGACCTCATGGGGTGGTTGGGAGGATCTAAAAGGTTAAAAAAGGCACACATGACATCAACAAGATTCATTTAATGAGGTCTCTGTGCCAAGCACTGTGGTGAACTCCAGAGAAGGCCGCCCTCACGGCACATACCATCACGGTCATGCCCGCTTCACCAGTGTGTGCTGTGGATATATCTCATTCCTTTTTCCACTAAACGGAGCAGTACTGAAAAAAATATATATTTAAACAAGCTTAAAGGTATTCTTTGACTCCCCCGCAAGTGGGTATTTCAATGGCCCTTCAAGGGTCTGTGTTTCCAGAAAGGATGATGAGAGCACAAAGATGGAGGGGGTGATTTGTGGCACCCTGGCGGAATGAAGAGAACCCGCCAGGAGGAATGCTGCTGCATCCGGGCTCTATCAGGCCCACCTTCAAGGCACTGCCCACCAGACACTGAGGTGAGAGCCCTGTGGTAACTTTACTCGACAGCACTGTTCCACTCTAGAAGCACACTGCTGGTGAGCCCCGGACAGGGACCATGAGGTGGGGGGATGGGGGCCTGGTGTCTCCTTTTCTTCTTGGTTACGGGAATTGTTTTTGGAAAACTCAGAGCAGGTGGGGCCCTTTCCCATGAGGACGTGGGCCCAGCTATACCTGTTGTAAATGTCTGTCTCCGTTCTCATTGGCAGGACTGCCCTCTGACCCGTTACTGCTTCCAGACTGCTCTTTCTCATTCAGCAAAGCTGTGGCATAGGCTAACGTGTCCTGTGAGAGATTGAAACACGAGAAGAAAAAGTCAGGGGGTATGCGGTGGCAGCAGTGCCACCAAAGACAACGACCCTCCACTTGATCTTTGGAGATGGCGGGAGCCTCCAGGTGGTGCTCACCCGGCAGCCACCAGTACACCCCTCAACCTCTGTAACCCACAATGCTTTTCTTCTGGCACATAGTTTGCCACCTGCCCAACAACGTGCTTTCTCTTCACAGAAAATTTGCCTCTTCTGTCCCTTCTCATTTCTTTTTTTTTAAAGATTTTACTTATTTGTCAGAGAGAGAGAGAGACAGTAAGCACAAGCAGACTCCCTGCTGAGCAGGGATTCCGACACAGGACTTGATCCCAGTACCCTGGGATCATGACCGGAGCTGAAGGCAGATGCTTAACCCACTGAGCCACCCAGGCGCCCCAGCCCCTTCTCATTTTTAACCTACACCTCTCATCTCTGAGGCTGTGGCTTCTGAGAAATGCACTGAAAAT
This sequence comes from Lutra lutra, assembly GCF_902655055.1. NCBI lineage: Eukaryota > Metazoa > Chordata > Mammalia > Carnivora > Mustelidae > Lutra > Lutra lutra. The sequence continues at coordinate 153,212,070 of NC_062281.1, read as the reverse complement.
CCTATCTATGGGATTTAAAGCCACACAAAACAGAAAGAGAAGCCTCACCTGAGCTGAAATTGTTCGCTGAAAGGTTTTTCCAGTTGATGTTTCATTAGAGACATTACTCTGTGGTGTCCAGTAATGTTCTGACATCTGAGGTGGGAGGTCAAAAACGCCATCAGAGACAACAAACAAGCCCATGTGAGCCACAATTACTACCATTAGATACTCAAATATAAAACGCATCTAACACAGCACACAAATCCACCCAGATCCTCTGTCACACTGGGAGGATCTTATGTCGGCTCTCAAGAGTTCAGTGAACCACTGTCTCAGATTATCACCCCTGCTCTCTCACCTATCAAGTTCAGACACTGTATTAAGACATGAACTTCATGCGTAGAGACAGGTTATCAATTGTTCTGAAAAAGGTTGGAAGTCTGAAAATAACTCGGAGGCCAGTCTCCAGATGGAGAGACTATCCCTGACAAGCAGCACCATGGGTTAAAACACGTCACGGTGGTTTAACTGCTTCTTGGTGACAGCCAGCAAAGCTCTAGGGGCAGTTACCTTCTTCTGCAGCCACTGCACGGCCCAGCTCCAGTGGTGGGAGTTCTCCTTGAAGTAGTCCTTAGCAGCGGGGCACCTGGCGGTGGGGGGGTGGGGGTGGGATTTGTATTAGTCAAATGCTTACCTTGTCAATATCCTTGTTTCAATTGTTCTACCTTTTTATTTTGATACACAAATGCTACTTCCACTAAAGTTCAGTTGTCTATGAAGTTTTTACTTGTTTTGGTTGGAATACGTTCCCACGTGTAAACTTTGAAAAGCAGAAAAAGGTTAAATTTGTAGTGAGAAATCTTATCTAGGAGACCTCATCCACTCAGTTCTATCATAATTCGAAGATAGAAACTAAAAAATAAAACAAAAAAACCCCACACTAGTCCATTTAATAAGAGAAATAATTCTTGAAAGAATCAAACTGGTTTTTACATTTCTGTGACTTGGGTAAGAATGATATTAGGGGAAGAACTTTACAGTGTGGTCCTGGAGCATTTTTGCCCACTCAGAAAGTTGTCCTTCACATTCAAAAACAGTACTGATGGCGATACTGTGCGTACAGAATGGAGGGATGGAGGACATGCATCAGACATACCGTGCGGCCCCATCACAATTTGGAAATACCACTCAGGCAAGTACCTATGCTGTCACGCTGCCAACATCAAGCCTAGAAACGCACCCACCACTGCGGCAGGATGGTCTCCACCTGTGTCCACAACACTATGTCATCTGGAAAATACACGTTCATGCATTACTTCGACCAAGCTCTCAATTCATTTGTTGAGGACACTGACATACAGCAGCTTGGGCTCAACAGATTTATTTTGGCACAAACCCAAGGATGGCAATCCCCATGCTTAAGAATCAGGAAAAATCTGGAGCAAAATCAGTGAAGCTGTACAGAAGGCTGGGTGGGGACTCAGCAGCGGCCATGCAGTCACTCTGCTCCCACTGATCCCGCGTGCTCCACAGGTTGAGGCAGCGGGCCACTAAGGCTCCTTCTAACCTTGAGAACCTCTACTTTCCAAGTGGCCATCAACTAACAAATGCACCAACAAAACGTGGTACAGCCGTACAAGGGGGCAGGATTCAGCCTTAAAAAAGGAAGTTCTGGCACAGGCTAGAACACAGATGAACCCGAGCGCATCAGGCTAAGTGAAATAAGCCAGGTACAAACGGACAAACCCCGTGTGACTCCACTTATGGAAGGCACCCGGAGTCGCCAAATTCATAAAAAAGTAGAAGGGTAGTTGCTGGTGGGATAGGGGACAGGAGTGGGCAGTTAGTGTTGGGTGGGGACAGAGGTTCAGTTTGGGAAGATGAAGTAGTTCTGGAAATGGATTGCATGATGGTTACACAATAACATGAAGGTACTTAACGCCACTGATGCGTACACCTAAAGATAGTTAAAGTGACAAACCTGATCTTGTGTATATTTTGCCACAATTAAATACAAAAAGAACCTCTGCCTTGAAGGCCATCAGCCTGTGCTCAAGTCCTAGCTCTGACAGCAGGCACGGCGCTCACACCACCCAAAATGTGGGACTGACAGAGTCTAACCTCACAGAGCTGTCTCTGTGGTTAAATGCGAGGAAGGCAACGTACTTTGCAGAGTGCCTGGATTCCTGAGTCTGAGTAGCTATAACACGATTCTGTCTCTTGAGAGACTGTTTTGAAAGTGGAGACCTAGAACATGATGGAGTTGGTAGTGAAGTTACATTGCTGGAAGCTATCTCAAGCGAAAGTTCAAGGACTCTTGCTGTGGAGGTACCCAAATCTGCCTTGCTTCCTGCCTTTCCCACCTAAGGCCTGCTGGTGTGCCTCTTTTCTTGGATTCCTTAAGATCTGTGGCTCCTCTGACACTCCTCCTCACAACTCTTCGAGATCTTGTGAACAGCTTTCTGAACTATCCAAGCAAGCATGCTCTGAGTCAGGCTCCCTAGGAACTAACCAAGGGAGATTTTTTCCCCTGGTAACTAAAGACACCATTTCTTTCCCTGCAATTGGAGTCAATACTTACTTTTGAGCAAGAGTTACGAGAAATTTGACACACTGGTAGCAGCGACTGCTGTCCACGTGGTTGCTGTGGTGCATCAGGGCTGAGCAAAGAGAAGAGGGAATCATGACAAGAAAGCAAGACGCGGAAAGTGTGTCCCAGTAACGCCGCTTATCCTGAACATTCACCACCAGCTGGTTTGAGCAGCAGAGAGGGCACTCAACTAAAAGCATGGCGGTGTGGCCTCAATGGGATCCCCCAAATTCTAGTGGGCATAGACACTGCTTTCAATGGTATTCCAGAAACGTATGTGGGAGTGGAAGTTTGCCTTTTGGAAGAACCAAAAGGAGCACAAACCTCCACAGCTGGTTACTCAGAGACCTCTGAACTTTTCCACACTCCTGACTAAAGAGCGGTCACAACACTTTCAGTTTGATAAATGCAAATTTACAACATTAGTTCGGTTCAACAAATGCTTCCTGCTCTGTGCTCTGTGGATATAAGAATAAATAGTCCTTGATGTGGGCTCTTGTGGAGTGTTTGGTCTGGAAGTCTAGAGAAGCCGGGTGCCACCTGGAGGCCTGCAATGTTGCAGCTACACAACTTTGTAGCTCACATTTCTTTGCTGCAATAAGAGGAGGTCTTCAAACTCTTGCCACAGAGCAAATTCTTGAATGACTCAGATTAACTGGCAATAGTGGCGGGGTGCTGGGTGTTGGAGAGGACGATTTCTAATCACACTTTTTCTAAGAAACAGCTCATTAAAGCCACTTTAGCCTTCTAAGAAAGAAAAATGCAAAAAGCTTTTATGAGTGGTAAGAGAAATGTGGATGCATTCATACCACCGGTACAACAAAAACGATCCTATTTTATGAGCTTGACACCATCCTGAGCCTGAGGTTTTTCTCTCCCTGAAGGCTGCAGAGTGGACTGAAAGATTTCTGGCCTCGGAAAGTAGCCTTTAGCTTGTTGAAAACAGTAACAGCACCCCTGACTCTTAGCCAACCCAGTAACAGGAGCCCCGGCTGCCCCTTGCTGATTCAAGGGGAACAGCTGTCCAGCTGGTAAGATCCTTTGATTTCACGTCTCCTGACCAGAATGCGGGAGCCCACGACCCCAACAGGCCTCTCCTGGAGCCCTTGCTGACTAGCGCTGGCGGCGGGGGGGTGCGGTCAGGGAGGAGGCCAGCCAGAACAACAGGCTCCCTGGCTGTGGGTCTGCTACAGACATTTCTCAGGATGGCCAGGCTACTTGCCTAATAATCCATTTTCTGTCTCAAATACAAATTTGACTCGCTCCACTTGTATGGGATCTTCAATGACCTGTGATGGAAGGAGACAAAGTTTGGTAAATGAACGAAGGAACTTGTATGAGGCCACTCACTGGTACCTTTTAAAAATGATTCTGTTCAAGAGATTAATTTAGTTCCTAACTTAACAAAACCCAATACAAATGAACAACATGTCACTGGCATATACCTCAACAGCATCTTAAATTTTATTTTATTATTGTATTTTGTTTAAGTATAATCTATTCCCCAACACAGGACTCAAACTCTGGACCCCAAGATCAAGAGTCACATGCTCTACTGATTGAACCAGCCAGGTGCTCCTTAAATTTTAAACTAAAGATGAAAAATGATCAAGTAATAGTTGAAGACCCATTCATTTCCTGTCTCTGTGTTCTTACCTCTACAGTTCTCTACAGAAGCTACAGTGGGCTACAAGGATGTGTATTTCGTGATCCCAAGGATAAGAGGTTTAGGGTCTAAACTGTTTACTGAAACCCTGTTGGAGTTTTGCTACGATACAGGCTCTCCGCACTGTCAGGAGGTTTATGCCATGCCACATGGGGCTGGAACTGTGTCCTGCTCATGGCCAGACTTCTAGTGCCTGGCACTGACTTGTGCACAGGGCAGTGAGCTCAGTGGTTTGCTGCTGAGCAGACAAACAATGTGCAGTCCTTCTCCGGAGGAGCAACGACCTTCTGTATTTTGTGAAAGTACTAGGACCAAACAGGAGGTAAAGGACCAGAGAGGCAGGCTTTTTATAAATGCCATCAGTGATGTCTTTCCTTGTTTGGAAGTATTTATCAAATGCCCACCCTGTGCCCAGGACTTTCGCTCTGTTTAGAGAGCCCTGGGCCAGGTGCTCATCAGCTCACCCAGTCACCAAAGTCTACTGTTTCTCTTTCCCAAACACATGGAGACCTGTCCCTTGCTGCCTCTGCCCTGTCTCTCCTCAGTACAGGTCTTGTGATTTCCAGTTTACTGCCACACACAACTCTGTGGTCTTTCAGTTCCAACCTGGCTTCCTTCTTCAGTCAGGCCTTCCAAACAAGTGCCAGCAGAAGCTTTCTATCCTAAGTCGAGTCATGTCACTTTCCTGTTAAGGCCTGCCTATAGTGCTCATCAGTGACAGCAAAGGTTGCAAAATGAAATGTCTACAGAGGCCAGGACAACAAGAAATGGACACAGTGGGCTAGGTATGATGGTATCGAGCAGCAAGGACAGAGGGGGACTGGGCAGCACGTGCCTGATCAGAGGGTAGCAAGAGCTAACTGGTCGAGGTGAGTGGGGCAGGTGGGAAATGGGGCCAATTCATTACACTACCTGATTTCTCAAGATAGGCCAGAAGCCAGAAATTATAAAACTTTGGGTCAAATAAAACAGGCATACAGGCAGAACCTGGCCACCTGTGTGCAACCATGGGCCTATGGGTAAAAGCCCACACACTCTGGGTACCGGCAGCCTTTCGTGATCTGGTCTAGGTTTTTTTCCCCAAGCCCTCATCAATTCCCTCTTCTCCTGGTCATGCCAACTACTTACATATAGTGTCTGTACACCAGCTCTGGTGGCCATCCTGGGCTCTGGAGCCAGCTGCTTGGCTCAAATCCTGGCTCTGTCACTTTAATTCGAACGTGGCCTTGGGCAAATCCCTCCACTTCACTAAGCAATTCACTGCTTACAACTGAATTCTCCCCTGCTTTTCATACTTCTGAAACTGGGACACATCCTACAGTCAATTACATTCCGGTTTCGTGGCCTGGAAGCAGTATTTTTAGTAGCACATAGAGAGTCGATGGCATCTTAGATTTGAATGAACTGTAGAGCTAGCAATTTTCCTCCGGTGGTTATCACGAGGTTTAAAGGAGACAGCGTCTGTGAGCACCACGGTCTCCCACGCAAGGTGAGGCTGTTCACGTGCCCTGGTTCTCTGCACTGTCCCTCCTGGACTTGTCCAGCTCCCTCCCTGGTCTCCTACTTCTCGCCTCTCAGCCAGGAATGACAAAACCTGACCGTCCTAGAGGGCTCACTAAGTGCAGACCAAGCGAGTGCAAAATGATACAAGGACACACACCTTTCTGTTTGCAAACACGTGCTAACTAGTAAATTTAATCAGTAGCACAAAAGGATCAGAACATCTTTTACTTACCAGTATCTCATGAAGCAGCTGGAACGTATTCTTTAACTCATGGGGTGGAGCTGTTTCCAGCTGGTTCTGAAAAAAGCATAAAGATTCTTCTAGTGAGTCTTCAGGGGCAAGCCCATCAGAGTGGCCCGCAACAGGGCTGGCCTCAAGCTCTATTTCTACCACTATCACTTGCCCTCATGGGGCCCCTGTTTGCCTGAATGCTAAACCTAGGACTAATGCAGACTCCACGGACTGCAGCACTGTCACCCTGGACTGTGACAGTAGGGAGGAGAGAGGAAGAAAGGCAGAAAGGAAAGGAGGCCTTTTCAGTGAACAGGCCCAGGTATCTGTGTCATTCACACTTGTCCCACTCTGTTTTCCAGGACACGTGCTCTGCGGTGAGCATGTTAGGAGAGATGTACGTAAGACAAGTCACCTTATGACATAGAAAACTCTGCCAAGATGCCCAAGGACAGTGTGAGGGTTCATAAGAGGCATGTGCTGTGCATTCAGCAGCCTTGTGTGACTGTGGGTGATGGCACAGTGTTACAGCATCGCCCTTCTGAGGCACCAAGGCCGTCACAAAGGAGGCACCCCGAATCTTTACCCTCTGTGAGGTTAAGTCATACTTTCCCCCCACTTCATGGACAAGAACCTCGCCTGAGGTCATGTAATTGTGAAGGGTAAGAAGAGACACTCAATCACCTCTGATATGGGGCTGAAGGGGAAGAGGCTAAGGGCAGACACATTTTACTAAGACCCTAAACACACAGTCCCCGATCAGCTGCTGCCTGTTCGCACTACATGTGTCACTATGACAAACCCCAGGGCAGGTACGAAGGCGTGGCAGAGACCCTCTGGGCAGGGACGACTACAAACGGAGTACATTCACAGAGAGAGGCCTGTGAGGACACATACCCAGGTGACAGTACTGATCCCCAGGGAAGGGCGGACAGGGCACAAGGTGGGTTGGTGGTGGTCTAAGTGGACTTAGACACAGATATGGACTTGGCCATATCTGTGTGTTTTAATTTTTCACACACACAAAAATATGCAGACAGGTATTATCCATGCAATTCAAAATTAAGGATGAAAAATTAAAAAACAAAAACCTAATAAAAGTATGTACAGGCTGAAAGGTTTTTCCGGTAGTACCTAGAAAGGCAGTGAACAACATAGTTCAGAGCAGAGTCCCGGAGCCAGACTACTGACGTTCAAATCCCCACTCTGCCACTTACCAGCTGTGTGACACGGGGCAAGAGTCACTTACTCTGAGCCTCGGTTTCCTCAACGGTGAAATGGTGATGATGACACTATTTACATCACAGGACTACTTGGGAATTGAGTGAGGGGAAATATGTACTATGCCTGAACAGTGCTTAGTGCAGCGTATGTAAGAGTGATTATAATGCTGACCAAAGCTTTGTGATGAACTTTGTTGCTATTTCAGATGGTAAGAAAAACCTTTATTTATTTATTTGTTTTATTTGACAGACAGATCACAAGTAGGCAGAGAGGCAGGCAAAGAGAGGAGGAAGCAGGCTCCCTGCCGAGCAGAGAGCCTGACTTGGGGCTCGATCCCAAGACCCTGAGATCATGACCTGAGCCGAAGGCAGAGACCTCAACCCACTGAGCCGCCCAGGTGCCTATTACTTTTGATTTTTAAAACGTTGCCTAGGAAAACGACCTGAAATTGGAAAGCCTTTTTACAAAATAATGGTCACCACAGCATATCATTAACTATAAAATATATTCTAAATGGTTAAAAATTAAGCCCGGTGCAAATGTGCCTCACTAGGAAGGGAATGGCTAAGGAAGTAATGGTACATAAGAAGATGACATATCCTTAGAGGTCACTTAATGATATGGGAAAATACTTAGAATGTCAAGTGAAAAAAGACACAGAATCAGAGAGACAGAAAATTCCAATCATGTTAAAATACACGCAGAGGAAATAAAAGGAGACCTAGGAGAATGTTCATAGTGACTATTAGTGAGTGAGACTTGAATTTCTTTTCATTCTGTATTTTTTTTTAAATGAGCCTATACTATTTTTATGATTAGGAAAAGCGACAGGTTATTAAAAGGAGCCAATTGCTTGGGAGCAAAGGAACACTTCCTTGGCATCTCAGTGGCCGGCTCTCGGCCCTCCCCAGGCCTCTCCGCAGTCCTACCTTAATGAAGTGCAGCATGGTGAAGGAGAAATGCTCATTACAGAAGCAGCAGTACACCACCATCTCGATGAGCGCCAGGAGTGAGCCGGTCAGCTCGCGCAAAGCAAACATTACCTAGTGAGGGAGCATAAAAGGACTCAAGTTTTCTTATGTCACAGTTAATTGTCTACATGTTGTTTCTGATTTTACCTGAAATGTACTCAGACTTAAGATCTTCAACATCTCTTCAAAACAGGCTTTCTTTGACTAACTGCTAGGGGACAAAGTCTGTCTGAACAAAATCTGCAAATGCACCTTTTTCCCCCTGGGAGTCACTCTCATCTGATTTTCAAAGGTAAATGCCCCAAATGTACGCTCCCCCGCACTACATGAAAAGAATCAGGGATAGATCGCAAAGTAAACTATGTTAAGCTAGTAAGACAGCACCGACATGATTAAAAAAACAGTGTGACACACGGCTCATCGGTTTATCCATGTAAATCATGTTTTGGAAGAGAACTGGAGGATTAAGTTGTCAAGAGCAGGTAGCTCTGGGCGGAAGGGGAGGGGACTCGGGCCGCAGACAGGCCACATCATGTGTGATGCGACGGAGGGCCATGAGCAGCCCACTCCCATACTCCTGAGGTTTACAAAACATGTGTGCTCCAGAGCTGTGGTATTCCAGGACCAGAGACACACACAAGGATGGGGAACAAACTCCTCTGATAATAAACTGAGTATCTATGATTGTCAGTGTCCTTCACATCCTGAGCCCTGGAGGGGAAATTAGCTGGGCTGGACCCGGAGGTCCAATCCCTGCTTGCAGAGAGGATTAACAAAAATTCTCTTCAGCTGCTCATTTCTTTCTGACATATACCCAGGAAGAAAAATTAATTTGAAAGACTCATTTCTTCTCTGAACATCAGAGTGACACACGAACTATTACCAGGGGAATTTCTCCTCAGGTAGACAGTAATGAGAAGAAAAAGAGAAAGGCTCCAGAAGACCAAGTACATACCTCTAACAGGTAAGGCTTCCCTTCAGACAGGAACAACAAGGCCTCTACTTCCTCGTGGAGGGGCAGCAGAGGGCTGGAGGGGGCGACGCTAATGGGCGGCCGTTGTTTGAACATTCCAGGAGCTTTAGGAGACCAAAGAAACCAAGCCTGTCTCAGATGGTGTTATTTCAAGAGAGAGACACCTACAAGGTGAAGCGGTTCTCTTGAGATGCACACACAGGGCGGCTCGGTACTTAAGAGCCCGTTCCCTCATGGCCTCGTGGGGGAAGCTGGGCACGCAGACAGGAGGAAATGTGTACCCGCTTCTCACAGTGTATGTCAGAGTTGTCAGTGTGACAATTTAGACCTCCCAAGACAATCTTTCAAAGAAGAAAAAGTATATATAGTGTATGAAAGAAAATGCCCAAACGCCTGTGAAGAGATGCCGACGACACACCCATTGCTCTAACAACTGCCCTCACAGACCGGCCACCACCACCCATGCTAGGCAGAACTGACCCACAGGGAGGGGGTGAGCTGCCCCACGTGCTAGCAAACAAGGACTCGAACTCTTCCTTTCACAAACCTGGCTGCACTCATGAGTCAGGTAGGCAGCCTTGTCTTTCTCAGGCTCAGGAGTCAGAGTGAAGAATGCATACTGCCTCCCAGCCCGAAGGCTCCCCAGCCCTTAGAGAGTGAGGACCCATTTCCAGAGCAAAGCAGTGCTCTGGGATTTCTCGGACATCTTCCCGGTCAGGCCCCATGCACGCCTGCCACAGCTGCCAGCGGTCAGAGGCCTGCCTCACACACTGCGGCCTGTGCCGCTGGCCGGCTGCGGCCTGTGCGAGCCATGAGCTTGGCCGTGCTCTCGCTTCCCTGTCTGTGGAGGGGGACCACGGCTCATAGGCTGGTGAAGGGGATTACACACAGAGCCCAGAGCTCCATGGAAAGGCACAGCACACAGAAAACTCTGGATACTTCTCAGCTGCCTGTTGTATTGTTATTGTTACTGCTGTTGCTGTTCTGACAAGGCCTCGGAACAGTAAAAAACGTGCTATGCATGTAGATTAGGACACTGGATAAGCAGAGAGGTAACATGTTTTGGCTGCACGAAATAAGGACTGAGCTGCTGGCTCTGGGGGACAAAAATGGAAAGGCACCTACTATATCTTGCTTTCAAACACGTTTCAATGACATAAGCTACATCTGAATCCTCTTCAGCTTTACAAAGTTCTTAAATATTTTATCTGATTAATCCTCATTACACCTGGGGAATTATGTTTTTAATATTTCCATTTCATGCTGAGGATCAGGAAGGTCAGGTGGCTTGGTCAAGTTCACATTGCTAGGACACTCCAACCCACACTTGGCTATTTTCCACACTAGATTAGCCATGCCAGGTATGGCGATGAATGAACTCTAAATCAGCCTCTAATCCCACAGTGTATCTTTAAATATTTTTAAGTATTTTTAAATATTTTATAAATGTTTTTTTAAACCTGTATACCCTGTCCCCAAATAAATGATTTGACTTTCTCTTGCAATGAACTAAAAAAACAGACTGAAATTTAAATGCATTAAATTTTACATTTAATTAATGCAAATTAATTATTAATGCATTAAAACAAAAAATTTTAAGTATCCTCAAATATCAAATAGCCAAATGGGAAGTAATATTCATTTAACTGCTAACATTATTAGTCTTCATGCATTCTTGACAAATTCACTGCCTTCATTTTTCTGCTGGATAATGACATGTGAAAGCTCACCAACGTTCCTTTGGGAAGAGACATCTGAATGCAAAACCAGTAACGCCACTGTATTATGAAGATTCCCAAATTCTCGTGCTTGTGCCGAACTCCACCGACGAATCTGCCAACAGAGAAAATAGACTGGACATTAATGTTTTGGTCAGAAATAATATGAAAAGGAAGGGAAAGGATGGGCTGGCTCATGCTATTTTGAGCCGTGATTCTTTCTCAATGTCTGATAGTAGAAGAGATCAAAATAGAAGAAACTCATGGATTTTAAGCTAGCTACAGAGTGTTTTTTTCCTGCAGACACATTAACTTGTGTTCTAAAATACTTCCATTTCTGTATTCAATCTAGGTACTGAATGCTTCTGACGTGCTGGGTAACTTTGCTGTACCACAGTGTAACAGGGAAAAGCCGGGAGGCTGGGGAGCTGGTGCCTGGGCGCCCCTGTGATAGTAACCATGCCAGGTGGATGTTGGTAACAGCACCTGGTCTCTCCAGGCACCGGCAGAGATGACCCACCTGCCCACTTCCTGGCTTTGAGGACCCAATGAAACATGAAAAGCGAGAATCTTTTCCACGTTACGTGTGCTTCACAAAGGTAAAACAATATGGAGTATATAACACTATTAATGCCATTAAATCTTCTTTAAATTATGATCAGTGTCAATCAACCGCCAGTGTCACCGAGTCCCAGAGCAGAAAGAGCGTGCAGTGAACAAAGACACTGTGAACTGCAACGTCCTACCAGCGCAGAGAGCATGCCGTGGCAGCAGCACTTGGTAACGCTGGAGAGGGCAACAGGCAGCACGACAGGAGGCTGAGGGGAGCCCCGGGCAGCAAGGCTGTGTCCCCTCATCGAGAAAGGAACATGGGCCCATGCCATGCGTTACAGAGAGGGGAAAGCAGAGCTGGATCTGAGTCCCTGCTCCACGACACTTCAGCTCTGTGACCTGGCACAAGTCACTTCACTTCTCTGAGCTCTGATGCTTGCCTGGGATTGGGGAGGCAAATGCTTATCTTACTGAACGACAGCAGGCACATGTGTAAAGTAACCAGCGTGCCTGGTGCCTAAGGGGCTCCATAGGCAGCGTGTGCCATCAGTGCACTGTCACCCTTTTCACAGTTCAATCACCCTGTTCACACTTCTGTTCACAAACAGAAGACACAAAGTGACGGGAAAAACACGCCAGCACAGGAACTCCATGCTGGAGAGCCATCCTGGGATGCAGCTAGCCCCACGGCCACAGACAACCTCCTTCTTGTGCTCTGGCCGTGGCGCTGTGTGTGCGACAGGCCCCAGGAGGCCGCACCGCTCTGCCTTGCAGCCCATCCTGCCCTGTTACGGGCTCCCCCACACCAGCCACCTCCGCTAGAACAGCGCTGCGTGCACTCCCCAAGGGCAGGTAGAGACCCCTGTGCCTCTCTTTCCCAAAGGCCTATGCAAGCCCCTGCTCAGAGTCCATCTTTCCTCCCCGGACACTTTTTGACTGATAGTCTCATTAGTCATTTCCGTGGTATCATCAGACTAACTTCGACTAGGAGGCTGTAAAAACCACCAAAGTCTGAAGAACTTTATAAGCCACGTAGCACTGGCACCTGGACTCTTAGGATGAAGTATGTTCACTGGCACAAAGAGAAACAACGAGGCAACAAAACCGTGGCCGTCGCATGGGGCCATGGAGCAGCCGTGCTACCTGATTGTTCTGCCGGTTGGCCCCGAGGAGGAAGCTGGTCATGTGTCGCAGAGCAGAATGCCTCAGAAGAAGATCCCCAGCCCGGATACCTTGCTGTCACAAAGATATCGACAAGGACAAGTTACAGATCTATCAGACAAAAATTTGTATTAAAAACACAGTTAAATGAGAAGTTTTAAGGGGTCAGTAAGTTTTTAAATGCTGTAATTTACATACAGAAAGTACATGTTAAAATTTTGGAGTTTCAACAGCCTCACACTGCTTCACAGCAGGTGCCACACACGCACTGAGGCCCCAGCTCTGTGCAGCCTCCCGCTGCCTGCGGTAACTAAGCTACTGTTCCAGAACTCTGGCAAGGCACACTACCCACAAATTAAGATTTTTAAGAAGAAACCCTCATGCGACCACATCTTTAAATCCAGTACTGACCAGTACAAATTTTTTCCATGTATAAAAAATTCCTTTAGACTAGAAATCTGCTATATTAGGAAGAGCTACTGGAGAAAAACCACTCACCTTTTGTACAAAAGTGTTGAATAGGAAAAAGTACTGAGCACAGTTTTTACAGTTTTCCGGGACATCTTTATCCAACAGAGCAAGTAGTACCTCCAGTAACTGATGAAGGCTTTTTAACTGGTTAGAAGAAAGATGAAATCACGTAAAGAAAAAGAATGTAAGGCAGGCATTTGTAACAGGGTTAATCGGAAGTGAATCACCGTAAGAACAAAAGTCAAGTCTGATTGATACAATCCAGTCTCCGATTCAGATGGATTTATGCTTTGGAGAGCAAAAACAGAATCATCGCTTTTATCTTCCAGGGAAAGACTGGTACTGTAGAAACAGTTAAGAGGACAGCCTAGTCTTGTTTTCTAGATTTCAGACTCAAGGGCAGACTCTATGGCTAATGGTCACACTTTCTGCAGACCCAATTTCTGTGTCTTAAAAGAAAGCAGGGGGTTTAGAGGAAACACTTCTGAACCCCTCCCTCCGCTACACTACTTCTTCACATAATCACAGATGCAAAGAATAAAAAACACAGACACAGGCATAGGGGCCAGAAATCAAGCCAATGGAGCAAATGGAGAGCAACAGCCTGACAGAATGACAACGGTAATATCAACTCAACCGTGAACTTACTTGAAAGCCCGCTGACGCCTCATGGAAAGCTTTGAAAAACATTTTATTTGTTTAGAAACCACTTTGGTTATCACAGCGCCTCTTCTTTCCCTCCCGCCCCAACTGGTTTTGGACAAGTCCCTAGAAATTCATCTGTGGCGGGAGAAGCAAGACCAGCTTATTACTCTGGTTAGTCCATCTCCCCTGAAGATGGTGTTCACAGGCTTCCGAAACAGTCCCATCCGTCCTGCCACACTCATTATAAAGACAGCAAAACCCACGTTTATATAGCACCTCGTTTTCAAAGTACTTTACAATATAAAGTGGGTGGCCAGAGGCACAATTTCCATGATGGGGGGAAAAGAGTCATAAAATACATCAGCTGGAAAGCAGACAGAATTCACTGAGGCAATGGCTCGCATGCTTCTGTCCTCCACCACTCCCTTCCCTTTCTATCACCTGTGCTCTTGCCTCTAGAGGTTGGTGGACTACCATGCCATAGCCTGAACCCATCTCTAGGGAGACTGCACTAATTCTGCTTTTATCCTCTGTTTGGGTTGGCACGTGGGAGGAAGGAGGACAGTTAGAGGCCCTTATGTTAAATATTTTAGAAAAGCTCCATGGGGATTTTTCAGAGCAATGGTATCCAAACTGTCCTAAGTGGCTCCCAGTGACCAATTTTACATATTCTGCATCCAGGTAAGCTGAAGTTTGAAAAATGGTCCTGCTGTTTAAGCTGATTGAAAACCAGTGCCTTAGACCAAACGTCAGCATCTTTACAATTCCTGGAATTGAGACACCGACTTCTTCTAGGTCCTCTCTAAAGGGCGTATTTGACCTCCTTGTTCACTCTGGGCTGAGCAAACCTCCTGTGGTTGTCTAGTCTAACAGTGACTGCTGGGCTGGGCAATGCTGACGGGTGCTGGCTACTGTGACTGGGTTAGCATCTTTTTTTAAGGGCTTGCTCAAGGTTGAACAGCAGAGTAACACCAGGATCTGAAGCAATTCCTAGAATTTGCATTTAGTTCACTGAGACACACTGCCTCCAGCCAAGGTCTACAAGGAGCCAATCAGATCTGCAAATAACATTTTTCAAAGTTTTCCATGTAGTGTCAGCTGTTTGAAACAGCAAACTTGGGAAGAAGTGCTATATTGTTAGGACTTAATAACAGATTGAATAATCAGACTTACAGTATATGTCATTTATTTCCCTAAGACTTAAATTTCAGGGGATTGAGGATAGTAATAAATACCATGGTTTATTTTCACATGTGTGGAACTGTGAATCAGAAAATAAACTACAGAAAATAGAATTAGGAAGAAGAAATCCAGAAGAACAGGAACAAAGCCTAGGGAGTAAGAGAGATCGATGAAGAAACTATCTTGGCAGCTGCTCCTGGATGGACGGCACTATTTGGTTTGGCTGCCAACTGATGGATCTGTATCATGCAAATAGCTTAGTAGCAAAGAGACAAAGCCAAGTGAGGCTCAAAATGCCTACTGGGCTAGCCCAGAGTCTCTAGACTGACGTTAATCTCAGTTCAGTGAAATCTAACACAGACTCTTTATAGAAGACTCTGAAAAAGCAGTGCTCTAGAAAATCCTGAAGCAGACCAGAGCAGACCTAACTTCCTAGCCTATCCTGACTCCTGGGATAGGAGGCGGCAAGGACAACGTGCCTTCTACCCTGGCATTTACCAGAAAGGCAGTCCACGGGAGGTGCATTTTGGGTGGCAAAATTATCCTAGGTGCTCTCTCTTATTATATAATATGCAATTCAAAATACTTGGTAGGAACAGAATATATAAATAACATCCAAGAAATGAGACCGACCTTATCCTGATAAAACAAGGCACTGTCTAGGGTTTTCTCCAGAATGGTGGCCACAGCAACTCGCACTTCTCTCACACTGCACTCCAGCAAGAAAATCCTAAAATACAGAGACAGAAAAGATGCACGCTGAGAAAGCAAAATGGATTTCTATAAACCAGCTTCCCATGACCAGGCCCACCTACTATTCAAGACACAAAATCCCTCCAAGACTTTGAGTCAAGCTTCCTGAGAGCTTTGGGACACACTCACAGGCTACTATGATGGAGGGAGAAGGCCAAACAGGAAAATCCAGACCCTGGGACCCTGAAAAGCAGATTTTCCCCCTTTTCCTAAAATGAGCATCTGTATAAATCTAATGGGGGTAACCAGATAAATGGATGTAAAGAGATGAAAGCAAAGAACCTAAAATGTAACAAATTCTGTTCACTCTGTGTCTCTCCCAGGGGAACCCTACCTTCCCTTTGAATTTCTCAGAGTAAGATACTAAAGCTTGCAGTCAAGTGAGCCCTTCCTACTCTACCCATGCACCAATATTTCTACCCTTTCCCTTTGCTCTCCCTCCCCAGGCCTAAACCTTAACCAAGCATTTGCAGCCCAAGAGGTCCCACTTTCCTCCTTTCTTCATCTATGACGGTGATGATCACAGCAGTCAAGGCTGATCAGGTGCTTCCATGATCTCCAGCACTGCACACAAACTACTGCGATCCTTTACACACCCGCCCAGCAGGGAGAGGAGTCACTGGGAGAGGAGCCATGCAGGAGTGGAGTGGAGTGGAGGGGAGCAGAGTGGTGGGGGAGGTGCCTCCTATGCAGAGGGGCGTGGTCAGGCTGGAGAGGGGTGTGGTCAGGCAGGAGCGCTGCTCTGGGGGCATGTGGGGTGGGAGTGCCCCCTGAGCCTTCTCCACAGTCAGCCTTTCTTGTTCCCTTCCTAGGCTCACCTGGACCTGATAACCCACACTGTTATAGGAAAGTGAAAACCCACCTCACTTTTCGCCCATTTCTTGACAGAAAGTTCTCATTATTCTGCATGAAAGATTTAAATACAGCCGAGTTTTGATGACCATGTCCTCCAGATGCCAGCAGCAAGGTGTGCTGGTCCCCTTTTGAGGGCAGCACTGGCATTTCCTTCCTGCCCTCTGCGGAGTACGCGGAGAGTGGAGCTGAGATCACTCTGCTTGCTGCTCAGTCCCCGTAACCACTAATGCTACCGATTAGCGACCCAATTTGCACCAGACTGACAAGGCTGTGTTCAAAATCCCCTAAGACTCTAGGGACAATCACAAGAAAGATAGAGGTAACAAGTGCGCCTGGAATACTTGCTCTAGAGGCTTGATTCAGGTACAATTCTTTCAGAGACTATCTCCAGGGGCTGTTCTACATTTCCTATCACAGACACTCGGAGGCACTATGGGAACGCAGACAATTCCAGATTGGGGGGAGTTCTACATGGCAAATGACCAGTCTGCCCCTCAAAAACATGGCATGACAAAAAAGGAGGTGGTAGAGGAAAGGAACAATTACAGATTACAGAAGTCTTAAGAGACATATACAAACAATGCTACACGTGGAGCTTGTCTGGATCCTGATGTGTACATACGCAGTGCTAAAGTGAACTTTTTGAGATACCTGCGGAAATCTGAATATGGTTTAGGATGATATGAAAGAAATATTTTTGTTTAGTATGATCATGGTAGAGTGCTTAGTTAAAAAAAAACCTGCCTTTAGAGACATATGCAAGAAGATTTATAGTGAAATTATATGATGTCTGAGACTTACTTTACAATACTTGAGGGGGAAAAGGGGCACCCAGGTGGCTCAGTTGACTGAGCATCCAAATCTTGATTTTGGCTCAGGTCATGATCTCAGGGTTGTGGGACTGAGCCCCCTGGTAAGCTCTGCACTCAGTGGGGGGAATCTGCTTGGGATTCTCACTCCCCCTCTCCCTCTGTTGCCCCCCAACCCCTGACTCTCTCGCACAAATGTGCTCTCTCTCAAATAAATAAATCTTAAAAAAAAAAAAAAAAAAGTAGGGGCGCCTGGGTGGCTCAGTGGGTTAAAGCCTCTGCCTTCGGCTCAGGTCATGATCCCAGGGTCCTGGGATCGAGCCCCACATCGGGCTCTCTGCTCAGCAGGGATCCTGCTTCCTCCTTTCTCTGCCTGCCTCTCCGCCTACTTGTGATCTCTGTCAAATAAATAAATAAAATCTTTTTAAAAAAAAATGGTGCAAAAGCATTACAAGAAAAGTAAAATATTTGAGAGGGAAAAAAAAAAAAGCAGGCCTATGAGTGAGTGGTGGGCACTGGGAGGGGCAACAAGGTGGGCAAAGTGCTAGTAACCTGACCTGGGAGGAGGTAGAAAACAGGGTTCTCATTCTGGCTACTTGGCTGTATGTTTAAACCTCTTTCACAATAAAAACTTTTTAAAAGATGTAAGATATTTTTTCTTCAGTAGTTTTAATTTCTTCAGATAACTTTTTAAGCAATACTTAGTACTAATTCAAATTTTTACAATTATGGTTACATTTAAGCATTGCCTAAAAAAAGGACTACACTGAGAGGCTCTAATCCAAGAGCACTCCCTTCACATGGTTACTTCAGTAGTAATGATGATAACCTAAGCTATCTTAAAAATTGTAAAGAATTAATTAATTATAAAATTTTATATAAAATCAAGATGATGATGACAAACTGACGGTGATTAAGAGATAAAAATATAATAAACTCTCTCAGGAAGGATTCAAATTGGTAATTCATTGGGATTCTTAACCATGAGGAATGCTAAGAAACCAAATATAGTCCCAAAGGAGTCACCAAGTTCCTCTGGAGATACTTAAAGGCAAGTCTAGTTGTTATAAGGGAATAAACTAAATATTTGCCCTACTTCCCACTATTGGAAAGAGACTGGAATTACACTAATGGGGGAAAGGTTGCCTTTTGATGCAAACTCTTAAGGGACAGGCACACAGAACACTTCAGAGACATACTGCTTGCTCTCTTTGAATGATAAAGAGATACACATGATACGATATACACTCACACACAAACGTTTGAGCGCTTACTATGTGCCAGGCTCTTTGTGTACAAAAGGAAAACCAAGCAGACTTAGCTTCTGCCCTCAAGAAGCCAGCGTTTAGTGAGGGGACAGGCAAAAAGCACAGCAGACTTAACTGCGCAGGCTGGCTTTAGAGGAGACTGTCAGGAGGGGACAGCCTCTCTGACATCTGAAGGATAAGGAAGGGCTTACTATATACAGGACTGGCTGGGAGACTGTTCCAGATAGAGGGAGTAAAGGTACAAGGGTCTTTAGGCAAGAAAACAAAGCTTAGTGTGTTTAAAGTATCAACAAGCCCATGTGAAGAAAGTGAAACAAGACCATATTCAAGGCCTTGTCGGTTACGGTAGAGACTGTGGGTTTTATTAGCAGTGTGACAGGGATCCATTGAAGAGTTTTCAAGCAGAGAAGTAATGTGATCCAGTTTGTTAAAAAACAAAACAAACCACTTTTGTTGCTGTTATGAGGTAGATTAGAGAAAGAAATGGAGAGTTAAAATAGGCAAATGAGTGTCTGGAGCTCAGTCCTAGAGATGAGAGGAACATGGGACCAAGAGTTTCGATTAGCTCTCTAACGTGGAACCAAACTGTGAGCTCCCTGTGGAAGTGGCCTGTATTTGACTTCCCTGTTCTGCAAGTTGAGAGATACCAGAACGTATCTACAGCTGATGGAAGTACTTGATAGAAAATGCTACAAGATAAAGATGCAGGAATGACAACTGATAAAGGGTTTGCTTATGTAGCGATTCTCTTGGAGGAGAGAGGACACTTCCTCCAGAGTAACAGGAGGAAGAGATGAGAACAGGCTCTGATGCACCAGGCCTAAAGGTCTGCTCATCTGTGACTCATACCTTCTCCGTGAAGTCTGAGGCAAGGTCCTTAACTGGAGGTGGGGTGTGCTGGCATGGCAGGCGAGAGGGGTGAGGAGGTAGAGCGGGGGCAGGGTGAAGGAGGAGCCTAATGGGGACAAAGGACACTGAGATCATGGGTGCCCCTACACGAATGCTGAACTTGTCAAGGACGAGAGAGGCCGACCTGCCAAGGATGACTGGGAGTAGGGTGTAAACATCCATAGTGACTGAGCATCTTGACTTTTTGCCAGAAAAAGCAAATTATTTTTTATTATAGGTATGTAGATAAATTTACTACCATAGGTACTACAGTATCAGTAAGTTTTTGAAAAATAATATTTTTGCCAGAATCCAAACACTGACAATATTGTGGTACTGTTGTGTAGTAACGGAGGATCGTTAACCTCCCCTCCCTGCCATTGGAGTGTGAGTCCCTGAGGGAGGGGACACACGTTCGGAATCTCTTGGGCCGCAGCAGGAGTTCAGGCCATGCTTGCCTGTGAGCCTGTGGTTAAGTGTACACATGCTCTCCTCGCACGCAATGAGCTTATAGTCCAAAGGAGAAGGTTTTCGAAAGAATGATTTTAGAGTGACCTGAAAAATTTCCTCACACTTCTAGAGAAAACAGTTCAAAACTGACTCCAATCCGAAAAGTAATTTCAAATACAAATAAAAACAATTATAAGAAACATCAGCTCTAAGTCACCAGAAGAGATAGAGATTTCTTTTAATTAATTAAAAGATCTTGACACTTACTTTATTAATTCTCGCCCTTCAGAACTAATAAAATATTCGACTAGCCACTGACAAGCATCAAAACTTTTGGAAAGTAATGCTTCAATAGTGGCAATCCATTCTTCAGTATCGACCCTTTAAAAAAGCAAAGACAGACACGTAAGGAGCACGGCCCCAGCGAATAAGCCTGTGGAGTGTCACTGTTCCAGGGAGGTGGGGTACAGGGTAAACTGAACACCCGATGGCCACTGACTAACATGGATCCGCGGGGCCCACAAGCCAGGGCTCTGAGTTCTTTCCCTTCTCCTGCCTCACCTCCCCACAAAAGAATGTGAAGAAGCTCAAGTCTTAGACTTTAACTTTTATCTTCCCCATCTTCTTCAAACAACTGCAATCAGGAAAACTGCCTGACTGTGGCATTTTGTGTTGCTTAACTAAGTTATAAGTGTAAAATGACCACTTTCAGAATAGGTACTACATCAACATTTTTATACTTCATTGTTATAATCATTAATATCCTACCTCATGGAATAAAAACATCTGGGGAGACAAAGAGGTGTCACGACTATACTACCCGGGACTTCCCGTAACACCCCCTACATTCTCTCATGCCCCAAAATGGTGAATATAACCAAGATGAAAATAGTCTGCAATGCATAGACATTGGCGTGAGTCAATTTCACAACAGAAGTAATGACATTTCCTTAGTCCTATGCCAGACGTTAAAAGAGAAAGGAACATATGATGTCTTCTTTTCCAATCAAATAGTAAAGATCAATGTCATTTAATACAACTTTTTACACCTAAAAATGAAGTTGCTATTCTATTCGTTTCTTCTCAAGTGTCTCTTGACTGTAAAGTCTTTCCCTAAGCCCCTCACCTCTGGCGAAGTTCCCCGCAGTAGGCTCGCTGAGCTGTCCCTGCCTTCCTCACCCCGAGTCTCTGCCTGCTCTGGGCTCCTGCTCTAGCCAGGGCGCAGCCACTCACCCGTCACCCACTTACTCACACAGCACCTCTCAACCCGCAACCTACAATGCGTCGGGCACCTTTCTGGTGCTGAAGACAGAAACCGTTCAAGAACCCTCCACCATCTCCCGCTGAACACAGTCCCAACTCCCCTTTGTGGTAATCGGGACCCTCAATGGATTCATCCAAACCCCACATCTGACCTCACTTCCAATGAGTTCCTACATGTGTGAGCAAAACACTAGTCATTCACGGTTCTTTAGGCAAATCTTGTTCATTTCTCAGATTTTCCCCTTTCACCCAGACTGGTCCCTCTGTTTCTGTTTTCACCTTTCAAAATCCTGACACTGTCACTCTCTTTGACACCTACCCCAATACCCATCTGGATATGATTTTGCCCAATTCCTGAAGATGTCTAGCATTTATGCCTTGCCTTTTCCGCTTTATCTATCCTTCCTATGAGATTAGAAATTCCTTCAAGATAGGAACCATGCCTTAATCACCTAACTCTATCAGGTAGGTGCCTTCACAATGCTCTGAATTCATAAATTCTATTTTAATTGAATTCATTGGTGCCTTTTGCCACAACAGACTATCAAAACATATCATTTCTCACCTGAGTTTTTTCTTTGTCCGTAGGTAAGTTTGAAAAAGGAACTGAATAGCAAGCTGTAAGCTCACCTTTGCCATGCAAGGATAATATGGATGCTTTAATTTAGTCTGAGAGAGAGGGAGAAAAGAGAGGCTATTTTTCACTGATGTTTTATTGATTACTAAATGCTATGAGTTGAATAATGATACATAATTAATATCACTAAGAAAAATCTAGCCAGCTTACTATAGAAAGTGTCCCATTTAAATTTTTTAAAAGTGTAAGAAAAGACATCCTCTTCATTTCTTTTATGAAGCCCTCTCAAAATAGAGACTTTAGGCCATGGACATGTTATAGGTAACCTGTCAGCAGCTAAGAAACTTCCCCCTTACTGGCAAATTGTAATCATGGTACTCAAGAAACAGAAGTACTTGGAAGTTTATCTTGAGTCTGGTAAAGTCTGATGACAAATAGGACAAATTGATGTCCACAAAGCCCAACATTCATTGACCTCATCTTGTGGCTATTCTCAAATTCTTTACAAAACTGAAGAGCACTTGAAAAAGCCAGAATGTGGAAACCCGCACCCATTCACAATCTGCAGGACACATTCTGAGCACTGCCTGTATTTTAACATCACCCCAGAAGTGACATATTTGTGCAAACATTCTGGGCCTCTAATCTGAGGGGGAGGATGAGTCACTGAATGCTTGAGCTGACAGTTAACTAGGCTCCTTTCTTAGTCCTCTACTAAGAAGCCAACTAGTACTTACAGCATTCAATGATGCTAAAGACAAAACAAAACTGAAATAATCACTACTGTACACATCTCTATTCTTCATAAACTTGAGGTTTTCATCTCTCACCATCTACAAAAGAAAATTAGTAATTATTTTTAAGAAACAGGGCAAAATGTGTGGAAGACATTTTTGTTGATATGTTAGGTAAAAAAGGGTTTTTTAAAAATATTAGGTTAGAAGGGTTCACAAGAACCCTTTTCTTGAGCTTTGAAATTTTAAACAGGAGAGAGGAAAATCTTCCTTTCAACTGTAAGAAGCTGAAATAAGGTAAATTATTCTTTATCAAACCAAACTCTTCTGGGAAATTTCAGAAAACCACCATGTAAAGGACAAGTGAATTCAAACCTGCTATTTTGGGTTGAGGGGCAAACAGCTTTTCCAAGTACAACTAACTCAATGTTTTCCTTACATTGGAGAGCTTAATTCTTCCTCTTTAAACAAAAAACTCCATACTTTTCTTAAATTCTTTGGTTCTGGTTACTCAGCTTTTGATTACTTAGTGTACAAAGACTTGACTGGATAGTTGTACAGTGCTGAATTTAAATCCTGGCTCTGTGACACTGGCAGGTCACTTCTCCTTTTCTGAGCTTTTTCCCTCTTAAAAAATGAGTGTAAAACCCACTACTCCACAAGAATGTTTTAAGAATTAAGAATTTGTTTACAGCATGCAGCAGAGTAGATATTCAATAACTGATGGTCATCACTGTCACAACAGTTTTCCCCAAAGGAATGAACCCTATATTTCAGCCGTGTGTGTCTTTAGTGCTCACGCCCTTCCACGTGTCTATCTGTGACACCCTCCAGTCATACAGCAGGCTGGTGATAGTGCCGGCCACCTCGAGTCTGTGGTCACCTCTGTGACCTGGTATAAGACACTTGTGGCACAAGGTGGTTAGGACAAGGCACTTGAGATCCAACCAAGTCCACGAGGAGGCCAGCAGGAACACATTTGGACCTCTGAGGTGGATTTTGACTTTTATCTGAAATTTTCTCCTTTAGAATTTTCGATATGGTTCTTACCTGGTATATTCGCACAGGCATTTTCTCCACAAACAGTCCTTTCTTCTCGCCTTTTTTAACCAGCTTGGTTAGAATAGAGAGCCGGTCATTGTTAGGCCTGTGGGGCCGGGGAGAGGACTGCGGTGAAATCTCTGGAGAAGATGGCGCAGACCTAAGGATGGAATCAGAAAACGGTCTGGTGTAAAGCCGACAGACTTATGTAACAAGGCACTAGACTTGGCAATAAACCGCATACTTTCCAGATCCAATATAGGAAAATGCAAATTCATAGATAACAGGACCTTAAAAAAACCAGCAACGCTGGCAGTGCTAGCCAAGTGCAACACTTTGGACATAAAGCACACCCAATAATTGCTGAGATTAGAAAAAAATGGCAATTCTAGAATGAAATCATTTATATACATGTTTCTAAATACCAAGTAACTTCTTGCTAAGGAATCATAAACAGGTGGCAATAAGAAAAGGGGTAGAGGTATTTACTTACTTTCTTTTTAGAGTTTCTCTCTAGCTTGTTTAACGAATTACTTTTAAATGCCAAACAGTATACTCAGGATTGTAATGACTGCCTGCTGAAATGGTGCAGTGAATTACGTGGAAGAGAAACTCACAGAGAGAGATCCTCAGCTTCCTGCCGGACGACGCTGACCCGGCTTTTCTTTGGTAAAACTGGGGAGTTCTGATCAGAGACCCTTTGGTAAAAGAGCATATAGGCATTCCAATATCTTCGGCGTACGTCAGTATATGGGTTTGCTTTATAACAAGATAGGAAGAAATCTTTGTAAATAAAAAATGTTTTCTTGTCTTCATAATTTAAAATAAGGGACCTATAAATAAAGCAAATACTTACAAAATTTAAAAGCAAAATGTAAGTAAAATGTCTTTTTACCAGTAATACTATTTAGAATCATTTGAAAGGTGATATAGAGGAATAGGAAGAAAGCTGTATGGTAATGGGGTAAAGAAGGTAAACATTCCTAGGCAAGTCTAAATTTAACCAAAAGGCAGATTAACATTTAAAAATAAATTCTGTGACATAGGATGGGATTATAATTGGCCTCACTTAACCAATTCTGTATAGGACAGCCAAATCTAGGTAAGTTTTGGCAACAATACTATCTTTAACCATTAACTATCTGTAGCCAAAGGTAACTACTTTAGACAAAGGACTACCTTGGTATGGTATCAAAATCTAAAATAGTGGATATAATACGGGTAAAATTTTTTTTAAAATTTTAATTGAAGTGTAGTTGACATATACTATTAGTTTCAGGTGTATAACATAATGATTTGACAATCAGGTACATTATGAAATGCTCCCCACAGTAAGTGTCATTACCATCTGTAGCCACACAACCTTATTACAGTATTATTGACTATACTTCCTATGCTTACTTTCCATCCTTTTTACTTGCTTATTTTCTAACTAGAAGTCTGTTCCTCTTAAGTCCCTTCACCTATTTCCCCTGTTCTCCTCTAACCCAAACACAGAAATTTTTAAATGCCCCTAGAGTACTACAAAATCAGGTTTCAGAAACATTAACGTCTCTAAAAAAGGTCTTCCCCTCACCCCCAAGTAGCAAATTCTGATTGGATTCTCTGAGGTCCTTTTCCTCATAGTCTTTCTTCTGGGGGTGGTGGCTGGAGAGAGAAAGACTTTTGCCATACTGCATAAACACGGTTTTAAAACCCAGGTGTTCGGGATGTCTTCTGTAATTAATTGTGCCTCTATGTAAGTGAAAAGGAAATTTGAGAATTTTAATGGACAACTACTTCTGAAATGATTTTTAAGGTTGAAATTTTGCATTCATTAGTTACTCTCTGATACTTGTTTCTTCCTCTTAACTTACTCTATCACCTGTCCTCTGAGGGCTGTTGCAAGGAAATAGTTTCAAAACATTTTGTAAGCAGCCTGAGTATTTTCTCTCTGGCTATCAAGGAATTTGTGGATCTATATAGCTAGAACAATGGTACGCAAAAATGAAAGAATTACATTTTATGTTAAGAATACTACTTCCAATCTGACAGAAAACAGTAAGTTAAAAAAATAAAACTAAAGGGAAACATCCATTTGTAAATACTTACTTTGATCATAAACTTTTGGTCTATATTCTCCTCCAAAGCATTCATACTCCAGGGTCTCATCATTTAGGTCAAATTCCTCTATGACTGTATCATTAAACTTGTACCACTTTCCTTTTCCACACCCTCTGGAGCCCACAGAGGAAACAAACGTTATGAGATTAAAACCCAACATCTTCCTCCCCAGCCTTTATCTCTAAGTATTGTCTACACATACAGAGGATAACTACTATTAGAAAATACTCAAGAAAAAAACTTAAACTTCTAAAACAACTTTTCCAACTGAAGAGGTAAACAGTTACAGTACATTTTAAAAATCCAATATGAAATACACCAAAGAGCAATGCAATGTAGCTTCTCTACACTACACTCAGAGGCATGGATGGTAAGAGCAGGGCAGGGGGAGCAAAGGAGGGACAGAGGAGGGCAAGAGGAATGGAGAAGGGACAGGAATGCAGAGGAAGTGGAGGTAGGACTACTGGAAGGCAGGAGGAGGAAGTGGCTGAGACCCTCTTACCGCCTGTCCTTAATGAAGGAATAGTAGTGACCCGCATGTGCCTGTCCACTGTGGACAATGACACCGACAAGTTCATAGTTTTCAGTGAGGGCAACTTTTTTTCGTGGGGATCCTCCACCTCCCTGGTCCATACTTCGCCCATTTTCACCAACTTCAGAAGACGAATCTTGGCGAGCCATTCCTGAAACTGTGTAAGGCTCCATGTTTAGCATCCAGGGAAACTATTTAAAAGCAAAAAGACCACATTAGTGTTGATGAGTAACACAGACAGCAGTACCCCATTAAGTCAGATTCAAGTAAGAGGGCTGTTTTCCTAATTCTAGCTAGGCCCGCCTCCACACTCTGGCCAGGACAACTTCTAGAGAGGAGGGCTGTTCCCAGATCTGCCTGTCCAGTGGCAGTAGCTGCTTAAGACAAGGGGCCCTGTATGCCTCTGAATGCTGAGACCACAGCCTTTCACAGTAGAGATGGAAATTAAACATGTAAAAAGTAAATAGTGGAAAGGTGAGGTCATGGTTGTAAGGTATTTCGGGGGGAATGAAAAGAAGTTACCCTTATCTGTTCATCGTATTTAATGGAGCGTCCACTCTCCCAGTCAAATCCAAATCTCATTAGGTGAATTACCAAGACGCTAGGTAAAGACTTAATGCAGGTCCTTTTCACGGTTATTCTCTAAAGAAAAGCAAAATCCAATTATCTCCATGGAGGAAATAAAACAGCCAAATCATATAAAGGTCAGAGATTTCCATGGGCTTCTCCTGCCCAGGTAAAAACAGGTCACAACACAATTTAAGGGAAACAACACTAGAAGCTTAATATTGCCCTCACATAAAACACAAACGAATAACAAATTAATCTTGTTTTCTAAAAAAAGGCAAATGTAATACCTTTTCTTTACACTTCTCACAGTAATATGCATTACTGCCCTCTAGAACTTCTCCTCTAACAAACTGGTCCAAAGAAATTTCCAAGCTCTGACATGAAGTAACTCCAAGATTAAGAGCCATGAAAGCTTCCTCACGCTCATACCTGGTTAGGAAATCACAGGAAAAACATAAACAGTGGAATGTAAAGGTCTTGAAACAATCACAATACCTGAGACTGTACACAGAACTACATTCATAACCAGTGAAATTAATCACTGGTCATCAATTTTTCACGATGAGAAATTCCTTAAAAAATCATGATTTTCAGCAAAGAATTTTAGAAGTGGAAACCAGAGAAACTTAATTCAATAAACCACTTAGAGAGAGATCTGTAAGTCTCTCAACAATGCAAAATTCATGACATACCAGCAGCATCATTTAAAAAGGATGACGATCATGTGCTGTACTACTGTAGCCAACTGGCAATTTCCATGTTTTCACCTTAATACTGAAGCCTTTTTCTACTGCAAAAATATTTCCTCCGAGTTTAGTATCTGCATCAGGATAACCCAGGGAACACATACTTTTTTATTTTCTTTAATTTTATTTATTTATTTGATGGAGAGAGAGAGAGAGAGAGTGCGAGCAAGTGTGCGCACAAGCAGATAGAGTAGCAGGAAGAGGGAGAGGAGAAACAGGCTCCCTGCTCACCTGACACGGGGCTCGATCCCAGAACCCTGGGATCATGACCTGAGCCGAAGGCAGTTGTTTAACAAAATGAGCCAATTTTTCTGTTTGAGGATTTGTGACTTCCTGTGGAAATCCATGTACTGACAGATGAAACTTACAGTACTCTTAAAGCTCCACCTTAAATACATGAATACGGAAGCTTCTGCTTGCACCATGATTTGCTTAACACTAAGCATGAATCTGAATATTCTAGAAATTGGCTCAACTCAAACATGTCAGTAAATTGTTACAACAGCTTAAGAAATAAAAATACTATTAAAAAAGATCATAGTTGAAATTTTTAGATACTGTCACTTTAGTCAAGTAGAACATGGATGAAAATCAATAAAATACTACCAATTAAGAGGAAAAAACCCAAAAAATGAAGATGATCAGTTTTGATGTCCATGGTATCTTCACTAACCTGTGAGGACAGTCTTTACAGATCTTCTGATCAGAATAGATGCCCTGGAAAGTATTCTTAAAAATTTGGTCTCTCCCCATTTTCTGTTGGAATAAAGGGACAGAATTTTAGTTGATGCCCCTACAATTTATAGGTCGCTTACACAGAATTTTATCTAAGCCTAAGTTAAAGCGCAGATTTCAACTTAACAGCTAAAATACAGGGAGCCATGTTGCTAGCTTAAGCTGGGATCAAATGGGACGACTGGAAGCCACTGGCCCGACTCTCAGAACAGCCTAAGCTGTTGGTGAAGGAAGAGGAGACGGCCCAGTCCCTGCTGGTGACAAGAACAGCACTCAGTGGCGATTCTGAATCCTTTCCCCACACTGCCCTCAGTGACCACTGGGTTAGGAGCAACTCTCCCTAATCTTTTCTTCCTTCTTGTGGATAAAATGCTATATATTCCTAAATGATCTGAAAAAGGACAAGTAACCTGGGTCTCCTGCTTCACTGGGAGGTGCCCTGTAACTAGGGAAGCTGATCACACGTCGTGCTAGGTGGGGGCAGGAAGCTTTGGGCTCACACACCCCCACAGACAACTCTAATCTGGCCCTCTGTCAGATTCAGACTGCAGAGCACGGGCTGGTGGGTCCCCAGTGAGGGCAGCATGCCTGAAGCCAGGCTACCTTGGGGCACCCCCAGTGGTTACTCCGGAGTATGAGTTAAGAGCTCCACACCTCACCAAGCATTGGATGAATGAAGAAAAGAAGTCTAGTCTCTTTTGATGTTCAAACCCCGCCAGAAGAACTGACTCACATCTGTGGTATTAAAGATGACCAGATTCTGACTGGCCAGTTTCACAGTAATGCCCATCCTGCCACACCGCTCTCGTATTAGAGTCTGAGGGAGTCAGCAAGAAAGTGACATTTTTTTCCTACCTTGAGATATTCGTCCATCTGATCAATAAGACTAGTGAAGAATTCATATGCATCCTGCTGTTCTCTCACATAAAGTTCTTTGTTCCACATCTTGAAAATCTATGCAACAAGAATTAAATACATCGTTAAAGGAAAAGTTAGCAATATCTGAACATGGTAGAACACAAATGTGAGAGAGCACTTGAGCGCTTCTAAAAACCAAGTTCCCTATTAGGGCAGTAGACACTTTCACTGAAGTATGATAAGCTTGTGTTTGGCTACTTAGGCTTGCTCTTGGCCCCCGTGTTACTGTCACAAGTTTGTGAGGCCACACAGGGTGGGATCTGAGGCCACGGAACAGAGTTTCCGTCTTAGAACTATCTGAACCACAGGGGAAGATACCAGGTACTCCTCCTGTGAAACAGAGTAATGTCCTTCATTTAGGGCATTAGTGAAATTGGGATAATTTGAACAAATACTCCCAAAAGCCAAAATTAGAATCATGAGAAATATTCAAAATCATTAAGATCAGCAGATCCCTAAAATTATAAATGACTCTTTTCAATCTTCTAATCATTTGAAATCAAGCCTCAATCTTAAGCAGAATGGTGTAGCCCATTCTTCTGTAGGTTCCTGGCAGTGGGATCAGTCTAGAACCAATAAAGACAGAAACAATTACCGCCAGATCCAAGGATCCAGTATCTTGAAATCTAGAGTTAACTGGGTGACATACCTTCCAGAAATTCTCAGGTACGTAATACTGCAGCTTGCTTTCCATCAGATGCCCAAAGAGAGACTGCACCTGGTAGAACACGCTGTCGTCTGGATTGTCTGTGTCATCATCCACTGAGAGTAATGACTACATGGAAAGGACAGAAATGAGGAGCATGAGCCAGGACTACTTCACTGCTGCACAGGGCCCTGGGCAGATGCATGTGTACCACCCACACTGCTGTCACAACACTGTGTACATCTGGATGAGGCTACAGCTCTAAGTAGGGTTAGCCTTAGTTACTTCTGAGTTGGTGGAATCATGGACACGTCATTTCTCTGAGGCTCTTTTTGATCATGAAAAACTGGAACTAGTGATACCAGTATCTCTATGAAAGAAAAATGATCTACATAGAATATTCTCAAAACTACTAACTGCTATAGCACCAACTTCTGGTACAGACTGACTCTCGAACATGGTTTGAACCACACGGGTCCAGGTACACATGGATTTTTTTGGATACAGAACAGTACCATATATGTATTTTCTCTTTCCTAGCTTACTTTATCGTAAGAATAGAGTATGTAATACACAGAACACACAGAATAGGAGTTAAGTGTCCAGTCAACAGTAGGCTGTCAGCAGTTAAGTTCTAGGGGAGTAAAAAGTTACATGCAAACTTCTGACCACACTGGGAGAGCGGAGTGTTAAGTGCTCCTAACTCCTGCATTCAAGGGTCAACAGAACTATTACAAAGCATGAATGAGACCCTAAATTTTTCTAAAATACTAAAAACATGAAGTAATTTTATGGAATAGAATTTGAGAGTAACCTCATTCAAAAATCCCACTTAGTCAAATCTATCTGCCAAATAGGCAGCACACGCCCTCAGCAAATTTATAAAAACATAACCACCAACATGCTGTCTACATGTATTTCAGAAGCTATGACAAAATCCCTAGCTTTAGTCAACTTTGTGATCTGTAAATCTGGGACAATTTTCAGGCCGTGTACACATTCTCTTTCATACCATACAGGAAAGAAGAGAGAAGTCACCTCAGGGAGCCCGGGCTGCATATATAGCTGCTGGAAGACTGCGTTCATGTAACACGTGGCGCCGCCATTCCTCAGTCCCACAAAGCCGGAACTGGACCTGCTATCCACGGGTGGAAGGTACTAGGAAACAGAGGAAGGGAAACGGTAGACAGAGAATGAGTGTATCTGCCACCAGCACATGCGCACTGGGGCTGTCTGAGAGGGAAAAAGAGAAACTCACAGACTCATCCATCCAGTGGGCTAGGAGTCAGGCTAACCCAACCCATGTTCTTGAAATATCTCTGCAGATGCAAATACAAATAAAAAATACTACTATCTCAAAGTTCCTTTTCTATTCATGAAGTACCTAACATACTGTTTATTTGTCTATCCATCTGGTAGTCATGCATTCCGTCACCTATCATTCAACAAAAACTCACAAAGAGGCTACTATGTGCCAGGCCCTCAGGAGGTATATGTGGTTCCTTATCCTAAGGAGCTCACAGTCTAGCAGAGTACACAGACATCAGTCAAGTAAATATATCTACTTACAAACTGAGGTAGTACTCTGCAAAAAAGAAATAGGACTCTATGAAGTATTTACTATGAAGAATCCTGGCCAGTCGGAATGGTCAAGGAAGGCTCATATTCCTTCCCTTCCTTTTTAAGAAAGTAACATTCTTCTACAGAATAACTTATAGTAAGCATACAATTAAATAAGTAATTATGCTTGCACTGCACTTAAAGATGCCTTATACTAACTCTGTTACAATGCTTTTCTGGTTAGAAATAATCTAGGGAAGGCATCTTGGATGAAGTTTAACATGGCACTTCTCCAAGTTGAGAAGGATACTGAATGCCATGTCAGCAGAATCTTGGTTCTAAGGCCATACCCAGAATCACCTAACCTGCATAGCTCAATACCTGCATCCATGTAATAACCAACCAACAAAGCCTGTAGATCTTTTGGACCTCAGGGAATTGTTAAATAGGACATACCTTCCACTAACATTTGACATACATGTAGAGCAGGGAGATTTCTAAGATTTAATCAACACTACAATTTATTTGTAGCCCAAAGCAGAGATTTTAAAAAAGCTACAAAATAAGAAAAGTGAGTTCATAATAGTGCTAAAAAATAAGTATTTATATGAGGCAAATGCTTTTTTCATGCTGCTGATACAATCCCTTATGAGAAAAATAAAATTTCCATTTAAATCTATTAAACAAATAATGTAATACTAAAAACATACTTATAAACTGAAAGTTTTAACACAAAAACAGTTTCTATTTTCCATGCTCACATTTCATTTTGCAAATGCTATTTTCTCTATCTGGTGCCCCTTCCTTTCCCTTCTTCCCCGTATGCTGCATAGTACTCAGTTCAGGCTTCCAAACGGATAAGCCTGACTGTGATGTTCATGGAGGACGCGGAGGCAGCTCTAAAGGCATCCTCCCATCCCAGTCTGGTACTGCAGCGCGCCTGCGGTGTGCTTCCCTCCTGCAGAGCTCAACCAACACTAAACTGCTGGCTGGCCCTAGAGCCTCGTCCTGTAGACTTTCACTGCTGGAATGACCTTCCCACCGTGCTTCGGGTGGCTTGCGAGGCATCAGAGCTCTCTCTCTCTTTTTTTTTTTGAAAGATTTATTTATTTTTGGGAGAGAGCATGAGCAGGGGAGGGGAAGAGACAGTGGGGCAGGGGTCGGGGGTTGTGGTGGGGGGAGAGAAACAGACTCCTCCCTGAGTGGGGGAGCCTGAAGGCAGGGCTCCATCTCACACCCTTGAGATCACAACCTGAGCCAAAATCAAGAGTGGAGCGCTTAACCAACTGAGCCACCCAGGCTCCCCAGCTCTTAAAGATACCGCCACCTAGTGGTGAAGTGCCTCTCTGCTGGTAGAGCATTTGGGACATGACCTGTCTCTTAAAATTCATCACATTATATTGAAATTACCTGACTATGGCTCTGTCTCCTCCATTATACACTGCCTCTCTCGAGGGCTGGAATCCTATCTTCATTTAGGAGCTCCAAAGCCTAACACACCTATTAGTGCCTAGTAAGCCCAGTAACTCTTAGCTGAATGTTAATGAGTCGGTATTTGCAGTGCCGGGCACTGTGCCCCCCCGGCCCCCCCCCCCCACAGCTACTCCACAAATAGGCTGAAGTGCTACTTCTTTCTGAAAGTGACTATCAGCTGACTTGAACACGTCTCCTCTTTAGTTAAGAAAAAGGGTATTGCTGAGTAATATAGTATGACAATGGTAATAAAGTAACTTTGTAGTTTCTAGTTGATTAGAGTAGGTGAACAAGACAGGTATATACGAATAATACTTTCTCTGTGATTAGGATAAAGCAAACATAAGCTTTAAAGCTGTATGTTTAATTGATCATTCCAAAAACACGACCTGCGTCAAGGTCTAGAAAACTTACATCAAACTCCTTAGTAAGAGCAGGGTCAGGCTGATGATGCATAGAAAGCAGTTCTTTTGTGATAATTTGCAGATTTGAAGGTGAGCTATCAGCCAACATCACCAGGACTTCATAGGCTGCCAATCGGCTATTCACTGTACTACACCTGAAAACAGAAGACCAGTCAATTCCAACAGTGAAGAGTCTACTTAGATAGCTCATTAAACTAAATCAACATTTGAAATGAAAGTATTAGAGCTGCAGTTCCTCAAACAGGGCTAATTGGGTCTGATGGCAGAGCTCTAGGAACCCAGGGGGAAGTGTTTACTTAAAGGAAGAGGCCATGAATACAGGAAGAATGATTATGGTTGAGAGCTAAATATCTTCTTGGCCTGATAGAGTAGCAAAATCTCTTACTTAGGACTACAGAGTATTTTTATCTAAGGTTTGGGTCAGCAAAAAAGGAGGACAAAGAGTCCAAAAATTTTATCAAAGACAACATGAGAGTAGCAAGAGCAATTTTTGTTATCACCCTGAAATTCAAATATCTAAATGGCAGAAAAAGAAAGCTATACAAATCAGAATAAATGCCCATAAATGCCTATTTGTGCCTGAAGACTTGAAAAAAACAAAAACAAAAAAACTCTTCAAGGACACGAATCGGCTTCATTTTGCTAAGAAAATGGAGGCAGAAATATGTGATATGCTAAATTAATTTTGTTTAAAAATGATGATAAAAGGTAACTAGCAAGCATCCTGCAGGAAACTAAAGGCTTCTGATGTTGCTCACCTTTAGTAGACATCATTTTGGGGATGTACAGTAACTTCTCAGTGTCACCTATGCCAACCTTGCCTTACCGAGAAGATCACAGGTTAGGAAGGATACACAGAAAAGAGGACATCCAACCTCTGAGAGAAACACATATGCAGTGCAGTGTAGGAGATGCGTTCATGGGCTGGGTGGGGAATGAGGGCCACAGGGCTGGCTCTTAGATCAGCACTGCGCCACGTCCTGAGGACAGCGCCCAGGAGCTGGCACTGTCCTTGGCTTCTTTTTTGGACTTCTGGATTGCAAAGGACCCGTAAAGAACACATAGGAGGTACCGTACACACGGGCTAAATGTGAAAAATTTCTTTTGTTAGTGTTAGTAAGCATTACTCGTGAAAACGCTTCTGTGAACTGTAACTCTCTCTCTGGCTTTAGGGTTTAGGTGGGAAAGGGCGGGGAGTCATTGTGATGAATGAGTATCACTCAGTACACAGGGGAGGATGAGACAAAATGCCGAGTTTTCTACTCAAGGCGCTGTGCGCGATTAAAACAACCCAACTCCCTGCTGACGGAGGGGTTGCTTTTAATAAATACAAGGAAAAGGATTCATGAATAAAATTTCAATAAAACCACTGAAGAACCACTGAACTCTACCTCTGAAACTAAGAATACTCCATAGGTTATCTGAATTTAAAAAAAAAAAAAAAAAAAAAAACCAAACTACTGAAGATTTATTTTCTCCATTCACTGAAAGCTGGAACACTCCTGTGTTTCTACTGCTTTCATAAAAGATTCCCATGGAGCTAGCACCAGATCTTCCAGAACAAGACTGGAGCAGGGGTGAAGATGGGAGTCACAGCCCAAGAGACAGCCCAAGAGTGCTAATGAAGGTTTATGACCTGAAACAGATTTTGCTAGTAAAAAAACTCTACACAGAGAAATGCTCACACATGGTAAGATATAGTTTAAGATTCCATGAAATACTGCTTATTAGGCCTTGCCCATTCCAATAACCACTAAGATTATATGGGAATGTTTTTCACTGGTTAAATATCCAATCCCCAGTTCCTTCAGGATTATTTAATTAACTCTGGTTTACCTAAGAGCAAAGTAAGTTGGATTCCGAGGAAGGACAGACAGCAGCATGAAGCAGCCTCCTCCTAGCTCTAGGAGCACCCAAGTAGGGTCAACATTACAAAAAGATCTTTCAAATTTCTACCCATAAAAGCGAATACAATATGGGATTCTAAAATTACCACAATAAATCACTAGCAGTTGTAATTATCAGGACATGGCGGATACACAGCAAATCACAGTTCATGCACTACAGCACCTACACATTCCTCTGAGAAGAAACTCTTGAGATCCTGAGCCTATTTACTTTTACTTTGGACATAATCCTTACCACCTCAGTTTCTCTTGGAATTTGTTACCGACCAAGTTAGCCACATAATTTATTACTTATTCTTGCAACTGGATGATAAGAATGGTTCCAGCATACACGGCTCAGCACCTATTATGTGCCAGACAGGCTTTATCCTAAGCCCCTTTACATGCATTTCTTTATATAGTGGATATTATCTTATAACTACACACACTCACGAGATGGACGACAAATTCCAAGAAAATCTTTTTTGGACTAAAGTTTCGAATTAGAATTTTTACCAAAACTGAACACAACGTGCATTTTCCATACTTTGGATGAAAGTCCTGTTGACTGATGGCGGCACTGCCAGCTGGAGAATGACTATTTAAAATAATTCTAGAAGCTCGGAAAAGGAAGTCATCTAACAATGGTTTAATGAGTGATGAACCTGGAATAGAGCATAATATTCATGTTGAGGAGGAACACATTTTAATTCAAAGATCCTGTTTTTGTACTTTCATATCAGAGCAGCAAAGGCACCCAAGGCCACCCAATGGCAGGGCATCCAATTTTATCTGATGCTTATTCTGTGAGCACTTACATAACACACGGCAAAGCTCTGTGGGGCAGAGGGGTGGGAAGGGGCTGGAGGGCCGTGGCCAGGGAACAAAGATAGAGAAGCGAGGGTACCTTCCTCTAGGAGCTGACGGTGGAGTGAAAGAAGCCATGCTTTCACTTTAGAAACACAAATGCGAAGAACACCACAAGGCAGAACAGTTCGAGTGAACAATTCATTCTTACTCTGGGTGCATGGAGGGGGGCACGGTTTCCAAAACTTTTAAAATCTTGCCTTCTTTGGGTAAAATGATGTGCCCTTCTCACCCTGGTTTAGAATCACTCTTTTCTATGTATCCCCAGTAGCCAAGAAGATTTTTATAGAGCTTAGTTTGTGTGATAAAAGTAAAAATTAATGTTTTGACTTATTTTCTGAATATAATTTATAATAATGAATATGCCCTCATAAATTATATGTGCACCCCAGGACACTCATATGTACCCCACTATGCAGGGCGTGGTGGTTGGGGCTGCCTCCCAGATGAGAATTACCCTTAAAATAAGTGAGACTTACAACAGATAATATTTTATAAAGCACAAAATAGCAAAAAGAGAAAACCCTACTTTGAATTAATTTTTACTTGATATTAAGAAGTTACATGATCCGTTTTGAATACTATAAAATTCTCTACATGGTTTAATGACGCAGGTAAAACAAACCTTAAGTTTGTTAGCCACTAAAATCCCAGATAATCTCATTTTACCTGAAGGGCCAGTCTTCTATGGAGCACGGAGCATCTATTCTATTTTCCTAATTACACACAATACTACGGCAGTAACTAAGAAGCGAGGTATTCTATCACATGGGAAGATGAAGCAATAATTACCAAGCATTTCTTTTTCTGCCCCACAGAGTGAGAGAAGGGTCTTAATGAGCCGTAAGTGTCCTGCCAATAAGATATTGTCTGCTTCACTGGTCTCACATTCAGCGGTGCGATTAGGTTCAAAGTTATCCAGCCAAGTGATCTCATCTTCGAGCATAGTCGCTGGGCTGATTCTTAACTGCTCCATTTCTGAAGCTTAGGGGGAAAAAAAAAAGTCCATTTGATGAAAGAAGGATTTCCCCTCATGGAGTCCAAATCCTGAATTACAGTAGCAAAGTCAAGTCCCAACCTTCCATTTCCTCCATCGGAGACAGCGGTCATTAACAAACAGTGGGCTGGAGCTGTTGCCCCGAGGATTGGGACAGGGCATGCGCACTCACTCCTTACCCACTCACTCTCTCAGTCCTAAACCAAACATGTAGTGAGGACCCTCTGTGCAGGTCAGGAAGGGGACAATCTTTTTTTTTTTTTTTAAATAATCAAAAAAAATTTTTATAAACATATATTATTAGCTGCAGGTACAGGGTACAGGTCTGTGAATTGCCAGGTTTACACACTTCACAGCACTCACCATAGCACATACCCTCCCCAATGTCCATAACCCCACCACCCTCTCCTTCCCCCCCCTCCCCCTGGCAACTCTCAGTTTGTTTGTGAGATTAAGAGTCTCTTATGGTTTGTCTCAGGAAGGGACAATCTTGTTCTGAAGAAGCTCCTAGTCTGGGGGCAGGATGTGTGTGTGTGTGTGTGCCAGCACGTGTCCCTAGCGGAGGCAAGAATGAGGGTACAAGGAGAGCCAAGGCTCCCGCAGTGTCACCTAGGCCAAGGGAGTCCTGCAAAGGAGGAGGTCCACAGCATAGTATTTCCAGACAGTGTACCAAACCCTGAGGAACTACTCTGCTCTGCTGTAGTAAGTTCTCTTGCTCTCCTCTAAATAAGGAGTAAAGCCAGATTCCGTCCCAGAAGATGGGACTGGGGAGGAGAGAAAACGTGACTGCGCTCTCCTTCCAAGTCACAACAGCCATGAGTGGTAAGGTCCCACAGGATGAGGTGAAGAGGAATACTTCAGGGTCAGTCAGAGTGGGATAAGAACGGGACAGGAGTCCACTTACTCACAGTGGACCCTCGGCTAACACCTAGACGGCAGGAATCTGGGTGTGAAGTGCCTAGCGTAGGTACTGGCATATACAAATTACTCCCCAAATGACAACTACTGCTACTACTCCCACTCTGCATTCAACATTCCCACAAGGCACCCTGGATTCCCTCGTTTGTCAGTCAGTGACACAGGGAAGGCCTATGTGAAGTGCTTGTTCATGACTTCTGTAGTCATATGTGTCACAGCTAATTCATGGTTCCAGCCCTCGACAGGCAAAGCACACCACCCTCGCCAAGTCCAAGCCAGAGAGCAAACATTGCTGGCTGCCACCCAGCTTTCAACAGAAGCCTGGCTGAAAAATGTGGCACTCGGCTAGACGGTTAGACGGACATGTCACCCGCCTAGCCCATGTGTCTAGAGGACAGGCATGCACTCCGACTACATTATCTCAGACTCCAACAACCCTGTTTCACTGCACCACTCAGAGCATTGCCTCTCCCACCTTCAAGAGACACTTGGGACACGGATGAAGGCATCTGCCTTGGAGACCTATGCGGAGGCTTACAGTCACTATGTCTTCATGTGTCCGTGACAAAGACCTCTTCGCGAGCTTCCTTTCAGATTTAAGTGCCATCAAAAAGATCCGTTTCTTTTGAGAAACCATTCAGTTTTCTTCGAGGGTCCTAACAGCAAACATATGCTGTTTCCTGTTTCCCTCTGTCTGCCAGCAACCTCATGACCAAATTCTGACTGTGTGAAGCTTTAGCGCCTGCACACAGGCACGGTGTTTCTGTTTAACTCCCCCAGTCTGGACATTCTTTCCCAATTAGTATTTCCAATGAATCCTTTGTCCATCCTGATTTTTATGTCCTGGAAGCTGAAGCAAATCTTTTTATGTAGACAGTGGGGAATGAACTAATAAACTCTTGATGTGAACAACTAAAATTTACACAGATCACCCCAGCATACCTCCGCCTTACACATGAATAAGCACAGATGATCAAAATCTAAACGCTCCAACACTAAAATTTTGAACAATACTTCAATCACCTAACACTAAATAATTAATGGACTTCTATCGTTATCAACATAACTCAACAGTGATTCCCTCTTTCCTTCAGTGATTGACCTTTAAAATGGTCAGAATTGACTATACTGGGGCGCCTGGGTGGCTCGGTGGGTTAAGCCGCTGCCTTCGGCTCAGGTCATGATCTCAGGGTCCTGGGATCGAGTCCCACATCGGGCTCTCTGCTCAGCAGGAAGCCTGCTTCCCTCTCTCTCTCTCTGCCTGCCTCTCTGCCTACTTGTGATCTCTGTCAAATAAATAAATAAAAATCTTAAAAAAAAAAAAAAAAAAAGAATTCACTATACTAGGGAGAAAAGTTCTTCCTAACAGTTCTGTATCGGTGTAATTAAAACATGTGTCTTTGACAATTTTTAAAATCAACAAATCTTCTCAATACTTTAATGGCTGGGTATATGCTAGGAGAAGAGAACTGGTATATGGGTTTATGTGCAATTTTCAAGAAAATAAAATTCAATTTCAAACAAGTAAATATAATCTCATTTATATTGAAAATACATTAAGTCAGATATAGAAATGTCCATTTGGCTTTCTTTTCTACTCCCCCCTTCCCCCCACAAATCAAAGTCCTACATCTACTTACTTGTCAGATCA
Organism: Lutra lutra; assembly: GCF_902655055.1. Classification (NCBI taxonomy): domain Eukaryota; kingdom Metazoa; phylum Chordata; class Mammalia; order Carnivora; family Mustelidae; genus Lutra; species Lutra lutra. Next base: position 153,172,535 of record NC_062281.1, on the reverse strand, counting down.
TCTAATAATTGGCACCTTAGATCAAAATACTCCATACACTGAGATAACAGTCTAAAAAACAGATAAGATTTCAAGTATTAAAAAAGGTCAATTTTAAAATAAAAAGCATTTTCCTTTTAAGAACAGGTTCATAAAATAGTTGAACAATGGAATTTTCCTAAGCATAAAAGAACTACTTTTACATCAATTCAACTTTATATCTTAGCAAGAAGCATACTAAAGATTCTGCTAATAGAGATACACTACAGAAGTAATAGTGTAAAAAGAAGAAACTTACTAAATCTCCCATTTTGTAATGATGTACGGACTGACTGCATACATCAACTAGATCACACTCATTCATTCAAATACCAACAGGTATTTACTATGCACTTACTACATGCCTGGAACTGTTTTAGAGGAACAGTTGAAAAGGAACAAAAGAGACAAACAAATTTTAAAAATACATGTGTTAACTGGTGATACTAAGAAGAAAAATAAAGTGGAGCAAGAGGAGAGAAAGGTAAATTCTTTTATCTAGGATGATCAGTTAAGCTTTGCTGCAATTAAAGTAGCAAAGGGCACAAAATTTCAAGTCAAGGCACTTTGGTTTTATTCCTGGCTCCATCACTTATAGTTGGGTGTCTAGGGCCAATTTCTTTGGTTTCTAATTTCTAAAATGCTTGTTAGAGTGTTAGAAATAAACACACACACATATACATGCACATCCATAAAAGGCTTAAGAATATACTAACGAGAAGAATAGAGAATGAACCAAGAATTATGATTATTAAGGAGATAATATAACTGATAAACTCATCTGTCCTTTGTGACATAAATGATAAAGAAATGCAACGAACTTAGCATGCTGCATGGCACACAATCAGACCACAGTAATGCTAGTACTGTCATCACTAATATGGAAGAAATGTGCCAAACCTGGGCATTCAAGTAAGCTGTGAAACACATTTTTCAAATTATAAAAAAAATTAAAGATTTAATTTTATGTGAATTTAAATGTTCTACATCCAAGAGATTGTTTCAAAATGTTAAAAACTCATCCAATGCTTTATTTCTTTTCCTGAGTTTTGAGAAATTTACCAGAAAATCAAACTCTTAACATTTAGTTATATTAAATAATTGGAGTCTACAAAAAGTATTAAGTGCAATAGTTTACATCCTAAAAAATGGCTTACACAGAATACAATTCTAATTGTGCAGATGACATGGTCCTGTATATGGAAAACCCCAGAGTCCACACAAAGTAATTTAGAACTAATCAGCAAATACAGAAAAGTTGTAAGATACCCAATTGGGACATGAAAATCAGTTTTGCTCCCATACACCTACAAACAATATGAAAAAGTAAGAAAATAATTCCGTTTATAATAGTATCAATTAGAGTAAAGTACTTAGGCGTCCACTTAACGAAGGAAGCAGAAGACTCACACAGTGAGAAGGACGAACAACGCTGAAAGAAAACCAGGACAGAATACCACACTTAGAGCAACAAAGTTGTGTGGTGCTGGTGTAAAGACACACAGATCGATGGAACAGAAATGAACAGCCAATCAATCAGCAAGCAAGCAAGGGATTTTTCACCAGAGGTGTCAAAAGCATTCAATGGGGAAAACGGTGCCGGAACAACTGGATTATCCACATGGAAAAGACTGAGGCTGGACTCTTACTTTCTGTCACACAAAAAACTTAACTCGAATGGATCAAACACATACATGCAAGAGGGAAAACTATAAAAAAAGATGGAATATATAGCAGGAAAACTTCATGATGTTAGATTATGCAATGATTTCTTAAGATATGATGCCAAGAGCACAGGCAACAAAAGAAAGAACAGACAAAGGAAGTATTTTTCAGTCTTGGTTAGAGATGAAACCATGACCAGATGAACCTGGAAAGGGTAGAATGGGGGAGGGGGAGTGAATGGGGAGTTAAAGTTTAGTGGGTACAGGGTTTCAGTTTGATATGAAAAAGTTCTGGGAATGGGTAGTGGGGAAAGATGCCCAACAATGTGTACTGTGTATGTACTTAATGTCACTGGTCTCTAGACCTAAAAATGAGTAAAATGATCAATGTTATGTACATTTTGTTGCAGCAAAAAAAAAATTCTAGCAAATCTAAAAAAATTTAAAAAAAAAACCACTTGTTTTCGAACTGTCTCTTCATGTCCTTTGTCCATTTTTCAGTTTGGTTGTTGGGTCATTTGTTTAGTGATTTCTAAGAGCTTCTTATATATGTTATCAAATGAGTTTCTTGTCTGTCTCATTACAAATCTATTCGGCCAGCCTGTGAACTGACTTTTGACTTCATGGTATTTTTTTCCACACAGAATAATTTAATTTTTGTGGAGTTGAATTTACCAGCCTTTTATTTCATGACTTAACAGGTCCAGAGTTTCAGTTCAGGATGATGAGAAGTTCTGCAGGTGGATGGTGGCCATGGTTGCATAAGAATGAGAATATACTTAATACCACTGAATTTATGCTTAAATGCTTACGTATGCTTAAACAGACCAAGTTTGGATACAAACTTGGGGCTTTGGATACTTATCCAAATGTAGGAGGCTGGGGTAGCTCTAACATTTCTTCCCTTGCAAAATTCTCATTTGTAAAATATATACATAAGAAAAGCAAATACTGGTTTCACACATCTCAGTGGTACCTTTCATGTCCTATGACAAGGTGTCTCTGGTGAAGCGAAGTTGGAGAAAGTGGAGGTGGGTGTGAGATCTCCTCCCTCCCATCCTGGGCCCAGACTGGGGCAGCCTGACACGCAGGCTAGCCCACAGAGATACGGCAGGGTGGGCAGAATGGACTTATCCAAGCCCTTCCATCAGCCTGGACCATAGCTTCCCTCCATGCCCAGGTACTTGTAAAACCAAGGGAGAGAGCTAGAAGGACACCCCAGCTACATCTAGATAGGGAGTTCGGAAGTATGCTGATCTGAGAGACAAACTCAAAGACATGAGCAGTATGACCTTCATCAAGTGATGGGGCTCCCATAATTTCAGCCTCTCACCACTCAGGTGAGCTCTTCTTTCTCTTGGGGGTGATGGACCAGGTCAGGTGGAGGTGGGAGGTGGAAGTGATTCAAGGGGAAGGAAGCCTTGCAGTGTAGTGTTTCCTCTAACTCTCCTGTCCTGAGTGGGGATAATAAGAACTAAAAAGCCCTCGTTTGGGACACAAATGTTACAGGAGGAAAGGAGAAAATCTTCTGTCATCTCAACAATGACTTCAGGGGAGCAGCACACAAATCATTATTCTCTTTCAGTTTAACATGAACTTTAATCTAGATTCCATACCTCTGATTGACTCCTCTCATAATACTAGTCGGGGACCAGAGAGGTAGCTGAGCCGTGAGAATCACACCTAGGAGAAACTGGTTTGGCTTCTGTACATCTGGGTGAGCTGAAGTATCTGTCTGACTAAGAGTGTACAGCTGATCACAGGCAGCACGGCGAATCTGAAATTACATCATCAGTGGTGAAGGACACACATCAGTCAACACTTAGACACTGCTTACAAAGTGATTTTCCTCTGAAGTCCACTTCAGCATGAGAATGTTTTCATCACTACTGGGAATGTTTACATTGAATAAACTAGGGCTGATTAAAAAGAAGCGTGCTCAGAGAACTGATCCCCCAAATTATTCCAGTCTCCTACTCTAAAGTTTCATAATTTAATTTAATATAAATGAAAATAAGAAAAAACTCTTCAGGTATTTCAAAATTAATTTTCAAGGTCAAATAAGAAAATCAGAATTATAAAATCTAGTGGGAATTCATGGCCTGAAGCTGGTCTCTCTGGATTTGACAATGTTGACAATGGTGACACTGAACGCCAGCTGCGGGTGCACACCAGCTATAACACTGTTTGCTGTAAACAAACACAAGTTAGTCTTAGTACTACTCTCTGAACTTTTGGTGGAATACAGAACAGAAAGAGGGCAGAGTGTCCAAATGGTCACTTTGCTCTCGGAGCGCTTTGTAGGACTCAGAAGAGGACCAGACGCCATGCCTTCCGCCCTGTGTGCCGCGTTGCAGGTGTGCGGAGGGCCATGGACAGAAGAGGACCAAGGGGACGTTTTATGTAATGTACAAAATCCTTACCTCAGCACTTGGTGATCCAAGCAGGATATCAATGATAAAATCAGCAACACAGGGCAAGTTATAGAAGGATGCTAGTGAGAAGAATAAAGATAAGTGGGGACGGGAGTGGGGGGAACCAAGTTAGAAAATGCATTTTCAAAATTTCAAGAATTCTGAATACCTTCTTAAGCTTAAATATAGCAGAAATTCAACTCTTCTACTTGGAACTGAATTAAGTACTTTTCACTGCCTCCAGATCTCTGAGTTTCCCTCCATGAGAACCTAAGGTGTCCAAGAGCAGGACCATGTCTCTGTCACCTCTCTGCCCCCACATTTTAGCACAGCGCCTTGTACACACCAGTTATCGAACAGTATGTCTTGCCTTGATAAACTATCAATATTCTACAATGAAAGTACAAATGATAAAAAGCTTGAAGGGAAGTTGTAATTATTTCATCCTGACTTGAAAATATCTGTAAAACTAAACAATTATAGGAAAATTGAACTATGGTTACGGCATTTGTTTTAAACATTTCGTAATGACTTGTACTTCTTATATGTGTCTTCAAAAGCACTCTTGCTCCAAGTAAGTAATTTTGGACACTACATTACTGTCCTACAAATGTCCAACTTTTTCTAGATCTACCTTATCTTATATGACGAGTTTGGTTATTACACAAAACACATTAACAGTCAACAATTTGATGTAACAGGTCATCTGAATCAGTAATAACAGGGCTTTCAGAAGTGGAACTGTTAAGACTTCATTCCTGAATAAATATTTATTGAGGGCCAGCTATACACTGGGCAGTGTTTGGGTGTGAGAGATTCGGTGGGGAACAAAATGGACAAAAGTCTCTCTGTCTTTGTGGAGCTTACAATCTAGGTGGGGAGGGATGATGACAATAAACACAATAAATAAATTATGCGAGGTATGGGGTTCAGGTAGTGCTGGGAGGACAGGAGGGTTGTGGTCAGATAATGTCTCACTAAGAGGCTGAGATTAAGCACACCTGTGGGAAATGAGGCAGAGAGAGCCACGTGGGAAAGGTGGGGAAGAACATACCAGGAGGAGGGAACAGCCAGTGTGAGGGCCCTGAGGCAGGAAATGTGCCCGGAGTGATGAGGAACAGGTAGGAAGCCAGGGAGGTCGAAGCACAGTGAGTGAGGGGGAGAGCAGAAGGTGATGGTCCCGAAAGGGTGGACTCTGTCTGGCCTTAGTCATGATTTGGCTTTTACTCAGTGGGAACTGAGAAGCTGCTGCCAGGTTTTAAACAGAGGAGTGATACAATCTGACTTAACATTTCAGAACATCCCCTCTGGTTACTGTGTGGAGAATAAACTGCAAGGGTAGAAGCAGGAGATCTGTTAGGGCACTACGGGTATAACCCGAGCAAGGGAGGATGCCAGAGCAGGGGAGGGTAACAGTGATGGTACCAGAGGGCGGAATCTGACGTGGCTGGAAGGAGAATGTGCTGACAGAAGTGGGTGTGAAAAAGGAATCAAGGAGGACTCAAGGATTTTGGCCAGAGCAATCAGAAGAATGAAACTTCTTTACTTTAGCTGGGAAAACACATGTGGTATGGGCCAGCTAGGTAGTTGGGCTGTGGACCCATCATCAAGCCTGCGAAGTCTTCTTGAGAGCCAAGTGGAGGTGTCAGGGTGATGGGCGAGGCTGTAGTTCCACATTCAGACACTAGAGGGAGTTTGGGGCTGTGATGGTGGATGAGATCATGGGGAGAAGGGATGTAGACAGAGAAGAGACAGTGACCAGGGGCTGGACCCTGGGGTGTTCTAATGCTGAAGTGCGATTAATAACAGTCTCAGTTTGCCAAAGCCCACAGATGAAGATAAAAGGGACAGTCTGCAGTTCTGTAACTTTGAATGCTAGAGTCATCACCAGTTTGATACAGATACACCAGGGATTGATACAGAATTCTAATTCTGCAGTTTATGACCTATAAATCTGGGTTGTCTTCATTCCCCAACTAGACAGTAAGCTCCTAGAGAGCAGATATACTGCCCGTTTAATACCTAACCATGGAACTCTGTATACAGAAGGTGCTCAATAAATACTTGTTCAGAATTTGGCCGCTCTAATCACTCCTCTTACCTAGTCTACCTGCCAGCTTTCCCCCCCTTTCCATTTCTATTAGTGTGACCTTTCCTACGATGGAATGTGCGTAATTCTCAACAGAAACCTGGCCTTTCCCTGAAGGAGACGAAGGGCAAACAAGTCTCCTCCCTACCCAGTTGCTGGCTCCGAAGCTGCAGGCACGTAACAAGAAGAGACAGAGCCTCCCCGGCAATCAGCGAGTCTTTGGTGGACACAGACTGTTGTCGCACGCAGATGCCCGCGTGCAGGGCTGCCGGGTCCCCTTCACTCCCAGAGCTGCAGTTGCTTCCTGGGAACAGGCAAGCAGAATGTTACTGCGGACCCCACCGGACCCTCATGGTATCATAATATCCTTTTCATGTGTTCCAGAATCCTCAAGTGAAAGTAAAGAGTGCAAGGAGACATTCTGGTCTAAGAAATGAGAGACCATCACTTTATTTGGCCGCAATTGCTTTAAAACACATTCGGAGGCACTCACAGTGTACTTAGAACACAAGACTCAGTTGAGGTGACAGAAGTTAGAACAGCACAGCCTGGTAGGCATGAGCCTTCCTGAGATGTTAGAAATGTTCCTCATCCTCACCTCACTGCATCATCTGTATGTAGAAATCCTAAAAAGCCTGTTTAACGTTTACGTAACGTTTACGTTTAACATTTCTGCATTTCACTCCATGAATGTCATACATTTTTAAAACTTTTTCTGAGGCAAAAATACATATATAAATTGAAGAGGGAAACCAATTTATAAAAGCCTTACAGAAAATAATTGGCCAAACCAAGCAAATGACTTCTCCATGTAGGAATTCCAGATGAATTTTATTATGGCCCCAATTATTGGCCTCATGGCACTTTTACAACACTCGGCAAGCTAAAAACTCTGCTGATCTGGTTTCCCCACTTCCCCTGCGCTTATCAACCTTTTCCCGGAAAGTCTGACCTACGTACAGTAACGTGCATGGGTCTCAGGCGCACAGTTTGATGGGTTTCTACTCATGCTCAAAAGCAAGAGAAAAGGCTTCCTCCTTTTTGTGACTCCCAACAGCCTATGCATAGGTAACTCTCACGACTTATTTCCTGCCTGGTGATTTAATGACTTTATCCTTTTAAATCAGTACCTGAACTGCTGAGTCGGCTTCGGATTCCAGCAGGAAACAGAGAATTACTTTCTTTAATTGGTTGGCTGCTCCCAACCAGGTCCAGTCGTCCCGCAGCAGCAGCCCATGACAACCTCATGAAACAAGCCACAGTAGATGTGAAGTCACTCACTTCCATTGTCTAAACAAGGGCGGGAAGATTGTTATGAGAAAAGGAAGCACCTGAACACATTCCTCCTGCTGACTTCCATCCCCTTCTTACTGGTCTCAGTTCTGTGAGACTACTTCTCCTCCACGATCATACAGGACAGCCTTTTTCATGCTTCTAGACTGTTCAAAGACTCTCAGTACTTCCGCTACCTGTTCCCCAGAGCCTGACCTCCATGCTCAGGCGTTAAGATACCTGTCACTCATTTGGTTTTTTACGGTTTCTCCTTCCACACTGTACGTTCTGGGCCATGTGAACGACCCCGTGACCCTCCCTACAGGCTCTGTTCTCTCTAGATTTGCTCACACCTGCACTCTTGAGGGAACAACTCTCCATGCTTCTCTGTCACCTCATCTAGCTCTAAGGCCTGGTGCAAATGCCACCTCGTAGGTAAAATCGTCCATGACAGCCACGGGTGAAGGCAACTGTTCTACTTCCCCTGAAGGCCTACGAATGTTCTGGCCTTGTAGCTCTCCTATAACTCCGGATACTTCCCACCTTGAATTACAGTGATTTCTGCCTTGCTGGTCTCTCTCCGGCTCACTGCAGGTTCTGTGAAGGCTACATTCGTGTCAAGAAATTTTATGCATGCACAGCCACTCCCTATAACAGGAGGGACTTCTCCTCTCTTGAACACACAAGTCACTTAGGACTTTTCCTCTCCTGAACACACAAGTCACTTACTTGTATTGCAACTCGTGCAGCAGGGATAATTTCCTCGACCCTAATGGAAGACCTGTCAGACACGGACAGCTGTCGGTAGGATGACTTTTCTGGGGTACCACATAAGGACATCTGCCTACTTGTCTGCCGGCTGATGTTTCGGAACGGGCGAGAAGAAAGTGCTTCTATGCCATCTTTGGTGAGGTCCTCATCTAATAATGTGGGCATTGTTTGTCCCACAAGTAAAAACCTGCAAAGGAGACAAAAAGCTAGACTTATCTGAGGTCATTTCACAGTATTCAATATGAGCATTTGGGAAGAGAAATAAAGGGCAGTACTGCCCTGTGAGACTAAGATGTTGTATTTACGTACCTGGCAAGTTGTAGACAGATGGAGTAAACTCCCTGCCTGGTCTCATAGTCCACCTCTGATGGGATGGAGTCCCTCTGCATGACATTTACAACCAAGCTGAAAAGAAAAGAAAAAGGCAGGATATTAAATAAAGATTTCATTTCTTTCATAGGAAATTTTCTGTAACTAATTTAACTGTTCACGTAAATGTTATCATTTACTTAAAATTTCTAGAAGAGCCTTATATATGCACAAACCTTACATGTTTCTACCATAACAATTTCCTATGATACCTGTAACTCTTGGTCTACGTAGAGTCAGAGTCCTTGCTTAGCCAAAAGGTAGAGTGTTTGGATTGTCGTCCTTCTCACTCACTGGTGTGAGTTCACGGATTCTCCACTATCTCATTACCAGAAGAACTACCAATTAGAAAACATTATCTAGATTTGGTATATTCAATAAAGCTTATTTTCACATCCACTACCACCTCTCTTATTAAAAAAAAGCTTCCTAACTGTTCTTCCTGCTCCCAACTCTGACCTCTCCACCCCCAAAATCTATTCTCAAAAGATCAATCAGAATGACCCTTTTAAAATATTCAGCCAGATCACGGAGCTCCTCCTCTGCACAAACCCTCTAATGGCTTCCTACTTCCTAGAGAGAAGAAAAGGCAGAGTCTTACCAGAAACCTGTAACCTGTAAGACCCATAAGCTGACGTCTGGTATGCCTGGAACCTCACGTCCCCCTACTCTGCCTCCCTCCCACTATCCCAGCCGCATGGGCCTGCTGGTCTCTGAAGGCACTGGGTCTGTCTTGCGCAGGGACACAATGGCTGCTCCTCTGGATGGCTTTCCCCAGGGATCCCCAAGTCTCCCTTCCTCACCTCCTTCACGTCTTTGTAAAAATGTCACCCCATCAGTGAAACTTTCCCTGATTACCCTACTGAAAATCACAACCCTGTCCACTTCCCCTTGTCTTATTTTTCTCTGTATCACCGGCTGGCATATGCTTTTACCTTTACCTCCTTACTGCTTCTGTCCCCTCCACACAGTACGCTTCACAAGCATGTGGAGTGCTTTCTGGTCTGTTCGCCGCTCTGTTCTCAGTGCTCAGAACACTGCCTGGCATGCAGATTAACGGACACGCAGAACTAAGCCAGCAGTAAATATGGCTTTATTCCAGAGCTCTGTGACTGGGAGTATCGGAAATGAGTTTTCATTGAGAATACCTCTGCGATTCTGAAAATGAAATCAAGCTCCGGGCAGAAGGTCTTCCACCGGCTTGGGGCTCCTTTCAGCCCCGCTCCCTTTATCTCTTCGGGTCTTGGCCCAGCCTCTTCCCGCCAGGCCTCCCACGGGAACTCCTGCAACTGTCCTCCAGCCTCCCCTCCCTCCTCGCCCGAGGAAATGCAGGCCTGCTTCTTTCCAGGGCAGGAGCACTTGGCCCTATGACTATCCCTTTTCCTTTGATCTTTCTTTAGTCAGCCTGCAAAGACAACCTAGGCTTCCCTAAGGTAAAAGCAAAACAGAAAAGCAATCTTTCCCCTCAGCTGTTCTCCCCTTCTAGTCACTGTCACCCCTGCCCCGTGTCCCCCACGTCTCTGACGCCACTCTCCACTCCTCACTTCATGTGCCTCAACTGCGTTCACCTCTCTCCGTGTCCCATGTCCTCCGTCCCCCTCCAACGTGGACTGAATGTTCCCCGTTCCCTCCCTCTCCTATGCAAGGAATTACAGGGTTGTTGATACATTTCCTCCCCTATTTCTAGCATAAAGACTTGCCTACGTTGCCTTATAAATCTCGGTTACTGCTGCCCAACATTCACCACGGACACTCTTCTCAAGGCCACTGCATGGCTCTCCCTGCCTCCTTCTCTCCCACTTTTTTTATTCATCGTCTCCACTGCAGCCAAAGTGATTGTGCCAAACAACTCCTGGCTTTGAAACCTCCTGTTTTCCCATGGTCTATACACGAATGTTGAAATTCCTCAAGGTGACCCTTCCTACATACTTCTCTCCTTCATCCTTTGCTCTAGCCTCTCAGGCAATGATGGCTCCCAAGACAGGCCACACACCATGGTGCTTTTACTCATCCCACCCCCTCTGGCTTAGTGTGCCCTTTCCCCGCGAAATACTGCCCCTGCTCTTTTCTCAATTCCCAGCTCAAACGTCATCTCCTAATCTTATCATCTCAGGAAAACGTCACCGTTTTAAGTGCACTCTTCCATCACCCCTACCCGCCTCCTACCCAAAGCACTTTTTATGAGCCTGTTTTGATATCTGTAGTAAAGGTTTATTATTCTTTGTTAAACCATGAGGCTCTAAGGGGCAGGAATGAGATCTAAGTTATTTCTGCATTGCCAGCACTAATAAGGCCTTACAAAACCATTACCGGGAATCAAATTTGCCCGGTGTCAGACTGATGCGGGATCAGCGGAAACAGATCTGCTTCCTCTCCTCTCCTCAGGAATCTCTCCCACTACCGGAGGGAAGGAGATGTGCTTCCGCCAGTTCCTCAAATAACCAAAACTCATAAAATGAATTTAAGTGTTCCAAAGACTGAAACACCATTCCTTCTTCTTATAACTCTCATGACACTTCACACAACACCTTACAGGAATCACCAAAGCCCGGCAGGAGAAATTATTCACAATAACTTTATTCATTCTTTGCAATTCATGTGACATTACAGTGAAACTCTAACCTCAATCCTCCTGCTTTGAGGAAGTTCTCACAGAAGGATTTTGCACAGTTTCTTGCCATGTCATCGTCAGCTGTTGGCATGAGTTTGGAGCTTAGAACCTTGAAAAGAGAAAGGCACAATTAGATAGCTCAAATAGATAGTCATTTTCAGCAGAAATGACTCCCTCGCTAAGTAAAACAACCCAATAACTCGAGTCTGAGTATCAGTAAGTGCTCCATATTATTTCCCTGCCCGCCCCCAGGAGGAGGAGGCTGACGCTTCACAACTGAACTAATCGTGTTTTCCAAGTTCTATTTAGTTAGCAAGAAAAATCTGTTTTGTTGTAGAAAGCTTGTATGTTCTTTTTAGGAAACTAGCAAAGCTGGATGTCTCAGGCTTAGATAAGATGATGTGGTATGTTAGACAGATTTTTGAAAAAGTAGGTTAAGTTTTCTGTAAAATAGCCCATTCCTTAAAAATGCTAGCTGAGGGGCGCCTGGGTGGCTCAGTTAGCAAAGCATCTGCCTTTGGCTCAGGTCATGATCTCTGGATCCTAGGATGCAGCTCTGTTGTTGGGCTCTCTGCTCAGAGGGGAGTCTGCTTGTCCTTCTCCCGCCGCCCTGGACCTTGCTTGTGCACTCTCTCTCTCTCAAATAAATAAAATCTTAAAAAAAAAAAAAAAAAAGCTAGATGAGCCAATAATGATTCTGAAACTCCTACTATTTACTGACCACATACAACAGTAGGCATAAAAGGAAGTTCTTATATGAGGTATGTATTTTACTTTACAAGTAAAGACTGAGACCCAAAAGGCTAAGTGACCTCGAACCCAGATGTGCCTCCCTCCTAAATCCCTGCCCCCGTTATGGCACTGACATATGTACCTAAAGGAAAAAACTGAAAATTCTGGTATGGCAGATAACTTATGAAATACTTAGTAAATACTTATTAAGTATTTAGCAACCAACTGCTCATTTGGTTGTTATGATTTAAAAATTAAGGAAAAAGAAAAGGAACCCACTGCCTCAATTTTTCCAAGGTTTTAAAAACATATACTCAGGGACGCCTGGGTGGCTCAGTGGGTTAAGCCTTTACCTTTGGCTTAGGTCATGATCTCAGGGTCCTGGGATCGAGCCCCACATCAGGCTCTCTGCTCAGCAGGGAACCTGCTTTCTCCTCCCCCTCTCTCTGCCTGCCTCTCTGCCTACGTGTGATCTCTGTCTGTCAAATAAATAAATAAAATCTTAAAAAAAATAGATACACTCAAGATCCTTTTCTATTCTGGCAAATGCTTCTATGAATCCATGGGTTTTATGTGCGTAGATTTTTTTCTTCCTAAAGTATTCTTTGGGAAACAGGCTCATAGGTCTCAGATTATCAGCACTGCATGGGAGAAGGGAGCCCTCTGCTTTTCTAACCCTTCCTGTGAGTTGACAGCCACGTACATGTATTCCCCATTTTTAATGGAGAGCAATTTAGTGAAGGTGGAAGATTTCTTCAAAGAAATAAGTATCTGGAACAGCCACTTTAAAGCTTCCTAGTAGGCAAATGTAACTTGAAGACTAAAATGCAAAGAAATTAACCTTTCAGGGTTCAGTAAAAAGAAGTGCTTTAAAAAAAAAAAGATTTTTAAAGATTTACTTAAGAGAAAGAGAGAGAGAGAGATCATGAGCAGGAAGGGCAGAGGGAGAGAGACTATCAAGCAGACACTGAGCACAGAGCCCAATGTGGGGCTCCATCTCACAACCCTGAGATCAGGATCTGAGCCTAAACTGAGTCGGACACTTAATTGACTAAGCCACCCAGGTGCCCCAAAATGAGTGCTTTTGAAAGTGTTCAGTTTTCCAAATGTTTTGTGTTGTCTAAGGCAAAAATAACAAAAACAAAACATAACCCATAACCCCCCGCCAAACACAAACAACCTCTCAAAGGAATTCCCACTTAATCAAAAGTCCTGTAATTGTGCTGGAGGTATTTTACTACTATTGGCCTTTGGTTCTAAGATAATGCAATCCAGGTAGTTCATGACAAGCGAGACTCATGGTTGGACCACTCTGCTCTTCTGGGTGCTCTCAATGTGGGTGTTAAGGTTTACACCTTAACTTTTTTTAAGACAAGATTCAAAACCAAATGACAAATCTGGCAGGTATTGCAAAATTTATAAGCTTAAACTGGCCAAAAATTTCTGGGCAATTTTCTGTCTTAAAATATCATATACATGTATTTTTCAATGCCCACATTAAATAAAGACAAGCTTTCTTTTAAAAACATTTGCTAAATATTTTCTCCTTTTGAGCCCAACACATTTCTTCCAAGAATGATTACTTTAAGGCCAATATGAAAGAGCACAGCTTGACCACAAGAGCAACAAGTGATGCAGAAAAATGAATGAATATATTTATGTACTGAATTAGACCGCCAGATGAAATAAAACTTGGGGCAAAGCAAAATCACTTAGGGCTTTATTTCCTCCAGACCTAAAACGGCAAGAAGGTCTAACCTCTCACCCTCTAAGACTGGAGTGTTTCTACCTGCTCACTCTCCCCCATTGCCCGTTACCACTCTGCTCTCATGACTCAGAGTACGTAGCCTCTCTTAGATCTTACTCAACATCATGGAGCAGATACCCTGTCTTTTCAACTGTACTCCTTTAACTACCACAATGACTTGCAGACACTAAACAGTAAATGATTATTGAACTTAATCTACTAGTTTAAAGCCACTTTTTGGAAAGAGGGTAATAAAAATATTCTTTTGCTTAAATTCTTCCAAAAGCCTTTTTTTTAAAAACCTTGAAATGATAAAGTTAATGTATTTTCTGACAAACTCCTCACAGCTTCATTTATGAAAACAAATTACAATCGTTTTTTAAAGTTAGGATGCATTCAATAACAAGAAGGCTGAGGATAACAACCGTATCAAATAGACTCGCTAAAGTTCCAGAGGAAGAGAATGGCATATTTTATTACATAAGGCTTCCTCATTATTAATTTACAAGTGGTTTTGCGAGTGTAACAGTGCGCACAGGAATAAAGTGGAAAAAACAAAACAAAACAAAACAAAAACTAAGCCTTTTCTAAGCCCAGAAAAACCCAAGATAGTTCAGTTTATGTTCTGTTTTTTACTTTTTTTTTCCAAAACTAATTTTTTCACAGATCATCCAATAAAAATACTTATCTCTGACATCTAAAACATGAATGTGCAAACAAAAACAGCTCGGATGAAACAAAAAAAAAAATGAGACTTCTTACTTCCAAGTTGTAGAGCACTCTGAAGGTAGACATTCCTGGAGCAAAGGACCGAAACAGACTTTCCAAAATCGAGCTGGCACTTGGCTGATGCTGCTGCTTGGAGGCTAGGGATGGAGACTTTGAGGACTGAGAACTCGTTTCAGACAGTAATGTCTTCTGAGGTTTTAAAGAATGAAAACAAAGGATGTATGTGTTAAAAGCACAAGTTAAAGAGAAACATACCTCAGTGTGCACTCTAACGTTCTCTTCCTCTTTAATATAATCGCACCAAAGTGATTTCCTACAAATTAACCTCAAGGACACATCACTTGATAATCATTAACAAAAGATTGAATTCCATCACACATCTCAACCCTACAGGAACCTGACTGAGAGTGTCTTCTAGGTAACACTACCAAGGTCGCTTTTATTTGTTTCTGTGTTTTATAAATCTCTACTACTAAGTACTGATAATAAAATTATTAACTTGTAGAAGCTCTGAACATGTTTTTAGCTAGCACTAGTGATAGGTTTTGCGGTTACATTTGTTTTTTTCTTCTCCCTGCAAATACCTAAGCCGTGTATGACAACACTATGACCTAACGAAACTTCAACCACTGAAACAAGTTTGTACCATAGTGCTAACAACTCTGTTCTACGTGAATTTATTCTGAGAACATAATTAAACATTATAGGCAGAATATAATTTTAATACATATAATAAAATTTTTGAGGAAGAACATTCTAGAAATTGAGATGAACTTTAAATATCAACTGTGGAAAAAAATTAAATGATAATATAATTAAGCAAGCAACTCAAACACAGGCAACAATCACATTCAGAGAGCTGTCATGACAGAAGAAAAATGTCTCCACTGAATCAGGACTAGAGTCTGATCCTGGACAAGACACTTCATCTCTCTGGGCTTCAGTATCTTAATCCAGAAAAAGAAGAACATGGATGTACATGATATTAAAGGCTCTTCCAATTCTAAAATTTGATGTCATTATTGACTCTAGGTCTTTTAAAAGTCTACATGAAGTTCTGATTTCCATTTACAACAAAGGTATTTTTTTTAAAGAAGAGCTGTTATTGGGTACCATATGGCCTGAAAGTGATTTCAGGTGTATTTCTGCTGACTTGTGACATTAAAATTTCCAGGTCACTGAAGTCGAGGACACTCATACCTTTCTTCCCAAGGAATCAAGTTGATCCAGGGCTTCCTGAATGGCTGGGTCAGTGGGTATCAAGAGCAGCAGCTTTCGTACTCGTAGAGTTATCCTGAAATTTTGCAAATAAAAATTTTTCAACATTAGCCAGTTTCAAAACCAAAGTCATTTGTTCCCAACAAATGTAAAGTCAAGTCAAAATGTACTTAGTTCCCTAACCTTAATAACTTTCTCTCTTTCAAGTCTCATACATGTTTATATTTACCTTGGCTCCTCCAGATTGGCAAGCTGGTAAAGCATGTCAAACACATTACATACGAGTGCCATCACAACGCCAGGGAGGGATTTCTCCTGAGGGAAAAAAGCATACTGTAAATACAAACTGACAAAAACATTTTCTCTTTTATCTCATCAAATATGCCAACAATAAAATTACAACTTCTGAACGAGTGGCTGCCACAAAGCTTGAGGGCAGCAGTGTGCTCACCTGAGGAACAGAGACTGGCGGGACCACAACCTTCTAGAGACTATTACCTGGGCTCTCCCCATCCACCTGCTGGTGAGGGATTAAGGTGCCAAAAGGCAGGCAGTGGAAGAGAAGTAAAATGATGGGCAGGTACAATTAATAGAATGGACAGCAGACTCCACTGAAAGCTGATCAGAGCTCGTCAGGAGCAAACAAGGCAATGATTGACTGAAAAGCAAAATGAAAGTAGTACATGGATATACACACTCCAGACAACAGGTAGAGGAAGCTCAGATGTGACTAAAGTACTATTTTCTGAATATAAAGATAGGAAACTGGATGTCGCTGTAGATTGTCACATATAAGGGAACATTTTTTAATAAATTTCAGATAAACAGGAGACGATTTGGAAATGTTAAGCTAGAAGATGCTACTATGTACAGGTGTACTGCAGATATCACAGATTCACAACGAGACCACGGTGAGAAAGCAAATATTGCAAGAGTCAAATGAATTTTTTTTTGTTTTTCAGTGGATATTAAGTCTATTAAGCGTACGGTAGCATCGTGTCTAAAACAATGTATATGTCTTAATTAAAAAGGACTTTATTGCTAAAGAACGCTACCCATCATCTGAGCTTTCGGCAAGTTGTGATCTTTCTGCTGGGGGAGGAGCTTGTCTCGGTGGTGATGGCTGCCCACGGATGCGGGTGGCTGCGGCAGTTCCTTAGAATTAGACCACCGGGAAGTTGGCTGCATAGACTGACTCTTCCTTCCAAGAACGATTTCTCTGTAGCACGCGATGCTGTTTGACAGCATTTTACCCACAGAACTTCTTTCAAAATTGGAGTCAATTCTATGAGACCCTGCTGCTGCTACACGAACCAAGTTTCTGTGATATTGTGAATCCTCTGGTGTCATTTCAACCACCTTCACGACATCTTCACCGGGAGTAGATTCCCTCCCAGGAAACCACCTTCTTTGTTCATCTGTAAGAAGCAACTGCTCACCCTCAAGTTTTACCCTGAGAGGGCGGCTGCGCAGTCCCACCTTCAGCCTCCGCTTCCCGTTCTCTTGCTCCTTCTGCCCCATCTGCAGTCACTTCCTCCCTGACGTCCTGACCCCTCAGAGTCGCCCATGAGGGCTGGAACCAACTTCTTCCAAACTCCTGCTCATGTTGCTATCCTGACCTCTTCCCATGAATCACGGATGTTCTAGGATGGTGAATCCTTTCTGGAAGGTTTTTATTTCACTTTGCCCAGAGCCACCAGAGGAATCACTGTGGCAGTGACAGCCTTATGAACTGAATCTCTTAATCAGAAGGCCGGAATGACTCCGTGATCCATGGGCCGCAGAACGGATGCCGTGTCAGAGGCATTCGAACACTTACCTTGTCCGTCTCCATCACGGCTCTTGGGTGACCAGATGTACTGTCAGTGAGCAGGAATATTTTGAAAGGAATCTTTTTTTCTGAGGAGGTCTCAACAGGGGGCTTAAAATACTCAGTAAACCATCTTGTAAACAAGTATGCTATCATCCAGGCTTCGTTGTTCTGTTTACAGAACACTAAAGTATAGATTTAGCAAAATTCTTGAGGGTCCTGGGGCTTTATGAAAAGCACCAGCTTAAACATAAAGTCACGAGCTGCATGAGCCCCTCCCACGAGAGTCAGCCCGGCCTTTGGGGCTTTGAGGCCAGGCGCTGACTTCTCTGCCGCTGTGGACGTCTCACACGGCATCTTCCCCTGACAGAAGGCTGCTCCGTCTACACTGAACTTCTGTTGTTCAGTGCATCCACTTTCACGAATGATCCGAGCCAGAACTTCCAGATCACCTGCTGTGGCGTCTACACGGGCACTGGCTGCTTCATCCTCCACTTCTACGTTATGGAGGCGGCTTCTTTCCCTAAACCTCACGAACCCACCTCTGCTGCTTCCAACCTTCCTTCTGCAGCTTCCTCACATCCCTCAGCCTTCACAGAATGGAGGAGGGCTCGGGCCTTGCTCTAGGTCAGACCTGCCTTAAGGAAATGTGGTGGCTGGTTTGCTCTTCTATCGAGACGGCTCACTCACTCTTCACATCGGCAGTAAGGCTGTTCCACTTTCTTATCATCCGTGTGTTCCCTGGAGCAGCACTCTCAGTTTCCTGCAGGAACTCTTCCTTTGCTTTCACAGGCATACTACTGTGCTGCCTGGCTAGGTGTTTGGTGCAAGAGGCTTCACTTTCAGCTTCACTAACTCTGCTTCTGACCTGCCTTTCTAAGCTTAATCATTTCTAGCTTTTGATTTAAAGTGAGACGTATAGCTCTTCCTCCCACTTGAACTCTCATAGGCCATTAGAGGGTTATTAATTGGCCTAATTTCAATACTGTTTGTTTCAGGGAATAAAGGGCCCAAGGAGAGGGAGAGAGGTGTGGGAACAGCTAGCTGTGGAGCAGTCAGAACACACATAACATCTCTGAAGTTTGCTGTCTTACACGGGCACGGTTTGTGGTGCCCCAAAATAATTACAATAATAACACCACCGATCAATGACCATAGATCATCATGACATGACTTATATATGACAAATATAAGAATGAAAAAGTTTAAAATACTGTGAGAAGTACCAAAATGTGACACAGACACACAAAGTCAGCAAATGCTGTTGGGAAAATGGCACCAGTGGACTTGGTTGGTACAGAGTTGGCACCAAGTTCGATTTATAAAAAACATACCATGTGCAAAACGCAATGAGTGAAGGCATGCTTGTACATTGTTTCTGCTGTTGATTAACTGTTATAATACTACTCTGAGTGGGAGCTTTCTTAAATTCTTCCTATTACATAAGTGTAGCCACTTAAAAAAAAAAAGAAAAAAACCCATTACACTAATACTAGCCCCGAGGAGTTCTTGAGATCTATGGTAAGTTTATGGTAAGTTAGAAAAAAATGACAGTACACAAAAATCTTCTATTTAGAATTAAAGCAATACATATAACTATGGAAAAAAACCTCACGTGCTGTTTAAGTATCTTTACATGATGTCTGGTGTGATCTTAATTTCTAGACTGAAAAAGTGAAGAAGCAGAACCAGGCCCATCTTCTGTCTCTGGTACCAAGCTCTGTCCTGACCCACAAAGGGTACCAAGTAAATGGGCAGATTCATGGAATCACTGGGCAAATACTAATTGAGTACTTACTATGTTCTAGGCACTCTTTTCAGGGCTGGGGATACAACAATGAGCAAAACAGAAGGCAGCTCTCACGGCGTTTAAGTGTATCTCACCAGGGAGAGAGAGACATTAAATAAGATAAAACATACACTATGTTAAAGTAAATCAGGAAGGGAGATACGAAGTGCAGGGATGGTGTTAAAAATGCAAACAGGATTGCCAAAGAAGGCTCACTGAGAAGGCAACATCCAAGTGAAAGCTGAAGAATGTGAGAGAGGACCACCAGGATACTGAGGAAGAACATTCCAGACACAGGGAAGTGCAAGTGCAAAGACCTTACTGAGTCCAAGGACCACGGAGGCCAGTACAACTGGGGCAGTGGGAGGGAGGGAGGTCAGGGGAGGTGATCTCAGAGAAGTTCCAGGAGATGAGCCCTATAGGGCCCAGCAGACTCTGCCTCCTGCTCTGCGGGAGACGATGCCCTGGAGCACTGGAGCAACACGTGTCTGCCGTTCAAGCAGAGCCCAGGCTGCTGGCGCTGCACAGAGGAGACACTGAAGCGGTGTTGGGGCAGAGCTGAGAGAGCAGGCCGACATGGCCAAAATCCTTCAGGTGAGGCATGACAACTGCCTGGACCCATGTGGAAGCCATGGAGGCAGACAAGAGTAGCTAGATTCGAGATGCATTTTGAAGACAGAGTCCTCGGCTCTCCCCTTCCTCTCTGGCTACTCTGTCATCTGCCCAGCCGGGTCCTCTCCACCCTCGATCTCTACACAAAGGAGCTCCCTGGCTCCATCCTCTGAGCTCTCCTCTGTCTATGCCTGCTGTTCCCTTTGGAGGAACCTCATCAGTCAGGACTTGTCCAATAGAAAAGGACCCAGCCCACCGAGCCTATGTGGGCCACAGGCCCAAGTATGAAGATGACCAACCTGACCTGCCCGTGGATGCCCCCGCCACCCCCGTACCTGCTCCATGGCATACGAGGAGCTGAAGACCCCGCTGCCGCTGCTACTGGAGCTGGTCGAGGAGTCCGCCGAGCTCCCGGATGGGGTCCCACTGCCTGAAGTCTTCACTGTGAGGATCTGTTCATCAGAAAAGCCCAGCTGGTGGAGGAGCTTTTGATCTTTATTCACCGTCAGCTGCAAAAAGTGGTTTCTTAATTAGTGGGAGGGAAAGGGGGACAAAGGTATGGCTGTCATGCTGAAGGGCCAGACGGCTGGCGCAGACCTACCAGACTGTCATTGGTAAATATCTGTATGTTGTCCACAGGCGAACACAACTGCTTGGCTATCTTCCACCGCACGCTCCCTATGGTCTCATTACTGTGGGCCTGCATGATCAGATCAAACACCGCTTGTGAGGAGGGACTGGGTGCCGACCGCCATCCCAGAAGCCGGGAACACGGAAGAGACCCCACAGACAAGTCTCCCCTTTCACAGTAATTCAATGTCCATCTTCTCACCCCTGTACTACCTCACCATCTCGTGGAATCAAATCTCAAGCCCTACTGCGGAGTCTCCACACTCTCCTGTTCTCTGCACACTCCACCACCAGCTACCCTGCCTGTCACCGAACAAGCCACCCAAGTCCCACGGCAGGGCCTCTGTCCCTGCTGCTCCCTTCACTGGGAATGTTCTTCCCCAGAAACAACTTGCTGTCACTTCATTCCATCTTTGCTCAAATGTCACCATCTCAGAGAGAACTTCCCTGCCCATTTTTTTTTCCAAGATTTTATTTATTTGAGAGAGAGAAAGGATGAGAAAAAGAGCATGAGAGAAGAGAGGTCAGAGGGAGAAGCAGATTCCTTGCCAAGCAGGGAGCCTGATGTGGGACTTGATCCTGAGACTCCAGGATTATGACCTGAGCCAAAGGCAGCTTAACCAACTGAGCCACCCAGGCGCCCCCCTGCCCATCTTTTTTTAAAGACATTTCACATATATGCACCACTCTCTACCGAATCATCCAGCTTTATTCTTACTCCTTATAAAACCCATTACCAACCGATACTGTATCACACACCTACTTTCAGGCCTACCCCATCATTTCCCTTTCACTGCCGGTGTTTAGTCTGAATTTGTTGACCAAACAGCTTGTACCTCATGCAGCTATCCCAGTCCGCACTGCTCTCGAGAAAGTAACAAGACAATCTGAGAATGGCCCCTGGGCTCAGCGCAAACCTACCTCTACAGTGAAGGTATCTTTGGTAGACTCATACGTAACATTGAGAGTTAAAAGATGTCCATGAAATGAGGCCCCATGAGGTAGAATAGTTCGTGGAACAGAGTAAAAATCCTTGAAAAAGAAGTCAAGCAAGTCAGGCGTAGTGCGTCACTGAAATATCTTAGAAACACACACCTAATGCAACGAATCTAACGATACAACGATAAAGTGGCTTTAAAAAGACAGGCTTACCTCTATAGTGATCACGTAGCGTTCGGCCAGAAGCAGCAATCTCTCGATTATTACGAGTTTAGTGGATCTACAGATTAAAAAAAATTTTTTTGGAACATATATGAAAAGAATTGCTCGATTCCGGTCTGCTTCACTCAAACCCACACAGTTAGCACTCACTGGTCAAAGGCTGAAATCTGCAGAGACTAAACTTCCCCTGTACCCAAGGTGGGGAGAGGGGTGGCTCAACCAGCTCACAGCTGGGACACACCCATAGAGTCAGGGAGGACAGCATCTCTCCTCCCCTGTCTTCTCCTCTCTTTGTAAACAGCTGTTCTATATATAAAGAGAGGACCTGGGTCTCCAGGTCTATTTGTCCATCAATCCCCAAGAATAAACTATCAGTGAGTTTGAGTCTCACAATCTTACAACTAAAATACGCCACATGATTTGGTAAAACATGGACCAAGTGCTACCAAATTCTGACCTACCTGAAAATCAGAAGACGAATAAAAGCCAGTAAGTCTACCACAAATAACACCTGCTGTTTTAATGAGCCAGAGGATGAAGAGGAAGTGAAGGATAAACAATTGTTTATCTGGTTTAAAAGAACATTCTGTGTAAGTAAGATATACAGCGTAAGAATTTATTATTCCACTGGTTTTCCAAGTACTTAAGAAGTCATCAGGCATTGAGAGACAACCATCTCTAGAACAGGAAACATATGGCCAGGAAGTGTGGAGCTCTAGCACACCTGAAAATGAGACCTGAGGTCCCTTTTGGTCAGACTCAGGGTGTATTACTAATTATCTGAATTCACAGGACTCCGACATGCAGCAAGCTTATACATTCACAGCTCCATATTTTAGGAAAGAGAACATTACACGTGTTAACATCAAGAGATGAAAATCCAAGTGCCCTTAATTGAAACATGTGCTATTCCAGAAAATCTAGGCATTTCAAATACAGGTATTTCTAAATCTGAAAAAAAAGGTACTACCATTTTCTAACAATTGGTCCGGTTTGCTGATCAGCAGTATTGGAAATTTCACTTTAAAAAGAATTGATTAGGGGCGACAGGATGGCTCAGTGGGTTAAGCCTCTGCCTTTTCAGCTCAGGTCATGATCTCAGCGTCCTGGGATTGAGCCCCACATTGGGCTCTCTGCTTGGTGGGGAGCCTGCTTCCCTTCCCCCACCCCCTCTGCCTACTTGTGATTTCTCTGTTAAATAAATAAATAAAATCTTAAAAAAAAAACAAATAAAAAGCATTTATTAAACACATTTTAATAGTTCTGTTAAATACATTTAACAGAGTTCTAAATCCTTTCCAGCTATGGGCAAGACTAGAATTTGATACTGAGATGGAAAATCCTTAGGAAATATCTAAGTGTTAATAGTAAGTGAATGAGTGAATTTAATTATGCCTCAATAATGAATTAAATCACAGACAGCATCACAGAACACTGTGTAGAGGAGGGAATAACTCCTGCCCCCCCCAAAGATGGGACAATTACAGTCACTGAGAAGTCCTTCCAAAACCAGTGAAATAAGATTGACTACAATGTCCTGGTTCAAATGCAAGTTTGAAATTTTATATTCTTATTAAAAGTGTTTAGAGTTTTTAACAAGAAAAAGATGATCCTATAATTTTGCTCTGTACGCATTCAAACATGAACTGATTCAGAATAAAAATCACTTAGTAAAAAGAGAAAAACAGAAAACACACTTATTCAAAGATGTTCCAGTTTGGAAATCCTAATCCAATAGCCCAATCCAATAGTTCATTAATGCATTTCTCTTCTGGTTTGTCAGACAAGTGAATCATTAAGGACCTAGGCAGGGATGGACCACATCTTACAAACATGTAATTAGGAATTCTCAATGCACATTCTCCACGAAAGTCTTATTTGAAATACACTTCCATCAATGTGGGAATGCAAAGGTCATGTTAGTGTTTTTATCATGAGCTGAATCTATAATCACTTTCTACTATTTTAACTATTTTTGGTAAGGTTTTATTTTTTAAAGTTTTTATTTATTTATTTGAAAGAGAGAGAGAGAGAGACAGAGAAAGAAACAGGGAGGAGAGTGGGGCTACATCCCAGGACTCTGGGATCATGACCTCACCCAAAGGCAGATGCTTAAGCAACTGAGCCAATCAGGTGCTCTTGTAAGATTTTATTTTTAAGTAATCTCTACAAGCAATGTGAGGTTCAAACTCACAACCCCAAGATCAAGAGTTGTGTGCTCTACCAACTGAGCCAGCCAGAGGCCCCACTTTCTGGCATTTTATTTTTATTTATTTATTTTTTTAAGATTTTATTTATTTGACAGAGATCACAAGCAGGCAGAGAGGCAGGCAGAGAGAGGGGGAAGCAGGCTCCCTGCTGAGCAGAAAGCCTGATGCGGGGCTTGATCCGAAGACCCTGGGATCATGACCTGAGCCGAAGGCAGAGGCTTTAACCCACTGAGCCACCCAGGCGCCCCTCTTCTGGCATTTTAAAAAGAGCTCCAAGAGGGCTGAGTTGTATTGGCATCTCTCATGTTAGCAAAATATCGCTACTTAGTACTCAAATCATTTTTTAAAAAAGATGAAAAGATGAAGAATATAAGGACTTAATTGTTTTGACTCCTTTTCTAAAGGAAGGCTTTAAAAAGAAAAAAAGAACTGTAAATGAACAAATACAAAGACCTTCCAAGAGTAGAAAATGACAATCTGAGTACCCATCACTAGAGGGCAGCAAAGTAAGCCTTGTTGGGAGCACCTGCCAAAGTTTCCTGGGCACCACCAGTTTAGGGCTGCTAAGAACGAAGTGCTTGTAAAACCTCACAGCAGCATTTGAGCTCCTTCAGTCTAACGTTCCTGAATACTCATCTTCGTTCCTTACCACAGCAAACAACTATAGCAAATACCGAGCTCAGATTTCCCTGGTAATATCTGTCAACACTAAACACAGTAATGTGGTCACAGACATCAGTTCAAAACTACAACACAAATATTTGGTGATGAAGTTCTTAATAAAAGTTATTTTGAAGTGATCCGAAGGGGCACGTGCACCCGAATGTTTATAGCAGCAATGTCTACAATAGCCAAACTATGGAAAGAACCTAGATGTCCATCAACAGACGAATGGATAAAGAAGATGTGGTATATATACACAATGGAATACTATGCAGCCATCAAAAGAAATGAAATCTTGCCATTTGCGACGACGTGGATGGAACTAGAGGGTATCATGCTTAGCGAAATAAGTCAATCGGAGAAAGACAACTATCATATGATCTCCCTGATATGAGGGAGAGGAGATGCAACATGGGGGGTTAAGGGGGTAGGAGAAGAATAAATGAAACAAGATGGGATTGGGAGGGAGACAAACCATAAGTGACTCTTAATCTCACAAAACAAACTGAGGGTTGATGGGGGGAGGGGAGTTGGGAGAGGGGGGGAGGGGTTATGGATATTGGGGAGGGTATGTGCTATGGTGAGTGCTGTGAAGTGTGTAAACCTGGCGATTCACGGACCTGTACCCCTGGGGATAAAAATATGTTTATAAAAAATAAAATTTAAAATTAATAAGTGAAAAAAAAGTTATTTTGAGAAAAAAATTTTAAGAAAATAATATTTCAACTATGATGATATTATAATGCACAATTTTAACTAACCATCATTTGCCATTTCATTTTGCTTATGCTGTAAATGCCCTGATTTGGGCACAAGGAGAAAACTGCTCTTCATACAATGAATATATCTAGTAGTCTATTGCAAAGAGTAGGTTACTCCTGTTACACAGTGTCAAAGTAAAGTGATTTAAATACCGCCTCCCCGCCAAAAATTAACAACAGAAGTTGTCCACTAGGCAGAGGGGAGGGGCAGAGCAGTGCTTGGGTGGTGGTGATGATGACCTACAGATCTTCAGGGAAAGACATACAGATTTGGGGAAGTATGATGGGGTCATACAATTTCTCAGGATATGACTATTTGCAAAAATTAAGACATAAAAGGAGGAAATCCACAACTGAGACATCTCCGAAAAGAGCTGCCAGTTATTTTTTATTTTTTTGAACTGAAAAAAGAAAACACACACACACACACACACACACACACACACACTCACTCCTGCATCAGGCGAGGATGTGCCGTCACTTCTGCGCACTTACCTATATGGAGACTGAACTGACGTTGCTACAGTTGGCATAGCAGTCGCTGTCAGCATTTTTGTGGCTCTCGTCACAGCATGCGTCAGAGTGGGGCCGCCAAGGGCTGAGCTGGCTGCCTATGAAACAGGAACCAATCATTCTCTATCAGGGTTTTCTCAAACCTCGGCTCTACTGCTATTTGGGGCTGGAAACCTTTGTTGGAGGGCTTTCTGGGCTTCACAGGATGTTTGGCAACCTCTCTGACCTCCCGTCACTACCCACCTACCACGAGGTACCAGCGGGAACTCTCTGGCTGTGACAACCACAAAGATGTCTGGACATTACCAAACGATCTCCGGGAGGCAGGAGCAGCTCCAGTGGAGAACTACTGTTCTACATATGTTCAAACTTAATTGGTACCTCATTTAAGGTCCTTGAATATTTTAAATGGTTTCCAATGATGACCTATCTGGATGGAAGTCTACAACCTGGAAAATTCTGTATGGATTCGAGCACATATTCATCATCAGAAGGTTTAACTTATTGACATTTGGGGGCAGCAGCCTACGTTTTTGGAATACTCTCCATTAGATATAAAATTTAAACATGAGTTAAGAATGAAAGTGACTGTTTAATGCTTTAACCATCATGCTGGAGCTATAAGGCACTAGAAACTGATGTGAGATAGTATCACACAGTAGACTTCTAATGGACAAAGAACATCAATACCACCAACTACTGAGTGTCCTTCTGGGCCTTTAGTAACATTTAAGATATAGTCTCAAGTGAAAATGGGGAAGGGTAGGAAAAGCCAATTCTTTCATGACACTCCTTGACAGAAAGAGAAAACAGAGAAAAGAATCTATTAGAAATGTGGAATGTGGGGCGCCTGGGTGGTTCAGTGGGTTAAGTCTCTGCCTTCTCAGGTCATGACCCCAGGGTCCTGGGATCGAGCCGTGCATTGGGCTCCCTGCTCAGTGGGAAGCCTGCTTCTCCCTCTCCCACTCCCCCTGCTTGCATTGTCTCTCTCCCTCTGTCAAATAAACAAACAAAATCTTTAAATAAATAAATAAATAAATAAATAATTTTTAAAAACCAAATAAAGATTAAAAAAAAAAGAAACGTGGAACGTATAGCAGACCTGTTTTCTGAAGACAGTTCCTATACCCCAAAACAGGGGGTGGGTGGAGTGGGGTAGAGGGGTGGTGGAAAGAGAAGGAAAGCTTTCCCATAAAGGACACTTCTGTACTGGGGGAATCAAGGCAAATGTCTGTTCCCTGTGTGACAATAAGGTACTGTTGACAAATTCTTTAGTAGAATCCAGCCACAAATATCAATATTTTACATGATCCCAATATAAAAGGAAAAACATCAAAGCAGTTATTTCAAAAAGAGGCTCAAATGAAATTCAGAAACAGGTTCAAATGAGATTTACCACTCACTTCTAATCTCGTGTAACAATCAGCAATAAATTTCTTATGTAATGATACAGAATCCTAAAAGTAAGAGATAAAAGAAATTAAAATTAGTCTGACATTTAGTTGCAATCATTATTAAGAGCAAAACATCAAAATAAAGTGAATTTGGGGGCACACCAAGGGTGAAAACTTATCCATAAAAATACATATATCATCTTCTGTTCTGTGCACGAGCACCCACCTTCTTTAATCTAGGATTTAGGTTAATGTAACTATAGTTTATGATTAACTGAATAGCTTCATTAGCAATTTCTTCATCAGGTGATTCCATGGCTATTTTCCAAATGAAATCCATTCCTATCAATTCCAGCTTTTCTACATACTGTCCAAAAGAAAAAAAAGTCATATAGTACACCAAAATTACAGACAACGATCTTTTACTGTATTACTCAGTCCGCACCTTTCAGGTTAACATGAGTTAAGTCTGCAAAAACCAAGCTACACACGAGAGCACTGCTGTACCGATCTGGGACTTTAAAACAAAGAAAAAGAAAAAAACACAAACACTGGGCTATGTCCATGGCAACCGGGATAGTTATGGAGTGTTGTCTTCAGATATTGCTAAACCCAAGCTGAAAATCCACCCAGACAGGCTAAAGAAGCGGAAACACATAGGAGTGAGGTGGGCGCCATATTCAGTTGTTTTTCTCCAAAGGGCAAGAGAGCCAGGCTAGAAGTGGTTAATAATCCTTGAGGCTCAATTTGGTTTTCCCAAAGCTCAGTTCAAGGGACAGGATCCAGGCCTTAGAGATTTCATAAAAATTCTTGCCATCCAGAAGCTTTGTCTTGAATCAAGAATTATGCCTTAGAAAAGAGAGTTATGTTTTGTCTTCCTTTCTTAAGGTCCACATGTAAACATAAACATATGCTATATACATTCTATGGGTCCTCATTCTCCTGATTCATGGAATGTTCCTAAAAATTTCTCCCCAAATCCCTGCCACTGCGATGAACTAAAGATTCATCTTCAGAATTAAAGATGTTGTAACTTTTTAGGAACATATTCATTACCAGATCTGAGGAGTCAGAAGCTTCGATGAAGCGATCCCTCCCCTCCATTCACCCAACCACAGGAGGCTGCTGGCTGCCCCAGGTCAGCAAGAAGCATGGAGGGATTTGAGAGTCAACTGTGCTCTCGCCATGCTGGAAGGGGGGCCTCCGTTATGCTCTAAGAGAAGCCCTGCAGTCAGTGCAGTCAAGGAGATGCCCATTCTTTAACAAAATTACAACACTTTTGTTGTGTTTTACCAGATTATCCAAATTACCTAGATTTCAGAATAATGTACTCACCAACTGAGCTCCTTGTCGTTTCAATCGATGATCACAAAGATTCACATTTTCAAAAAAAGTCTTAAATAAGTTAAAACCTGAAATTACAGAGGGTCAGATAAATTCACACACTCTAAGTACCACAGATAATCAATGAAAAGCCTCAAAGTATCTCAAGAACCAAAACTGTAAAACTCTTAGTACAAAACAGACATAAATCTTCAAGACCCTGGATTAGGCAATGTTTTGTTAGATATGGTACCAAAAGCACAAACAATAGCAGAAAAAACAGATAAACTGGGTCTCATCAAAATCGAGAACTTTGTACTTCAAAGGACTACAGGAGTGTGAAAAGTCTATCCACTGAATGTGACAAAATATTCTCAAATCGTGTATCTGGTGAGGAGATACTATGCAGAATATACAGCTCAACAATAAAGACAAGCCAACCTATAATGGGCAAAAGGTTTGAACAGACATTTTTCCAAAGAGTATATACATACAGTCAATAAACACATGCCCAGATGCTCATTAGTATCAGTCATCAGGGAAAGGCACACTGAAACCATGAGATAACCCTTGACACACACCACAGCAAGAATAAAGATGACAGACAGTAACAAGTGTTGGTGAAGATGGGAAGGAACTGAAACCCTCAGATGCTGCTGGGAGGATTACAAACAGTGCAGCCACTTTGCAAAATAGTTGGACAGTCGTTCAAATGTTAGTTCCAGGATACAATTCCACTCCTTGGTATATATCAAAGACAAATGAAAACTAATGTCCATACAAAAACTTGTACATAAATGCTTATAGCAGTGTTATTGGTCATAGCCAAAAAGTGGTAACAACTCAGTGTCCATCCACTGATGGACGGATAAATAAAATGTGGGACGGATAAATAAAATTTCAATGGAATATTATTCAGCCATAAAATGGAATGAAGTACTGACACATCCTACCATTTGAGCTATCGGGCCATATAATTTAAAATTAATCATATACCATTCACATAAAAAGGAAATTATCTGTGTATATAAACATATGTATACAGAGATGTAAAGAAAAGTCCAGAAGGATATTCAAGACTGAGAAGCAGACTTAGGGGGAGAGGGAAGAAAAATTTCTTAAAGAACTGAGAAAAAAAGATTTTACGTTGTTTTCCTACCATTCATTGTGATTTCATATGACTCCAATTTAAGAATTTTCTCCTTGAAAAGCTGCTGTTGAACATCACTCTCGAGATCATGTTGCCCTTTTGTAAACCATTCAAAACACATCTGTGGATCAAGACAGATGTTATCCTATAAGTAAAATCCATTTCAGGCAAATACATATTCCAAAGTGGGAAAGTGAAGAAAAGTTTAAACCT
Source organism: Lutra lutra (assembly GCF_902655055.1). Lineage (NCBI taxonomy): Eukaryota > Metazoa > Chordata > Mammalia > Carnivora > Mustelidae > Lutra > Lutra lutra. Next base: position 153,142,672 of record NC_062281.1, on the reverse strand, counting down.
TCAAAAATATTTATTGATGAAATACCACTGAAAACTGAAAATGCCTGGTATTCTGGAACTAAATAAAGCAGTTCTAGCAACCTTTCCCCCAGATAATGCAAATATAGACTCACATCGTTCAATGGAACTTAAACTTGGGCTTCTCCACTAATGTTCATTAACAAGCCTGGCTATGTATGTGCCAATGACTGTGCTAGGCAAGGGCACAGATGTAGTCCTTTCAACAATACTATCAAGCAGTTATAATTCTGTAAAATGAGATGAGCAAACAGTAATTCATTGTTAAAATATGCCAAGTCAGGTGTTCTGCTCCTGGTTTAATCTACTTTCAGCTGCTTAATTATAGTTTAAAAAATCTGTCTAGGCATTTATTTTTCTTTGTGTTTCTGGGGTACAACATCATTACAGGGACTCAAAGTTCTGGTTGGTAACTCGAAATTAGTTCCATGGGAGGGAGAAAAAACATAAACGACACAATAAGAATTCTGTAGCTGTGCTAGCTCTGAATTTGATTTTACCCGGAATGGTATAAAAATTACTAAAGAACTCATATATTTAGATCACAGATATAAATTACATAAAATATTTTTTCAGCACTTATAGTTCCTGGCCTGTTGGTACAATGTATGCTTAGCAAATTGAGAAGTGTTTAGAATTAAAGAAGTGAAACCCACAAAAAATATGACACACCCAGAAAAGGTAAAATATTTAAGTCCCACTTCTGCCTTATTTTACCCACACTACCATCTTCTTACCTCTCTATCTAATTCACAGACATCCTGGCCAGTCACAAGACACTCCCAGATCTCCTTGGCACGATTCCAACCCAGATACAGCGTAGCTTCTTGTAAGAAAAATGCTAGAAATTTTAGATGGGCCTCTAAATACTGCAAAAAGAAGTAATGCTAATTAGTTAACTCCAGGCGCTCCTTCCTAAAAGGAAAATGAACAAATCTTTTTAATTAAAAAAGTTCTACCTAACACTTTCTCATATAATTTAGGATAATATAAATGCGAGACATCTGTTGGTAAGCTGACAGCACAATGTAGTAGAAGCTACTTGAAGTCTATTACCAATTCCAGTTGACTTAGGATGTCAGTAAAATATCATCTCAGCAATCTCAAAGTGAAACACCACAAACTCACAAGCGGTGAGTTAAGATTTCTTCTAATTTTTAAAAACAATGTTACTAACCAGTTGATTTAAGAAACAAAACAACTCTTCAGAGAACTGACAATTACTATTTCCCATGAAAGACAAAAGAAAGATGGTGGTCTTTATCACAGGCAGTTTTTAGGTGATTTACTGAAAGATTTACCCAGAAATAACACTTTTCTCAACTTTTGTTTTAAAATGATTGTAGTCAAAACACAAAACCGTTCAGTCACTACAAAGATACCTCAGGCCACCTCTTTTAGAGAGACACCCAATGAATGTAATTTTTTATGGTTCAAGTGCAAAAAGCCAGATGAGCACTGTAAATCACGACACAAAAGCGCAACGGCGGATACCTCCCGGTAAGTGTATCGGCCGTCCACCAGTGTTGAACCAGTTAAGCCTCCAGGTCCAGCCACAGCGGCTGCAAGTCGATGACAGGCTATCAAACTTCCCGTTACCAATTTCACGATTTCAAAATTCTTCTTCAAGTCTTGAATAATGCTCTTAGCAGAAACAACAAAAAGAAAGATGGCATGAGAAGCCGCAGTAATTTTGTCAGTTCAACACAAGCAAATAAAACCATCTAGTATGCACATAATTAAAATTAAGGGAATAAACTTCTCTGCTAATTTTCTTCTTCTAGAGAGTTTTTGTTTGTTTGTTTGTTTGTTTAAGGTGACTTTCCTAAGAACTATTTCACTGGCTGTGTACTTTTCCGGATCTTTCTTCCCAAATCTCTCCTACCAAGGAAGATCCAGGTCCTTAAACAACCCAATCTTCCTGAGATCAAATGTCTTCACATCTTTCCAAACACATTCTGACTTTCAAAAACTGGTGTAATCATTTCAATAAATTAAGGAAATAAAAAGGAAATGAGTTAGGATAGATTAAAAGAAAAGCTCCGTCGATGGGGTGCCTGGGTGGCTCAGTGGGTTAAGCCTCTGCCTTAGACTCAGGTCATGATCCCAGGGTCCTGGGATCGAGCCCCACATCGGACTCTCTGCTCAGCAGGGAGCCAGCAGGGAGCCTGCAGGGAGCCTGATTCTCCCCCTCTCTCTGCCTGCCTCTCTGCCTACTTCTGCCTACTTGTGATTTCTCTCTGTCAAAGAAATAAATAAATAAATCTTAAAAAAAAAAAAAATCAATCCATCGAAATGAAAGCAGAAGGATGTTTAAACTCAAGATTATTAGAGACTATAAATGAACTATATTAATAATCGTAAAAATGTAAAATAGTGACTTTAAAACTCAGCAATCTCTTTAAGTTTCGTTATTCTAACAGCTGTGTATCTAACTGGATAGTCATCTAACAGTGTTCTTCTCTTACCTTGTCTTGCTTTTGGTAGGTCTGTTTTATAAACGAGCGGGTGATCTCGTGGAGCTGACGCAAAGCCGGCACCACCCATACAAACTGGGGGTTATTGAGCTGAGACGACTAGAGTTAAAAAGAAGTTACATCAGTTACTTCTAGAAATAAATGGCAGGCTAAATTTATGGGCTATAAAAATTTCCCAAGTCAATTAGGTTTTATGGCTACACATTCTATTATTTTTCTCTTCACACTGCTCATTTAGAGCGCATCTCCATGCATTCATAATTCAGTCTTCAACTTCTTATTCTGCATGCAATTTCCTAAGGCCAAGAACTGCAAACAGGAGTGGATGTGAAGTGACAGTAAATGTATAGGGGTACATCAGCAAAAAACAGACGACAAGGAATTAGCAACTTCAGAGGATAGATTAAGTAGCACAGGCTGCTAGGACATGTTGGAATGAAATAAGCTGATGGCCAAAATTTACCCTGGATAATACTGAGCTGGCTGATAAGTAAAATGGTATAGAAATACGATTTTCTATAATTACACGATTAAGATACCAATGATATGATCAAGATACTGATAGTGGTCTAAATATTAAAGAAAATACTCAGGAGCTGCTTGTACATCCTAGTTAGAACAATTTTGCAAGAGAGAATTCTATTTTTATTAATTATTACAGCCACTATACAGTTATACTTTGTATTTTTCATAACACTTTCAAATGTTATTTCTGAAACTGATACACGACAATCCAGATCTTTCATAGTACATATCTGAAAAGTCTGATGCTTGTGAAATGATCTTTAAAAAGAGAACTGTTCTTTAATACACAGCATCTTTTGAACTAAGACATTTATAAAATTTGGAAGACTGTTTAACACTATTAATCAAATTATCTATTAAGTCTCTAAAAACCTGAATAGAAGTTTTAAGCCCTTAGCCTTTATTTTAAAGGCTGAATTTTGCTTTTGTTTTTACAGCCTTCTCTTCCTTCTTCAAGTGTCTCTGTCAGATGAAGACCTTTACGAGGTAGAAAATACTTTGGAAAAATACACTTTCCGTCTCTGGCAGGAAAACACTATACTACCAAATATGTGTATTTGAGAGAGCTATTGCCAAAAACAGTACTGGTTTTCTTGAGGATCAGCCAATCAATCACCAAATACCCTATTTTCTGGATTCTAAGATACAGGTTTTATAAATTTCAACATTTCTGAAATTGACGCTTCTTACAACTGTCAAAAGTAACTTAGCAGCCACTAAGTGTAGGAGTAAGTTCTGACACAGCTGTCCTTACCTGAATGCATGTACCCTTGGCTGCATATGCATATGAAACGTATTTGTTTGTGCATCTACCTGTCATTTTAGTTGTGACTTCATTTCTGTAGCACCAAGCAAGGATGGCTTTTTAACTTAAATTTAGAACAAGGATTTGTTACTAAAATTCTTATAAAAAAGATGGCACTATGATGTAACACTGACTAGCCTGTTGCGTCTGTCAACTCAATTAAAAGCAAAGAAAACTGCCAGTGGTCTCAGTCTAAAGCATTTCTCACAGCTGGGGGAATTTGGTGTGACAGAGTCAGACCCGGTGAAGGGCTTTGTCACCCAGCACTAAATGTCTCTGTCCAAAGGTACACCCATAATTCGAGAGAAGCTGTTTATCCTGTAGTATACACATCGCAACTCAATTAAGGAAAAAAAGCAGCCTGATTTACCAAAAAGGACAAGGACACAAAATTTCATATTCTTTCACATGCCTCAAAAGTACACAGTCACTCTTGGGAGATTTCAGCGGTCAAAATCACTACTCTAGATACTGAAAAGCAGTGTGCCAGTGAAGCTCTGCATACGGGTCCAAAAAGAGGCTTCCATTCAGACTCTGGGCGGGCATTTTAACAAGCGAATGGTAAAAGGAAATGTGCAATTTCTTTTTTCTTCTTTGCAAACGTATTAGGTCTGTGATGCGGGGTGCAATCACAGGCATCTTATAATCAGAGAAATAAGGTATGTATTATAGGCCAACTATTTGCAAGACTACCTACATATTTCAGCTGCAAAATGACAAAGAATAAAACTCTAAGGGCTTAAGTCCAAACCGATACCTACTAATGATTATAAACATTAGGATATAAATATGAACCCTTCAGCAAATAATCAGATATACTGAAAAAGCATCATTATGAAAGACTTAAGTCAATCACGGCTAGAATATTTTTATTTAACATAGAAAATCATCCTGTGGAAGTCATTCACTGTCAATAAAATTAAGGAAATCCTATAAAATTGGAATTTAAAAAGTACTTCCAATATAATCTTCCTACAGTTTAGCAAACAGGAAAGATGTTATTTATTTCATCGTATCTATGACACTAGGTTGCTAAGTTACAAGAAAAATTTAAGTGATTTTTCTCTAGTAACCAAAGGGGCAAGAGACTATGGGAAACAATTAAAATGAGCATATTGGATAATGCCTGGTAACGGAGCTGAGGTTTTGTAAGTAGGAGGTAACGGCATGTCTGAAGCAGACACTGAGCATCAGCTGAAGCCTCAGAGGTCAGGTGGTGCAGCCTGCAAGCCTATGCCTAAACCCTCACTCACTTTCGTTAAACGACTATTCTCCTGGTGTCTCCCACGATGAGGGAGTCAGGAGGCGGTGCCCTTGATGGCAGACTGTTCTCACCGAAAGTGCACTGTCTTCTCATATTGAAACATGCCTCCCATTACTTCTTGGGAGACCTAAAAAGTCAGTGCAATCAAACTTCTCTACCACAATCTAAGTCTCCGAAGAACACGTTCATACTCTTTCTTGAATTCCATTCTCAAAGCTAAACATCCCCACCTTCTCATCTGCCTTATTTTTCTGGACCTAGCCATTTATCTAGATTCGTAGTACCAATTTTTTGCACAGGAGGACATTTCTTAAAAAGTCTTTCTTCCCGTGCTAACCACATCACTGTGAAACTGCACTGAGGACATCTTGCTACTCTTGCTTTCAATTACACGTTTCAGCAAGTAGCGGCCACTCTATACTGGGTAAGTAAAGATTTTAGTGTCCTCAACAGGGTGGAGGGGAGGGATCAAGAGGAAGGGATGGACATCTACTTAGAAGCTGCCAGGTGCTGTGCTGGGGACAGCCTTAAGAGAATGACTTAGGGTTACGCAAACGCTGCTACTTGAGTAAAAATGACTTTTTTGGTTTAGTAAATTTTTTTTTTTTTTTTTGGATGAGTACATTTAAATTTTTAATTGAAGGCAAAAAGAAGTGAAATAAGAGGGAGAGGGCTGGGGGTAAACAGTGGAAGGCATAAAGGAAGCAAAGGAAAGAGGACCAGGGGAGCCAAGGGTATCCTGGCAGAATCTACAAAAATGAAGTTAAGAAAAAAAGGTCAGGATTTCTGAACACAACAGTGGAATCTGGGAATTTTAAGAGTGTGAAAAGCAGAGGGGAGGGGAGTCAGTTGGGGGGAACAGAGGTAGCTGAGGTTGGGAGGGGAGTAAGAGGTGGGTGATCTTGTCTTACCCTTTGCTTAGTTTCTGTGTAGCCTGGCAGGGAGACATAATCCCCAGTCAGCCCACCTTGCTGCCTGGCAGGAAAGGGCATAGCATAGAAAAACACCTTTAGTGGCAGTATATAACTCACCCCCCTGCCTGGAGTCATGTCCAGGGGGTTCTGATCTTCCCACTGCCCCCCTCAGCCGTGTGTACTTTCAGAGAGTATCTGTGAGCACTTAGTTCACTAGAAAGTGCTATGTAAATGCAAGGTATTGTTATTTGGAACAAAGTAATGGTCCATCAGAATTTCTTTACTGGGAGCAGTGGGAGATTTAAAAAAAAAAAAATGAAGAGTACTCCTTTCGAGTTTCACAAAATGACTCCAAAAATGGCCCTGCTGCTGTTTAAGTTCTGTCATAAAACAACAGGCATGAATGGAGGGACTGCAGAGAGGCAGCGAAAATGCAGGGATGCCGCGGACCGACCAGGATTGCTCAATAACACTGAACCTGAGCCACACGAGGAAGGAACGGAAGGAACGGACGGTGGGAAGGGGTTTCTGCTTTCAAAAGCCAATTTCCAGGGAACAGTCTCTTGGGTGTGGACCCCTCCCATTTATAAAGAAACATATCTGTTACTGAGAAGAAAAGACCACTGTTCTATAGATACCCTTTTCCTCTCACTGTCACTACTGAAGGATCTAAACTCCTTACATAACTCTGGACGAGGTCCAAGTGTAAAGGCGGAGGCTGCGATAAATGATCCGGACTGCTGAGCTGAGAAAACTGGAAAAATTCGTACTGTATCTGAGGATGAGAGCAACGGTGCTGAATTAAAGGAACGATTCCTCACAGCCTGAGCACCATCAGCTCCAGCCTGCGAGTGACTTTTTGAAAATCTCTAAAGCTAGCGTGTATGTAGAAAATTCACCTGATCGAATTCCAGGGTCAGAAATTTAAACACCAAGTTCTTAGGTGTCCCTAACTAAACCTGATGACCACACAGAACTTCATGAAAGCCCACTGAGTCACCACAGCCTTTTAACAAGAGCTGAGCGTCTCTGAATACACCAGTGAAAAGGAACAGTGTTCAAGATCCTTTAAAGAAATACTTCTTAGTGAAAGCCAAGAAAAATGTTGAACCAATGAAATTACGGAGCCCCTGGCTAGTCACCAAAACCTTTTCTTATGTCACAGTAAGAGGAAGTCCCTCTCACTATGAGGCTCTCTGTTGGGTCTGCGCAAGCCAAGGACCTCGGCCAGAGGAGCGCATCGCCTCTGGCCAGGGCTGCAGCTCCAGTGAGCGGCCCTGTCATGAGCCCCCTAGAGCACGGGTAAGCACGGGCGGACGCTGAAGCACTGGGGCAACAGGAGAGCTCCGGTCTTCACTGCTTCCTCCGCTAACCAGATTTTCAAAGGGAGGCCCCTAAGTCCCCCACGGCCAAAAGGCCAGAGCCCCGAGCAGGAGAGAGGTCCCACAGCAGTCACTAGCCACAGACCACCTTCTAGCCTCAGACCCCAGCAGCAGGACTACGGAATTTCTTTATGGACACCTCTGAACCAGGCACCTAAAAAATGACTGTGTGCCAGCACTGCATGAAACTCTTTCTTCCCACTCTATGAGTGCTCCTCCATTTCTCCCTCATGGCAGAAAAACAGGCATGATACTAAGCAGAATCCACTGTACTTATTAAAGTTGTGTAGACTTTGCATTTATTTTACAAAGAAAAAACTTAGTTAAAGGTCTTACAATTTTTTGGAAGCAACAAAATGAAACTACTCTGTGAACGTGACCTTGGATTCATGAATATTTAAACAGCGGCTTCTATCTGAACATTACTCAAAGAAACACCAAAAGAGACCGTTATCTTCAAAGTATGGTATCACTTATTGAAAGAAATTATTAAATTAGTATACCTTTTATGCGGTTCCATCTGCAAATTCTTACCTTGAATCCATCCTTCTTGTTTTTTTCCAAACCTGACCATTCTCCAGGCTGAAATTAATTTTAAGAGAAACATAAGTGACTTGGAAAAAGCAGTACCTATAATTTCCCAGTCCTGGACTCTAAGGCAAGAGTTTCCAGATAGGACATTTAATTTACAGAATAGGGTAAGAAAATGATTTGGCTCTAACTACAACACTATGGCTCTGACAACAAAACTAGACCAAAGACAAAACCGACCCTTTTAATGTCTTCGATGCACTTAATGATGTAGCTCCTCTTGATTGCCTCTTTCACGGCATATGCATCGCTAAGGATTGTCAGGTGCTCCTCCAGGGCTTGCTGAATAAGGCTACTGGGCAGGGTCGGAAGATGCGCCAGTTCCCAGAGTACATCTAACACCTGCAATAATGCCACACAAGATGAGCCGGCCCACACACCAGTCAGACCACATTCAGTATTTGTAGCTGGGGAGATTAACTGGATTCTCCTGCCTTTCCAGAAGTGGTCTCAAAGCGAGCTTCCCGGCCTATTCGTCCGATCAGACTCAACAGCTTCTGTCTCACTCGATCACTTTCAGTCTCCCAGCTCTGGGGAACAGAAAAGACAAGACAATCCAATTTCATCAAATGGGCAAAATATGCAGAAACCTTTGCACTTGAGCTAAAACGGTTTAACAAAGTAAGAAGAGTTCCTTAACTCAGAGACCTCAAAATGAGCTTCTTTTAGAAAAACTTAAAAGCAGGTGCAGCTGACTGGACACGTACCTTCTGGATGAGAACAAACAGATGATTAAGCTGATCCGAATTAAATTTGACAGCTGCTGCAGCAATAATTGTATGGATGTTCTCGATCACAGTAGACGATTGTCCCGACTGGAAAAGGAGACGGCAGGGGAAGTTACGTCCTGCAACTTAGAAAGACCCTCATGCTTCCCCCCAGCAACTGACAGAAGCCCAAGTAAAACAGCAACAAGATAAACTGATTCTGGCCTGATCAGCACTCAACTGCATGACAACAAAACCACAGGAAACAACCACTGTTAATGGCCATCAGTTGGCCTTGCTGAAATTTCTAGCAGCATTAAATCTTTAAAAGAAATTCTCAATCCGACATACGCATTTCAAGAGGAGAGCAAGAAATGTTTTCAACTGGCTCATAAAAAGGTTCGAACTAAGCACAGAACAAACACATTCGCTTCCAGCACTTTATAAATGAGCTTGAGGGTACCACCTGAGAGTACCATCTACATCATTTTTTATTTTGCCCCTAGATTCTTTATAATTTCAACTAATATTAATTTATCCCACATCCAGTAAATCTCTGCCTCAGTGATGTAGGCCCTGTGGTCAACCCTGTGGTCAAAACTCACTTTGTGTAACTTCAAAGATGACTCCATCATGCCTCGCTGCACACCATGCAACGGACTTGAGAGGCAGAGGCTTTTTGAGATTCAACTCTAGTGCTCGCTTCAGCAGCATATATACTAAAATTGGAATGAGATTCAACTCTACAAGAATCTGCTTAGTATCCACTATATACATATATTCACTGAACGTAGCAATGATATACAATATCTGCATTATGTCTCTAATCTCCAACCTTATGTGGATTCAAAACTCGCACTCACAAAACATTATGAGAGTATTCAACTACTGTGGACATGGGAAACAAGATTTTATAGGACCCGGGACTGTTTTCTTTCTATAGCCTACTCTCTGCTGCTAGGCTGGGAGCCTGCAAATTACAGTTCCTCTCCTAGCTCCACTGCTGTGATATTCTGCCCATGAGAGGCACTGCTGGGTGATGAGAAGGGAAGAGGAAGAAAGAAGCACTGGTTCGTGCTCAGGAAGTGGACGCAGGGGCTGGCATCGGGGGCAGCCAGAGAGAAGCCCCGGTGGCCGTGCCACCACGTCTTTGGCACCCCAGCATGTGCCAAGAGAGCACCTCCCAAATTCGCTCCCTTTCCTTGGACTTCAGAGGTCCCTTTCCCCATTCTGTTCCTCCAACATTCCTACTTCTCTCTTTTGCTCTTCCACCCCAGCAAGGTCTTTGTAAACAGGCCCCTGTATCCAACTCCCTCTGAACTAAGACGGTATAGTCAAGGTGAGCCCCAGGCCTCCTTCTGGCTTAGTGGTTAGACAAAGGCTAATACCATTACTGGAATAGCCTGGAAAATGACTAGGTGCTGACATACTGAATTTGAGATGCCTACAAGATGGCATGCCAGAAGGCGTAACTGTTATGCTTCTAGGTACATGGCACTGGAGTGCCAAGAGGAGGTCTGAATTGGGGGCATAGTTCTGAGTATCAGCAGCATCCAAATGCACTTGAAGCCCCAGGAGGGGAAGAAACTGCCCCACAGGAGATTACAGACCAAGGAAAGGGCTAAGTTGTGAACAAAACTAGTATCTACAAAGAAGAGAATAAATAAGTCAGTACAGGAGACTTAAAAAGGGTACCAGGAAAGTGGGGGGAAAATGAGTCCAATGGACTAGTAAAAAAGTGAAGGAAAAGAAAAGGCAGGGGCATGGCCAATTCGGCAGCGGCCTCGGGGAGTCCTGGTGAGATGAGGTCTGGGAACTCAGTAAGCAGGACTCTCACTCTCACTAACAACCCAACAGGAAAAACTCATCTGTGAAAACTGATGAGCAAACGATGAAAAGAACACAAGACTGACAAACGAGAGACATACTGTTCTAGTGCTGCCACTAACTGCTGGGGAGCCTGCGGGACGGCTCTTCATTGTGTCAACTGAGAAACAAGAGGGCGAGACGTGCTCAGTCGTTTCACATATTCTGAGCAAGTCCAAGCCTTTCTCACATACACAACCTTGACACAAGCCCCAGATGGGAAAGCAGATTTTGCAGAGCTGCTGAGGCTAAGGCAAGACAGAAGCTCCACTTCTCTGCTTGCCCACCACCCGCCACCCTCTCTTTCTGCCAAAAATGTCAGAAAAAGGCAAAAGTAATTCTGATCAACTTACCTGTATCTTCCAAATTTTAGTGAGCTCATCTAAAGACAGTTTACTGCCCAAGAGTTCAATAATCCCCTTTATACGATCACAGTACTGGGCCTGGTCTATGTTGCCTAGGAGAAGAGACACCCAAGAGGCAGAACAGTGAACACTGACTTTCTAAATACGATTCTATTAATTCAAAGCAATAGTAACTTGTACAACACTTAAAGGCTAATACAGTCAAAACAACATTTTCTTACCATTAGTACAAAAAATGTTATTTATAATTATGATAGGAAGTATTTTTTTTAAATATTTTATTTATTTGACAGACAGAGATCACAAGCAGGCAGAGAGGCAGGCAGAGAGAGAGGGAAGCAGGCTCCCCGCTGAGTAGAGAGCCAGATGCGGGGCTGGATCCCAGGACCCTGAGATTATGACCTGAGCCGAAGGGAGAGGCTTTAACCCACTGAGCCACCCATGTGCCCCAGGAAATATATATATATATATTTTTTTTTTTTTTAAAGCAACTTACCTTCCAATGCAATTGACAGAACTGAGTTTTCAACCAGCCAATCTAACAGCCTGTCTGTATCTATAGCATTCTTCACAGATTTGGATAAAGTGCTATCTTCTATTAGCTTGGTTACCTAAAAAGACAGAATTATTGCGAATAAACCTAGTGTAAATATGCATAATCAAAACCTATAAATATTTGTATACACATCCTGTGACTTATACAATGTTGTAATGTGGTCTGATAATTAGTCAAAATGTATTGAAGGCCAGTTACTGTAATAAGTTAACAGACTATTTATTCCTGATGTGTCTCTAAAAAGAACAGGGAGTCAAGAACGGCACCTGGGGTGGCTTGGGGAAAAGCATCTGACCCAACTTCTACTAGTGTACCCTCTGAATTCTGTACTTGGGACCAGAAAGTGTCGGTCCCTCCCTGGTCCCAAGTATAGACCCTCTGTGGCCATGATGTCTACCCCGTGAAAAATATCACTCTATAGGAAAAGAGAAAGCCAAGCCAACACACTCAGAAAAGCAGGGACAAGACTTGGACAGTCCTGGCAGTGGTCAGGTCTCAAATTTTAGTTGTTCCTGCTGCCCAGAAGTGTCCCTGCCCTTCCATGGTCTGGCCAGCCAATCCTTCATTCACATGGAACAGCCCAGCCTTCCTCCCTATAATTCCTCTTTTGGCCCCAGATGGTTCACGATGAGTTTACTCCACTTGCAGTAAAGAATCCTAGTTAATGTGGAACTTCAGGGAAGAAGACCGGAGGTATGACTGAACTATACTGGCTCCAACTGTACTCACTAAAACCAATTATGCTCAGATGAAGTTTAGGAAGTGATAGGAAAACACTTCCAGCATTTTGCTTAGGTGGTCACAGCTGCAGTCTTTTTGTTTTGGTCCCAACCCAAGTTAGAACATTTGGTTTAAGGAAACACCTATCTGAAATATACCAAAAGGAAGTGTACCCCTAGGGTAAACAGTAAATCTCGAAAGGTCTAATCCAAGGAATTATGTTCTAGGAAATTTCACAAAAACATTAAATCTTTCACAAATATTTCAGAGAATGAATTTTGAATGTAACACATATATAAAGACCACCTTAATAATCATAGCCCTATGTACCATTTTATGTATAATCATTGTTTTCTTTTTTGTATGATTACAAGAAACCCTTCTTTATTTCCCAACATTTTTACATTAACGACCATATGTTTTCGCAGAGTTCAAAGAGTCTGTGCTTTAAGTCTTCTGGAAGCAAATGTAAAACTTACTTCTTTGAGGGAATTCATTTTAGCGCTAAAATGTGGGGATTTCAGCATGCGCAGTAGGATGTCTAATCGAAGGTCATCTACCACGGTCACCAGATCCGGCTGGAAACGCATGCAGAGTAACTTGATGGCAGACAAGAGCTCAGGGATGCTAACCAATCTCTTTTATTAAAAGCACACACAAACAAAAAAGGAACCATGAAAACATTCTGATCTCAATTTTTGTAATACGCAGAGGAATTTAGCACATTTTCAACAGCAATGGTTTGGTGATATCTAATACTCCGTATAGTCAATTAACTAGTTTGCTTTTAAATAAAAGTTAGCAGACAGGTGAGCAAAGGGAAGGGCCCTGTGAGAATTTCAAGGTCAACAAAATAAATCATGTTCAATGTTAAAATTGATTTAAACAACTTTGGATAAGCTTATAGTATCGAATTATTTTAAAGCTTCCTCAATGCTATACCAATTACAATACTATCTAAATCAACATGTTAGTAGAATTCTGAATGGTATCACCTACGGAGAACCCTAAATTCACTCTACTGGTAAGATTTACAGCCAACCTGGTGCTTCAGAAAAAGCACTTTTTCGTTAGGAAATGTATAATTAATTTGATATGAGTAGTATGTGACCAGGATCCAAAGAACAAAGGTGTGTGAACCTTGCCCTAGGTCCTGGCTGTGCTTCTACGGGTGAACGGGCACTGGGGCATACCTGGTGGGAGACAGGATTTACCTTGTCTTTGAGGTCCTTCTCCTCTACACTGCGCACATCCTGGATTGTAGTAAGGATGACCGGGTCTAGCATCGGCTGCGGAACAGAAGTGCTATGCTTAATAAAGACTGCTGCTTCTGCTCCAGAACTGGAGAGAAGTCACTTCTTCACTCACGCTTCACAGAGGAGAAAGTGCAATGCCAAGACCTTGATTCCAGTATCAGATGCTGCAGCTAGCTACCAGCATCCCAATCAGGCCCTCAAGGGAATCCATGCCCCAGCTCCTTTCATACCACGTGGGTGCAGTCCCTGTCACCGCTATCTTAGCAGGGTCCTTTTATTTTTTTAAATATGTCTCATTTATTAAGTTTTTTTGTTTTTGCCAATAGAAGTTTGAGATTTTTTTTTCCCTTCAAATTTTTATTTAAATTCTAGTTCCTTAACATACAGTGCAATACTGGTTTCAGGAGTAGAATTCAAGGATTCTTTCTTTTTTTCTTTCTTATTTATTTATTTATGGGGGTGGGGGGAGAGAGTGTGCGAATGTGTGCGCACAAGCAGGAGTGGTGCAGAGAGAGGAGAAATGCAGGCTCCCCACTGAGCAGGGGGACCCTGACATGAGGCTCCATCCCAGGACCCCAGGATCATGACCTGAACCGAAGGCAGACGCTCAACCCACTGAGTCACCTAGGTGCCCCAGAATTCAGTGATTCGTATGAGGGTCTTATTTATTTATTTTTTTTTTTAAGGATTTTATTTATTTGTCAGAGGGAAAGAGAGAGTGAGAGAGCAAAGCAGGGGGAACAGGAGGCAGAGGGAAAAGCAGGCTCTTGGCTGAGCAGGGAGCCCGATGCAGCACTTGATCCCAGGACCCTGGAATCATAACCTGAACCGAAGGCAGACGCTTAACCAAATGAACCACCCATGCATCCCTCATAAGGGTCTTTTTAAAGAGCAACCGAAGAGGGAGTGCCTTGGTTGGCTCAGTGGGTTAAGCCTCTGCCTTCGGCTCACGTGATGATCTCAGGGTCCTGGGATTGAGCCCTGCATGGAGCCCTGCATTGAGCCCCGCATGGGGCTCTCTGCTCAGCAGGGAGCCTGCTTCCTGCCCTCTCTCTCTCTGCTGCTCTGCCTACCTGTGATCTCTCTCTGTCAAATAAAATCTTAGGGAAAAAAAAAAAAAAGAAGCAACCAAAGACACATAAACTAAAACATGAAGCATGAGTATGTATGATTTTTGTAATAAAGTAAATATTTTTACATTTGACTTTAATAAATTAATATAAGCATGGAGCACAAAAAATGTGCTGCGATATGCATTATTTTTGTGTGCTGATATAAATGAGGCCTCTAGAGGATATTAATACAACACTGTGCTCCAGAATGGTAGCATAATCCAGTAACTGTCTCTAAGTTATTACGTGAGAAGTAGGAAAGTATTAGCTTGGTCTAAATGCTCACTTCCATCTAAGTAAAATAATTTTTAAAACTTATCTGGTGACAAGAGAAGATGGTATTTGGCTAGTAAAGCCAAGAAGACATTAGCAATGAATTAAAACGACCTCAGACAACTATCCAAATAGGATCTCCTCCTTTCTCCTCATGCCCACTGTACAGTGAGGGCTAGGGGCTGTGAGGGTAAGAGGCAAGTATGCTGTTCTCCTCAGCAGCATGGGCCCTGCTTACTCCCCCACTGCAGCTGAGACAGGAGGATCACCCTTTCACAGACAAGGAAGCCAAGGCACATACACGTCTTCCAAAGTCACAGAATTGGCAAGTAGTATAGACAACTGTTAGTTTATATCAAGTAATAGGATGTGAATACAGTATGAGAATAAATTCAAGGCATGAATATATTGCTGAATAAATGTAAGGTTGGACAGTTTGAAATAAAAGTTAAATATGCTGTGGTTGGATTTTCAATACTTTTTTGCTCTTTTTACTCTATAAAATTCCAAAAATTCTATTAAACCTAGAATTTCTAAAAAACTTATTATTAATTAGCAGCTGGAATATTTATGATAAATCTCTTTCCACACTGGAATGCATGGGCAAAGAGCATTTAAAAATCCAATCTTGGCTCTGATTATTAAAAAGCCAAGTATTAAATTATTAATAATTATTAAATTATTAAAAAGTCAAATTATTTTGCCTCTTGTTTCTTATCTTACTATAAAACTAATAATTCTATGTTTAATAAGCTGAAAGAACACTAACTGCTTCTAAAGAACCTAATAACCAGAATGAAGAAATGCATAAATAACCATTTGATTTCATCTAAAAATCTTTTGGATTACTTTGACATTTAAAGAAAGCATGTAACACTTAGAAATTGTAGACATTTCCAGAACCTACTAAAACAAATCTTATCTCCCTTGTTAAAATGGCCCTAAGTAAATGAGATATTAACAAGAAGGAACAGTACAAACACATTGCTCCCAAAGGACATGATGCTTTCAAAGCCATTTATAGTGACTTAAAAAAAAAATCTCTGTGAAAGTTATAGGTTTCACAGATCTATTTACAAAGAAAACAAAAAAATGAAGGTATTTCAAAGTGACACTTCATTCAGTAAAACTTGTTAACTGAAATGGAAAGGAAACAAGAAAGTACAATAGGCCTTAAGCATCAGCAAACAGATATACCCAGCTTTGCCTGTGTGATGACCTGTTGGCTTACGGTCTGCAGTGGCAAGAAATTAGATGAGATGTGCCATTAGGCCACTATTTAGCAGTCACTTGGCTAGTAAGTAAGCCCAGTGGGTTGCTCAACGCTGCTCTAATTTAATACATAATGGCACTGAATCCTTCAACAACCCTGGGAAGGGGGCTGGGATATATGCCACCTATATTATAGATAAAAATACATGTAATCGTATATAAATCATATTTGATAAAAGGATAAATTGAAAAGGTAAAGAATCAAAAATATCAGAGATCTCCTATACTTTAAATTATCAATCATTTTTTAGTTACTTTCTGATTATATTTTTACTAGAAAAATAGCTTATCCGAAAAAAAGAAGTTACTCTGATTAGGCACGATTCTGAACAACCTGATAAAAAGATAACGATGACTACTGGTATGTCTTGGGTCACCTTCTGAGTAAATGTAGAGTGGCCCCATCTTACCTGAACCACCGAGGAATTGAGGTACTCCGCACACACCCCTAAAGGCTGCACCAATGCTGAGACTGCCTGAAAACAAGGATGGTGCAGGTTAGACATCAGTGCAAGACGTTTTTTCTTTTCAGCATTTAACAAATCCCTTTTAACATATCAGAGACAATCTGAAATGGTGACTTGATCAAGTCATGAATGAATGACTAGACAAGCCATTCTCCTGGAGAGGAAGAACTGATATAAAGATGCCAATCTATTTAAACTGTTACAGAAATTAAACATAATTTAAATCATAATATGCCAATAAAACTCTAGAGGACTGGATGAAAGATTTTTAAAGTTCAAACCACAGAATATTAAAAATTTTTATTTGAAAAAGGAGAGAACAGCTGGTGAAGAAGTGAAATGTGCTTTCAAAAAAAAATCAAAAACTTCCATGAAGAAAATGACAAACCTTGACTAAAATACATAAGAAAAGGCCCAAATAAACAAGGAGATACATGTTCTTGAATGGAAAGGACCTGTACTATAATTTTCCACACACTGACCTATAAATTCAACATAATTCCAAACATGATCTCAGTGGGATTTTCTGCAGGACAACTTGACATTCTCAAACTCTGATAATGACCAAGAGAATCTGAGAGAAGAATGATGCTGGGCAAACTGGGGCTACCGGTGTTGAAAACAAGGGAGCAATAGTATACAAATGGGTAAAGAATGAACAGATGAATGAATGACTCAGACAGAAGTCCAGGAACACACCCGTGGACATGTGGGGCTTTGACATGTGATAGAGACAACACATCAAATAGTACAGAAAACAAAGATTTAGTCATTAGACGATCTTACAACAATTAGTTATCCATCTGGAAGAAAATGAAATTGGATCTCTATCTTACATAATATATAAAAAGAAATCCTAAATGAATTCAAGAACTAGGTATAAAAAGTAAAACTGTAAAAGTATAAAATGAAATGAGTATTTTTATAACTTTGAGATGGGAGAATATTCCCTAAGCAAGTTAGGAACTTAAGCTGTTATTAAGGAAAAAAATCTTCCACATAAAATGTGGAAGCTTCTGTATAGCAAAAGGCACCATCAATAAAAATAAAAAGAGAAGCAAAAGAATGGAAGAAAAAATTTACAAATACATAAAGTAGACATGGCACCAATATGCTGAACATAAAACGAATTCCTGAAAGTTACTAGGATAACCCCAAAGTAACCCAAATAACTAGGTCAATTTACAGAAGAATGCAAACAGCCAATAATCACATGATGAAATGCTCAAATTCAAAGGAAATCAGAGTCTTACCAATTAAATAATAAAATATTATTTTTGTCCACTATAATGAAAAATTAAAGATGGAAAATATTCAGTATTAACAAGAGAAGGAAGGAATGGGTTTATGGAAGTACAGACTGGTATAAGTTTTTCAGAAAGAGATTTAATACTACTGAATATAATCTAAAAATGTATATAGTTTTTAACCCAGAAATCCCGTTTTCTAGGAATCTGTCCTTCAGAAATGGTAGCACATGCACATTAACACAAATTTATATGGGAAGCTGTCTTAAGAGCAAAAAACTTAGAAATAATCCAATGCCCATTAATAAGTGACAACATCAGGGTACACCAGGTGCAGAAACTGATGAGAGCCATTAAAAACGATGACAGTGCTGACCAGGAAAGATGTCCATGACAGATTGTTAAATGAAAATATGCTACTAGGTATAGCTTGATTACAAAATTCAGTTTTAAAGAGAGAACGAGAAAGAGGAAAAGAACATGCACAGATATATTTTACATATATATAGGACAAAGTCAGGAAAGCTATGCATTAAATGGGTAGTTATTACCTAGGAGGTAGGTATACATGCATGGGGGTGGGGGACAGGCAACTTTCATTCCATATTTTGTACAGGTATCTTTCACTGACAAATTGTGAATGATATTTTTTCCCAGTATTTTTCAAATTCAAAACTATGTAGATATAAATGTAAAATGAATACATTTATTTGTACTCAGTGGCCTGAATTTATTCTAGGACATAATCACCTCCTTAACTGGTCAGAAAGCAGGCATCTACTGTGAAATTTTAATCATACTTGTTTGCTAAAATTAGAGTCTCAATCTTTGGGAATCTCTTTTTCCTATGCCTGAATTTTATCCTCTCCTCAAATACAACCTAAACAATGTAATTCTGTGTTAAATGCAGCAACAACACAGTTGTTCTGAAAAATGGGAAATATCCTGGAAGAATGTTTAATGTCAGGATATTTGCTAACAGTGAGCGTAAGCCCAGATTCCTGTATATCCACACTTCGCCAATTTTCTTCCAAGCAGGCTAGAAACTGGGATGCTCTGTTTTTTTTTTTTTTTTAATAAATTAACTCTGCCAGAAATTAGTGTTTCAACATTAAAAAAAAAAAATGAAGCTCATTTCTGATATGGCCAATGACCTACACAGCCAGTTCTTGAGAAACAATAAAGTGGATAAAACTTTACATCTGAATTGATTTTCTTTTGTTGTTTGTTTTAAAAGCTTTGTTTCTTAAATCACTACTCTGTATTTTCCTGGTCAAGTCACTTCTAACCAGGATCCAAATGACAGCCTAACAAGCTAGTTCACATCCGGGAAGGTAGAAGATGCTCCCTGGTCAGTGTCAGCAGTAATAGTCATGAACTGGCAGACACCTGATCCTTTAGGATGAACAGTGGAAAGAAAGCATCAGTCTCTCTCCTCAGACCAAGGGAGTCAGCTGCTCAGCCACAGTTCCTCAGAAACCACTGCTGCCCCACGCACAATACCGCATCACTTAGGGGCAACGCATGACCTTCTGTTCTGATCACATCACAGTATCTAGCACCGTGCCTTACATGGGGCAAGTACACAATGAGTAGTTGACTGGATAACTGACTAGAAAACAGAACAAAGTGCTCTGGGTTACAAAGAGGGCAGTGCTTGGTGAGAAATTAGAGACCGAGTTATTCCCCCTTACCGCAAGCTTAAACTTCTTTTGAGAAAAGGAAGTCACATAAAAAGAGAACGGCACTGTGCCTGAGGGAGAGTCTCAGCTCCTGTCACAGTCCTTGGCTGTCTATGCATCACTGTCACACCAGAAAGCTTACTAACAACCTTGAGATGAATTACTTTACTTACGCCTAGCACTAGGCACTACACTGTTATGAATCATGACATTGTTACGTACACGTGCACTTGCCACAGACAGCCCCTGTCCTTTAAAAAGCAAGATAATGTCACATAACCCTCACAAATTAAGAGACAAATACCACAGGCAAAGGGAAATAAAGTGAAAAAGAGCAAATACCCCCACCACAGAAACAGGATTACAATTAGGCGTGAACATTTTCTTTGGTTATCAGAACCACAAAGCTGCTCCCACAGAGATAACCCACACGGTAACTAGCAGAACCTGATCCTTCAGAATGAACAGTGGAAAGAAAGCATCAGTCCGGGTCCCTAACTGGGTCCAGACCGTGTCCCTTGGGTTACACACCAGCCTGAACAAAGCGAACTTCCACTCTGGGCACATTAACTTACCCCAAGTTCTATATCTTCTGAATGAAGCTTGGCTTGGATTGCTGCAAATCCACCTAATTCTCCAAACTGAGGGGGAAAAAGGGCACAAATTAATTTTTAAATGGTGTATATCAATAAGTTAAGCAAAAAACGAAGGCTACCATTCTACCCAATCAACATGCCCTAGGTAATACTGATCTTGAGGGAGTCACCACAAAGATTGTCCTGGGGTAGCCTGTAGGGAGCCTGCTGAGTCCTACAGCTTATGTGCATCCGTATAAACAGCACATATGGAAAAGAGGAGGAACTACAGAATCTACCTCCTTACGAAAAGAAGTTCCTATGACTATCTCTAGCTGTCATTTACTTAAAATACCAAACTCCAGGTAATCTAGTTAGAAGAAGGAAAACATGACTGTATTAATGAAAGTTGTATACCTTATTTACCAAATCCACAACCCATCCATGAGGCTCCTGTGAGAAAAGAAAACAGAAACTGAGATGGCAAGATGAGAACTTCCCCCATTAACCCCCCCCCCATTTCTTTTAACCTCTGTCAAATGTTGGGAGAAAATAAAATATGAAGATGTCAAAAACATTCCAAAAGGCTTTTCTACAGGTTTCTTCATGGACGTCTGGGCCATTGCTGTACACGACTGTGGGGGGAGAACGGGGCTGCGCGTCTGGGCTGGGGGATGGCATTGCTAGAGCATGGCGTGTTCGTGCCTTTCTGCGTCACTCAGAGCAGTCGTCAAGCTCTCCAAGGTGCTGGATAACTTGAGTTAAATTCTCAAAGTTACACTTTAGACATGAAGAATTCCTAACCTAAGGAGTAGCAGATCCCAAATAAAGTAAGGTTAAGTTTCATTCCCAGCTGTCCCATTAATAGGTACGCTGGAGCATGTGCTTTCTTTTTCCTGCTTTCCCTCCTTGCTTTCCTTTTCGAAGCCTTCACTGCTCCAGGGGCTGGATACCATCGTGGGGGAGCAGTGACTGTGAAAAGATGTGGTCCCTGCTTTCACGGAGCTCATACTGTAGCAGTGTCCACAAAAACAAGTAAACCACCACATACCTCACAGAATTCAGTCTGGGCTCAATCCCACAAAAGGAAAAACCACAAAATGGTCCTCAAATGAGAAATGGAAGGAGCCTACTCTGCTCAGAGTGGTGGTCATGGAAACCCTCTCTGGAGAAGAGGTCTTTGAGCTGGATCCTACAGGATGACAGTGATTTAGCCGTTCAAAGAGTCAAGGCAGAGAGGCCAAATGGCAAAGGTCCAGTTTGGGGAAGGTCGTGAAGACGAACTGGGAGGGATTCTCCCAGGTGGGACACACTGAGCTGGGAAGAGTGGCACAGGTGGAGCTCTCGAAGGAGACAAACTCAGATCACATGGAAACGTGACAACTGGGATTAGAAGGAAAGCAACAAAAGTGTTTAAACCAGATAGTGACACCTTTTATGTTGTAAGATGAACAATTTCGCAGTTGTGTGGTGGATGGAACGGAATGCATGAAGGTGAGTGGAAGGGAGAGGCGCAGTTGGAAGACCAGTGTAGTAACTAGGTAAGATGTGATGGTGTCACCAGTAGGACAGTCGCAGCAGAGACAGAGAGAACTGAACACCTTTGAGATGAACTCCAAGGACGTGTTTACAGCTGGAGGTGGGTCATAAGGGATGAATCGTGGCAGACTCCTGCGCGTCTCAGGCACACTAAGTTTGAGACGTCTGGGTAGCAACCAAAAGGAAAACAGTTGGTTCTTCAAGTCTGGTGTGCTCAGAGAAGATGTTTGGGTCACAGAGACATAAACTGAAGGGCCATGAGCATAAAGATGGCATTTACAGCCATGAAAACGGAAGATAGTTCTTAGGGAAAGAATATCGAACAAAGAAAAGGCGTCTCTGGGTCAAAGCTGAATGGAGGTGAAGGAATCACAGAAGGCAATGTGATGACTTACGGATTAGGCAGAGAAGCAAGAGACTACAGAAGAACTGATTTGGGGGAGACAGGAACTGACAGTGACCATCCCTGTTGATGGGGGTCAAGAGACATTTCCTGTGGCTCTGGACATGTGGAGGCTGTCAGTGCCTTACCGAGAGCAGTTTCAGGGAAATGGCAGAAAAAGAACACAGACTGTCACACTCTGAGGAGTTCATGGAGACTTCAGTCTAGTTAACCTCTAATAACTAAACACCTCTCTAACAGAAGAGCACTAACACCACAGGACAAAAACACTAAAAAAATCTTTTAAAACATACAGCTGAGTTGGCACAAAGTGCTCAGAAACTGAAAACAAAGAGAAAGCAGAAATCGTGTGAGGTAAGCAGACTCTGAGGCCAGCCTTCACGGTGTAGGCTGTGGAACCCCGGTGAGGTCTGGCCTCCATCTTCACAGCCAACGAGGGGCTGGGAAACCAAGAGGAGAGAGTCACATAAAGCTTGGAGCTCAAAGGGCTACCACCTCAGTGTAAGGTGAACTGAAAGAAATCATCTGCAAGAAAGGGGAACAACAGGGAAGCCTGCCTACCTTGACTCTGATCCTGGATGGAGGGGAGGAAAAAAACTCTTAAGAGTCTATAGCCATTGTCTTGCCTCACACGGCTTCACTTCTGAAATTCACATTGACTTTGGGGCGCTGGGCGGCTCAGAAGATTGGCCAGCCGACTTTTGGTCTTGGCTCAGGTCATGATCTCAGGGTGGTGAGATCAAGCTCTAGGTCAGGTTCTGCACTCAGTGTGGAGTCTGCTTAAGATTTTCTCTCCCTCTTCCCCTGCCCCCACTCATACTCCCTCTCTTTCCGTCTCTAGAATAAATAAATCAATCTTTTTTTTTTTTAAAGATTTTATTTATTTACTTGACAGACAGAGATCACAAGTAGGCAGAGAGGTAGGCAGAGAGAGAGAGGAGGAAGCAGGCTCCCCGTGGAGCAGAGAGCCCAATGCAGGGCTCAATCCCAGGACCCCGGGATCACGACCCGAGCCGAAGGCAGAGGCTTCAACCCACTGAGCCACCCAGGCGCCCCAAGAATAAATAAATAAATCTTAAAAAAAAAAAATTCACACTGACTCTATGGTCTGAAATACCTTAAGCTGAGAATTTATTCTCAAGTGGTCCCAGATTTGTGCTCCCAGGCACCTGGAGGAAGTAAAGGTAAACCCTCTTTGAAAGGAAGGAACTTTCAATCCAGGCTTCAAACAATACTTCCAGATTTAATTTCAGGAAATACAACTTCACAGAAAAACAAACACAAACATGTAATTTTTTTTTATATACACATACAGACATAAAACAAGTTAAAGTTAGTAAAAGCCAGCAGAATCAGAGTTGTAGATATCAGACACAGAACACAAACACACAGGAGAATGAAAACATGAGGCAGGAACATGAGATAATAAAAATGAGTAAACAAAGTCAAAGGAGAATCAAATAGAATTTATATAAATGCAGAAAAGACACTGAAATTGAAGACTTTTAACAAACAGGTTAGACAGCATACTTATATGGACAGAACCACGATTAGGGAACTAAATCCCAAATCTGAAAGAAATGATCACAACCTAGAGCACAAGGATACAGGAAAATGGGAAATATGACAGAGGTTAAGGGTCATGGAGGACAGATGCAAAGGTTTAACATGTATCCACTTGAAGTTCTGAAGAGGAGAGACTGACTAGTGGGGAAGAGGCATGATAATGGCTGAGAATTTTCCAGAATTGATAGAAGATATTAGTCCTTAGATTTAAAGCGCACAATCACAGGAGAGTAAAACTGCCAAATATCAAAGAGAAAGAGGGTATCTCCAAAAGCAAACGAACTTCTTACAAAATCAACAGTCAGACCAACCACCAACTTCTCAACAGCAATCAAAGCCAGAAGACACTGACATAGTACCTCTGACATTCTGAAAGTGTAGCAGTCAATTTAGAATTAAAAACCTAGTGAAAATATTCTTTGAGGCATGGGAAATCAAATAAAGTTCAGGCCATCAAAAACACAGACTTAACCACCAAGATACTTGGGAGGATGCACTCCAGAAAGAAGAAAAATGATCCCAGTGAATAGACAGAGAAGGAATGGTACTCAATGAGACAGTACATACATATGGCTAAGTTAAAACACCGTATAAGAGAACAATGATGGTATCTGTTTGAGGGTAAAGCAAGACAGGAGAGGACTAAGACACTGCATGGTAAAAACAAGGGGACAGAGAGTAAATCAGTCAGGTGGGGAATGAGCACATGAAACATTTCAATGTCTTTACGTGCTGCTCAGAGGACAAAGATATTCATGAAATTTTGATTTCATTTACATAAGTTACAGTTCCAGGATAACCAGTAAAAGAACAAGTGGGAGGGGAGAAAAGTGGAATCTTCTCTGGTAGGGGTATGGAGGGCAGCGAATGATGCTGAAGCTAGACAGGGACGTGGGATCAAAGGCAGAATGTTTAAAGATGGGAAAGCGTAGAGCATGATGTACACAATAGGAATGCTCCAACAGAGAGGAAAAGACTGCAGATAGAGAACAAAGGACAGAAACCTTGAGGAAAACGCTTCAGAAGGCAAGAAGAAAGGGGATGATCTTAGGCCTTTGCAGGAGGGAGAACTGCTGTGCAGTACTGAGAGGAAATGCACAGAATGACCCTTTCTGGTCCTGGATGCCACGTGCGGAGACTGAGGGGAAGCTAAGGAACACTTGCCAAGTGCTTACGATAGTGAACCCCCGGGGTTAGTGGTCGCGTAGACCGTTGTCATCCAACCTTCACAACACAACTGCAGACAAGGTTTGAATATTTTGGGAGGAAAGACTGTATACAGTTACAGACGCAGACGATGAGGCTGGATTATGTGGGTTCTTCCTGTGATGAGGTTTGTGGACTTGGGCAAGGACTCAACTCCTGTGTGCCTCAGTTTCTTGTCCATGAAATGGGGTCAGAAATAGTACCCCGCTCACGGAGTTGCTGTGGAGATCAAACGCTAGAGTGTGTACTCACTGCCCTTTCCAATCGGCCTCATCCCCTCCTCCCGGAGGACTGCCTGACCCTCCCAGACAGCACGGACCACCCCCTCCTGCAGTCCGCATTACAATGATTGCATGTACTGTCCGTGGTACCTTAAGTTTTGGTTTTCAAATTTCCTCTGCTAGCTCTAAGTCAGGAGCCATGGCTTACTACTCTTTTTATGACTGCTGAACCAAACTTCTGCTTCGACTAAAGCAGTGGTCAAGTTTTCTATCTACTTGATTGACTCCTTTGAACGGTTCCTCAAAAACCAGAGTTCGACCAACAGATGTTTAGATAATGTACTCCTTGTGGGTATAATGTTACTGGGTACACTGTAGGCCTTTAAATATAAAATCAAGATAACTGGTTCTTGGCTTGGAAAAGAAAC
Source organism: Lutra lutra (assembly GCF_902655055.1). Classification (NCBI taxonomy): domain Eukaryota; kingdom Metazoa; phylum Chordata; class Mammalia; order Carnivora; family Mustelidae; genus Lutra; species Lutra lutra. The sequence continues at coordinate 153,117,235 of NC_062281.1, read as the reverse complement.
TCCAAAGCTTTAATGCTTCTGGAGTTTCAAAGAAAATGATACATAAGACTACCTTCTAGATTATTTTTTCTAGGCATAATTAGCCACTTCAAATGGTTTCAAATGCTCTAGCTTCTCAAACATCTTTGAGAAACTGGGACACCCATTAAATTGGGGTTCTGACAATTCAAAAAATAGGGCACTGATGTCATGCGGTCATTCCGCATTTCACTAAACATCATTTCAAATCTATAAATTATTTATGATGCTCGTTAATGGCTGTGGAAAAATACGCAATATCTGAAAAAAAAAAAGTTAAGCAATTTTATGAGCCATATGGAATATCTGTCATTTTTCACAGACTGTTTTAATCCTTCCACGTAAATTTTTGTAGCACATAAAATCTTTTTTAATACATTTCTCTATAAAATGATAAAACAAGATCATGTTTACCTTTTGGAAAGTAGACACAGGTGAAACAGCAAACATATTTCCCTCCCCAAACACTTCTGTCCAATTCCTCTGAGACACTTTCATTCTGTTTTTAAAATGGTATTCATTATCAGGATTGAAAGCCTAGATTCAAAGAGAACAGAGAAGCACTATTATTATCTATTTCTATAGCAACAAATATTAGCATTAGAAAAGAAGAAAAATACAGCCTTGGACTCCTTCGGTAATGGAATCTTAGAAATATCCCAACAGCGTGAATTCCCGAGCTAGTGCAGAGAAGCGGATGGGTGAGGCAGAGCTCTCCCCTCTTGTCCAGCGGCCACTGGGAGGGAGAACAGGGCGCGCAGCCAGGTGTCCTGGAGCTGGCACAGGTACGGCCGGCCAGCAGGGCCGTAAAGACCCCTTCTTCACACAGCTACTGGGACTAGTCAGGGAAAAAGGCCAAAAACCAAGCCACAGGAGCACCCCTGTGAAAGCATTTATGATGTGAATAATCAGGAAGACATGAGGGAAAGCAATTTAATTATTCTACGAGCTGAGAAAGCTATTAAAATTAGAAAGGTATTTTGTTAAAACTGGGAACACAGAATGAATGACTGCTCTGTTTTTAAAATAAAAAAGCAAGGTCCCTAACAGCTGAGTTAATATATTTTACAGTATCATTATCACTCTTTATTAATTACAAGTTATAGGACAGTTGGTATTTTAAACAAAATCAAAACACAGAGTACTTCATATTTTAGAGATACTGTACCATTGTAAGCACACCCAGGAGACCAGTGGGAATCGGATCTTGTTTAATTCTCTCTGCAACCAGTTCTATTAATAGCATCAACATGTTGTAGATTCCTTCATGAATTTCAGTACCCCATTTGTGAACAGCACTCGAAGTCAGGAGCTACAGAAACAAAGGGCTAGCTTTAGAGTCTAACTTGAAAAGCAGAAGTCTAATGTTTATCAGTTCAATCTTGAATAATCAAGAGATGATTTCCATACTATCACTTTTACGCAGATGACTTGCTTTAAAAGGCCTACAACCTGCAGCCCATCTACTCGCTCAATGATTTCAGAGTCAACATGAGTTTTGTTTTTCAATGTTAATTTCCTTAATTCAACTGAAACAGTTGGTTTAAGAGAAAATTTTCCTTTGTTTCTCTACTTTTGCTTATTACTTGGGGAGGTCAAATGGTGTAGAGCAAGTAAGAACCTGAGCAAGTAAGAATCTGAGTCCAAATCCTGGAGCTACTACTGTTTTATAGCTGTATGGCCTTGGACAAAAATTACCAAAGTTCCCAGGGGCCCAGCTGTCTCATGTCTAAAGAAGCAAAACTCCTATCCACTTCACAAAGGTGTGAGGAGTATCAAAAGATAAAACAAAAGTGAAAGTGTTTTATAAATAGTAAGGTATTATTATTAATATATTTTGGCTGTCACTATTAACCAATATTCTTAGAATCTAAGAGGTGTGCGCTATATTTCATGATTTGAACATATTCTTGTTGTATTTTTAATATCTCAGAAACAGGACTGCATCTTTCCACCTGCTGACCAGATGGCAATGGGACTCTGTGAAGGAAATTTTAGAAATACTTTACTAGATAATTTTCTTTCACTTATAATTTCCTTTTTGATATGTGCAGAAGGACATTCAATTTTTTAAAAAAAATGTTTAAGTAAATCTAAAAGTCCTAAGGGATAAGGCACTGTAACATTTTGCAGCTATTTTTCTTTAATATAAAACAAAATATATAGCAATGTTGCATCTTACACTCAGCATCTTAGATTCATTAAAAAGGAGGGAAAAGGCACATAGATGAATCTAGAATAACCACCAGTGGATTTCTCCAATCCTCAGCCTAGTCCTTGGGGAAATCTAAGGCAGGAACAACTTGCTGGAATGGGGAATGAGAAATCAAAGGGAATCATTTAATAAAATAATGGCAAACTGGTATGGTGGTTTCATGTTTTTGTAAGATTTCCCTTTAGAAGGAAAATACTATGCAATAAAAATTCCACCTTGGTCACAATGAGAACCCCTTAATAAGAGCAGCTTGAAGAGCCCAAACTTCTTAGGTGCAGAGAAAAACCCCAGTTCCAGATTTCTAAATACCAATTAGCTGAACTATTTGGTCACAGGAGTAATAGTCATAAGACTGACTTCATATAAACCAATGAGTTACTATTTTTTTGGCAAGAATTTTTTGCCTGCTGATACTTTCTTTCTCCACTTAAATAAAAAAGCAAAATGAAGCCTATTAGCATTTGAGAAGGGTCATGGACTACAAAATAAAATGTATGTGGATTTAGCACCACTCCCTCTATTGCAATCTCATCTGTTCAGTTTTGAATGTGGAAAGGGAAGTCTACCTACCTTGCAGAAGAGGGGTGAAAGACAAGCAGCCCTTTGCGGGGAAGTTGTGCTTAAGGTTTAAGTATGCAGGGGTTTAAGTATGCCAGACCTAGATCTCCTTCCCTGCTTGAACACACAATATGGGATCCAGGCCAGCCTCAAGGTAAAAGGTAAAGAAGGCAGACATGACAAGAGCCCCTTTGGTGCACCTTATTCATACAGTTGCTTATTACTTAAACCCTTCCTTCTAATCAAACATTTGAGGTGTCTTGCGAGAAAAGTCAAGAAAGAGGGTAGAGAGATGGTCATCACACCAGGAAACACAGCTAAGGGAAATGATACCAGTTATATAAAACTCTACTGAGCTTTCTGGTAGCCGAGTCTAAAGGCACACAGAATTCTGTAAATTAAATTCTGATTTAATTTTTTTAAAGTACGCTTTACTGATGCGAAGGAGAACCTTTTTAATAGCTCTAAACTGTAAAGAGAATTTAACATACACAGTTTTACATAAACAACACTGAACAATGTAACAGAGGGTACCTTTGTGCTCATAGTTCCACAAAAAAAAAAAACACAACCGAGCAACCAACCGTTGGACCACTTATTACACTATTACAAACAACTGAGGACATAACATAAAACTGTTTTCTGAAGTGTTTCTGCACCGAGTTACAGTCATACACTCTAAATATGTAACTTGTCGGTGACCTGTGTTGACACAGGGCTGTCTGGATCTGGAGCTCATCAACCTAAAGGTCTTTATACTGATAAATCCTTCTCCATGGCTCTGAATAAAGCTGCATTTTCTTTCTCTGTAAATTTATGCATACAACATAATGTGTCACAGTATGTGACATTACAAAAATTCGGCTATTTTTTAAAAAATTACTGTAATTCTTAACAGAATTTGTAAAAGCTTAAAATAATTTAAAATGATAAATCGGTAGATGAATTCACCCAAAATGAACATTAAGTCTTGATTTCATGTAATCTCTGCCCAAATGACAATTTTTAAGAATTTCACACTTTTTTCAAAGATGCAGCTGTTTTTGTTCCTAGAATTAATTTTGTTATTTTGTACGCCTTGAATCAAGGGAAATTCTATCAAGATGTAGATGGGAATAATAGTTTACAAATGAACAGTTTATTTTGCTGGGTTCAAGATAAATACAGTCTTCACCCATCTGTAGATCTAGTGACTTCCTTGCCTATAGGACAAAAATGGATGTCAAAACCCAGAAGGACAAGACAGCGGGGAGACTCATTCATTCAGCAAAGACTTACTGAGCTTTCTCTTGGAGGTAGGCACTGGCTACACACTGGGGAAAACGACAGTGTCTATGACACTGTCCCTGCTCTTTGGGGAATTCAGGACTCATGTCCTGAAAACGGAATCATGCTGAGTTAGACTGCTTTCTGAAACACAAGTCCTGTGATGATCTATTCTCCCTGTTAAGAAAAATCGCTTTATAAGCGATGTGACCAGAAGGGGAGGAAGCGCATGACTCTTGCTCTGCCACAGAAGCTGCCACACACCTGCCATTTTGCCATGGAACATACTCAACCCAGTAAAACTTTGTACTATTCAAATTCCTCTTCTGTCTCAGTACAACAATCAGTACAAATGGCTTATATTTTGGTAAAGAAGTATTATCTTTCTAAATACCACAAGCCTCAGATTAGTATGGCATCATTTCCTAGTATAGGTAAGCCTAACCTATCCTTTGGCAATTAAAGAGAAGGAAGGAAATGTTACAGCCGTCCAAAGACATGCACAAACAATTAAATAAATCATTCATAAGCCCCAAATTTGGAGTGACTTTGTTCTGAGTAGGGGATTCCTCCGTTGAACAAGGCTCGTAAATTGGTCCCACACAAAAAACTAAAGTGAAAACAAAAAGCCCGCTCATTCTCACCCCCACCCAAAACACCAGACTAGTGCATTTTTCCTTACCTTTTTAAAGGCTTCAGGCATACACCTATCCATAAATCTTTTACAATTCTCATCAGACTCGGAAAGACCTTAGTAAAATAAATGAAACAACATGCCTTACTACGATTTTAGGCAGTTTGCAGAAATCATATATATCAATTCCAAATTCATTTGTATGGAATTATTTATGGAAACCCTGATTCTTAAGGGATTATTAAAAGCAGTATATATATATATTCTGATGAAGGAACACACTGACAACCACAGTATTAATGTATTTGTAAGAGCCCAATATATTCACATATTTATTAATTCATATATATTTGTTAACAGTATAATAAATAACTAGAAGTGAAATGGTTGAACATAGGTTTCCATTGTCAGAGTAACTTCAAACAATCGGCCTTAACACCAACAGCAGCCTCTTAATAGCTGTTGTTTTCCTAAACAACTCTATGAAAACACAAATTATTCTCAACAGATACCAAAATCACTCTTCTTCCCTAAGACAAACCGAGGGACTCAGTGTTATTAAATGCGCAGAGTTGCACCTGGCACACAACAGGTGATTAATATTTGCCAAGTGAATGAATGAATCCACTGTAAAATTACCATTTGGAATACACTGTGTAAAAAAAAACTTAATGTATTTTGCTTGTCATTGGGAATATTGCTGGACACATTTTTTTTCAGACCCACTGTGTAGCGTAGTACCTACCTCCCAACAGGTACACAATGAATGCTGCTGCCGAAAAGCCAGTCCTAAGGTGCTATACAAAGCCGTGAGAATTAAATTTGATCCCAGTCAAAATATTTCCTTTTGATGTGCCTCATATTTAATCATGGTGGTAAACTATGCACAATTTTAATGAGGGGGAAAAAAATCACAAAACAGTGGACCAAGTCATCTGATTTTATTAACTGAATATGAAAAATAAATTACTTTTTTTCTTAAAGATTTTATTTATTTAGAGAGAGAGAGAGAGAGAGAGAGCGAGCACAGGCAGGCTGAGTGGCAGCAGAGGCAGAGGGAGAAGCAGGCTCCCCACTGAGCAAGGAGCCCGATGTGGGACTCGATCCCAGGACGCTGGGATCACGACCTGAGCCGAAGGCAGCTGCTTAACCAACTGAGCCACCCAGGCGTCCCATAAATTACTTTTTCTTCAATGTATTTAGAGTCTAGAAGCTTCCTTATACTGACACCCATTTTCCAACGTGGAGTTATTTTATTACTCTGTTACTTGAAGATTTATAAAGCTCTTAAGACAGTGCCAAACATTTAATATGCACAAAATGTTCACTAAATAAATACTATTTTCTTTTCCTAAAGAATAAAAAGCCACTGAATTGAACCTTAAAGTTCTCTAAGCTTTTGCGGAAAATGTTCATTTCAATTTCTATAAAGCTTTTCAATTATATTTTAAAGACTCTTGGGGTGCCTGGGTGGCTCAGTGGGTTAAGCCTCTGCCTTTAGCTCAGGTCATGATCTCAGAGTCCTGGGATCAAGCCCCACATCAGGCTCTCTGCTCAGTGGGGAGCCTGCTTCTCCCCACCCCTGCCTTCCTCTCTGCCTACTTGTGATCTCTATCAATATCTTAAAAAAAAAAAATTCTATTTTAAAGACTCTCATCCTTTGTTGGAGCTAGAAGAAAACAGCTGGCTGAATTCAAAGCTTTTATTCCACAGGGGCTACACCAAGACTAGGAGAATAAACGATTAAATATCATACAGAGCCCTCTCTCTCTGCCTACTTGTGATTTCTCTCTCTCTGTCAAATAAATAAATAAAATCTTAAAAAAAAAATCATACAGAGGGGTGATTATACAAGAGTGAAGTTTAACGTCAGGGCTCCTATCAAACAAACAGTCCCCTCCTTCTGTGTCCTGCGGTGTAAGGACTTACCAAGTCTGGCCAAATAGGTAGACGCCAACAGACATTTGCCTAGTGATTCTTCTCGCTTGTAAGGGATGGACCAGTGATCAGTCAAAACGCGGCTTTCCAGTTCATACAAATTAGTTGTAGGGAATTCAATTCCTTCCCCTGAGCAGTTTCCATTTTCATCATTCTTCTGACAAAAAGGGATTATGGCAAGAAAACAAATACACACATTAGTGACTACTGTAAAATGTCTCACTTGGGCACAGAACAGATGCTGCCCCAATGGGAGCTGTGAACACTGAGTGTGGATTCCCCATCTCTTTCTCATAGTCACATCTTCTGCCAGACTATCTCAGATCCTCCAACCTCTCGTCTTGGCGGCATCCCCGGCTCTCACAGAGGCCAGCCCACCTCTTTCTTCAATCTCTTGAAATCTTCAATCTCTATGATAGAGCACACCACCTTCCCCTGCTTTCAGAAGGGAGAGTTTTCCCCAAGGAGTTCTCCGTATTGCTTCTCCATCTCCTCACACTGACTCTTCCCTGACCCCACACCAGTATGGCTTCCAGAGTCCCTACTCTCCCACAGCGGCTGTTGTTCAGGCCACCACTAAGTCATTAAATCCAATGAGCAGTTTCAGTCCCACTGTTCCTTCTCAGTAGTATCTGTCCCTCTGCCCACTCCCTCTTCTTGAAATGCTAGCTCACAGGCCTCACTCCCAGGAGGGCACACCTTCCTGTGCTCCTCCTGCGGGTCTGGCTGTTCTGTTCTGTCTCTTCTGGTACACCGCTTCTTCCTGACCATCAAATACTGGAGCTTCTTAAACCTCAGTGCTAGGATCTTTCCTCTCAGGTGATCTCCAACCCAGTGAAGGGCAGCATACCCAGAAATCAAGGACTCATTCTTAAAACCCTATTCTACCATTCTCCCCTCAAAGAACTGGTGATGAGACTCCCTACATTCCTCTCAAATCTATCTACTCCTATCCACTGCCAGGGAGATACCACTATTCCCAATTTCACCCATCTACCTTCTTTATGTAACTGCTGTGCATCCATAACTCTTTCAGAAAAGCCTTTCTGGAACTCCTAAACTATACTGAATTCCTTGCATTATTTTATACTCTTACCATCCTGAACTTCTCTTTTATAGCACTGCTCACAGACTTTACACTTATTAGTGATATATTTTATGTGTGCTGCCACTAGACCAAGCTCCATGAAGACACGGACCCTGTTTGGTTTTGACCGCCTCTCTATCTCCAGAACCTGGTGCCCAACACAAAGCAGGTATTTAGTATGTGTTGGTAAGTGAAAAAATACTTCATTCAAACAAAGTTTCAACCATCAATAGGGTAACAGCTAGACTTTCCATAAGTTCTTACCATAGTAATTTGTTATAAAGCAACCTGGGCCTCTCCCCCAAACTGCCTAATACCTACTCTGGTTTCTCTGAAACCTAAATATTTTCACAAATCACTCTATAATTTAATCATTACAAAATAAAATCATTCCATTAAAAAATTACTTTTAGCCTCAGTTAAAGAAAAGACCATAAATATAAAGCAGAAATGATAAAAGTATACAGAAGAAAGTGATTTTCAATCCCATATGAGAGCTAAAGGAATGGTGACACTTTTTTTTTTTTTAGGTTTGTGGTTAAACTGGGATGAAAATAAGATAAAAGATAGAAAGGTGGTGAAAAACTAAAAACAAAGTAGACAACAACGTAAACTGGAGGTAAAAGGTGGGGGGGGGATGAAATAGGTTTAGAATCATAATGTATGGGGGAAATTCAGCTTTTAAAATATAATACTATTCAGAAGTACACGAAATTACTAAGTTCTGTAAACAAAACCGTTTTACTTAAAGGAACTCTAATAAGAGTAAAGATTTTAGTATTCTTTCAAAAATGTTTACTTGTTAAATGTTTAAATTTAATAACTTAGGATCAAAGTAGAATTAGGGCATACAAAAATAAAATTCAACCAGATGACATACTATGCCATTACTACAAAATATCCATCATTAATTTCTACAGGAGTTAATAGATCAAATCATAGATGAAATCACTGAATGCACCTTGTAGCTACTAAAACTACAAGCTTCCAAATGGTTGCCTTTCTAGGAGTCACAAGAAAGCTGCGCCCTCTCCCTGCTCTCCAGCAGGTGAGGACACAATGAGTTCAGCAGCAGCGTATGACCCGGAAGGGGACCCTCACTAGAACCTGACCATGTGGATCCTCTGATCTTGGACTTCAGCCTTCAGAGCAGTGTGAAATGAATTTCTGCTACTCATAAGCCAAAAATCAAGCAACTGAAGAGCTAAGAGCTTCCTCTGGGGGCTGGGAGAGAAGCAAGGGTCTCTACCATCAGTAATGAGATGAACAGCACGTGCACACTGAAGTAGTGCACCATGAAGGCCAACATCACTTGTGTGGTCATCCTGCCAGATATGCAAAACCTGAATCTAGCCATGAGGAAGCCCAATATGAGGAACACTCAAAAAATAACTAGGCCTGTATTCTTCAAAAATGTTGAAGTCATGAAAGACTGAGAGTGACCCGACAAATAACTGAGACATGGGCTCCTGGGTTAGATCTTGAAACAGGCATTTTTGTTCCTATTTTACTTTACTTCTTGGCTTCAAAGGACTTTAATATGGATCAATGTTAATTTTCTCATTTTGATAACATGCAAAGGTTAGAAATATCTTCATTTTTAGGAAACACACATCGAAGTATTTAAGGGTAAAGGGGCATCATGTCCACAATTTATTCTCCAACAGTTCAGAAAAAGCAGTAACAAAACAGACACAAATTTATATACACATGGACACCACAGATGTATGTGTACATACAAAAAGAGAATAATAAAGAAAATGTGATAAAATGTTGACATTTGAAGAACCTAATAAAGGTTATATAAAAATTCCAGATTTATGGTAAAGTCGCAATGTACTTTTTTGCAACTTTTCTGTAAATCTGGAATTATTACAAAATTAAAATAAAAACAATTTAGTCAGATGAAGTTATAAAGACCTAGGATTTTGGAGTCAGAGAGAATCTAAGGAAATTAAGTATTTTACACAGGTATAACCTAATGAATCTAGAGAGGTGGGGGTGTACCTATAGTGGTAACAAAAATAAAAAGAAAGTTAAATTATACTTAGTATGCTCTACTTTTGGACTGAAGCCCCATTCTAGTTGGTAACATAAATAATTTGTTTTCTAGGGCATCTGGGTGGCTCAGTAGGTTAAGGCTCTGCCTTCGGCTCAGGTTATGGTCTCAGGGTCCTGGGATCAAGGACTGTATTGGGCTATCTGCTCAGCAGGGAGCCTGCTTCCCCCACATTTCTGCCTGCCTCTCTGCCTACTTGTGATCTCTGTCAAATAAATAAATAAAATCTTAAAAAAAAAATTGGCTTCTAAATACTTTTATGTTTTTGTCTCAAATTACTAAATAAGTATACATGTTCTTTGTAGGAAATACAGAAAATATGTATAGCAAAAAATAAAACCCACCATTAATTCCACCACTTAAAAATTAATCACACCGACATTTTAATAACTATTTTCCACTAAAAGCTATTTCTTTACAGACTTCATTTTCTTAAAAATACATAAATGTGGAAGTAACCACCTTCACAGGCCCCCATCACTCTCTCTCATATAAAGACAGCATTAATGCAGCATTTACTCTCCTATCTGATTTAAAAAACTGATGCAGAAAGCAATAATTATAAAACTGTGTTAATGGAGCAATGTTTTGTATCCTATTGAAGTTAAGTTAAATCTGAACGACACTGCTACAAATTCAGATGTTAATTATAATCCACAGGGCAACTGCTAAGAAAATAACTAAAAAATCTACCCAGTAAAAAACAAAACAAAACAACAACAACAAAAAACCAAACCAAATGACAACAACAAAAAAAACCCAAGGGAATTAAAATGGTATACTCAAAAATATCTATTTAATACAAAAGACAAGAGCAATGGAGGGAGGATTAGAGGAACAAAAAAGCATAAGACATAGAAGACAAATAGCAAAATGGCAGATATAAATTTTGTCTTATCAATTAAGTTATAATTATCAGTAATATGTTAAATATAAGTGAACTAAACACTCCAATGAAAATGGTAGAGATCTGCAGGATGAATTTTAAAAACTGATCCAACTAGGGGTGCTTGAATGGCCCAGTTGATTGAGGATCCAACCCTTTATGTGGACTCAGGTCATGATCTCAGGGTTGTAAGATCGAGCCTCATGTTGGGCTCTGCACCGAGTGTGCAGCCTGCTTGGGATTCTCTCTCTCCCTCTCCCTCTGCCCTGCCCCTCTACATCCCAGTTCATGTGCATATGCATGTACTCTCTCTCTAAAAAAAAAAAAAAAAAAAAAAGATAAAATTTAAAAATAAAATGAATAAAAACGATCCAACTTTATGCTATCTACAACAGACATGCTTCAGATTTAAAGACACAAAGTGGCTGAACTAAAAGGATGCAAAAGATATATCATGTACACACAAAAGAGCTGGAGTGGCTATACCAGTATGAGTCAAACTAGATGTTCAGACAAAGATACTACCAAAGATAAAAAGGGATACTTCATAATGATTTTCTAAAAAAGGTCAAAATAGCAGGAAGATAAAATAAAAGGATGGGAAAAGACATACCATGAAAAGAACAACCAAAAGAGAGCTGTAGTGGCTGGCTACGCTAATATCAGGAAAAAAATAGATATTATGCAAAAATATGTTACTAAAGACAAGGAATTTTTTATGATAAAACAATCCATCAGGAAGACATACAATTATAAAAATGTATGCATGTAACAAATGAGATTCAAAGAAAAGGAGGCAAAAAGTGACAGAATTTAAGAGAGAAATATGTACTTCAACAAGAATAGTTGGAGACTTTGGTGGTGCCTGGATGGCTCAGTGGGTTAAAACCTCTGCCTTCAGCTCAGGTCATGATCCCAGGGTCGTGGGATCAAGCCCTGCATCGGGCTCTCAGGTCGGCAGAGAGCCTGCTTCCTCCTCTCTCTGTCTCTGCCTGCCTCTCTGCCTACTTGTGATCTCTGTCAAATAAAGAAAGTCTTTAAAAAAAAAAAAGAATAGTTGGAAACTTTGACACCTCATTTTCAGTAACAGAACAAGAGAACAAGACAGAAGATCAACAAGCATATGGAAGAGTTAAATAAATAATACTACAAACTAACTAAATCTAAAAGGCATTTATAGAATATTCCAGCCAATCACAGCAGAATATATATTCTTAAGTGTACACAGGACACTCTTCAGGACAGAGCATGTTAGGTCCTAAAACAAGCCTCAAAAAATCTGAAAGGATTAAATCATACAAAGTGTGTTCTCTGACCACAATGGAATGAAATAAGAAATCAAGAGCAGAAGGAAATTTGGGGAATCTAAAAACATGTGATAATTAAACAACATACTTCTAAATACCACTGGGTCAAAAAAAAAATCACAAGGGAAATTAGAAAGTGCTTTGAGATTAATGAAAATTAAAATATAACAAAACTTATCATGCAGTGATTAAAGGAAGATTTTTTTTTTTAAAAAAGAAAGATCTCAAACCAATAACCTGACCATGAACCTTATGGAAGTAGAAAAAGAGCAAACTAAACCCAAGGAAACAGGAGGAAAGAAATAACAAGGATTAGAGTGGAAACAAATTAAAGAAAAGAAAAAATAATAGAGACATTAAAACCAAAAGTTGGTTCTTTGAAAAGATCAACAAAAAGGAGAAATTTTTAGCCAGACTAACCAAGAAAGAAAGAGAGAAGATTCAAATTACAAAAATCAGGAACAAAAGAGGGGATATCAACACTAATCTTACAAAGATAAAAACAACTGTAAAGAATACTATTGATGATTATATGCCAACAAATTAGATAATCTACACGAAATGGATATATTCCTAAAAGGACATAAACCACCAAAACTGACCCAAGAAGAAACAAAATCTCAATAGACCTATCCCAAGTAAATGGAGTACTTTGTAATCAAAAGCTTCCCACAGAGAAAAGGCCAGGGCTAGATGCCATTACCGATCAATTGTAACCAAACTCTTAAAGAAGAATTAACATCAATCCTTCACACTCTTCCCCATCCCAAAAAAGAAAAGGAGGGAACACTTATCAATTTATTTTACGAGGTCAGTGTAACTCTGATATTAAAACCAGACAAAGATACTTCACATTGATAGATGCTTGATGAATGAATGGATAAACTACATGTGGTATTTACACGCAGTAGTATATTCAGTCTTTAAAAAGAAGGAAATTCTCATACATGCTACAACCCTGCATGAACCCTGAAGACATTAGTGCTAAATGAAATAAGCCAGTCACAAAAGTACAAATGCTGTATGTTTCCATGTATATGAAGTAACAAGAGTAGTCATATTCATAGAACAGAAAATGGAATGGTGGTTGCCAAGGGCTGGAGGCAAGGGAGAATATGAAGTTACTGTTTACTGAATATATAGTTTCAGTTTAGGAAGATGAAAAAATTCTGGAGATGGATGGTGGGATGGTCGTAGAACAATGGAATGTATTTATTGCCAAAGAACTATACTTGAAAATGGTTAAAATGGTAAATTTATGTGAGGTATATTTTATCACAGTTTAAAAAAAATACATAGATCAATATCCCCATGAATATAGATACAAAAATCCTTCATAATAAACTAGCAAACCAAACCCAGTAGTATATAAAAAGGATTATACACGTGAGCAAGTATGATTTATCCCAGGGATACAAGGTTCGTTTAGAATACAAAAGTCAATCAATACACTACATAGCAGAATAAAAAACAAAAACACATGATCATCTCAACAGATTCAGAAAAAATATTCACAACATCCAACACTTTTTCATGATAAAAAAAAATTCAACAAAAAGGGAATTTCCTCAACCTGATAAAAGGCATCTAAGAAAGTCTATAATTAACATCATACTTAATTGTGAAAGACTGAATGCATTCCTCTGAAGTTAAGAAAAAGAAGGATTCCTATTCTCACAGCTTCCATCATTCAACACTGTACTGGAGTATCTGGCCAGAGCTCTTAGGCAAAATAAGAAATAAAAGGCCTTCATTCATACTGAAAAGGAAGAATGAAACTATTTACATTCATTGATGACACATGTTGTATGCAGAAAATCCTAAGGAATACACCAAAAAACAAAACAACCTTCTGGAACTAATAACCTTCAGCAAGGTTGCAGTTGAAGAATACAATATCAATATGTAAAATTCAATTGTATTTCTATACACTAATAATAATCCTACAATAAAATTAAGAAAATTCCATTTACAATAACATCAAAAAGAATAAAATACTTAGGAAGTACAACACTCATACACTGAAAACACACATTACAGCAAATAAATTAAGGAAGACCTAAATAAATGGAAAGACATCCCATATTCATGGATTGGAAGCTAATATTGTTAAGATGGCAATAATTCCCAAATTAGTCTATAGATTCCAAACAATAAGCATGAAAATTCCCACTGTCTTCTTTGCAAAAATTGACAAGCTGACTCTAAAACTCACAAAGAAATGTGAAAAACTCTGAACAGCCAAAATAATCTTGAAAAAGAAGAATAGAATTTGAGGGTCTATACTTCTCTTTTAAAATGTACTACAGGGACGCCTGGGTGGCTCAGTTGGTTGGGCAGCTGCCTTTGGCTCGGGTCATGATCCCGGCGTCCTGGGATCGAGTCCCACATCGGGCTCCTTGCTCAGCGGGGAGCCTGCTTCTCCCTCTGCCTCTGCCTGCCGCTCTGTCTGCCTGTGCTCGCTCTCCCTCCCTCTCTCTCTCTGACAAATAAATAAAATCTTTAAAAAAAAAATAAAATAAAATGTACTACAAAGCTGTAGTAATCAAAACAATCCAGTACTGGCATAAAGATAAACATACAGTTCAATGGAACTGATTTGAGATTTCAAAAACTAAAACCTTTATATTTGCAGCCAACTGAGTTTCAAGAAGGATGACAATAAAATTTGATTAATCTATGGCAAAGGCATAAAAACAATTCAATGAAAGTTAGCCTTTTCAACAAATAGTGCTGGGTGAACTGAATACACACAAGCAAAAGAATGAAACTTGACCCCTTCCTCATACACAAATTAACTAAAAATGTAACACAGGAATAATCTACATGACTGTGGATTGGGCAATTATTTCTTAGGACACCAAAAACACAATGTCAAAAGAAAAAATATATAAATGCTGAATTCCACCAAACTAAAAACTTTTTATGCATCAAAGGACATCATTAGGAGAGTGAAAAGATAATCACAGAATGGGAGAAAATATTTGCAACTTTCATATCTGATAAAAAATTTTTATCTAAAAAAGAGCTCTTATTAAATAAAAATCTTTTAAAACAAACAAATAAGGAAGAACTATTACAACTCAACAATAAATAAACACCTCAATAAAAAAATGGACAAACTGGGGTGCTGAAAGGCTCAGTAGGTTAAGCATCCGACTCTTGATCTCAGCTCAGGTCTGGATATCAGGATGCTAAATTCGAGCCCCACCCTGGGCTCCAAGCTGGGCATGCAGCCTACTTAAAACAAACAAACAAACAAACCAACCAACCAACCAAAAAAAATGATCTCAACAGCCATTTCTCCAAAGAAGATGTAAGATCTAAGTGGCCTTTAATTAGTACATGAAAAGATGCTCAATATTAACTGGTCCTCAGGGATATGCAAATCAAACCCTAAAGATACCACCTTCACATACATTAGAATGACTAAAATTAAAATAAGTAGGGCGCCTGGGTGGCTCAGTGGTTAAAGCCTCTGCCTTCGGCTCGGGTCATGATCTCAGGGTCCTGGGATCGAGTCCCGCATCGGGCTCTCTGCTCAGCAGGGAGTCTGCCTCCTCCTCCTGTCTCTCTCTGCCTGCCTTTCTGCCTACTTGTAATCTGTCAAATAAATAATAAAAAAAAAAAATCTTTAAAAAAAAGAAAAAAAAAAGATAAGTAAGTATTGGTGAGGATGTGGAAAAATTGGAACTCTCATACATTGGTGGTTGGAATATAAAATGGTGCAGCCACTTTGCAAGACTGCTGTCAATTCCTCAAAAGTTAATTGCAGTTACCATATGACGCACAATTGTACCCACTGATACATTTACTAGATATACCCTAGAGAGATGAAACATATGTCCACACAAAAACTTGTACATGAATGTGCACAGCAGCATTGGTGATGGTTAAGTCAAAAAGAAGTAAAAACCCAAATATCACTGAAATGAATGAATGAATAAATGTAGTATATCCATACAATGGAATATTTTTAGCCCTAAAAACAGACGAAATACTAATAGCATGCTACAACATGAATGACATCCAAAAAACATTACAATAAATTGAAGCCAGACCAAAAGGCCACATACTATATGATTCCGTTTATATGAATGTCTATAACAGACAAATCCGCAGACACAGGAAGTAGATTAGTGGTTGCCAGAGGATGGGAGGAGGGGGAAAAGGAGAGGCTTTTACTGGACATAAGGCTTCTTTGCGGGACAATTAAAATATTCTAAAGGAGAGGTGATGGCTGCAAAACTCTGTGAATGCATACTTTAAAAGGGTGAGTTTTATGGTATGTGAATTGTGACTCAATAAGGCTGTTATTTTAAAAAGCTGATTAACAAGAAGGAATTCAATGATTATGGTCACTAAACATGAATAAGTATATAAATATACCTAAGAACTTCGAAACACAGAGTTGTACCTAATGATCTATAATAAAAATGATACACAGGCCCATTTGACAGTTTGAAAACAGCAATTTAAAAAATAATATATCTGAGATCTAAGAGGCAAAAAGTCTCATGCTGCCTCCTAAGCACTTAACATTCTTGATCTTGAAAAAAAGAGAACAGGCGTGATGTACAGTAGGGTTAATGAATGATACAGAGCAGCATTACATTTTGAGGAGGTTGCTGCCAACCAACACAAAGAGAGAGGGAATCTTAAGAGAGGAGGAAATAGTGACATGAACCCATTTTCAAGTTGGTTTAATATTTTGAGTCATCACTTTGAGTAGAGCCTGTCCTTGGCAAAAATTACGTATTGAGCAAGAGAACACATGCAAAGCAGCTCAGAACTGTCCTATTGCAACACAGCTCCCAACGGAAATATGGTATTGGGCTTTTAATAAGAACTAAGGAATGTAATACACTAATTCTTCATCAGATGCCAAATCCAAATGACTCTCAAGTAACCATTCATGTTTACTGGTTCTAAATGGGTTAGAAATGCATTTATCATAAACTTGCTAGGTTCCAGCCAACGTGCTCAGCACTGGAGACACAGATAAAGATACATCTCTTGTCTTTGAAGAGCAGGACACGTGACTGCAGAGCAGGGAGGGGGCATCCAAGCTAGCCTGTGGATGTTGTGCACGCATGTGCACTGGGGAGGGATGTGTACGCAGCTGAAGAAGTTTAAGGGGGACTGTATTCTAGACAGAGGCTTATAGAGAGTATTATTTCAAAACCAGTATTAGGAAAAAACAAAACAAAACAGTATTAGTTTTCAAGCATATTAATAAAACCTCAGTACTCAGCCTTTTTGACCACTTGAAGCAATGTCTTTACTATGATATTCCATCAATTTCATTTAAAATTTTAAAAGGTGTTTTATAATACGTAAATTCAGCATTTGTTAGACACGCACGATTCTGTCACCAGGCAATAAATAGAGAAATGAACTTGCAAACAATTCCTGAATGTCACTTTTAACCTGAAAATTTTCTAGTAACACTGAATCTTGTGTTTTTATTTCATCACCTAAGAAATATAATAGATGAGTTCATATTGTTAAATTATGGTTTCTGAATAGGCCAGGTTAGGACTAAAATAAAAACAATTAACATTGCTGGATACATAATTTAGCCTATTCCTAAATAATCTTACTTACGCCCCAAAATACAAATGAAAATATTAAACAAAGCCTCTGTAACTTCTGTATTACTTCATAGTGCTATAAACCTGCTAGGGATTCAAAGAGTCATGATGACAATTTCATCTACTGGCACACTGTTCAGAATAAGGCTTACTACCTACTATTTACTTACTTAAAAGGGCAACTTAATACTCAGTAAAGTATTTCCAACTTAGAGAGTTGGAAGTTGAGTTATAAAGCTTTTCACAGTATTGCCAAATGCTGTCACTATATAGTGTAAATCTACCTCCACAGTTTAGATCTTTAAAGGAGATCTTTAGACTGAACAAGTAAGTTATTCTGACAAAAACATTTTTCCTTTTATATTTACAATTAGGTATGTTCATACATGTCACTACCCATATCCAGAAACTTGCCAGTTTGAAAAGTGCAGATAAACCAACGGAAATATAGGCACTACCTTAGTTGGTGGCTGAGTACAAAAAACAATGTAACTTATTAACCCTTGCAAATGAGCTTTAAAATAAGCATTGCACAAGCTTTTAAGTTAATAACAGAGTTTAATATTTATTTTAGAAAACTACCTTCAAGTTTTTTTTTTTTAAAGATTTTATTTATTTATTTGTCAGAGAGAGAGAGAGGGAGAGAGAGCAAGCACAGGCAGACAGAATGGCAGGCAGAGGCAGAGGGAGAAGCAGGCTCCCTGATGAGCAAGGAGCCCGATGTGGGACTCGATCCCAGGACGCCGGGATCATGACCTGAGCCAAAGGCAGCTGCTTAACCAACTGAGCCACCCAGGCGTCCCTACCTTCAAGTTTTAATCTTGAACTCAACAAGGATGTATTATTAAAATTTAAGTCTTCTTTGTTCAAAGAAAGCAAAACCTACTCAAGTTGGCATCGCCTGTTTAGAGATAACCTCCTATCTGCCCACTGACTCAACAAAGACATATAAAGAAAATTATTCAACTTAAAGAGAGGGTGTTTGGCAATGCTGCATCAAGTTTCTTTTACTACTAAATTCAATTACTGAGCTATTTTATTAGCCAACAATGTATTCAGAAGAGTGTCTACATTTCTTTTTTTCAGTGTCTATATTTCTGATTAATGTACAGAAAAACGAAGATGTTAAATTGTTTTCTCCATTGATTTCTAAAAACGGATTATCTAAAATAAACAAATTGCATCATATATGTCGAGTATTTAAGGAAAAACATGAAAACTGGAACAACTGATTCCAAGTCATGAATTTGTTTTTTAAAGATTTTGATCATCTGACAGAGAGAGAGGAGAGAGATCACAAATAGGCAGAGAGGCAGGCAGATAGAGAGGAGGAAGCAGGCTTCCCACTGAGCAGAGAGCCCGATTCAGGGCTCGATCCCAGAACCCTGAGATCGTGACCTGAGCCAAAGGCAGAGGCTTAACCCACAGAGCCACCCAGGTGCCCCATGAATTGATTTTTTAAAAGACTGTATTTATGTGAGAGAGAAAGAAGAGAGAAAAAGAAAGAGAGTGTGAGAGTGAGGTGAGGGGAAGAGGGAGAAGCAGACTCCCTGCTGAGCAGGGAGCTGATGGGATGTGGGGCTCCACCCCAGAACCCTGAGATCACCACCTGAGCCAAAAGGCAGAGGCTTAACTGACTGGGCCACCCAGGTGCTCTTCCAAGTCATGAATATATAATATTCACTAATCTTGAGATTGTCAGTCTTATGTATTAAATATTTTTTCAAAGTAATTCAGAGACAGTGATGTGCAGATCTGATATTCCTTCTGTTATTTCAGACTAGAGAAAATGATTCCTAAAATACTGTTTCTTGGAAAAAGAGAGATGATAGGCAAGTGTGTAGGCAGTCCCCAAGTTACTAATACACTGTATTAGTTACTGAAATTATTGCGAATTGTTTTTCTTGGAATTCAAGTTCATTCTGCTATAAGCAGAAGAAAATTTCCTAACTTTTCTTCAAAGGCTGACATTTCTCATGGTCCCTTCCTTTCATACTCTTGGTTATTCATGTATTTAGATTATTCAGAAACAAGGTTTTCACAAGAAGTTGTCATCTTACATACTTGAACCTTGAACAACACAGGTCTGAACTGCATGGGTCCACTTTGAAAAATACGGTTAAGTACTGTCAATGTGTTTTCTCTTCCTTATGATTTGAAATAACATCTCCTTAGCTTATTTGGTTGTAAAATTATAGTATATAACACAGATGACATGCAAAATATGTGTTAATCAACTGTTTAAGTTATTAGTTAAGGTCAATAGGATATTAGGAGTGAAGTTTGGGCTAGTCAAAAGTTACATGTGGATTTTCAACTATGCCCATGGTGGTTCTCAACCTTGTTTTCATTATCACTCTTCGAGAAGTTTTTTCAACACTTTTCCCCCAATCATCCCATCTCTGTTAATTAAATACTGAAGAATAAAATTGTGCTGGGTAGGTTTGAGATTTGGAGCAAACCACTATAACAGTTAAGATTTTTTTCACTCCTCAAGAGTCTCCTTCGGAGTGCTACTAGCCCTTTTGAGAATGCATAGTCTAATGGTTTCATTTTTAATTTTTATTTTTTTTAAGATTTATTTATTCCCTTGGAGGGAGAGAGAGAGAGAGAGAGAAAAAACATATGTATGCACAAGCAGGAGGAGGGGCAGAGGAGAAGAATCTCAAGCAGACACCCTGTTGAGCATGGAGCCCAATGTGGGGTTCAATCTTACCATGCTGAGAT
The DNA here is from genome assembly GCF_902655055.1 of Lutra lutra. Classification (NCBI taxonomy): domain Eukaryota; kingdom Metazoa; phylum Chordata; class Mammalia; order Carnivora; family Mustelidae; genus Lutra; species Lutra lutra. The sequence continues at coordinate 153,096,946 of NC_062281.1, read as the reverse complement.
CATGACCTGCACAGAAACAAAGAGAAGCTTCACTGACTGAGCCACCTAGGTGCCCCCAGTCTAACGATTTTTTTAAAAAAGATTTTATTTATTTATTTGACAGAGAGAGATTACAAGTAGGCAGAGAGGCAGAGAGAGAGGGGGAAGCAGGCTCCCCAGTGAGCAGAGAGCCTGATGCGGGGCTTGATCCCAGGACCCTGAGATCATGACCTGAGCAGAAGGCAAAGGCTTTAACCTACTGAGCCACCCAGGCACCCCCAGTCTAATGATTAAAATACCATCTCTAAGCTGAAGGTTTTCATAGTTTAGTTCCAGTATAGCCATCTTCCCTTGACTCCAAGCACCCATCCAACTCCCTCTTTGATACCTCCACTAGGATATTTAATAAGCATCTTAAATTAATAAGTCCAATGACAAACTCTGGATCTTTCCCATAATATCATGTCTTCCTGTTTGGAACCCTCAAGGCTTGCCTTCCTCATTCTGACAAAAAGGCATCATCACGGTTGCCTCTGAGGCCCTCATGAGGATCTGCCCTCTCCTTCAGCTCTGACTTCATCTCCTGCTCTTCCTTCCTTCCTGAGTTCCAGCTACGTGGCCTGCCTGCTGGCTCCTCGAGCACCCCAGCCGTGCTGCCCACCAGGGCCCTTGCATTAGGTGTATCCTGTGCTTAGCAGGAGTTGGCAAAGTCCTGTCCACTCTCTCGTTCTGTAAATAAGGTTATATCAGAGCAGAGACCCTCTTGCTGGTTTATGTCATGCATGGCTGCTTTCGCACTCCAACGGTGGAGCCAAGGAGCTGCAACAGAGACAGTATGGCCTGCAGAGCCTCAAATACTGACCGTCTGGCCCTTTACAGAACAAGTTTGCTGAGCTTTGACTTGGGAGTGCTTTCCCCTCGGATAAGCACTAAGCCTGCTCCCGCACCCCCTTCAGGTCTCTGCTCAAGTACACCCTCCTCAGTGAAGCCTTCTCCGAAAGACAGACTTTTAAGAGGGCCAAGCCATACCCAGCCAACCCCAGTCCAGCACGCTCGCCCCGCCACCTTCTGCTTTATTTTTCTCCATAGCACTTACCATCTGACGGCCCACGCTTTACTTAGACAACTGTTTGTTGTCCTCTCCGCAAACCTAGAATATAAACTTCACTGGGGCAGAAGTTTTGTTTGTTGCGTTATCTCCAACAGTTCCTGACACAGAGTAGGGGCTCAATAAATTCTGGTGAATGGATGGATGTTAAGCACCTAATAAAGCCTTGTGAAGGTGGGGCACCTGGATGGCTCAGTGGGTTAAAGCCTCTGCTCAGGTCATGATCTCAGGGTCCTGGGATCGAGCCCCGCATTGGGCTCTCTGCTCCTCATGGAGCCTGCTTCCCTGCCTACTTGTGATCTCTGTCAAATGAATAAATAAAATCTTTAAAAAAAAATCCTTATGAAGTAAGAGAGAAGGGGAAGGGATTCTAGGCACAGAGAACTGTGTGTGCAAGGGTCTGTCACCCAAGACAGAGCACAGCGTAACTGAAGAGCCTGCCGCTATTTCCAAACATCAGACACTGAGGTGTGTTAGGCTTTATCAGCTTACAGGTTTGGCATCCCAGTTTGATCATGTTACTCAATTGACAGGAGCTACATCCTATCTCCATCCTACTTTCAATGTCTAAACATTTATCTGATACCTAATTCTCTTCTACATCCCCAGAAAATCCCAGGGCCTCTGCCTAAGTATGTCCAAGTGACCAGGAGCTTACAACATTTTGAGAGCACATTCTTAGGTGAGACTTGGTATCTCCATACTTCAGTTTCATCTGTAAAATGAAAACGCTTTACCTATAGATCCAAGATCCCTTCTGGCTCTAAAATTGCTAAAATTCTATAAAAGTCAGAATAAAGATGATTAAAAGTACAGTCATACTAAAGAGGAACAAATTATGTCATGGAAGAAGTTAATGCTTTTGTTCAGTTTTCCTTATTACCTTAATAGATAATGATAAAACTTCCTGGTGTATTTCTCAATTATAAAATCTTTAAAAAATACAATACGAGAATTGGGCTCTTTTTAAAAATGTCAGTCTTAAAAGACTAAAAAGATACAAAGTCCATTCTAGAATTGACATTAAAGGGACATAATCACTAAATGAGATGCATTATCTTTGATTCAATCCTCGGTTATATTTTAAAATGTCTACAAAGGATATTTTTGGTCCAAGTGGGGAAATCTAAATATGATCTAAATAATGGAGAATATTAATATATCACTGTTAAATTCCCTTGCTGAGATAATGGTATTGTGGTTCTGTAGGAGAGTGTCTTTGTCCTTAGGGGATCCATACTGAAGTATTTAGGAGTCAAGTGTCAGGACATTTATAACTTATCATCAAAAGGTTCAGGGGGAAAAAAGTCTAAGCGTGTGTGTGTGTGAGCGTGCGCACGCATGTATGTGCAGCTGTGTAAGTGTATGTGCCTTGAGAGAGAGCAGAGCTAAAGCAAATGTGACAAAATGTTTGCAAATGTTGAATCAAAGTGAAGGGTACACAAGTGTTCGTTGTACTGTTGCTTCTGTAGGTTGGAAACTGTTCAAGATGAAAAACTTGGGAAAAATACAGCTAATATACAAATCAAATTATATCCACAGTGGATTTGTAGCTGACCTCAGAACATGTACCTTTTCTAACACTTTATTTTAAAGTACTCTTACCTAATACTCCCTACTCCGGCAGAATCTCCTGGGATAGCTGGAGGTTCTGCTGGAGATAAGCTATTCTGAAAAAGCAAACCAACTGATTCTGATCTGGTGCTGGCCATCCTCACCCACCATTCAAAACCACTGCAATAGGCTGTAAACTCCTTAAAAGCAGGAACTGTGTTTTCGCCATCAGAGGCCAGACTAGAGCCAAAGGCATTCAATAAATATTTGTTCAGTGTTAAACAAATGGTTCCCATACTACTGTTTCTTTCCTCGTCCTACTTCCCCTCTGCACATTCCCCACCCCCCACGCTGGCTGAGAAAAGTGGGGTAAAAAACGAACAACATCTTAATAGCTTTCTTTCAAAATAAACTTGCTTAGATTAATGGTAACATCATTATTATTATAGTGACAAATGAAACCAATAAATAGGACAAGCCGAAACAAAAACTAACAATAAAAATCAGTTTCCTGTTTTAATTCTACTGAGAGCATGTTTTCCTTTCTTCTCCAAAAATGACAATCTCTGCAATAATCTTCTCCTTACTGAAGTAGAGCTCAACAAAGCCATGCAGCAAAACTATCTAAAAGCAGACTGGCAAACAGTCCTACCTAAGGCTAAAAAAAAGTCTGTTTCTTTTAGCAGCCATCATGTTTTTTCCTGTGTGCGGTATTTTTCTATGTGAGCTATAGAACAATTTATAAAGCACAGGGAGTGGTACTGAATACCAAAGTTCCAATTTTATGTGTTGTGTCCTATATGGTGCCTGTTTCAACTACTGGCAACAGTTCAAAAAAAGTTCCTTTCTACAAACTGTAAAACAAGGTAAATACTCAACAGAAATCTGCGCTAGGATTATCAAAACGTTGGTATTGCCTTTAAGCTATGGAGGAGGTTATTTTAGGCAAGATTTGCTTTCAGAGGTTACGTGATACGCTTGAATGAAGGAAAATGTGTGCCAGAATGGTGATGCAAACTCCATATTTTCCAGATCAGATTCTTTCATTTAATTTAGCATCTCCTATGTCAAGTGTTACCCTGAACTTCATGGGAAATGCAGAAGAATCAGACCCTGTCCTCAAAAGACCCACAGTTCAGTCTGGCTGACAAGTAGATGAATAATTCCAACGTAACAGATAAATACTGTGAAAGTCTCTACTCAAAGTCAAGGAGGGACTTTTAACTCGGAAGAAGAGAAGAATAAGTGGAAGAAAAATAATGGAAGATATCAAGCCCTACTAGCAAACCATTAGCAGACCTGATCAACACTGCATGTGGTAGGTTAGCAATTGAGAGTGCCCCAGGACTAGCTGGACTGAAATAAGGACGGTGTTCATTACCTATCTCTGTCAACCAGGAACGTGTGTGAAATCTACTTTGTAGAGAAAGGATCAAGTGCAGGGATCACGTGGATGTCACACAGGCAGCACTGTGGACTAACTCTCATAGTCCAATACAGCGGAGAAGGGGAAAGAGGGACAAGGAGGACATGCTGGGTAGGAGAAAAGACATGTGCAGAGGCAAGGAGTCATTAAAAAAAAACAAAAACAAAAAACCTTGAAATATTTTAAGGCTCCTTTGCTTAAAGTTCTTCTGTAAAGAGTTAATCAATATAGACTGCGTTTTATTTCTGTGTTCATTAAAATATATCATCTAAGGGAAACTGTTACATTTTTAGCATATTAATACCTTTTCAAGTTATCATTCAGAACGTTTAATTTCAAATCTACAAGTGTGTAATACATCCCAGTTGATATTTATAATAAACACTGTATTTGATAGAGAAAAAATTTTTAAGTAAAAGATACTCTTAAAAAAAGACAAATTAGGTGGTATACTATTTCAAGAGATTTGCATATTGACTATTACGCTTATTTTTTTTTTTAAGATTTTTATTTATTTATTTGACAGAGCGAGAGAGCACAAGCAGGCAGAGTAGCAGAGGGAGAGGGAGAAGGAGGGTCCCCACTGAGCAGGAAGCCCAATGTGGGGCTCAATCCTAGAACCCCGGGATCATGACCTGAGCCGAAGGCAGTTGCCTAACCAACTGAGCCACCCAGGCGCCCCTATTATGCTTATTTTTAAAGTACCCAATGCATGGGTGCAACTGTGGGTAGACTCAGGAGTTCACTAATCCTTGTCAGCTGTGCAAGGATGCCAAGTAGACAGACACATACCTTCACAAGTGACAGCACTGGCTCAGTCTTTCCTTCCTCAACACTTACCACCTTCTAGAAACATCAGTAGCCACAGACATAAAAAAAAAAAAAATGCTGAAAGAGAAAGCAAGATAAACAATTTGAGAGGGGGCGCCTGGGTGGCTCAGTGGGTTAAGGCCTCTCTCTGCCTTCTGCTCAAGTCATGGTCTCAGGGTCCTGGGATCGAGCCCCACATGGGGCTCTCTGCTCGGCAGGGAGCCTGCATCCCCTGCCACCTCTGCCTGCCTCTCCACCTAGTTATGATCTCTGTTTGTCAAATAAATAAATAAAATCTTAGGGAAAAAAAAAGTCTGAGAGGGAAAAATGGATTAAGCGTCAACTCTGCCCACTTCACCCAAACTAGTACCTAACAGAGGAAATAGTAGTGATTCAAATACAGTGAGTTTATGAGGAAGGATATATTAAAGACCTGCAGTCAGACTTCCTCATGTCCCAAAGCGTGGTAAAGAACACAAAACACACCTGGGGAGGGGGGGAAGCGGGGCTCCCTTCCTGACTTTGCTAATGATCCAAGGTCAAGGTCCTCATCCCTAAACTGACAAGCTTTTTAACACAAGATCCCTATGGTCCCTTCCAGCTCTGAACAAATCTTTCATTTTAATACTTAAATTTACAACTTTCAGTTCTGTTGCTTGGAATAGGGAGAGGGGAAGGCAGGAAATAGTTCTACAGATAATTTTTCTGTTTTATAAAGTGTATCTTGCTAAGAATTCTTGATACTAGTCTCCCATATTATGATATGAACTGGGTGAACCCCTGAATCTCTGATAATTCAGCACTGATCTTCCCATCTTTGATCCTCCCTTAACAAATGCTTGGAATTTCTCTACCACAGATATGTTTTATATTCTCACCATAAAAATGTCAAAGTAATGAATAGCAAATAGGACCCGCTTGCTGTTCTCTACAGATGTCAGTATATCTGCACACAGAACACGAACCAATTGCTTTTATGGTACAAATTTTATACACACACACACACACACACACACATATGTATCTACATACACACTACATACATGCATGAACGTGCATGCACACGCGCACACACACATATTTTTTCGTGGGGCCTGGCATAATTTCAACACTGAAAGTACCAACTGCTCAATAGATAACTGCCATTTTCTCAAAAACAAATATGATGTACAAACTAATGAAATAGTTTTTACTATTTCACCAAAATATTTGAAATGAAGCAAACACCATGAAGAGTAAATCTTACAAAATGAAAACTACTAATTTTTTTAAGTATTATTTTAGCAAAGACAGTCCACTCCAGCATAAAACTGACCACAAAACCCAAAATACTAATAACTAAGGATTCCTTATTTCACTAATCCTAGACAAGTTTTCCTTATAGAGATACTGCTATTTCTACCATCATTAAGTCTTTCTAAAACCAAACACATTGCTCTAGCTTTAAAATGGCTTCTTTTATATTATCGACAATCACAAGAGATGTTTAGCTTGAAATCAGATCAGTTCCTAATTTCTAGTTTCTGGGAAAAACATATACACTCATAATTTCAGGACAAAAAGTAACAGCATTTAACTGAAATAATTAGAGCTATTCTCAGAAGAGACACTAGTTGAGAGAAACATCAACTACTAATATTAAAAACCCAACAAGTCAATAAACACAAACTCAGTACATTCCATAGCGCTAAAGAAGTATCACTTGAGAAAAATACCACTTGGTTTCCTAGCAATGGATACCACTATAAATCAAATTAATCACAAAAAATTCTTGAGGCACTATTCAAATGCTTTTGATAGATGTCAGTTCTTTCATATTTAACTCACTACTCTTCAAGGACTCCAGTTTCTGAATTAGAACATCATAATTTATTCCACTTAGAGCACAAGAAATCTATCAGCCTTGAACTATAACAGAGAGGGTACTCCATGTGACTGGCTCACCATTACACTCCCAACACTTAGCTCAGTGCCTAGCACACAATCAGTGCTCAATTAAAACCTACTGAAAGAATGGCTATTTTATTAAATGGGCTAAAAACCGTTCTGTTGCTCTAACATTTTTAGTTTAATATCTGTTTTTACCACTGGAATTTGAACGAATCATTATTTCATATAAATCTAAAGTTTTTATTCTCAGAACTCCTTAACGATTTTCCATTTAATAAGAATACCAAAAATAGCCATTCCACCCTCTTAAAAATGTGCAAAAAGACATGAGAGAGTACTCTACATTCAGTATACATAAATGACAGAAAGAGTCAAGTGGGTGGACTGCTTTTTGGAAACAATAAATGAGAACTGGGCCTGGAGCCTACCAAGAGCCCAACAACGCTGAGTAACACTGCTTCAGTCACAGGAAACAAAGGTGACAAGGGAAGGCTGTGGTAGCCAGATGTGCACCTCTAATCCATACCTTTGGCAAAGCAAAACAAACAAAACCCCTCTGCTCTAAAGACAGCTGTTTTCCAAATACAGTCATAGACCTGTGACTGTATTTGGGGGTAATCCAAAGGCCAATTAAAACACACTGGAGTCGGGGCACCTGGGTGGCTCAGTGGGTTAAAGCCTCTGCTTTCGGCTCGGGTCGTGATCCCGGGGTTCTGGGATCGAGCGCCGCATGGGGCTCTCTGCTCAGCAGGGAGCCTGCTTCCTCCTCCCTCTCTGCCTGCCTCTCTGCCTGCTTGTGATCTCTGTCTGTCAAATAAATAAATAAAATATTAAAAAAAAAACACCCACACTGGAGTCATCCAGAAGAATATGCTAGAACCAATTAACAGGGCAAAATGTTCTGAGATACTCCAAGGCAGGGGAGAGCATGCAGAAAAGCAACTATATAAAAACTCCATTAAAGCTTAACCTCTGACCCAAATGTGGAAAGTCCTACTGAACCACATCTTCTAGATCACAGTTTTTTTATAACTAGAAATAAATGGAAACCATCTAACAAGCAGATAATCAAATATGAATTCTAGATTAAAAGAAAATTGTTCCCAGTGATATACTAGGAAGCAGTATCCTTTTTTCTATATTTTGGCTAGTTAAAACACAAATTAAATCATTTTAATATTTAATTTTCCTCAATAGCAAAGTTTAAAAATAATTTTGGATTCTAGGACTTGTGAAATACTTTATTCTTTTTTTTTTTTAAAGCTACTTTCATTTTAATGAACACCATAGTTTTGCTGGTCTTTTAAAATAAAGTTTATATACTTTTTAGAAGTTCATTAAAAATGAAAGAATAGAAACAGAATCACCTGTGGTCCCATCACCCAAAAATAATAGTATTAATACTTAAGCACCAGCTTACTTTAAAAATTAAGTGTGTATATTTCCTGAGAGGCCACATAGCTTTTAATCTCTCAAAGAAGTCAATGAATGAATGAAAAAAAATAACCACAGGTATAGTACAAGACCTCCATTTTATAGATGGGAAAACTGAGGCTCAGGGAGACAACCTGACTTGCCCAATGATAAAAGTTAGCAGGCAACAGAACCCTGAACAAAATATATCACCTTCCAAACCACTGGCACAACACTCTTCCAAATGTCATTTGACTTCTTATTTCATTTAAAATTCTCTTTCCATCCATTCATTCAGTTGACTCTCTATCCAATCAGGGGTGTCAGAATCACAGAGATAAAAAGAGTCCTGTTCCTCAAGCCTAATGGAAAGACAGATACATATAAGGTAAACACGTCTTTTTTTAACTAAAATATGATCACCGCTTTACTCTGAACTTAGGGAGATACGGCTTTGGAGCTCACCTTGAAGAATGAACTGGTGTTAGGCAGGAAGACGGAAACTAGGGTTTGGGGGTGACAGTGGGTCAAGAGATGGCCTCTGAACTGCAAGGCAGAGCATGAAACTGGAAGTCAGGAGATAAGACCAGATGGATTAAGTATGGAGACATTGAGAGAAAAGAAGTTTGTGTTTTACCTATAGAAAATAAGGAAGCACCAAAAATTTTTGAGCAAGGTTATCCTGTGAGTAGAATCTGCACTGTAGAGAGATCATTTTGGTGTCAGTGAATGGCACAGAGAAAAGGTAAAAAAGGAACATGAACAAAGCCAGAGCAGTAACAGTGGGGATAGATAGAAGGGGTGGGAGTGATATTTAGGTCAGAATTAAGAGGTTGTTCTATAAAAAAAGAAAGAATCCAGAATAAATTAAACAACCGCAAGATGACATTGCCATTTGCAGTGTAGAATTCTTTCATATTTTCTAAGATCTGAAATATATTATAAATTGTTACCAATATGCTTCACTGTGGATTTCCAAGAACAGGTTTCAGAAAGCAATTCAATTTTCCACCAAAATTGACAATACAGAGGTGAAAAATGAAAAGAGGGGAAAAAAGCAAAAATTTTTTAAAAAGCTGACCTGTTTATAAAAAGCTAGATTCTAAAAACACACAAAGCAGAAACTGAAAAGTCTTTGGCAACAGAATGTCTGACCAGTAAGTCTTTCTGAAAAAGATTTTAATTTTAGAAATCATTTTGGAAGCCTACTGATAAATAATGTACCATGCTGTTTACTAAGTTCTGTGTTTTTTTTAAATAAAATATTCCTAACATAAACACCATAAACTTCAGTGAAAGCATCTCAAATAGTGTCAATTGAATTTCATAACACAAATAACTGAGATACCACAGGAAAGCAAACTGGGGGCTGAAACAGGAAGCGCATCTTCAGAAGTGAGAAGACTTTGGGGGGCACCTAAGATATTATTTATCTGTAAGAGGAAAATCTGATCTTCAACTCAGTCTTGGGAAAAGTTTTCCTCAGACCTCTGCATTGTGGCTGAAGCATTTCCATTTCTGGAAAGGTTATCAGGATAAAATTTTGACTTAATTGCATTTAGCTCTTCTCTTCAGAACAAACAAAAATAAACCAAATCTATGGTTTTATGTTCCATGACAGCTGAAAGTTAACTGGTAAACAAGTAGATTCCACTTTCCTTACACACACACACACACACACACACACACACACACACACACACGAATAAAAAATATAAGCCACCGATGATGGAAGCTGGGTTTTCCACTGTTGGAGATAGTGAACTCATAAACCTATCATAAAAACAAAAAGGGCACAAAACACTTGGCCAAAAACTCACCATAGAGATTATCAACAATAAACAATAAATGATGCCTCCTACAAATTGCTAATTAACAAATAATGTTCAAAAAAATCAATTATGACTTAAAAAAATGTTCCAATACTAATAATAATTCCTATGATAATGAGAATGAGAATTACAAACCTAAAAAAGAAACTAAAACTCCCCAGAAGGAAGGTGAGATAGAACATTAACTCTTCTGAAAACAAAGCACAACTTTCTTAGCCGTGCCTGAGCAATCCAGAATCCTTAGACTGAAATGCCCTTCGTGTCTGAATTTCCCAGGTACCTAAAGCTTACCTCTTTATGCGCCCAACCTTCTTTTATTCTGTTCAAAAACTAAAACCTTGCTAAACTGTACCATACATTCCTGACCGTTCTTAAACAGGGCGAACTGGAACCTCTTCATGAGTGCGGCATCATGAAAACCCGCTATCCTCCGGGGTCATGAAGCACACAAAGCTGTCTCATATGGCCCCATACACACTGGCTGGCCTGCTTTGCCTGAGTCCCCTCTGAAAGTTTTCCTGTCCCCTCCTTTACCACTGAGCTGCTGCTTGTCACTTCTCACTACTGTCAAATGTGCTTTCTAAATGCTCATCACCTCATGTTGGGACTGCTACAAAACGCTTCTAATCTGCCACTTCTAGTTTGATAGGAAACCTAACATTAAAATTTATCTGAAAAAAAAATTTATCTGAATTACAGGAGAAAAAAACAAGTTAAAACAATAAATAAGTGGGGCGCCTGGGTGGCTCAGTGGGTTAAGCCGCTGCCTTCGGCTCAGGTCATGATCCCAGGTCCTGGGATCGAGCCCCGCGTCGGGCTCTCTGCTCAGCAGGGAGCCTGTTTCCTCCTCTCTCTCTGCCTGCCTCTCTGCTTACTTGTGATTTCTCTCTGTCAAATAAATAAATAAAATCTTTAAAAAAAAAACAAACAAACAATAAATAAGTGAAACACATGCAGTGACTACACTAAAAATGTGCACATGTTTTAAAACGGTTCACTCTTATGTATTTATGTGCTTACTTCTCTCTGGTGTTCCAAATAGGAAAAAATTCCCGGAAAACTGAACTCCAGACATAAAAAGTATTATCTGGTTAAATCTTCCTAAACACAACAGTTCTCATTAGAAGTGAAAAATTTTCCTCTTCACACTCGGTTTCCAATAAAATCAATGTTACATGATACTTGGCCAGTTAAGTACAAGTATGTAATACACTGATGTCTGCTATTTAAGTTGTACTCAAATGGAAATCCCTTCTTCAAATTGTTAAAACATTTAAAAATTTACTTTTCTAATATTGCAACTGGTTTTAAGCTAACAGCATTACTACGGTGTATGAAACTGTCACTACTTACTATGATTTCACTAGAACTATACTCACCAACATGCAAAAGGTATTTCCTTCATGCCAAATTACACTCATTCTAACAGCATATGGCCAGGTAATTACAAGGTACGAATTCAACTGTTAGATGAACTCATAGGCCTAATTCCCAGAGAAGATTCATATACTAGATTATAAAGAAATTCCTATTGTAAAAATTAGGCTATGCTAATTAATTAACCTTGTAGATTCCCTATTTTTTATTTTATTACTTTCAACTGATTTTTTGGAATTATTTTACTTTTAACTTAAAACCTTTACATGGATTCTTTTTTTAATTTGTCAAATCATAGTAAGCCATGATTTGTAAGGTCATGTGTTCAAATCACTAATAATTACTAAAATGTATTTATTTGATATTTACTCCACACTCAAATGTATGAGGATTGCTATATTTCAGGTAAAAAAGAACATGAATTTTAATATTAACTTGAATATAAGTACTGATACTAAAATTTTAATTCATTTATAATTACCACATACTATCAAAGTAAAGAGACAGAGGCAGAAATGAGGTAAGTTAAAAAAGTACAAATTAATGTGATTTAGCTATATTAGAGCAGGACCAAGTTTGGGGCTCTAAAAAAAAAGGAATGAAATCTTGGAACTATTTCTGACAAAATACCTCAAGAAGGAAAGTCCACATTAAAGTGGGAACAAAACAAGAATTCCCCATATTTGTTAGATCACAGTATTAAACCACTTGTAGGAAGATTAATTATCACAGAACTAAATAGCTAAGAAAGGTATTTCTAGCAGTTAAGTGAAATCTCGCAAAAAAAAAAAATCTATTTCAGTATTTTCTAAAAAATAAGACAGTAATAAATAAGTTATATTACATAATTGTTAAACTGTGTTAAGATGCCCACAACAGCACCTGACTGATTTCTGATCCTCTGAACAGGATCACCCTGCTTAAAAGACGGATTCTTCTAGCTCTGTGATGGACAGAACCAGTAGGCATGGCCTTAGCAGTGGCCAGTAGGGTAAGAAACAGTGAAGAATTCTGAGATTCTGAGTGAGGCGTTGAACATCTGGATAAGTTACCTAGAGCAGCTGTGAGATTTCATTCTCCTAAATAACAGAACTCTTATCTGCCTTAGACAGGTTTTGAAGTAGTGCTATTCAAAATCTAAACTGGATAGCTCCTCAAAGTGCCTTCCAAACATTGGGACCATGAATTACAGTTATCCAACAATAGTAGTAACGACCAAACCACAACTTGTGCAAAGCAATACCTAGCAATACCTTAACTGGAGGATCCTGAAAAGGTGGCTTTCAAAGCAGTTTTGTGTGTTCTGTTAGAAATGTGGGTGTTTTGGGGGTTTCCCCCTGTTAGAGATCTCAGTGTTTTATATCTGCATTCTTGCTTTTTCTGAACCAGAAGTTAACTGTTTTTGTTTCTGAAATTTTAATTTTTAAACCAAATCCTAATTACAGCATGCACCCAAATTACTAAACTGATTTACCTAACTAACTACATGACCTTGGGAAGTCACTTCTTGTAAAATGAGAGGCTTGCCTTGAGAGGCACTAGAATGTAACCTTCACGTCCACTACTCTACTCCCACCCCCTCGGGGACATGGAAGGCACTGAATGTTTACTGCCTGTCCCCAAATGACAAATATAAATGGAGTCATTTTCTCTTTTTTAACATTTGTATTTTAATCTGTACATTCCCAAACGTTTTCAAGAGGACACTAAACCCAAAATTTTCTATGCAGCAAAAATAACTTTACATAATTTAAAATCAGGTACTCATTTTTAAAGAAATAAAACAGGTAGATTATATCAGAGCTGACAAACTTCCCCTGGTTTGTTACATTCCCCTTTTCTTCCTCCCCATTAACCCACTGCTACATCCTGACCCTTCTTCAACTGTATAGCTGGGAGAGAGAAAGTGCATGGGCCATGCAGGGAGAAGGCCTGGGTTCTAGTCCCATTTCTTCCATTAACTGGCTCTGTGGGGGACAAGTCACTTCCCCTTTGGGCCCTGCCAGGCTGCCTGCTTAAACAAAGGAGCTGAACAAATTACTCATTTCTAAAGCCTTCCTCTTTAAAGATCTAATTCTTTCATTCCACCCATCATTCTACTCCTAAATGCCATGACTTAAATGCTTGCCATATCATTCCTTGACTTGTTCAGCAACCTCAAAATTGTCTTTTTCCCTCTTTATTTTTCCTTCTTATCCTAAAATGAATCTGATCCTAAAACCATGAGTACAGCAGAGTAAAAAAGCACACTGTCCTTAATCCTTAAAGTCAAAGAGCTCAGGTTCATATCCAGACTGCCATCCATGAATCTTAGCTCTAAAGCAGTGATGTTATGAACAATTTCAATGAGGGTTCAAAGAATATATAAAGCACTTAACATACTGGAGATGCTCAACAACAATTAGCACCCTGTCCTATTTCCCAGAATCAAAAGCCTCCATTTCCCAATGTCTACAGCAAGGATGACCAACCAGTGAGGTGCACAGGTGGCAGGCAGGAGATCTGTAATGTACAAGCAGAAATTGGTTAAACGTTCTCACTAGGCTCCTGTGTGCCAGTAAAGTGTCTGCCTGTAGCCTGCCCGTATGCTTCTGGGTAAACCAGCCTCAGCCACCAGCACCTTCTGGGCTCTCAAAAAATAAATAAATAAATAAAATAAAAATAAAAAAATAAAAATGGTGCAGCCTCCCCAGGCCAAATCCACAGGTCAAGAGGAAATGAAAACTTGATGTAATTCTTCCAAAAAAACCAGATTCTCTGGATTTTACCTGAAAGCAAATTCTTCTGCCTGTCGTTCATGTGGAAAGAAGCCAGGCCCGTTTCTTTGTGCTTAAATCTACAGGCAGTAGTTAATGTTGGGAGTACCACCAAGCATTATTTAATTTGATTTTTCAATGATAGGCAATGAAAAGGTGTGACCAAAGGAAAAAAAGGATACAATTTTCTTGCAAAATGAGGATACAATGAATTTCACAGTTACATCAATACCTTCAGAGAAAGCAACGGTTTTCTTGATTTCAAAACTGGGTCAAAAGTGGAATGGGCAAGTAGAGGAGTGAAGGGGACTTGCAAAGAGAAGCTCAGTTCTTAAAGTGACTTAAATATAGTTCCTTAATTATGTGGGATTGTTGTCCCAAATGAGAAATAACATCAACTGGTCAATGAAAGACCCGAATTACCGGGCAACTCAGGGTAATCAATAAAGTGTGTGGAAGTCTGGGAACCTAAGAAATCTTGTGAAGAAACCGTTTTTTTTGACGTGCTACCTTCATTTCCAAGCTACTTCAGCCCAAGTGACTGCTGCAAAAGCACATTATTAAAAGGACAGAACACAATTTAGTAAAAATTCTTTTAGAAGGCTTAGCTTAAGAATTATCCAAACTCCTATCTCTATTTAAAAACACAAAGCCCACTAATCTGAGCTCTGAGCTCTTCTGCCATCAGGCCAAGCTGCTCTACTTGTCCACCCAAAATGCACTATCCAAGGAATCTGACCAAAATTCTTGACATGAGCTGCCATTTTTCTGCAAAGCAATTATGTCACAGGCCCTGGCGTTTTTGGTTGATCCTTTTTGAAATTGGTTAAAGTCGGTTTTCTTCCCCATGTTCTTTGCTCACATCCCAAAGAGGCCTTATTTTCTCCACCCAGACTTGAGATCTGTGCTCAGAGCCATTTGCCTAGATGGCCCTTTCTCCTTAACAGATTCCTGCACTCCTCCCATTTCTCTCCCACCCTGTTCCCTGTCCCTCTGCACAGCACCCTCAGTATGACCGCAATCCCTTTACACCTCTAGTTTTCTCTCATTTCTGACCTTGCCTATGATCAGTACTCCCCCTACCTCGACCTGGTCCCAGCTTCATCCTCCAATGCCAGGCCTCCTCAGCGCCCTTTCCTGACCTGGCCTCAGACCTCTAACCTCCTGGGTCCAAACCCCACCTGGCCCTATTAACGTCAGTCCTCCCAAACCAGACCTTATTGCAGGTAACCCCCTCCCCCACCTTGTAACAATTACTGTCACCCTCGGTCCGGCCCAGTCCCTCTTCATTTTTAGACCCTGTTCAATCTCCTCCCTTTCTGGCCCTTGACTAAAACCCAAACCCCATTCCTAACCCCAGCAGTCCTCCCCTGACCCTAGCAAAGGCCACTACTCTGGCTAGCTCATCCCACTTCTTTCCTGACTCGGAAACTCGTGCCTCCCCCACTCCTTCACTGAAAGCCGCTGCTAGGAAACCGGCGACCTTAGCCTAGCCTTCTAATACACCATTTCTGATCCCTGATACACGCGTCCTCGCCACCACACACTCCAGGCTAACGCGTCACTTCTCGCCCATCCCGGTACTTGTCTTGGATCCTCCTTCCCATCCCCGATCTACCGGCCTTGCGGCGTGCTTAGCCCGAAGCCCACGAAACCCCTTACCACCCCCGCCGCGCAACCCTGCCCCGCGTCCCTAACGCCCATTCAGCCCGTCCCCTAGGGGTCCCTCTCCCCACTTGACCCCGGCCTGATGACCTCCGCCCTCGCCGCGTCCGGGGCTCCATTCTCTCGGCCTCCAAGCCAGCCCCCGCCCCACACGCCCTCCGCACTCCCAGCCCAGTGGGGTGTGTCCCCCTGCCCATGGAATTCCGGCCAGTGGCCTCTCCCGCGGGGTCACGGTCGCCCTCCTCACCTCGGCGTCCACCACCTCGTGGTAGGCGGGCGGGGGGTCGAAGCCGCCGCCGCCCCCGGTGCTCCCGCCGCGGGAGGGGCCGCCGCCGCCGTCGCCGCTGCCGTCGCCCCGAGAGCCCCCGCCGGGCCCGGGGCTGGGGCCGCCGCCGCTGTCCATGGGCTCGTAGCCGCCGTAGTCGAGGCCCGGCCGCTCGTTGGTGAGCAGCGCCACGGCCTCGTTGATGTCGTTCTTGGCCAGGCGCAGGGCCTTGCGGATGGTAGCGGGGTCCGAGAAGCCCATGCACAGCAGCGTGGTCATGTGCTGCTCCTCCTCCGATTCCATGGCTCGGGCCTCCGGGCCGCGCCGGCCGGCGGGCGGCGAAGCTGCGGCTCCCGGGCCTGGCGGACCGCGCGCTGCTCCCTCCGCGCCGCCCCCGCGCCCGAGCGGGCCCCTGCGCTGCCGGCCTGCGCGCTCCGCAGCCGCCGGGCCAGGCTGGGCGCGGGCGTGGACGCCGCGAGCCGAGCGAGGGCGGTGGGGAGCTCAGGCGCGGCGGCGGCCCGGCCCAGCCCTGCGCGCCGCCATGTTGGCCTCCTCCTCCGCCTGCGCCTCCGCCTCCGCCTCCTCCGGCCCGCGGGGCCGCGCCTCCGCTCCCGGAAGCGGCCCGGGCTGCCCCAGGCTCGCCGAGGACGGGCGCGGGTGGGGGGTGGGGGGGTGACTTTTTTTTTTTTTTTCCACTTAGACGCAAAGGGAGGGGCCGCGCCGCGGAGCGCCTCTATGGTGAAAGGGCTGCCCAGACGCCCGGGCGGAGGCGAGGGAGGGTCCTCGGCCGTCGCCACCTCCCGCCCATTTCTCCAGCAACAGGTTCCCCCGAGAGCGGGACGGGCGGGGGCGGACTCCGGCTAGCTGAGCGGAACGTCCCCGAAGTCCACAGGCCGTCGGTCCGGCCCAGCCCTGACGGCGGTTCCCCCCGCCTCGCACCCCGAAGCTGCTCAGAGGCCCCGCCGGACTTCCCTCCACGCCTGGCTCGCCCCCGCCCGCGCGAGACGCACCCCATCCCGGGTGGAATTCATTGGGTCGCGGCTGCACTTCGCCGCCAGCGAGGCTTGAAACACGCCGCGGACCCGAAGGAAATTCACCCAAGCCCACGGAAATTCGCTCGCCGCGCTGCCTGAAATACACCCCAACGCCCACCTCAATCCCTGCCCACACCGGGCGCATGGACCCATCCGGACCGAAAATCACCCCTACGGATCCCGACCCAGATCCCTCCACGTGTCACGGAAGTCACCCCAACCCGGCTGAAATGGATTCCCAGCCCTCCCTGAATGTTCCGTCTGTCACTGGCCACCTGCACCCACCAAACATGACCGAACTCTACCAAACTCTTAACACTGAAAAACCCTGGGCGTCTGAAACGTGTTTTTACAACCTACACTCTAAATCCCAGCGCTCTCTATGAAAACCTCTGAAAAACCCAGACTGCATCACACGCCAGCCACAGACGCATCAGGACGCCTTGGACCTCTGCTCCCCTCCTGGTGCTCACCCACCTACCCACACTGCCGCATCATCTCAGGATTCTGTTTCTGCCCTTTGAGCGAAAATCCTACCCACTCGATTTCTGCCCTTTACGGGAGGACCCCCACCACTGTTCATTTCTACCTTTGAGCATTCCTCTTCCCTTTGAGGCCTGCTTGCTTTGCTTTCTCTTTCCACCTTTAGCATTAACACCCGGGAGCTGCGTCCAGTTTCCTTGACTCTGCCATCCAAGCCCTGGCCCTTGCTATTTTCACCCTTGAATTTCCTTTAATTCATGCTTCTAGGTTCTTCCCCCACCATATCCCAAGATCCTAATGCCTTTTTTCTTTTCTTTTTTTAATCTCACCACATATTTGTTAATTCAGTTCATTTCCTACTGCCTTCACCCTGGTTTCTTCCAGAACCCTGAAGTCCACAACTAACCTTTCTCATCCCATCCAACCCTTCCTTGTGGCAACCCAGCACTCACTAAAATCTCCACTTGTCCCAAATTTTAAATTAGTGTCAGTACCCAGAAATTTTCCCTCTATTAGCGTCTTTTTCCCTGGACCATAGAGCCTTCTTGCCTAGTACTTGCTACCTGTATTTGCAAACACCAGCAATTTGATTTACAGGGTGAATTTATTGCCCTTGTTTACATTTATTAAATTCATTACTTTTGTTTACGTTTAAATGAAATAAGTGTATTTGTTATACTGATTAAAAGCTGAATTGTAGAACAAAGAATAGGCCTTATACCCAAAGGAAGTAACGTCTCTTAATTTGTGAATGAAAATAACAAATCAAATCCTTCTTACATTACACCAAGATCTTTATTTTTGAACAATAACGAAAGAACCTGCTAAGGAAGAATGCCTATAACTGAATCAGGTTCCTGTGTGTGTGTGTGTGTGTGTGTGTGTGTGTGTAACTTTACTAGGTGTTATTAAATTCTAAGTACTCAATGATGTTCAAATATTCATTTCTGGTACATGAGGACCAAAAGTAATGTAAATGGAGCCAAGCAGCCTATCATAGAGTACATGCCAAAATATTTCATTAATTCAACAAATACATGCTAGTTATCAGGTGCCAGGTACTGTTATTGGCACGTATGTGACAACACAAAACAAAGCAGACGTTTGCTGGTGGCAAGTGAAGGCATTCAATTTTGCCCTGTGTTTGAAGAGTTAATTCAGTGACCAAATTAAGGGATGGGTAAAAAGGGGAGAGAAAGTAACAGGTAAAGAAAAAATAGTTTGCCACTGAGATTTGAGACAGAACCCAAGAGGTAATGAGACAGAGCCGGCCAATTCAGATGGCACATAAAAAGACTCATCAACAGTGGCAGGTTTATAGAACATGACAGAGGAAGCTGTGCCGAGCTGAGAAGAGGAAGCAGAGAAGGAAGCAGAGAAAAACAAAGTCTGTGATAAAAACTGGAAAGGAGCCACAGAAGGCTACAGAAAACAAGGAAGGCCATTTTTGAACCGGATCCTGGAGTGACTGAAAAGCCAGAGTGTCATTTGAGGATGCAAGTAGTTATAATCACACTTTTTTGCATGTGAGAAAGCAAGTGAGGGCTTTAAACCCTGTTGAATTGGGATAGCAGGGGAGGGGCCAGTGGTGTGAATATTCATACTTTCACTTACATTTTTTTTTTAATTGCAGTAAAATCTTGAAAATGTTAAAAGGACTAAAAAATTTTAAATGACATTCAATTCACAATAGTCCTTGCCTAGAAGCTTCTAGGAGAAAAAAAATAGCTAGGGTTTGAAGAGAGGTATGATGAACTGTCTTGAAGACAAAATATGAGGGCTTTCTAATATTAATAAGTAATCTAAAAAATATCTAGTGAATGTCTGTTTTGAACCAGGTTGAGGACTAGAGAGACATCTATGAGCAAGACACACGCACAGTTCCTGCCCTTTTAGGACTCACTGTCTTTAAAAGGACACAGACAATAAAGTAGTAATCATAAAATGTGATAGGTGCTTTGATAGGGAATTTCAGGATGTAAGGGGCAAATTTCTTGCCTTCTACGAGGAAAATTACCAAGTATAGGAAACCTAAATCCCAGAGGATATTTAAACTATAACCTGAAAGGGGGCACCTGGGTGGCTCAGTGAGTTAAATCCTCTGCCTTCTGCTCAGGTCAGGATCCCAGGGTGCTGGGATCAAGCCGCATTGGGCTCTCTGCTCAGTAGGGAGCCTGCTTCCCTTCCTCTCTCTCTGCCTGCCTCTTTCCCTAATTGTGATCTCTGTCTGTCAAATAAATAAAATCTTTAAAAAAAAAAAACCCGCTTAAACTATAACCTGAAAGGAAGTAGGAAAGGCAGGAAAATGAATACGAGATGAAGAGATCCAAAGAATAGGACAAGGTGTGCAAAGGCCCTAGAGTGAGTGAGAGAAAAGCAACTGAGAAGAATTAAAAGCCAGCAGAATATGGCTGGGGTTCTCAGAGAGTAGTAGTGAGAAGGGAAGCTGGAAATGTAGGCAAGCATCAGATCTGAGAGGGTTCCTTAAACTGTGGTAAGAGCTTGCACTTTATTCTGAGGGAATGGGAAGCCACTGAAATATTTATGTGGAGGAGAAAGGGATTGTTATTTAACTTTTAGGAAGAGTGGAGTGTGGAAGATAGTCTAAGGGGGCGGAAAGGTAAAGGTGGAGGATTCAATTGACCAGTTATTCTCTTGGTTGCCAGTTAATCAGCAAACCCATCAAAGGGAAAAGCAATGCTGAATGACGGGCTCACCTCTCTGTATTTCCTTTCTCTCTGGGATTTGGTCCTTGAAATTCTCACGTGGAATTTTTTTTTTTTTTTTAAGTAGTCTCCAAGGCCAGTCTGGAGCCCAGCGTGGTAGTCAAATTCCTGACCCTGAGGTCAAGACCTGACACAAGATTAAGAGACAGGTGTTTAACCAACTGAGCGCCCCAGGCAACGCTCTTGGGAAACTTTCAGTGCCTTCTACAGAAATTCTTTTCTTGCCTGGTTTGCCAAGGTGTTCTCAGAAAGAGGGATGGTCTTTTTTTTTTTTTTTTTTTTTTTAAAGATTTTATTTGACACACAGAGAGATATCACACATAGGCAGAGAGGCAGGCAGAGAGAGGGGAGAAGCAGGCTCCCCTGAGCAGAGAGCCCAATGCAGCACTGGATCCCAGGATCCTGAGATCATGACCTGAGCCAAAGGCAGAGGCTTAACCCACTGAGCCACTCAGGCATCCCAGGGATGGTCTTAAATAAGCAAGTCTGTCATCGTTAGAAGCAGAACTCCTATAGAAGAGGGAAGATGGAGAAAGTTCCTTCGAGGCAATCGGTAAAAGGAACAGACAGACCCTGTAAATGGGAGATTTTCCAAGACTAGGAAGAGATTAGTATTTTAGATATTCTGTGAGGTGGAAGAGCCTTGCCCCGCTAGCTTGTAGTACCCCAGGAAGTAGAAAGAGCTCAAAAATAAATGACTGCCTGAGTCTCAGATTTGCAAAATCTCTACAAAATTCCCCCGTTTCTAGCAGGGCAGGGAAGCAACAGAATCACCTTTCTCCAAAGGAGCTTAGCCTGTGCAGGCTTAGACTGTGATCCCTTCAGTGATAACTAGTATAGTCCAGGAACCAGCGGACTCTTCTGGAAGCTGTAGATGCACAAACCTGGGCAATTTGCATAATCCCCCCTGTAACTGGAGAGGGAACCCTTGTTATGACTGTAATTCAACATCTCAATACTTTGGCAGGTGGGGGTTCAAGTGAGTTTTAATTTGTATCTGAAAAAATAAAATGACATTTAATGTTCCAGATTTTGATGGATGCAAATTTATATCCATTGTGTATGTTAAAAAACTAATAAAAACAGCCACTAGAAAAATTGGCATCAATGGCTATACCTTAAATACTCTACTTGAGCATTGATTTTTTTTGTAACAGTTTAACTGAGAGATAATTCACATAACATATATTTCACCCATTTAAAGTGTATGAGCTAATGCTTTTCGTATATTCATAGATATGTGTCACTATTGCCACAGTGAATTTTAGAACAGTTTTCATTACCTAAGAAGGAAACCCCATACCCTTTAGCTATCTCTCTTCTGTATTCTCACTCCCCCACAGTGCTAAGCAACCATTAGTCTACTTCCTGTCCCTATAGGGACAGAAACCTATAGGTTTGCCCATTCTAGAAATTTCATGTCCGTGGAATCTTATAATATGTAGTATTTTCTGTCTGGCTTCTTTTACTTAGTATACTGTTTGAAAGCTTTATCCACGCTTTCTAGCATGTTATCAGTATTTTGCTCCAGTTCCTGGCCGAGTAATATTTCATTTTATACGTGTGTGTGTGTGTGTGTGTGTGTGTGTGTGTGTGTGTGTATTCATACTATATTTTGTTTATCCACTCATAATGGACATTGGAATTGTTTCTACTATTTGGGTATTACGAATACTGCTGCTGTAATTATTTACATAAAATTTTTTGTGTGGACATGTTTTCGTTGCTTGTTGGTCATTTGTATATCTTCTTTGGATAAATTCTATTCAAGTCCTCTATTCAAGACCCTTTTTGAATTGGGATATCTGTCTTTCTATTATGATGTCATAAGACTTCTTTTATATTCTACATCTAAGTACTTTACTAGATATATGATTTGCAAATATTTTTCTGCTATCCTGTGGCTTGTCTTTTCACTTTTTTGCTAGTGCCCTTTGAGGCATAAAAGTTTTTAGTCTTGATGAGGTACAATTTACTTTTTTTCTTTTGTTGATTGTGCTTTTCATGGTTTATCCAAGAAATCTTTGCCAAATTTCACGTCAAGATTTTTTCCTGTGTTTTCTTCTAAGGGTTTTATAGTTTTAACTCTTACTGTTAGATCTTTGATCTGTTTTGAGTTAATTTTTGTGCATGATATGTAAGGTAAAGGTCTAATTCCATTCTTTTGCATTTGGCCATCTAATTGTCCCAAGATTATTTCTTGAAAAGATTATTTTTTCCCCATTGTATAGTCCTACACACTTGTCAAACATCAGTTAAACATGGGTTATTTCTGGAATCTCAATTCTATCCCATCAATCTATATATCTATGTCTATAGCACATTGGCTTGATTAAAGTTCATTTGTGGTAAGTTTTAAAATCAAGTGCAAGTCCCCCAACTTTGTTCTTTTTCAAGATTGTTTTGGCCATTCTGTGTCCCTCACAATTATATATGAATTTTAGAATCTATTTGTCAGTTTCTACAAAGAACTCAGCTGGGCTTCTCATAGGGATTACACTGAATCGCTAAACAGATTTGGGGAATATTACCATCTTGACAATATTAGGTCTTCTAATCCATGAACATGTTATGTCTGTCTTTCCATTTATTTGAATCTTATTTGATTTCTTTACTAGTGTTTAGTATTTTTCAGAGTATATCTTGTACTTCTGTTGCTAAATTCCTAATATTTTACTCTTTTTGATGCTACTGTAAATGGAGTTTTCTTTTCTTTTCCTTTTTTTTTTTAAAGATTTTATTTATTTATTTGATAGAGAGAGTGAGAGAGCACAAGCAAAAGGAGCGGCAGAGGGAGAAGGAAAAGCAGGCTGAAGGGGGAGCCTGCTGTGGGGCTCGATCTAATGACCCTGGGACCCTGACCTGAGCTGAAAGCGGATGCTTAACTGACTGAGCCACCCAGGCGCCCCAATGGAGTAGTTTTCTTAATTTCACATTTGGATTGATTGTAAATGTATAGAAATACAGCTGAATTTTATAAATTGATCTTGTAACCTACAACCTTGTTAAACTTGTGTGTTAAATCTAATAGTTTTTGGTGGATTTCTTAGGCTTTTCCACTCACAAGTTCAGGTTACCTATGAGTAAAGACAGTTTTACTTCTTTCTTTCCAATCTGGATGCCTTTTTTTCACTTTTCTTGCCTAATTGCCCTGGCTAGAACCTCCAGTATAGCGTTGAATAGAGATGCAGATGGCAGCCATTGTTGTTCTGTTCCTGGTTATAGGAGGAAAGCACCCAATCCTTCACCATTAAGTATGATGTTTGCTGTGGGGTTTTCCTATATGGCTTTTATTATGTTGAGGTGGTTTCCTCCTATTCCTATTGAGAATGATCAATGTGGTTTATGTTTTTTTATTCTGCTGATAATGTGCATTGCTTTTACTGACTTCCATGTTTTCTTTTTTTTTCTTTAAGATTTTATTTATTATTTATTTGACAGAGAGAGATCACAAGTAGACAGAGAGGCGGGCAGGCAGAGAGAGAGAGAGAGAGGGAAGCAGGCTCCCTGTCGAGCAGAGAGCCCGATGCGGGACTCGATCCCAGGACCCTGAGATCATGACCTGAGCCGAAGGCAGCGGCTTAACCCACTGAGCCACCCAGGCGCCCCTTGACTTCCATGTTTTCCTTTTAAGGATTTTATTTATTTATTTGAGCGAGAGAGCAGAGCCACAGAGAGAGCACAGCTGGGGAGGGAGGGTAGAGGGAGGGGAGTAGTAGGCTCCCTGCTGAGCAGGGACTAGCCGCCACTGCCTCAGGGCTCCATTCCCAGGACCTGGAGATCATGCCCCAGCAGAAGGCAGACGCCCAACCAACTGAGCCACCCAGGCGTCCCTGACTTTCATATGTTACATCAGTCTTGCATTCTGGGATAAATCCCACTTGGTCATGCTGTATGATAGTTTACATATGCTACTGGATTCAATTTGCTAATATTTTATTGAAAAACACAGTAATAGCTTGGGGAAAGACAGCAGTTACCTTTATTTTTTTTAACATGAAAATGGAATAGTATATTACCTAAAATGCTCCAAAAATAATGCACTCAATTTTGTATTTTGTAAAAGTACATTTAAAAAGGATGAAGCATTCTTTTTGCAGCCAAATGCCTTCATGTAAAACTAATATATATAGCTTTTCCCCCTGAAATACTTTTTAAAATATCTTCAGATACATTCTAATACTTGCAAGCCTCTTAATATTATTGTGGTTGTTGTTTATTATTATTATTTTAAGTTTTTATTTTAATTCCAGTGAGTTAACATACAGTGTTATCTTAGTTTCAGGTGTACAATATAGTGAATCAACATTTTTCTGTACATTACCTTGTATTGTCCGATAAGTGCACTCATCAGAGGGGGGCACCTGTTAACTAGGTAATGGGGATTAAGGAGAGCAATTACTTTTCTGCAATATTTTGCAAATATTTTTAGAGGAATCTAGATTCTGATTATTTAATGCCAAAAAATCAGTATGAGAAATGGAGAAAGCTAGAAGAAGGAAGGGGAAAATATAATTTTTTAGTCTAAGCCTCCTCCCACCCTTTAATAAAGACAGTATATTGGCAAATGAGTAGTCATTTAAAAGGTAAAGTGGTATCCTCCTTCATTTAAGAAGAGGATGCAACTGACCTGATAGTAGTCCAGCATTAGGCTTTGGTTATTTTGCCAGCAGCAAGAGTGAGTTTTCATGAGCCCCATGACTCACGGGCAGATCTATCCCCTGGGCATGCAAACTGCTTCCACTGCCTTCGCCTTGGAAGACCTTTGACTTGTAGCAGATGAGTTATGAATCCAGTGGTCTACAGCATAAATGCATGCTATCAGGTTGTCAAGTGGAAAGGAGGCATGTGGTGTAAGGCCAGGGTTTTGACTGCTGAACTGAGGAGTTTTCCTTAATTTGTTAGGCAGTGGGCAGCCATTAAAGGCTTTGAGCCGGGAAATGTTCTGATTGAAAGTGGGCTTTAAAAAGATTAAAATATCATTAGCCTGTTGAACATAAGAGATTAGCAGGTGTGGGGAGAGAATGAAAAGAAGCATGCAGAAGTAAGGTAGATTCTTTGCAATTTGGTGGTTGGATTTGATGATCAAGGAAAAGGAAAGACTTCTAGACTTGAAGCCTGAAGGATCCGAAGCCAGGGTTTGACCAGAACGGAAGATGATGACTTTGGCCTGAGATGGGTTGGTATTTCACTAGGAAAGTTTTCCTGCAGTCTTCTTCAATCATTTCACGTGTGTACACTGGAAATAAAACAGTTAAAGCTGATAAACATTTATAAGGAAAGGACACTAGGGATATTTAATTTAGAAACTGAAAAGATTTTTACAAAAAGAGACAGATGAAAGGACCCATTTATTTCTCCGATGACCTAGTTCTTGGCCTTTAACTCAGCAGACACCTTACACATGACACCGGATGCTGGTGAAGAAAGCAAAATGCATTTCAGGAGAAGTGCTCTCAGCACACACTCTCGTTTTTACCCACTGCATTTCATTTTCTTTCTTTTTTCTTTTTTTTTTCCTAAGATTTTATTTATTTGTCAGAGAGAGAGAGAGCGAGAGCGAGTGAGCACAAGCAGGGAGAACAGCAAACAGGGAGCAGCAGACAGAGGGAGAAGCAGACTCCCCACTGAGCAGGGAGTTCAATGCGGGACTAGATCCCAGGACTCTGGGGCATGACATGAGCTGAAGGCGGATACTTAACTGATGGAGCCACCCAGGCATCCCTGCATTTCATTTTTATCTCCCTGTTCCTGGGTTAGCTCCGTCTGTATCGTGGTTTGCAAACTGGGCCCTGTACATGGTGGGCAAGGAGAGACGGACCTAAGAGGTGGACCACTCCATCACTCGTGTTGGTAGGTGGCAGTTTTAATAGGCAAGGGAACCTGGTTCAACGAGGCTAGTCTTGGGCAGCCACAAGACAAACAGATCTCTGCATCTGCATGCCAAATCTTAAAAGTCTATGTAGAGGCCTTACCAGGGCTCAGTAATGTATACTGTTCAGATGGCCTCAATACCAAATGACTATTGCAAGACTGTGATGGGGTAGCTTCTAGCACGGGGAAGGCAAATGGAATGTATATTCCAAGGACAGGGAAGGGGGTGAGGGGCCTCTGATTGCCCGGGTTCAGCTGCTGGGTCAAGTGGTGGTCACATCCTCTCCATGCCCTCCACCATGTCATATTCAAGCCTTCTATATTTTTTAATCCGCTTGTGGCCTCTTGTCTATAGTAACATGTGATGCACCTTCCTGCATGTTGGCTACCTCTTTCCATGGGCTCAGATGTCAGCAATTTCAGTTTCCAGTAGACTTCCTCTGCTGGTTTAGCGTCTCAGAACCCTCTTGCTCGGGCCGACCCCAGGGTTTCTGCCAGGAGGAAGAGATCTGGGCACTCTTAATTGCATTGGCAGGCTTAGCTTCTCCAAAGTCACATTTTATAAGGGATAGTCATCACGTGACAGTTTGCCATTCTCCCACTGATGGAAAAGTGGCCTAAGGGGTATGTTTACTTTGATAACAATGTTGAAACTCAGTGGGCAAAAACAGAGAGAGGGACTCTCCTTGTCTTTAGCAGTAAGGTCAAGAGTTAAGGCTTTTAATTCCCTCTGAAACCAGGAGAACCCAGCTCTCAGACTTCAGCTTCATTCCAACATGATTTAGAAGTCTGTTTCACTTCCCCCATGTTGACTCACCAGGCTGGATTAATTTTCCAGGGCGTTGTGCTAATTATAGGCTAGTGGAGCTAATGAGCGAAAGCAAAATGGCTCCAAGTGAAAACGTAGCAGAGCGCCCTGGGTTCTGCTCGGATGCTGAGCTATTTATAACTTCACAATTGTATGGTTACTATTAATTAGTAAGTATGGCAGTGACCCTCAATTTTCAAAGGCGTCTGCACCATCATTTTCTAGTTAATCTTTCCCATCCATCACAGCTTTCGTTTTATAGGAAGGGCGGAGCTGATGAATTACTTGCCTGAAGTCATGTCTGTGGCAAAGCCAGAATTACACTGTAAACATCAGGAATAGTGATAAACATAATCTGTTTGTGGGGTGCTTTGCAATTTTCAAAAGGTCTTGTCCTTTATCATTCATTTATACTCCCCAGCGTCCCTGAGGGTTCCCAGTGGCTAGTGGAGGGTGGCAGAAGGGAAGAGGGTTTGGTTGGCCGCCCCTGTCTTGGTTCAATTTGAATTGAGTAAGAACGGTGAGAACCCAAAGCTTTTCAGGAGTCACAGTCTGAACAGCAGGATCTTTGCTTTCCACCTCTTCCTGTAGGGTTTTCTTGGCCTTTCAGGACCCACAGGGCAACATTTGGTCATTTTAATCTTTTGTTTTATGAAGTCTTGTTCCATCCAAACCTAAAACAGACAAACTCATGGTAGTCTAGTACCATTAGAAACTTCAATTTAAGAAAGTTGAGAAAATCCAGAGATTGCTTCTGCTAGAATGTTGGCTTAAAACCTCCAGATGGTAGTACTAGAGCCTACATGGGTGTTTCTGCTCACTTCTCCCCACTCGACCACCTGGGCCTTTCTTGACCTTCACAGGCCCAGAGTATCCACTGCTTTCTGCATTCAACCTCCCCTGAACATTTCATAATCCTACAAGCAGAGACATGTATAGTTGGATGAGTTCTTTTTTTTTTTTAAGATGTCCTTATTTATTTGAAAGAGCAAGCGAGCAAACGCTCATGGGAGGGAGGAGGGGTAGAGGGAGAGAGAATCACAAGCAGACTCCCCGCTGAGTGGGGAGCCTGAGCAGGGCTCCATCTCACAACCCTGAGATCGTGACCTGAACCAAAACCAAGAGTTGGATGCTAAACTGACTGAGCCACCTAGGGGCCCCACAGTTGGACAGGTTCTAGAATGTCACAAAGTCTAACATACCTTACTGACTAAACTGAGACTCAGAGAATTAAAGTCACTTTCCAAGTCCCATGGCTAGTCATTGTTGGAAGAGAGGTGGAAAGCTGCTGGACTTTTTGCTCAAGGAGAAAAAGGACCAGCCGAGTCAGACTGTCACCGAAACAGTATTTGTCCCTGCACAACTACCGAATTAGCTGCAGAGACGGCAGTGCCCAAAATGTGTTCCTAGGTGCTTCTTGACATAGGACTCTGTGGTAACGTTCCTTTGTCCAGCTGGGAATTCACGAGGCAAAATAGAACACTGGAGACGCTGGAAAGTCCCTTGGGAAAGAGTTTTCTTTAACCAAGCGTTTATCATATTATTTAATCATTTTTTCAACTCAGAGAAAACCTAGTAACAGCCTGTGTAATTGGTGTCCCTTGGAATGCATTGAGGAACAAATAAAAGGTGTACCTGTTGAAATGGGACAGTGACAAACAGGGTGAAAGCTTCTTGGCAGTTTCTTCTCTACATGTTATTTTAACTTCACCACACCTCGTGTGTAGGCGTTACTGCATCTACTCACAGATGAGCTCAAGACTGCTTGGGTGTGATAGATTTGAATTCAAACTTGGTTAGGCGAAAAGGGGTGTCTAAATGGTTCATGTGATTGAGAAGCTTGGCACATTGAAACCAGCACGTTCTCTTGTACCTCTGTTTCCATTCGTTTGCCAAGTCTGTTCTTTCCTTTTACAGACAGATGTCCTCACTAGAGTGGAGACATGCCTGTGCACTGCCTAGGTCTGTGCCCTGCCTACTGTACAGCTGGAGTTGAAAGAATCCCCAGCCACCTGTCCCCCAGCCAGCACAACTGACCAGAATCCTAGAAAGTCACCCATGTGGACCGTGGGGATCCTATGCCCCACCCTGCTGTCCATCTCCATGGCTAGGGAAAGTGGTGCTCTGGTTGGCTTAGGCTGAATCTCATGCCCTTTCCTATGGACAGGAAGGAAATATTCTCAGGAAGAGACGCGAAAGGACTCAGACAAAATAATAGTTGAAGTTACATAACCTGTCTCAGGTCACATAGCCAGTAAGCGACAGAACTGGGATTTGAACTCATGTGTGTCTGACTCCAAAATCTGTCTGTCTGCCTCGGTGTGTGTGTGTGTGTGTGTGTGTGTGTGTGTGTGTACGTATATATTTTTTTCCCTGTATAACTTGTTTCGATAAGATACAATCTCCATTTGTAAAGAAGCAATAGTCTGGTAGGAAGGAGGCATACACCTATAGTAAAAGTGGAAAGAGGTATAAGAACAGTGGGCATTCAGAGGATGGAGAGACTATATTAAGATCATATCATAATCTCCACGCTAACGCTTCTAAACCTTTTGGGATTACAGGCACTTTTGAAGATCTGAGGAACCCTGTGAATTCTTTATCCCTAAAACTCGCACGTGTGTGCGCACGCACACACACATACACACACCCTTTTAAATTTTGTTTTTTTTTTACATGCATTTGAAAGTTGTACATGGATTCCTGCAAGCTGATCTTTGGTTCTTCCAAGGAACTTAAGACTTCGAGTTAGGGGGTACCTGGGTGGCTTAGTGGGTTAAGCCTCTGTCTTTGGGATCAAGCCCAGCTTCGGGCTCTCTGCTCAGTGGGGAGTCTTCTTCCCCCCTCTCTCTCTGCCTACCTCTCTGCTACTTGTGATCTCTGTCAAATAAATAAATAAGATCTTAAAAAAATAATTTAAAAGAAAAAAGGGGCTCCTGGGTGGCTCAGTGGGTTAAAGCCTCTGCCTTCGGCTTGGGTCATGATCTCAGGGTCCTGGGATGGAGCCCCGCATCGGTCTGTCTGCTCAGTGGGGAGCCTGCTTCCCCTTCTCTTTCTCTGCCTGCCTCTCTGCCTACTTGTGATCTCTCTCTCTCTCTGTCAAATAAATAAATAAAATCTTTAAAAAAATTTAAAAAAAAAAGAAAAGACTTCAAGTTAATAATCACTGCTTTGAAACGTACTGATGTAGAAGAACCAGGTCAAAAGATTCACACTTGCTGTAGAATGTTGGTATTCCCAGCAGTAAACGGATCTGCCTCAGATGTGGGTCTTTCTGGACCAGCATGGAAGGCCAAGGAAACCCAAGTCAGAGCCACAGAGAGAGAGGAAAAGCTCAGGACAGAACAGGTTCTTTGCAACGAACTTTGGACATGCTGATAAACACAGAAATGGTACTCATCCAAATGGGGCAATCACAGTCACGGTGGGAGATAGTCTTAAAAGCTACTGCTATTTTTAGTGTAAACAAAAGCATCAGAACCATCTAACTTGACCTCATTTTAAAGTGAAAAGAAATGTGGAAAGGGTAAGGAGATTTACTCAAGGACACACAACGGAAGAATATCCGTGACTTAACTAAGCAAGGCTCTTGTCCAAGGCTTGCTTCATTCTGTGTCACTATGTAATAAAGCACAGGGAGGCGAGAGAATGAATACAAATAATAGTGTTCATGTATTATAACACTCGCTCCCCTTTCTTATAATTTGTTTTAACTGTTTTCTTTACTAGACTGAACCCTCAATGAGAGCTGGACCTCTGTCTGCTCACTTCACTGCTACATTCCCGGGATTTAACTGATAGTAGACGCTCAGCAAATGCCTCCCTCCTCTGAATGACTGAAGAATGTCTGTGTGGTAGGAATGTCACTATCCCAGTTAGAACACATTCTATGATGTTTAAATATCTCCTGAGGTGGTTTCTGTCACCTTTGCCCTTGCATTTCTCCCGTGGTGCCTTCTGCAGTTTCCCAGTCCTCCTGACTCATGCCAGGGAGGCCTCCAACTTCTGTACACTATGAAGGCCCAGGGACTTCTAACTACTGGTTGACTGGGTGACTAGCTGACTGGCCGATTGAGCCCCAGAAGTGCGCTGCCCTCCCACATTTCCCTCTTGGCTCTTACTGGGAGAATTCCCTGGGAGCCACAGGCCTCTGGCCTGCCCAGGAGAGGACCAGGCCACACCGCAGCAAGCCCATTCTGCTCCTCGGTAAATGCCACCACCCAGCCCCAAGGGGGAGGAGCCTTTTCTTTACCTCCTTGAAACAGCAGGCCAACTTTGATACAAGTTGTTAGTTTTTATTAAAATGTTTGTTAATCCAACCAAATGTCCTTAGTCCCCTGGTAGGATGTAGGCATGGATGCTCTGTTATGTCTGCCAATAGGCAGTTTGTGTCTAATTTATCCAAAGTAAATGTTTGTGTGATGTGCTTTTAATTTACTGAAGAAAGATAAGTGTTCAAACCTTTATAAACTTGCACTGAAATTAATTATTTAAAGGTTTTTATTTATTTATTAGAGAGTGAGTGAGAGAGAGAGAGAACAAGAGGTGGGGAGAGGAAGAGAGAAAAAGAAAGAGAAGCAGACTCCCCACTGAGCAGGAAGTCCGGTGCAGGGCTCGATTCTAGGACCCAGAGATCATGACCTGAGCCAAAGGCAGCTGCTTAACCAACTGAACCACCCCAGTGCCCATGAAATTAATTTTTTAAGGCCCACATAGCTGCACTTCTGTCAAATCTTCCTTTAAAACACACTTCCTTTAAAGTGTGACTAGCCATGATAAATTATATATTTTTATAAATGTCATCTCTCATACTGTTGTGAAACTCAAAGAGGATGAAAACCACCCAATACCATCCCTGTTGTACCATTTACCTTTAATTCCTATAAGGGCTAGGAATAGTTTTGGCTGTAAATAGCAGAAAATTTCACATAAGCGCTTTAAAAAATAAGTGCTTTCTCCCTCAAAGAGCACTATGTCTACAGAACCCACGGGTTTGGTTTTAGTCTAGGAGACCAATGAACCCACAGCTAGTAGCTCTTCAAGTCCCTTGGCCTTTCCCTCATGCATATTGCCTCATGGTTCTAAAAGGCTGCTGAAGCTCTAGACATCATATTCACATCTGAAATAGGAAGGAGGGTAAAAGATCAATCGACTCTTTTTTTTTTTAAAGATTTTATTTATTTATTTGACAGAGAGAGATCACAAGTAGACGGAGAGGCAGGCAGAGAGAGAGAGAGAGAGGGAAGCAGGCTCCCCGCTGAGCAGAGAGCCCGATGTGGGACTCGATCCCAGGACCCTGAGATCATGACCTGAGCCGAAGGCAGCGGCCCAACCCACTGAGCCACCCAGGCGCCCTCAATCGACTCTTTTTATCAGAAAAGAAAAAGCTTTTCCAGACCACTATCGGCCCCCGCCCCTGAAGCAGTTTCATGTCTCATTGGGCACTCATCAAGCATCACTGGAAATTGGGAAAATGAATGCTTAGCTTTTCCAGCCTTCATAGTTGAAGTAGACAAGGGAGAGGTGGTCAGAAACAGTGCTTTGGCCAGCTAACTTCAGGTATTGCCACACTGTAGCTTTAAGTCTGACTCTAGGCTGTTCTACAGAGCTGGGAGAGAGAGTTGAGGGTCAGTGGCAAAATTCAACTCTGTTTTCTCCCCTGTGTCTCACCCACTCAACCTGGTGGGATCTCACTGGGGACATAGATGAGTCTCTTAAGCTGCATAATCAGTGAGGTGCTGCTGTTGGCTCCTACCATTTCATGAGAGCCAATTGTTAAATTTTTAGGAATATTTTGAGCCAACTAATAAATATGGTCATTAAAATTGAATTATATGAACTTATAACTCAATAACTTATATTGAAAAAGGTAATAAATACTAAAAAAAACCCCAACCTCTCATCATCTCCTAATATTTTACTACATTTTACTACTAATTGTGCTTTTCGAGGTTACATCTGCTCTATCTGTGGGAATGTGCTTCTGTGTATTTCCTCCCATCTCTGTGTTTAGTGACGTCATGCTGGTAGCGTTGAACGGGCCATGGTGAGAGTATTTGCACCACAGAAATCAGCAAATGCTCCGACTTCGTTATGTTTTTGTTTCAAGAGAGTCTATTGTTAAAGATTTATCAGCGCATTGTTGTGCACAATCTTAGCAAACATAATTTGGGCAGAGGATGCATGCACATTGGAGGCAAATCGGTAGGCATTTCAAAACAATTTCTAGAGATAAAATACTTAGCGATGGGGGACCGTGTTTTAAACCAAAGTAATAAGAACACATTCTATAGATTGCTTATTCTTTTTTTTTAAAGATTTTATTTATTTATTTGACAGAGAGAGAGAGAGAGAGAGATCACAAGTAGGCAGAGAGGCAGGTGGGGGGAGAAGCAGGCTCCCTGTTGAGCAGAGAGCCTGATGCCGGGCTCGATCTCAGGACCCTGAGATCATGACCTGAACCGAAGGCAGAGGCTTAACCCACTGAGCTACCCAGGCGACCATAGACTGCTTATTCTCTGCAGGAATGCGAAGACAAGTGCCATTTCTTCAGCTCCTGGTACCTAAGCATCATCCTCAAACAATACTCTTTTTTCCTTCATGGCCACTATCATCCATAATAAACACCCACTGCTTATTAACTGTGGGTTAGATTCTGAGTTTGACCAAGCAGTATCAGATATGGTCTCTGTTCTCAAAAAAGCTTATAATTAAACTGTAATATGTAAAGAAAAAATAAATGCAAGTAGTCTATTCTGAACACCCCATACTTTTTCTTCATGGCATTTGTCTTGATTTGTATCTCTCTCTCTCCCCCTATATATAGGCACACACATAGACATATACACACAAATGGAATATATACACAAATATACTTGTGTGAAACTTTAATGCTGTTTCCTCCACTAGACCGTAAATTTCATTGCATCTCTTTTGCTCACAGCTGTGCCCAGTATCTACAAAATGCCTAGACTATGGTAAGTGCTCAATTAATGTTTATTGACTGCATAAGTGAATTAATGAAAGGCAATGAATAGCATGGACAGTAAGATCTGTAGGAGGTGAGAGGTGGGAGCAGTCACCAGTGACTGGAATGGTGAGGAAATCTTTGAGGAGGTTCTAGGACTTGAATAAGATCCTGAAGGAAGGGTAGGGCCTAAGTATAGTACCATGCACATTCAACACCAGGACTTGCATGGCTGGAGTGGAGAGTTTATTCCTTTTCACTGGAGTTGGAGCAAACTAGGTAGAGCTGGTGCCTTAGGGTCACCAGGGCTATATTCAATGAAACTGTGGTGTTCCTTGGACCCAGGGGAGGTAAACACAATTTGAGAAGCAAATGCAGACTAAGACTGAAGAGGGAGCTCAAGGCTGAGAGAAAAGAACAATATTTAACTAGTTGACCATCTGCCAGCCTTGCCCTTCTATCCATTCTCCACAAAGAAACCAGAGCAATCTTTTAAAAATATAAATCAATCAGTATATCTCATGAACTTAGAGGTAAAAATACCCAACAAAGTATTAGCTTAGTGAATCCAGCAATGTGGGAAAAAAAAAAAATCTATCTATATATATAGATATATATGTATCTATCTATCTATCTATATATAAAATAGCCAAATAGGGTTTATATCAGGGATGCAAGCCTGGTTTAATATTTGAAGATCAATGAATACAACTCATATTAACAGGTTAAAGAAAAAAAATTCACAAGATCATGGGACGCCTGGGTGGCTCAGTTGGTTAAGCAGCTGCCTTCGGCTCAGGTCATGATCCCAGCGTCCTGGGATCGAGTCCCACATCGGGCTCCTTGCTTGGCGGGGAGCCTGCTTCTCCCTCTGCCTCTGCCTGCCATTCTGTCTGCCTGTGCTTGCTCACTCTCCTCTCTCTCTGACAAATAAATAAAAAATCTTAAAAAAAAAATTCACATGATCATATCAATAGATACAGAAAAAAATTTGGCAAAATTCAATATCCACTCATGAAAACTCTCAGAAAGTAGAAATAGAGGGAAACTTTTCAACTTGATAAAAAGCACCTAAAAAAAAAATTCTACAAGTAACATTATGCTTAACAGTGGAAAAACTAAATGCTTACCCCCTAAGATTAGGAAAATGGGAAGAATGCTCACTCTCACCACTTTTCTTCGACATAGCCCTGGAAATCCTAGCCAGCACAATAAGGCAGGAAAAAGAAATAACAGACATACAGTTTGGCAAGGAAGGAATAAAACTGTCTTGATTTTCAGACAAGAAATAATGTTTATAGACATTGCAGACAGCAAATAATAAGTGATTGTCTATCATGTAGATAAACCCAAGGAACCTACAAACCCAAACCAACCAAACAAAAAAACCCCTTCCAAACAAAAGAAAATGAAACAAAACAAATCCTAGTACAAGTAAGTCCAGCAAGGTATCAGGTTACAAAACGAACGCACATAAAATTCTATATGCTAACAAGGAACATGTGGAGGCTGAAATTTAAAACCACCCTACTATTCACAACAGCTCCTCAGAAAATGGCACACTTACCTATAATCTAAATATAAATCTAACAAAGCATGTACAGGATTTGTATGCTAAACAGGATAAAACATAGATGAAAAAAATCAAAGTAGGTAAATTTCATTCATTATCCATGTACTGAAAGTCAACACAGTGAAGATGTCAATTCTCCTCTAGTTGATCTACAGGCTTAAGGAAACTCCTATCAAAATCCTAGCAAGAGATTTGTAGATTAGAGAAGCTTATTTTAAAATTTATTTGTCAAGGCAAAAGACCTAGAACAGCCAAAATATTTTAGAAAAGAAGAGTAACTTGAGAAGAATCACTCTATTTGATGTTAAGTTTACTATACAGCTACAATAATCAGGACAGTCGGTGCTGGCAGACAGACAGACATGTAGATCAATGGCACAGAATAGAGGACCCAGAATTAGATCCATCCATATATCCAGCTGATTAAAAAAAAAAAGATTTTATACAGAATGAGAGAGATCACAAGTAGGCTGAGAGACAGGCAGAGAGAGAGAGAGAGGGTAGCAGGCTCCCTGCTGAGCAGAGAGCCCGATGCAGGGCTCAATCCCAGGATGCTGAGATCATGACCTGAGCTGAAGGCAGAGGCTTAACCCACTGAGCCACCCAGGTGCCCTGTCCAACTGATTTTTTTACGAAGTTGCAAAAGTAATTCAATGAAAGAAGGGTAGCCTTTTCAAAAAATGCCCAGTGCAACTGGACATAAATAGGCAAAAAAATAAATGAAATAAAATAAGAAAGGAAAAGAGAAGAACTGTGGCATAATCCCACAGAACTAACTCAAAATAGGGCCAAGATTTAAATGTTAAACATAAAACTACAAACTTTTAGATAAAACATAGAAAATCTTCAGGACCTAGGATGAAGTGAAGACTCCTTAGCTTGACACCAACAGCGCAATCCAAAAAAGGGAAAAATGATAAATTGAACATCATCAAAATTAAATACTTTTGCTCTGTGAAGACTCTGTTTAGAAGATTTGAAAAGATAAGCCACAGATTGGGAGAAAGTATTTGCAAAGGGCTTCTTCCTACAATACACAAAGATCACTCAAAATTCAACAGTAAAACTCAACAAACGATCCGATTATAAAATGGGCAAAACAACACCTAGAGACACTTTACTAAAATACAAGTGACAAATAATGACAAAAGAGATGTTCAACATCATTTGCCATTGGGTAAATGTAAATTAAATCCACAAGTAATAAACTGACTTACCATACAATGCAACAATTGCACCCTAGGGCATTTGTTCCAGAGAAATGAAAACATACGTTTCCAAGGAAACCTGCACACAAATGTTCATAATCATTCATAATGGCTAAAAACTGGAAAGAACCCAGATGTCCTTCAGTAGACGATGAGCTGTGGTCCACGCATGCCACGGAATATTACTCCACAGTGGAGAGGAATGAACTCTTGACACAGGCAACAAGTTGGATGCTCCCAAAGGAATTACCCCAAGTGCAAAAAGCCAATTCCAAAGATTATATACTGTATGATTCCATTTATGTAATATTCTCAAAATGTTGTAATTATAGAGATGGAAGGCAGGTTAGTGGTTGCCAGGCTTAGCTGTGGGAAGAGGGTAGGCATGGCTATAAAGGGGCAACAAAAGGGAACAGCTCTCGTCTTCATCATGGTGGTCGTTGTGCAAAGGTACATGGTAGAAAATCACCTCGAACCATTATCTGTAGATTAACACATGCATCCTGGGGAAATCCGGATAAGCTCTGCGGATTGTAGCAATGTCTGTTTCATGGTGTTGTTATTGTGCCGTGGGTCTATAAATACCCTGGGGGAGGATGGGTGAAGTGTTCTTGAGACCTGACTGTAGTTTTTGTTAGTTTTTGGTGCAACTTCCTGTGGATCTGTAATTATTTCAAAATAAAAATATTTAAAAAAAACATCAATTGGATCATATCAGGTTTCTCACTTGAAATCGTTAGAAGGCTTACCATCACAGTTAGAAGAAAATCCAAGTTCCTTACCATAGATCATCTGCTCCCCGCTTTGCTCTCTGACCTCTTCTCACCTTTCATCTTACTAGTTGAGCTGAAGCCATACTAAGTCTTCCCTTGCACACCCCGTGCTCTCTGAGCTTGTTCACATCCCTGAGACGGTTCACTTGTTCTTTCCTTCCTGAAAAACCCTTCCCCTACATCAGCTGCAAGTCCTGTCATCCCCTCAGTGTCATCTCCTCAGAGAAGCTCCCCTTTCCCCCCGACCTGAAGCATTCCCATCCACCCCGATATTCTCCATCTCACCACACAGCTCACTCTCGCTGGCACTGGTCCCTATCCCGTGTGTCTTTGTTCATCATCTGTCTTCCTCCATCAGAATGCAGACTCCATGACAACCTGGACCCTCCTGTCTTAGCCACAGCATTCTCGCTTGTGGTTTAGGCCGTGCCTGGTGCTCAACTCCAAGGACCCCACACCCTGCCACACACTCATAGTAAGTAATGCCTCTCTTCCTCCTTTGGGTTCTGAATAATTTCAAGAAATAGGATAAGAGGGTAAAGATAAGAGAAAATACCACCTTCATTACTGATAGGGGCTAGTTTGGAAGCATGGCTCAGGCAATGCTAACTCGTGGTGGAGTGAGGTGGTCTTACCCTTCGGGTCCCAGTCAGCTCTGGACTGGGTTAGCCTGTCCTTCTCCTACACTTGGAGCGTAGGTGCATGGTAAATCTTTTGTGAATAAAAGGAGGAAGATATAAAGGCTGTGGTGAATTCCTGAGTCATCTCTCATATTGGGTTTAGGAATAAGGCACAGAGGCCTGGGATTTAAGGGTACAGGGCTCAGATAGAGAATATATATATATAGTATATATGTGTGTATATACATACACATATATGCATATATATATGTATATACACACATATATGCATATATATGTATATACACACATATATGCATATATATATGTATATACACACATATATGCATATATATATGTATATACACACATATATGCATATATATATGTATATACACACATATATGCATATATATATGTATATACACACATATATGCATATATATATGTATATACACACATATATACTATATATATATATTCTCTATCTGAGCCCTGTACCCTTAAATCGCAGGCCTCTGTGCCTTATTCCTAAACCCAATATGAGAGATGACTCAGGAATTCACCACAGAAATCTTAAATTCTAGGGCAAGGCATTGGGAAGCTGTTCAAGGTGAAATATGGGATGCTCGTACATTATTTTTTGTAAAGATTTTATTTACTTATTTGTCAGAGAGAGAGAGAGAGAGAGAGCAGAAGTAGGGGAAGCAACAGAGAGGGAAGCAGGCTCCCTGCTGAGCAGAGAGCCCAATGCGGGACTCGATCCTAGGACCCCAGGATCATGACCCGAGCCGAAGGCAGCTGCTTAACTGACTGAGCCACCCAGGCATCCCTGCTTGTACATTTTAAAAATCCACATTCATCTGCTCTTTTACCTAGGTGTTGTCCTCATTCTTCAGGGGAGGTGCGAATCATTGTTCTTCTGTGACTAAGCTCACTTGTGTACTCAGTGCATGCACGGTATGAAGAAATCCATCAGCCTTAATGGAGTGTATGTCTTTACCCCA
The DNA here is from genome assembly GCF_902655055.1 of Lutra lutra. Taxonomy (NCBI): domain Eukaryota; kingdom Metazoa; phylum Chordata; class Mammalia; order Carnivora; family Mustelidae; genus Lutra; species Lutra lutra. The sequence goes on along the minus strand of NC_062281.1, from coordinate 153,057,798 downwards.
ACCCTCTTGTCTCAAAAATCATAAAGTCACACCTAAGATGCCTGCTTGTCAGCTTCTATAAGGTGCCCTATCCCTCAGAAATTGAATTAAAAAAAATAATTCACGATTTACAAACCACTGCCACAGCATTTCCTTTAATGGAAAATGAAAGTTTGGGGAGCCAAAGAGATTTGCCTGGAGCAGTATAGCTATAACTATGAATAAGAGATGAGAAAGGTAGAAAGTCAGCAGAGTTAGAGGAAAGGAATACAGATTAGGTGGAAGACGGGCTGCATAAAAGTCTGAGGGATAAGCAATACCCAGTTGCTCCAGTGAAAAGAAAATCTCAAGAAAGATGAGGGGATGTGTGTGTGTGTGTGTGTGTGTGTGTGTGCGCATGAGAGAGAGAAAGAGACAGACAGACAAAGATAGATAGAGAGAGTTGGGGGGATAGAGGAGTGAGACGCTGCTGTATGAGAAAACCAGAGAAAGTGTTTTGGAATCATTTTAGGATTCTGAAGAGCTGTCATAGGTCACTAACAGCTTGGTGTCACCAGCTAGCTTTTCTCCATGTTTTCCTGTGGAAGAGACTCAAGCCCCGGAATATCATGAAAGGAGGGAAAGGACACAGGTTTTTATTTCAGAATTTTACTCACTGCCTACTTATAGAAACCAATTCACTGAAAATTAAGAGACCTCTCCTTGTTGATCAGTGTTGCTCAGTGTTGCGGGGTGGGGGGGAATCTAGATCAACTGACCTTCGAAAATATCTTTCAGTTAGAAATTTAGCCACAATGGGGAGAAAGGCGAGTGGCGCCTATATCCCCGCCCCCGCCGAAAAAGTGTTTCTGAGGCAGATGGGGGAAACTGGATTTCGTAAATTAGGAGGATGGAAATGTAAGTAAGCCCCTGCTTGACAGGTGCTTAAACATTTCCCGTGACTATTATTGTCCTGTGACTCATATTGCCATCTAACTTTTCAATTGTCTATCCCTTGTTCCTCTCATGAAAGGGGACAAGGGCAGGTGTGTCAGTCAGGGTCCTGGCAGGAAGCAGAAGCACACTGATGGAATCTGGAAGTGGATTGGACAAAACGGTGATTTATAGAGGCAAGTTCAGGTTAAGGAAAGCCCAAGGACTGTGGAGGCTCCGGGGGCTAGCTATAGTGGGCAGACTCTGCCACCCCTTAGGCCTTGCGGGAGCTGGAGTCATGAAGGAGGAGCTCCCTGGAGTCAGTGGCTGAGATCCTGGAGGGGTGCAGTCCTTACTGGCACATGGAGGAATGGGTCTAGTTCTCTGGTGTCAAACCCAGTTGGAACCCAGAGGGCACGGGAGCCCACGTTTATGGCTCTAACATTAGCGCATTGGGATACAGAGCAGGCACAGGAAGGAGGTGAGTGTGTGTGTCGGGGAGGGGGGACAGTTAGTGGCAAAGAGAGTGAAGTTTGCCAATTAGTATCAGTGCGCTCCGTATTTCTGGTGAAAGAAAACTCTGGAGCAACAGATTTACTCTGGATAGGACAATTCAGGAGAGAAGGTGGAAGCAGATGTAGAACTCCGTGGCTGTGGCTGTTGTTTTTTTCTCAGTGAAACCGCCCAGACTTGGATTCTGCAAGGAATGAAGGGAGGAAGGGAAGACTGCACACCTGACACTGATCTCCAGAGGCTGCAGGCAGCCTGGGCTTGAAGCAATTGCACCACGTTGGGGATACTTACTCACCTGTTCCTACCAAAACGTTGCTCTTTTTTGCAAGAAATTCAGGCAAGGGTTGATTTAAGAGGCCTGGGTTCTCTGAGAAATTGCCTTGGCCCAAGAAGCGCTGACTTAGCTCACCACGCTTCTGTCTCTGAAAACAAGCCTTGTGGCGTCCTCCTCTCAGTTGCTCCTGGCACCTCTTAGCATCCGAAGTCGTACTGCTTCAAGACACAGATTATCTTGCCACAGGGCTAGCCACATGGACGAATTGCGGTTGACACGGGTGGGTGAACAATACCTTCTGAGCTCCAGGGTTCGCATTCAGAGGCCCCGTTCTACCTTGTGGTTGTCGTTATTTGCTCATTCATTTGTCCAATAAACATTTATCGGGCGCAGAAGGTCAGGCAGGGCCGCCATCTTGCTCAATTCTGGCACATGTGACCCGAGCAATGCCAGAGCCCTGCTCTATGGGCTCTATTCTTGGCCCAGGGATATAAATATGGGTAAAACGTGGAACATACAATGTATGTTGTACAAAATGAGGAATATACAATGAGCGGGAGAGATAGACAATAAATCACATCGCAACACTGGGAGCATCGCAATAGACACAAATCAAGTGTCTGGTGGGATAGAGGAGTTAACGTCTGCTGGGGCAGTGTGATGACACTAGAAAAGTGTAACTGACACCAGAGAGTCCCACATCACCCATTACCTGGGCTCTGTCATCCAACATCCATGTATAGAAACATCAGAATTTCCTGGGAGGTGGGCGATGTTAATGTTACCCATTAACAATGTTCAGATCAATTTTATAGAAAATACTCGATCCCTTTTGTCCTATGTATGCTTCTTATCAGCATTTTAAAAAATGCCCAAGCTTCATGTAGCCTGAAGAAGTCCCCCTGGAGCCCAGCCCCGCCATGTTTCATTTTCCTCTTGCAAAGTAAAACTTCTAGAAAGATTGCCTGATTCCCTGACATCATTATGTGGTTACCACCCAGGCTCTTCTCACTTCCCAGCTCACTTCAGCCTGGCTTCCACCCCCGTCATGCAATAAAAATGATCCTCCCTGAAATGAGCACTGACCTCTGTGTTGCTTGAACCAATTGCCATTGTTTCAGCCCTCAGCTTCCCTGACTTCTCAGCTGTGGATGCCAGCTCCACCTGCTAACTTGGTGTTTGTGAAAACTTCTCCTGGTTTTTCTCCTCCTTCTTTGGCTACTCCTTAGTATTGTTTGCTGGATCGCACCCCTCTATTTGATCTTTAAATATTATAACTCCTTTTTTTAAGTGGGGGGGAGGAGAGGCAAAGGGAGAGGGAGACAGAGAATCCCAAGCAGGATCCATGCCCAGCATGGAGCCCCATGTGGGTTTCAATCTCATGATCCTGAGATCAAGACCTAAACCAAAATCAAGATTTGGACACTTAATTGACAGAGCCACTCAGGTGCCCCTAAATGTGATTCCTAAAGGCTATTTCCTAAGCTTCTTTCTTCCTCGCTCTGTACTGTCTTTCTCAGTGAACTCATCCACACTTGTGGCTTCAATGACTACCTATATAATAATAACAACCCTCAGATATGTATCTTTCATCCAATCCTCTCGCCTGAGATTCAGATGCATATATTTCAACACTTCCATTCAAAGGTCTAAAAGGCACCTCAAATTCAATTTACTTGAGACCAAATTCATGGCATCCCCTCTCAAAACCAGCCTTTTTATACTGTCTCTTCTGGCAGATAACTCCGCTGACCATCCAGCAATTGGCCTGTTGATTTTACTGCATCTCTCCCCAGGCTGATCATATCTCCCGACTCTAAGTTACCATCATGTCTGCCTTCAACTGTGGCCATGACTTGCTAATTTATTTGCCTAGGCTCACTCTCGTCTCTTCTCCAAGTCATTCTTCACAGAACAGCCACAGCTGTCTCTTCAAAATACAGTAGGGCCCTGTCGCGCCTCTGCTTCAAAATCATTCAGAGGCTACTTGCTGCCCTGAGCAAACCCTTCACGAAGTTTGTAGTCATCTAAGTGACCTGTCCCCACCCTCATTTTTTAGCCCAACCTTACCTGGGCCTTCCACTCGCCAGGCACATGGGCTTGCTTTCACTTCCTACTTCTGTGCTTCTGCATCAGGACCCTGCTTAGAATTCTCCCTCCCCTCCTTGCCCCAAACAAACCTAACTGACTTTTAGATCTCAGCTCAAATGTTAATCTTCAGGAAGTCTCCCTGAACTCCAAACTAGAAAGGGGCCCTCAGTGAAATGCTATTATAAGAACCTACACTTTTCCTTTCGTAGTTATTGTGGTTGTGGTTATATGCCTGCGTGATTATTTGATTAATGTGGGGTCTTCCCCTCTGCACTGTGTATTTATGGTGTCTGAGTCCGTTTCTGTTTTCCTCACCATAGGATCCCTAGGGCTTTGTGTGGAGTCAGGCACATAGAGGTACTCAGTATTTTTAGGAAGAAAGGAAGCCTGAAAGACTTTGTAGCCGGGAAAGGCCTAGAGGGAAAGTGACAGAGGGTAGGTAGGTTGTGACATTTGGAATGACTGGGGAAGGATGTAAACAATCTGGTGGGTAGGCCGTGACCGTGGGGACCCGTGGGCAGGAAAGAATGGAAATGTCCCGCTCTGATGGTGGTTGTGGACGAGGCATCTAAGACCAAGCACATCTCAGGGACAAAGCACATCTCTGCTTCTCTAAGACTATATGTGCCATGTGGGCGAAAGCCTGCTGAGCTGTATTGGGTCACCTGCTTTCAAGGCCTGGATCTAATGCTAACTAGCCGGGTGTCTTTCCCTCACACTCTTAATGGCATCTGTAAAATAACAGGGTTGGGCTGTTAGAGCAGTCAGGGTTCTTAGTGGCAAAGAACAAATATTGCCTCTGGGCAATTTAAGAAGAAAAGGAACTGATGGAAAGGATATTGGCCAGCTCACAGGATTACCAGGAAGCCTAAAGAACCAGACCCAGAGAACCAGTAAGAACAAGGAAGTTTGCCCAGGCAAAACCAGGGCCAGAATCTCAGTGAGGGACCCGACTCCATGCGGATACTGTGGCCAATGTGTCCTGAATGCTTGCTGTCACAGTCAGTGTCCCTGTCAGCAGGGGTGTCCAGTGCCGGTTGGTCATGCCTCCCTTGGGAACTAGATGTTGCTGCCTTTGCTGCTACCCTTAGAAAGAATTCTCTACTCTCCATCCTTCTTTGAGCCACTCACTTCTGACTCAAAAGCCCGAGCAGGGGCATCGGATATCCTCCGGAGTTGGGTCATATGGTAGAGCCCTCGCTGCTGGGGATACTGGAAAGCAGAGCTTCCTAGAGAGGGAGGCCAGCTCTGTGGCTCGTCAACGCTCCTCAGATGGGGAGCTCCCCTTCGTAGGAATCAGAGGGTTCAGATGTGGGTAGCCAATCCCGGACATCAAATGTCCAGGATGTAGGTAGTCTCTCAGGTCTCTTCCATGTTAACAATCCATGTATCTACCAGCAAAATGAGAATGGATATGACCCTCCCCCACTCTCCTCCCCGTTAGCTTGAGCAGCCTATGCAAGCCACGGAAGTCTTGGCCACATCATTGCTTTGCCACAGAAAACCTGGTTCTCTTTTACAAGCCCTTGATTCTAGGTGCTTGGGAGACGTACCCTGTATGTCCTTGCATTATGTGCTTATTTGAGCCGCTGAAGCCAGCCTGTTTTTCCCTGCCTCACAGCCCTAAAAATAGGGCATTATTAAATAGCCTAATAACCTGGTCAGTGCACCCAGAGTGCAGCAGGCCTGTGTTGCTTCGTATTTTTAGCGGGCAGATGCTCTTTCTATTGGAGTGTCTATTTTTAAACTCACCAAATGTCAATTCTCACTCAACTGTCGATTTCCATTCTCAAAGACATGCTGGTTGGTTGGTTGGTTGTTTTCATGGCAGAATTTACTGTGCAACACAAAAGGCACACGATGAATGCTTTGGGGGGATAGAAGTAACCTTTCTTTTCTTGCCCATGCTTCCTTCTTTTTATGTGGCCAAGAATGAGGAGACTCACTGAAGAAGGAATTCCAGAAGTAAAGCATTGAGGATCTTGGAGGAGTTTATGCACCTTCTTCCTCCCTTTTTTTTTTTTTTTAATGCACCTTCTTTTAATGCAGATTTCACATATCTGCTTCCTTAGGCAAGTAGCTTGCATTTAAAATAGCCAGGCTGTGGGAGCGGAGAAAGTGTTATAAAATCATTCAGCGTGAATGGCTGATTCGGGCTTAATTTGTTACTACTCCAAGGTAACTCAGAGGTGTAAATATAAAGTAATGTGACTGAAGCTTTCAAAACCTCCAGAGATCTTACACATCCAAATGAATGTGGAACTCCTCAAAGGGCCTCCTTCGGGAGGCATTGTCTGACAGGATCATTTTGCTCAAAGCGTTTTTTGGAATTCCCTTTCTTGAACCACCTTCCCAGGTGTGGTTCAGGCTACCGATGTCCCGTGTCCTTAGTGGGAGTGGTCCCTGATGTGCTTGGGGAGGGTGGGGTGCCCGCTCAGGAAAAGATGCTCTTTCACTCTGGGGGTGGGGGTAGGGGTGGGTGTGGGGATGGTGTGAGTATGGTCATAGCGAGGCTGGTGTGAGCTTTGGGGTCAGAGGATTTGGGTTCGAATCATCTCTATCCCATTGATAAGCTTTGTCAAGCTGCTCGCTGTCTTAGAACAATGGTCGCTTTGAGTATAAAAGGAAGGCAATCCCAGCTCCCTGGCGGTGTGGTTGTGAAGGTGAGATGTAGTCACGTGTGTGGAGCTCTGGCACCTGGTAAAAATCCAAAAAAAAATTTTTTTTTTAAGATTTGATATATTTATTTGAGAAAGAGTATGCACGTATGAGTGGGGTTGGGAAGGGAAGGTGCAGAAAGAGAGGAGTAGGCTCCCTGCAGAGTAAGGAGCCTGACCTGGGTGTGGCTCAATCCAGGACCCTGGGATCATGACCTTAACTGACTGAGCCACTCAGGGCTCTGGAGAAGTGTTAATACCCTTTCGTAAGGCACAGTTCCCCAACACACTTTGTCCAGCCAAACGTGCGGCGTGGCTCTCCCACTTCAAGCCCCCTGTGCCTTCACTCATGCTCTTCCCCATTCTGTCCTCCATCTCTGCTCCCCCTTCCCTCATACACACTCTGCATGTCCAAATCCCTCTTCTCCTTTAAGGTCTGGTTCAAATAAAAAGAATACTAATGAACAGAGAGGTTAAGCAATTTGCCTGAGGTCTCACAACTCTTACATAAGTGCTCGAGCCAGGCTTCTGGCCTAGGCAGTCAGATGCTAGTGTCACAGTGTGGTGTCTACACGACGTGTAGGCTATGTTACACTTATGTGTGTGAAAGTCTCCACATGCGGATTCCACCTTCTTCATGCGTCTTCTCAGATCCCACTTAGGAAACACCCTCTTCTGCCGTTGAATCCTATATATTCCATTTATCAAGCTTTTCTAATGAAATATTCTCTGAGTGCTCAGAGAGGGGTATCTGTTCTAATAGTCTTCTTAGCGCTTTGCATGATCTTTGCAGGTGCTCAAGAATATTTGTTGAGTGAATTGTTTAAAAATGCAAATCTGGTCATGTGTCTCCTTTGTGTAAAATGTTTCATTTACTCTAGGATAAAAACTAAATTCCCCAACACAGCCCAAAGGTGCTGAGTGATAAGTCCCCACACCACTAGCGGCAGCCGGCACCATCCTCCCCCCAGCTCACTGTTCCCCAGCTCACAGCCACTCTCCATCCACTCTTCCACCCACCTTACTCCCTTGGGACTTTACACTTGCTTTCTCACTACCTGGAAGACTGGGCTCTCTTTCCCCACCTTGACCTTGGCTCCGGTCAGGGCTCCTCTCAGGACCATGGTTGGGTCAACCCATGGTTGTTACGTTGCCTCAGGGTACCTGGGGGAAGCATCCCTCTGCCCAGCTCGGGACGGATGTGTCACATCCTGGTCTGGCCTGCCCAGCCCTGTGAGCGGGGACCCACCTTGTGGCTCTGGCTCTGCCCTCAGTCTCTTGCTGGGACAGTCTAACTGGTTGACACTTGGGGGCTAGGGCCTGACCTCTGCGGGGTCCTCTGGGGCAACAAAGGCTGACTGTCCAGTCTGGCTTGCCCTGTCACAGAGGCGACATGCTCTGACTTCATGCCAGAGATCAATCCCGACAGTGGCATTTTCTGGAAGAACTGTACCCTTCATCTCCCCTTGGTCCTGACACTCTGACTGCCAGCAGGCCTGGCTCAAAGCCATCTTTGCAAAGAGGAATTTTTATAGCCTGATTGGTTTAATTTTGTTTTCTTCCCAAATTCCTATCCCCAGGCAGATATAGTCTCTAAGCAGCTTTTGTCCCATGAAGGATAGGATGAGGGAACCATGCAGGGAAGGAAAGAGAGCAGGACAAGGACACCTAGATTGGAAATAGGTTAGACCCTCATTTAATAAGAACATGTTATTTTTATAATACTAGGTAACATTTATTAAACATCTAACAGGATCCTGAGTACTCTTCTAGGAACTTGTACATGCATTAGCTCTTTTAATTTTTTAAATTTTCTTAATTAGAACCCTTTGAGTTAGATTCTATTATTATTCTCAGCTTATGGATTAGAGGAGATCCAGAGAGCTGTCCAAGGTCAATAAGTAGCAGGGAGCGGGGGTGGGGGGGACTTAGTATCCAAGAGCCGTCTCGAAACCGACCCAATGTTGGCCTTGGGGATGAGAATATCAAATTAAATCGTGGTTCCCAGTGTAGGTGTCCAGCAAAGAATGCTCGTCAAAACAGCAGATTCTAGGGAGATCCTAGCATGACCCAGGATGTCCCCCAGGCGTCCCCATGTCCATGATTTTTTTGGAGATGCTTATTCCCATTCCCTGGGAAGCAGTCTGGTGTCAAAAAGAGCATGTGTGTTTAGCATCACATAGACCTGGGTTTGAAACTGGTCTCAGCCTCTTCCATCTGAATAGCTGGGTCCACGACATCAATGTGACTCAGTGTTCTCATCTTGAAGATGGTCATTGTGATTCATAACTTGCACAGCTGTGAGGACTACATCAGGAAACACCATACAGCTTCTTGCCCTGGACCTGGCATGTAGATTGACAGCAATAAATGGTAGTTATTAATATGGCACTGATGTGAAGGGAAGCTCTAAATACTTTTATTATGATCCTCCTCCTCCCGCATTTTGTTATGAACTAATAAATTCCCCCATTAATATTTGAGTGAAGGTGTGCTGTCTTTGGGAAGCCCGGTTAAAAAGAAAACACTGTAAAGGGAAAACACTTGAAATAAGATCAATCTAAACGATGAAGTCTTAATTAGTTAAGTAAATATTTACTATGCATGCCGGAAAGTCAGATGGTAACTTGCAAAAAAAAAAAAAAAAAAAAAAAAAGCCTGAAATTAGTAATGCCAACAACAGCTGCCTTCATTTAGTTAGGGTCTACTCTGTGTCTAAGTCCTTCATTTTACTGTTAATCTTTGTGGGGATGGTATTGTTACCATTCCATTTAGCAAGTTTAGGAAGCCCTGAGAGCGGGTGGTAGGGAAAACCTTCAAACACAGGCCCAAGTACAGTATCCATACTTTCCTCCTTATACTTTTCTACTCTGGGGGATGGCGCTCCCACTACGGGGAAAATATCCCAAGTAAGTAACTTAAAAAGGAAAGAAGGTCAATTGTTAAAACACAACCAACACCCTCCCCCAAATATTTAGAGCTCTCATTCATCACGTGGACCCCAAATTGGAAGGTGGAGAGGTGAGCTGTTACCCATGAACAAAACAGAGCCGATTTCAAAAGACAAGGACATGAATTGTGTCAGCAGGTCAGGTCTGAACCGTCTGTTGAGTAAAAAGGATGGAATGCAAAATAGGGCCACGGAGAGTATTTACACACTTCTCAGAGTTAGAGAAAACTGACGTCTGCGTACTGATATGGCCTGGGAGTATTTAGAGTCAAGTGAATGAATGGTGTATGAAGAACTTCCTTGTATTTTCAGGCAGTGCAGTTTAAATACTGTAGTCCCTTACAAAGAGGGGGAAAACATACAGAACCAAGTTTGTTTTTTATTTTTATTTTTTTTTGAGATTTTTATTTCTTTATTTGATAGAACGAGCACAAGTAGGCAGAGCAGCAGGCAGAGAGAGAGGAGAAGCAGACTCCCCGCTGAACAGAGAGCCCGATGTGGGGCTTGATCCCAGGACGCTGGGATCATGACTCAAGCGAAAGCCAGATGCCCAACCGACGGAGCCAACCAGATGCCCCTGTTTGTTTGTGTTTTAAAGGAGGTAGGGGGGTGCCTGGGTGCCTACCTCCATTAACAGTTTGCCTTTGGCTCTGGTCATGATCTCAGGGTCCTGGATTAAGCCCTACGTTGGGCTCTCTGTTTGGTGTGGGGGCAGGGGGGAGCAGGGAAGCAGGTGTGTGTGTGTGTGTATTTCTCTCTCAAGCAAATGAATAAAATCTTTAAAAAAAAGAAGTAGACCATTTTAAAAACTATCTAGATTTAAGTGGTAAAAATAAAACACTGAAACAAAAAGTGATTAGTATCTTGAAAGGGATTTATTTATGCCAGTGGTTCCTCACCTGGAATTTGAAGATTCTTAGAGGTGTATCAGGGTAGAGAGGAGCTCCAGATTTTTGCTGTATTTATGTGCATGTTTAATCACCTTGGGAATGGCTAAGGACACTGGAGCTTGAGTTCTGTTATCAGATCAACTGAGTTGGGATCTCAGCTTTGTTACCTGCTTGCAAAGTGATGATGGCGAGCCCATCTGTTTCCTTGTCAGAAAAAGAAGGTAATGTCCTCTCATAATAATGCCCCTCAAGGATAACTGCCAGGCACATGGTGAGTTTTCCATGAATTCTTCTTCTTTTTTCTTTTTTAAGATTTTATTTTTAAGCAATCTCTCTACCCCACATGGGTCTCGAACCTACAACCAGGAGATCAAGACTCATATGTTCCACTGATTGATTTAGCACTCCAGCCACGAGTCCCCCTGTAAACTCTTCTTAAACTCTGAAGCTCCTCTGCTTTGATCTGGAATTATACCAATTCAGCACTAATTTTGTTACCTTAAGCTGATCAGAAGCTTTGATTGCCAGTTGTTCTAAGTACTTTGCAGTTTTTGTCTCATTAGCTCCCTATGGTGACCCTGTGACATAGGAATTGTTCTATCTTTTTACATCTGGGGAAATGGAGGCAGAGAGATGATAAGAAATTTGTTCCAGGTCAAAGTTAACAGGCTAGTAAGTGGGGCGCCTGAGTAGTTCAGGTGGTTAAGCATCTGCCTTTAGCTCAGGTCATGATCCCAGGGTCATGGATTGAGCCCCATGTCAGGCTTCCTGCTCAGGGGTGAACCTGCTTCTCCCTCTCCTCCCTGCTCCTGCTCCCGCAGTCCCTCTCTCTCTCTTTAAAAAACAACAAAAACTATTAAGTGGAAGTGCTGGGGCAAATCTCTCTGGGTGAGGGGTTGGGTGAGCTTGGTGGTGGGTATTATGGAGGGCACGTATTGCATGGAGCACTGGATGTGGTGCATAAACAATGAATTTTGGAACACTGAAAAAAATTAAATTTTTAAAATTAAAAAAGATACAAAAAAAAAAAAGATGTTCTTTGAGACACATCTCACAATAGTAAAACATTAGAAACACCGCAAATAGGATGCAAATAGACAGGTGAATTAGGATCCATTCCTGAGACGGAATGAGTGGGCTCAACTTGTCCCTTGTCCCCCTGCTCTGTGGAGGCTTTGGCTCTGCCGGTCTTGCTCTTCTAGGCCACAGTGATGACAAAAGGACAAGAAAATGAGAGCAAAGATGAGCAGGAGTGTTGAAGACCCTGGTGTGGAAGGAGCTGTGACATGTCAGGGAATGGAGGAGATAAAGGGAACATTTTTTAAAGAACGTTCTGGTTGCACGAATCCCCTTCATGCGGTTGCAAAATACAAAGGACCTGACTTCTTTAGCAATCACTTTCTGGTGGTTGAGCTCGGATCCTGTGCCAGTGGCAGCACTATGCAGCAGGGTCAAGGTCATAGTCTACTTGGATTGACGTAGCATTGTCACCAGGTTGTAGAAGCCCGGCCGGGGTGGGGAGGTGGGGGGGGGTTGGGGGTGGGGACAGTCCTTGAAACCACCAGAGCAGGAAGCACAAGGGGAATAAGCGGGTTCTGAGAAATCCCCATGTGCCGGTGCTGGTATCCCATTCAAGCCAGGGTATACCCCTGCCTGGGCTTCTCTGGGGCTAATGTAAGCTACAGACACAGAAACACGCAGTGTGGCTTTCGTGCAGTCAGGGGAGTAGTGGTAGTTGGCCCAGGGCTACGCCCAGGCAGGGAGAAGCTCCGCTTAGATAAGTGGTAGAATGGCTTTAGGCTGTCAAACCAGGCTTCCTGGAGGAAACAGCGGCTGAACTGAGTCTTGGGGGAAGAGAGAAGGTGGGAGGGGGACGATGTTCCAGAAGGAGGGACTTATATGGGCAAAGACAATAAGCCCAGAGATAGCGTCCTGTGCTTAGGGGACTAGAAGCCCGTCCATGTGACCAGAGGAGCAAGTCTGCAGTGGGGAGTGGGAGCTGCTGGGGCTGAGGAGGAGATCAGGACCCGGTCATGGCCACTTTGGCCCCCTCAGTCACCTGGGCCACTGGCTCTTGAGTGAGGGGTTGTAATTAAGGAGCATTTTGTTGGTTGGTGTGTTTTTAGTATGGGAGGAACGTGAGCAAGTCTGCAGGCTTATCGGTGGTGGTGAGAAAGCAAGGTGGGAGGCTGGAGAGACGAGGGTCTGCACCAAGTGTCTGGGCCCCTCAGGAGCAGGAGCCATTGTGGTAACAGTGAAAGGGGCAGAGAAAAGATGAGGTATTTGGGAGCTGATGTAAATTCTCTTGTGGCAGGATGGACAGCTCAGAGGGTGCGTACATTGTTGTTATCTGTCTTTTCTCAAAGAAGTTGTAAAGAGTGTGCCTGTTTTCAGGGGTGAGCAGGGACAGGAATGAGAGAGAGAGAGCAAACCATGAACTAGCTACAGCTGTCAGAGGTGGGGTCTACTGATAGGGAAACCATGAACCTGTCTGCCCGTGCTGCTTTCTCCAGCAGCACCTGGGGAGCTGGGAGCAGGAGCTGAGAAGACCAACTGAGGCAGATGAGGCAGCCGTGCAAGGTTGGCGAGGAGGTGAAGGACAGTGGCTTTCCGGCAAATCAATCAAGGCCTGAGCTTGAGCGGCAAGGAAGGAACAGAAAAGCGGTTGCTAGGTTAGGAGATAAGGGGGAAATCAAAGGCAAAGAAATTACAGTTAGGTCCATAGTTTTCCCCTGTGCTAGAATGGCCAGCTGTGGCTGTACTACCTTGCTGCTTGGCATTGCCTAAGTAATTTTACTTTCCTGGGCCTCAGCTTCCCCATAAGATTATAGAATCACTGTGATGTTCCCCACTTCCAACCATGTAGGATTGTGCAAACCAGTATGTCCCAGTCTCTTGGGCCTCTGACTGAGGCACTTTCTGTACCTTCTACTGGAGCTGCCCAGCCAGTGTGAATCATTTTCTGCACAGAAGAGAGCCAGCTCTGAGGTTGGGAACAAGCTGTGAGATCTCAGTTCATCAGGGCACCGGCCAAGCCAGAGCTCTAGCTGCTGTTGGCCCAAAGTTCGCATTCAGGTTACTTTGCCTCCGGGGTCTCAGTAAACATTAACTAACATACTGGCTGACCTTGGACAAGCTACTGAACAATTCATCACTTGGTTTACTTAACCATAAAGGAAAAGCAAGTAGTTGTATACTCAGGGTAGCCACAAAAAAAGTGCGTCTCAGAATGGTTGGGGGAACACAGGTACACACAGAAATGTCTATTCCTGGAAAGGCCATGACCTTAGGTTGGATTTCCTAGAAGCAGAGCCTGAGACAGGGATTCTTGTTCAAGAGATGTACTGGGAGAACACTCCCAGGGGAAGGAGAGAGAGGGAAGTGGCATAAGGCAGAGGAGAAAAGACAAGCAAGAATGAGGTCTCCTCCAGAGTCTGGTTCCAGCCTGCTCCCACGGGGAAGCTCTAGACCATGAAGTTTGCCATTTCACAGTAAGAGATTGGGCCTTTTGTACTCAAAGGTCAGCCTGTTATTGGTTGAAGTCTATTGACAAGTGGAACGGAAGAAGGAGTGGTATAGTCTCTCTGGTTGAGGGTGCTCTTGTTTGGTTCATTTCTGTTCGGAAGGGGACAGGAGAATTTTGTCAGCAACACTCACACTGGGTAAGAAGACGGACACCTGTGAGACCCACTATAGCTACTCTAGTAATAATAAATAGCAGTTGTATCTTCAGATCTATGGAGGATGGAAAATTACATATAGGTAGTTAAAAAGAGAAAAAAATGTAGCCTTACCATCTGTGCAGAATTAAAAGTCTTAAAGGTCACAGGCATCCCATAAACATTACTTACCCTTCCAATGACAAACCACTAGAACTGCTCTCAACCTTTCCACACACATTTAGTAAATTACACACTACCTTCGAAGAATTAATATCCCTAATATATAAAGAGCTTCTATAAGTCAATAAAAACTAAGATCCTGATAATTATATTGGTAGAAGATATTAATCAATAATCCACCAGGGAGGAAATACAAATAGCTAACAGACATTTAAAAATTTTTCCAAACTTGCTAATAATCAAAGAAACACAAAGGAAAGGAATATACAAATTTTTGTCGAATTATAAAAATTTTATTTTTAGAGATTGTATTTATTTATTTGAGAGAGAGAAAGGAAGAGACAGAGCACAAGCAGAAGGGGAGGGGCAAAAGGAGAGGGAGAAGCAGACTCCCCACTGAGCAGGGAGCCTGACTTGGGGCTCAAACCCAGGACCCTGGGGTCACGACCTGAGCTGAAGGCAGATGCCTAACCAACTGAGCCACCCAGGTGCCCCCCAGTTACAAAGACTTTAAAACAAGAGCACACAAAGCTGTCAAGGATAAGGAGAGATAGATGCTCTCTACATCGCGGGTGGGGATGTAGATTAGTTTACCTATTCTTTTTTTTTAAAGATTTATTTATTTATTTCAGAGAGAGAGAGAGCGAGCGAGAGAGAGAGAGCATGAATAGGAGGAGCAGAGAGAGGAAGAGAGACTTAAGCAGACTCTGTGCTGAGCTTGGTGCCCCATGTGGGACTCGATCTCATGACTCTGAGATCATGACCTGGGCTGAAACCAAGAGTTGGTTGCTCAACTGACTATACCACCCAGGTTCCCCAGATTAGTCTAGCTATTTGTAGAAAATATTTTGATAATCATGAGATTTAAAAATGTTCAAGGTCTTTGATTTGTACTTCTACTCCTCCTAAGAGTCATTCTAAGGAAATAATCTGTAGGTTTCACTATTATACACAATAGTCTCTCCTCGCACACCCCCCCCAACTTTATCCACAGTTTTACTTTCCACAGTTTCAGTGACCATGGTCAACCACTGGCTGAAAGCAGATGGTCCTCTTTCTGATAGATCTTCAAAAGGTCAGTAGTAGCCTAATGCTATGTTACAGTGTCTACATCATTTCTCTCATGTCTTCGCATCACATAGACACGTTATCATGTCACTTCATCAGAAGAAGAAGAAGAAGAAGAGGAGGAAGAAGGAGAGGGATGAGTACATTATAATGAGATATTTTGAGAGTGAGAGACCACACTCACATGACTTTTATGATTGTTCTTGTTTTATAATCAATCTTTTATTATTAGTTACTGTTGTTAGTCTCTTACTGTGCCTAATTTATAAATTAAACTTTATCACAGGTTTGTATGTATAGTGTGTGTGTGTGTATACAGGCTATATATATGGCTCAGAACTATCTGTGGTTTCAGGCATCCACTGGGGATCTTGGAACGTATCCCCCCATGGATAAGAGACGACTACGATCATGGGATAGGGAAATTGCTGTGTATTAGGCATTGTGCTGAGTGAATTAGTATGCATTATTTTATTTAACCTATACAATTGCTTTATTAATCAGGTGGGTACTTTCCTGCAGTCTCTTTTTACAAGTGAGGAAACTGAGACCCAAGGAAGTTACATAAAGGCTAACTCTGGAGAAGTGGGGAAACGGGTTATCTGACTCTAGTTGTATGAGCTCTTCATAACCTCACTTACTCTATGGACTCATTAATACATAGCTCCAAGAAGAGGTTGAAAAACTATCTTTTTTACAAAACAATTAAGTCAGGCAAATTGTTCCTTGCTCCATTGATCAGAGAAACTCAGTGTTTCTAATTAAATCAGAGAGATTTAATTAGGGTTCCTGGGGCTGTCACCTAGTCCTTTGGAAACTTTTGTGATGAGTTTTACATAAAAATGTAAAAAAGTCCTAAGTTCCTCTGTGTAAAATGGTGATGTCAGCTACTGAGTTTGGCACCTTTTTGGGTTGGGGTAGCTGTGAACTCAGAGAGGTTTCTAACAACAACCCATTAATGAAGCAATCAATTATTCATCCTTGTTTACTTGTCAATGTTTCCCCCAAACCCTGAGCTCTGTAAGAGCAGGGATGGTGTCTGGGGCGCCTAGGTGACCCAGTCGGTTAAAACTCTGCCTTCAGCTCAGGTCACCTGAAGGTCTGCCTTCATCTCAGGGTCCTAGGATCTAGCCCTGGGTCATTGTCGTCACTGTCGTGGTCATTGTCTTTATCAGTCTCTGCTCAGCGGGGAGTCTGCTTCTCCCTCTCCCTTTCCCCTTGAGTGTGCCCCCCCACAAATAAATAAATAAATAAATCTTAAAAAAAAAGAGAGCAGTGATCGCATCTGTCTCAGTCATTAAAATAAGCTTAGAGGATGAGAATGGGTTATGGGCAAGCATCCAGCAGTGTCTGTTAAGCTCCCACATGTATAAAAGAAGACATGTCACAAGAATGGTTATTTAGTGGCATTTTTGGCATTTGTAAAAAAATTTGGAAGGACATCTGGGTTGCTTCTAGTTTTTTACTGTTACAAACGAGCTGCTGTAAACATTTATGGACAGGTTTTTACATGGATGTAAGTTGTCATTTTTCTGGAATAAATGCCTAGGAATGCTATTGCTGGTTTCTATCGGAGTTGCCTGGTTCAATCTTTTAAAAACTGCTGTACTGTTTTCTAGAATGGATGTACATTCTGACCAACAATGTGTGAGAGATCGGTTTCTCAGAATCCTTACCAGCATCTGCTGTTGTCCTCTTTTATTTTAGCCGTTGGAATGGATTTGTAGTGACACAGCCCTGTGGTTTTAATTTGCATCTCCCGAATGGCTAACAACGTTAAACATCTTCTCATCTGCTTATTTACCATCCATGCATCCTCTTCAGTGAAAAGTCTCTACACACCTTTTTACTACTTTCTAACTTAAGTTGTTTTTTACTTTGACTTTCAAATTTTGAGCAATGTTTATCCAGCCCTTTGTCAGCTGTGGGGTTCACAGACATTTTCTCCCTGTCTGTAGTTAGCCATTTTCTCCTCTTCACAGGGTCTTTCAGAGAGCAAAACGTTTTAATATCTATGAAGTGCCTTTTTTTTTTCCATTTTTCTTTTATGGATCTTGAACATTTTTTCTTATTTTTTTTTTCACCAAGATTTATAGCTTTACACTTTACATCAGAGCCTGTAATCCATTTGAGGTCACTTTTGTAGAAGGTGTGAGATTCAGGTTGAGGTTCATTTTTTCCTGCTTCTTTGGATGTTTAATTACCCCAGAGTCATTTATTGAAAAGGCCATTCTTCTTCCATTGATTGACTTTTGTATTTGGGTGTTTGTGTGGATCTATTTTTGGGTTCTGTCTTCTGTTCCATTGATCTATGTGTCTGTTCCCCCTACCAATGCCACAGTCTTCACTACTGTAGTTACAGAATAAATCTCAAAAGCAGGGAGTCTGATTCCTCCCATATTCTTCTTTTTCAAGATTGTCTTAGCTATTCTAGTTCCTTTGTTTCCAAATAAATTTTAGAATAAGCTTCTAGATCTCTAGATCTAGAGATCTAGATCTACAAAAAAGAACTTAGACGAGAATCACATTCAACTTAGAGATTGATTTGAGAAGGACTGACATTTTTACTATGTCCAATCTTTCTTTTTCTTTTTTAATTAACATATAATGTATTATTTGCTCCAGGGGTACAGGTCTGTGAATCATCAGGCTTACACATTTCCAAGCACTCACCATAGCACATACCCTTCCCAATGTCAAAAAACTGGCCACCCTATCCCTCCCACTCTACCCCCGCAGCAACCCTCAGTTTGTTTCCTGAGATTAAGAGTCTCTTACGGGTATCCCGATCCCATCTTGTTTCATTTTTTCCCTGATTACCTCTTAAATTCCTCATATCAGAGAGATCATACAATAATTGTCTTTTTCTGATTGACTTATTTTGCTCAGCATAATACCCTCTAGTTCCATCCATGTCATTGTAAATGGCAAGATTTCATTTCTTTTGATGGCCGCATAGTATTCCATTATATATATACTACAACTTCTTTATCCATTCATCTGTTGATGGACATCTAGGTTCCTTCCATAGTTTGGCTATTGTGAACATTGCTGCTATAAACATTCGGGTACATGTGCCCCTTTGGATCCCTGCATTTGTATCTTTAGGGTAAATACCCAGTAGTGCGATTGCAAGGTCGTAGGGTAGCTCTATTTTCAACTTTTTGAGGAACATCCATGCTGTTTTCCAGAGTGGCTGCACCAGCTTGTATTCCCACCAATAGTGTAGGAGGGTTCCCCTTTCTCCCTTCCTTGCCAACATCTGTTGTTTCCTGACTTTAGTTAATTTTAGCCATTCTGACTGGTGTGAGGTGGTTATCTCACTGTGGTTTTCATTTGTATTTCCCTGACGCTGAGGGATATTGAGCATTTTTTTCATGTGTCTGTTGACCATTTGGATGTCTTCTTTGCCAGAATGTCTGTTTATGTTTCTTGATTGGATTATTTATTTCTTGGGTGTTGAGTTTGATAAGTTCTTTATAGATTTTGGATACTAGCCCTTTATCTGATATGTCATTTGCGAATATCTTCTCCCATTCTGTCAATTATCTTTTGGTTTTGTTGACTGTTTCCTTTGCTGTGCAAAAGATTTGATCTGATGAAGTCCCAATAGTTCATTCTTGCCCTTGCTTCCCTTGCCTTTGGCGATGTTTCTAGGAAGAAGTTGCTGCGACTGAGGTCGAAGAGGTTACTGCCTGTGTTCTCCTCAAGGATTTCGATGGATTCCTGTCTCACATTGAGGTTTTTCATCCATTTTGAGTCTATTTTTGTGTGTGGTGTAAGGAAATGGTCCAGTTTCATTATTCTGCATGTGGCTGTCCAATTTTCCCAGCACATTTATTGAAGAGACTGTGCTTTTCCCTTTGGATATTCTTTCCTGCTTTGTGGAAGATGAGTTGACCATAGAATTGAAGGTCCATTTCTGGGCTCTCTATTCTGTTCCCTTGATCTTTGTGTCTGTTTTTGTGCCAGTTCCATTCTGTCTTGATGATGACAGCTTTGTAATAGAGCTTGAAGTCTGGAATTGTGATGCCATCAACTTTGGTTTTCTTTTTCAACATTCCTCTGGCTACTTGGGGTCTTTTCTGGTTCCATATACATTTTAGGATTATTTGTTCCATTTCTTTGAAAAAAAAATATGGCATTTTGATAGGGATTGCATTAAATGTGTACATTGCTTTAGGTGGCATAGACATTTTCACAATATTTGTTCTTCCAATCCATGAGCATGGAACATTTTTCCATTTCTTTGTGTCTTCCTCAAAATCTTTCATGAGTACTTTATAGTTTTCTGAGTACAGATTTTTTGCCTCTTTGGTGAGGTTTATTCCTAGGTATCTTCTAGTTTTGGGTGCAATTGTAAATGGGATTGACTCCTTAATTTTTCTTTCTTCTGTCTTGTTGTTGGTGTACAGAAATGCAACTGATTTCTGTGCATTGATTTTATATCCTGACACTTTACTGAATTCCTGTATAAGTTCTAGCAGTTTTCAAGTGGAGTTTTTTGGGTTTTCCACATAAAGCATCATATCATCTGCAGAGTGAGAGTTTGACTTCTTTGCAGATTCAGATGCCTTTAATTTCTTTTTGTTGTTTGATTGCTGAGGCCAGGACTTCTAGTACTAAGGTGAATGAATAGCAGTGGTGATAGTGGACATCCCTGCCATGCTCCTGACCTTAAGGGAAAAGGTCTCAGTTTTTCCCCATTGAGAATGATATTCACTGTGCATTTTTCATAGATGGTTTTGATGATATTGAGGTATGTACTCTCTATCCCTACACTGTGAAGAGTTTTGATCAAGAAAGGATGCTGTACTTTGTCAAATGCTTTTTCTGCATCTACTGAGAGTATCATATGGTTTTTGTTCTTTCTTTTATTAATGTATTGTATCACATTGATTGATTTGTGAATGTTGAACCAACCTTGCAGCCCAGGAATAAATCTCACTTGGTCATGATGAATAATCCTTTTAATGTACTGTATTTTGGTGAGAATTTTTGCATCCATGTTCATCAAGGATATTGGTCTGTAATTCTCTTTTTTGATGGGATCTTTGTCTGGTTTTTGGATCAAGGTAATGCTGGCCTCATAAAATGAGTTTGGAAATTTTCCTTCTATGTCTATTTTTTGGAACACTTTCAGGAGAATAGGTATTAATTCTTGTTTAAATGTTTGGTAGAATTCCCCTGGGAAGCTGTTTGGCCTTGGGCTCTTGTTTGTTTGGGAGATTTTTGATGACTGCTTCAGTTTCCTCGAAGATTATGGGTCTGTTCAGGTTTTCTATTTCTTCCTGGTTCAGTTTTGGTAGTTTATATGTCTCTAGGAATGCATTCATTTCTTCCAGATTGTCAAATTTGCTGGTGTATAGTTGCTCATAAAATGTTTTTATTATTGTTTGTATTTCTTGGGGGTTGATTGTGATCTCTCCTCTTTCATTCATGATTTTATTAATTTGGGTCTTTTCTCTTTGGTAAGCATGGCCAGGTGTTTATCAATCTTATTAATTCTTTCAAAGAACCAGCTCCTAGTTTCATTGATTTGTTCTACTGTTCTTTTGGTTTCTATTTCATTGAATTCTGCTCTAATCTTTATTATTTCTCTTCTCCTGCTGAGTTTAGGTTTTCTTTGCTGTTCTTTCTCCAGCTCCTTTAGGTGTAGGGTTAGGTTGTGTATTTGAGACCTTTCTTGTTTTTTTGAGAAAGGCTTGTATTGCTATATACTTTCCTCTCATGACCTCCTTTGCTGTGTCCCAAAGATTTTGAACAGCTGTGTTTTCATTTTCATTTGTTTCCATGAATTTTTAAAATTCCTCTTTAATTTCCTGGTTGACCTATTCATTCTTTAGTAGGATGTTCTTTAGCCTCCATGTATTTGAGTTCTTTCCAGCTTTCCTCTTGTGATTGAGTTCTAGTTTGAAAGCACTGTGGTCTGAAAATATGCAGGGAATTATCCCAATCTTTTGGTACCAGTTGAGACCCAATTTGTAACCCAGGATGTGATCTATTCTGGAGAATGTTCCATGTGCATTAGAGAAGAATGTGTATTCTGTTGTTTTGGGATGGAATGTTCTAAATATATATGTGATGTCCATCTGGTCCAGTGTGTCATTTAAAGACTTGATTTCCTTGTTGATCTTTTGCTTGGATGATCTGTCCATTTCAGCCAGGGGAGTGTTAAAGACCCCTACTATTATTGTATTTTTGCCCATGTGTTTCTTTGATTTTGTTATTAATTGGTTTATATAGTTGGCTGCTCCCATGTTAGGGGCATAGATATTTAAAATTGTTAGATATTCTTGTTGGACAGACCCTTTAAGTATGATATAGTGTCCTTCCTCATCTCTTATTATAGTTTTTGGCTTAAAATCTAATTTACCTGATATAAGGATTGCCACCCCAGCTTTCTTTTGATGTCCATTAGTGTGGTAAATTGTTTTCCACCCCCCACTTTAAATCTGGAGGTGTCTTCGGACCTAAAATGAGTTTCTTATAGATAGCATATTGATGGGTCATGTTTTTTTAATCCATTCTGATACCCTGTGTCTTTTGATTGGGGCATTTAGCCCATTTACATTCAGGGTAACTTTTGAAAGATATGAATTTAATGCCATTATATTGCCTGTAAGGTGACTGTTACTGTATATTGTCTCTGTTCCTTTCTGGCCTCTTACTTTTAGGCTCTTTCTTTGCTTAGAAGACCACTTTCGATATTTCTTGTAGGGTTGGCTTGGTGTTTGCAAGTTATTTTAGTTCTTGTTTGTCCTGGAAGCTTTTTATCTCTCCTTCTATTTTCAATGACAGCCTAGGTGGATATAGTATTCTTGGCTGCCTATTTTTCTTATTTAGTGCTCTGAATATATCATGCCAGTCCTTTCTGGCCTGCCAGGTATCTGTGGATAGGTCTGATGTCAATCTAATATTTCTACCAATGTATGGTACAGCCTTCTTGTCCCGATCTGCTTTCAGGATTTTCTCTTTGTCACTGAGACTTGTAAGTTTTACTATTAGATGATGGGGTGTGGACCTATTTTTATTGATTTTGAGGAGGATTCTCTGTGCCTCCTGGATTTGATGCTTGTTCCCTTCACCAAACTAGGGAAATTCTCTGTTACAACTTGATCCAATATACCTTCTACCCCTCTCTTTCTTCCTTCTTCTTCTGGGATCCCAATTATTCAAATATTGTTTCATCTTATGGCATCACTTATCTCTTGAATATTCGCCTAGTGGTCCAGTAGTTGTTTGTCTCTCTTTGCTCAGCATTTTTATTCTCCATCATTTGGTCTTCTATATCACTAATTCTCTCTTCTGCCACATTTATCCTAGCAGTAAGAGCCTTCATTTTTTATTGCACCTCATTAATAGCTTTTTAAATTTTCAACTTTGTTAGACTTTTGTTCTTTTATTTCTCCAGAAAGGGATTTTATTTCTCTAGAAAGGGATTCTCCAGTATCTTCCTTTTTTCAAGCCCAGCTAGAACATTGATAATCAACATTCTGAACTCTAGTTCTGAAATATTATTAATGTCTGTATTGATTAGGTCCCTAGCCATTGGTACTGCCTCTTGTTCTTTTTTTTTTATGGTGAGTTTTTCCACCTTGTCATTTAATCCAGATAAGAATAGATGAATGAGAGAACAAAATGCTAAAAGGGTAGCAATGACCCCAGAAAAATATACACTAAGCAAACCAGAAATGGCCCAAAACCAGGGGGGTAAAAAGGGGAAGAAAGAAAAAAAATATGTATTAGACTGGTAAATAGAACAGAGCTAAACACTTGATTTGGGGTGTATTTGATTTGGGTCTGTTAGAAGAAACTACCTCCCAAAATTTTAAAGAAAGAAAATCTTATATATACAAAAATAAGGGTAAAAGTGATGAAGGGATGGAATATGACTGTAAAGATGAAAATTAAAAAAACTTCTAAAAAAGGAATTGATAAGGTAAGAAGTAGCTTGGAAAAAAGAAAAAGAAAGGAGGAAAGAATATGATCAGGCTGGAGACTAGAACAAAGCCATGCACTAGATTTAGGGTATATTTTGATCTATTAGAAGAAGCTGTATCCCAAAATTTTATAAGAAAAAAACCCCTGTATGTATACAAAAAATAAGGTTAAATACAACGAAGGGATAAAATTTAACTATAACAATGAAAATTAAAAAAGATTTTTAGGGACACCTGGGTGGCTCAGTTGGTTAAGCGACTACCTTCAGCTCAGGTCATGATCCTGGAGTCCCAGGATCAAGTCTCACATTGGGCTCCCTGCTCAGCAGGGAGTCTGCTTTTCCCTCTGACCCTCTCTCCTCTCATGCGCTCTCTCTTACTCTCTCAAGTAAATAAATAAAATCTTAAAATAAAAAGATTTAAAAAAATGTATTCATAAGATAAAATAGTTAAAAGACGTTAAAATAGGAAAGAGGAAAAATTTAAAAACTAGAATAAGGAAAAATAAAATTTAAAAACTTTAACTTTGAAAGACTAAAGGATCATGGGGGAAAAGCCATGAATTCTATGTGTTGCTTTCCCCTAGCTCTGGAATTCCACAGTTCTCATTGATCAGTGAACTTGGTCTTGGCTGGATGTTCTTGCTGATCTTCTGGAGAAGGGACCTGTTGCAGTGATTCTCAAAAGTCTTTACCTGAGGTGGAATTGCACTGCCCTTACCAGGAGCTAGGCTAAGTAATCTGCTTGGGTTTGGTCTCTGGAGCTTTTATTGCCTGAATGCTTTCTGTAGAACTCTGAAGGACAGGAATGAAAATCACGGCCTCCCAAACTCCAGCACTGGAGGAGCCAAGAGCTCTGGGCCACATCCCTCAGCATTCCCTTGGAGAAAAGCAGTCAATCCCTCCTGTCTCCCTGGTCTCTGGCCATGCTCTGAGCTCACCTGGCCTGTGACTGAACATTTCCGTCTCTGGTGCATGGCCCTGTTTGGAGTCTCCAAACCCAGCAGATTCCTGCAGTGTGCTCCCATGTTGCCCCTCCTGGGGGAGGAAGGTGAGTCTCCCCAGATCTGCCACTTATGGGGTCCCTGTTCGAAGACCAGTGGCCCAACTGTGACTCAGATCATGGTTTAAGGAAATCCCGAAATGAGAACCCACTCTTTGGCTCTGTCTCTGCAGCTGGCTTCCCTGCTCTGATACCTGGGAGCTCTGCCACACTCAGACACCCCCAATCCTTCTGTGACCCTGTGGGACCCGAGACCACATTGTCCCTATGAGGGCTCTACCCCCACTTAGCCTCTGGAACGATGTCCCTCAGTGGAGCAGACTTCTAAAAGTTCTGATTTTGTGCTTTGTTGCTCTACTGCCAGGAGCCGGCCCCTCCCCCCATGGTCTATCTTCCCGTTGCTTTGGATTCACTTCTCTGCCCGTCCTACCTTCCGGAAGTGGTTTCTTTCAGTTCCTAGAATTGCTGCTCTTCTTCTCTTCTATCTCCTCTTGAGTTTGTAGGTATTTGGGCTTGTTTGATAACTATCTAGCTAAACTCCTGGGACCTGATAATATTTAGGTCTCCTACTCCTCTGCCATCTTTATCCTCCCCTCCTGTCCAATCTTTCAATCCAGGAACTCTCTATGCCTCTCATTTTTATCTTCTTTGATTTCTTTCATCATCATTTTGTAATTTTTAGCATACCAGTCTTCTACACGTTTTGCTAGATTTACACTGAGTTATTAGCTTTTTGAGTAATTGTAAGTGGTATTTTATTTTTAATTTGTTAGCTTATACAAATATAATTGATTTTAGTATGATTATCTTGTATCTTACAATCTTTCTGAACTTAGTTATTCTAGGAGTTAAAGGTTTTTTTTGAGGACTTTGGGGATTTTCTGCAAAGCCAATGATGTCATCTTAGAATAGAGACAGTTTTACTTCTTCTTATGTCTATATCCCTTTTATTTCCTTTTCTAGTCTTATTATTGGACAGGGTAAAAGGTACAGGAAGATGTTGAGTAAGAATGGTTAGAACTTACATCTTTGCCTTGATTCTGATCTCATGTATAATGTTAGCAGTCTTTTTTTTCATAGATGATCTTTGGCAAGTTGAGAAGTTTACTTCTATTTTTATTTTTTTCTCAGAGTTTTATCATGAATGAATGTCAAATTGTATCAAAAGATTTTTCCCCATTGATTGATATGGTCATGGGATTTTTCTTCTTTATCCTAACACAGTAGACTTTTGAATATTGAACCATTCTTGCATCCCTGGAATAAATCGTACTTGGTCATGGTATATAATTCTTTTTAATATGTACTGAATTATATTTGCTATTTTGTTAAGGATTTTACATCTATATTCATAAGTGATTTTGACCTGTGGTTTTCTTTTCTTTTCTTTTCTTTTTTTTTTTTTTTTTTTGGTAGTGGCTTTGTCTGGTTTTGGTATCAGAGTAATATTATCTTCATAAAATGAACTGAGAGGTATGCCCTCCTTGTCTATTTTCTGGAAGAGATTATGAAAAGCTGGTGCTAATTATTCCTTAAGCATTTGGCAGAATTGTCCAATAAAAACATCTGGGGCTAGATACTTGCTTTTTAAGAGTTTTAATGAATTCACTCTCATTAATAGAAAAAATAAAGGAAGTAAAAAAATTGGTGGTTGTCAGAGATGTGAGGGAGAGAAAGGAAGGGAAGAATAAGGAGTATGTGGGATTTTAGTGCAGTGAAACTATTCCATAGGAAATCATGTAATAGTTCATGAGTATATGCCATTATACCTTTGCCAAAATTCATAGAATGCACAACACAAAAAGTGACTTCTAATGTAAACCACTGACCTTGGGTGATAATAATGTGTCTGTGTGTAGGTGCAGCATCGAAACAAATGTACCACTCTGGTGGGAGATGTTGAGGAGGGTGGTGGGGTAGGCTGTGTGTGGCAGGAGCATGTGAGAGTTCTGTACATTTTGCTCAGTTTTGCTGTGAATGTAACCTGGCTCTAAAAAACAGACCAGTAATTAAAACCCTCCTGAATCTGTGTGGTTACAAAATGGGTGCTCTATACACCATTGTCCCCATCGCTGGTGTTCAGCTGGGGACTCCCAATGTGTCTGTATTCGGCTGCCCACACGTAGACTCTTCGGGACTTCATTCTGTAAGCAGCTGGTCATTTCCCCTAAGCTTAAGACTGCCCTCCACTCACCCATTTGACCTGCTATCCCTGCCACCCAAGCTTAGTAGGTCTTGAACCCAGGCCTCCTTCAGGCTTGAGTGACACCCTCTCTAAGTCCCATTATGTCCTCTGTATAAAATGGGGAACACCTGAGATTAGATGTAAGGTACCCAGGTGCTGCTTGGTGCAAGGTAGGATTTCTTTCCTTTCCTTCTTCCTCTCTCCATCTCTTTGCTCAGGGCGGTAGCTCACTCTGGAAAGGCAGCCCTTGCAGAGTAAGGAGGAAGGAGCCTGGGTGAAAGAGAGGGAGGAATGGCGACCCTTTGGGACCCGCACAGGGAGGCTGGCCAGCCAGTACCCTTTCCCACGATGGACGCACATCTCAAGATTGGTTTGTTTCCTGGGTCCCCCCAAGGGTGGGGGTGGGAGCAGGGAGCACACGGGGTTATGGGGGAAGGATGTTGTTTTTCAACAGACAAGAGTGACTCCATTTCCGATTCTCACAGGCGACCTGAATGCCCATCACATCAGGCAGGGAGAGCTGCCCAGATCCGACACTACCCCCTTGTAGAAGTGGCTGGCAGGCCCTGAGGGGTGAGAGGGGATGCCTGCGGGTTGGTGGAGGCTGAATGAATTTAGTGCCTGTGAATGAGGCGGGATTGGCAGCCCTTGAAACAAACTCCCTCCTTGTTCCTGAGCTGTACCTCCCAGACGAGGGCAGTGCCAACTTTCTTTGCTCCATCCTGCCCACATTCTTTGGCCCAAATCAGCTGTGAGGAGAGGCACAGAGGCTCCCATGTTTAAGGCCCTAAAAAGAATCCGTTAATTTGTGCCTCAGAGACCCACAAGCAGCCGGCGGCCTGCATGGCCGGAGTCACTGAGTGGACAGTGGCCAAGACAGCCGTCCCCAAACATTTCTGACTGGAGCCTCCAGGGTGAAATCCATTTTGCTTCATGACCCACAGACACACACACACACACACACACACACACACACACACACAGATGCTCATGGACCTTCCCACCCAGGCTTTAGACATATGAAAAAGGAAATAAAATAGAAGAGGGCAGTAAAGATGAATATTGTTCTGTGAAACTTGTCCCTGTGTGCGCACGTGTATATGTGTGGTTGTGACATAAATCGTATTTCTGATTGCGGATTATGTTAAGAAAAGATAGAGAGACACTTGTTTAGATCACCTTTTCCCCAACTATAAGTTACATCGCCAGCTTGGAGAGTGACATCTTAGAGACCCTGAAAATTCCTGCAGTAAAGAAATTTGCTGGACTTGACTGATCAAGTGTGTGACTTGTCTCCTTGTCTCCCTCCTTTCCCCAAAGGCTTATACTGCTATCTCCTGGAACTAATATTTCATAGAACATAGGCCTGGAAGGGATTTGAAAAGCCCTCTAAGATTTCCTTAGCGACAGGGTAAGAGGTGTTCTGCCCTAACAAACAGAGCTGCTAAGTCTGTCAAATGGGTGGTTGCCAAATAAGGTTTTGTTAGAAAAAAAAAAAAATCCTCTGGCTAAAAATGCTTAATAGCTACAAGTCTAGTTCAACTCTCTCATGTTAGGATTGGGGAAACTGAGGCCCAAAGAAGGGAGGTGACTGGCCCAAGCTCACCTGGTGAGGCCATATTAGACCTAGGACTCTGTTTCGCTGAGTTTTTTTTTTTTTTTTTTTTGGAGAGAGAGAGGGAGTGTGCAATGAGTGGGGGTGGGGAAGGCAGAGGGAAAGAAAGCGAGGAGGGAAAGGGAGAATCTTCTTCTTTTTTTTTTTTTTAAAGATTTTATCTATTTATTTGACAGAGATCACAAGTAGGCGGGGGTGGGGGGGCCAAGCAGGCTCCCCGCCGAGCAGAGAGCCTGATATGGGGCTCGATCCCAGGACCCTGAGATCATGACCTGAGCCGAAGGCAGAGGATTTAACCTGCTGAGCCACCCAGGCACCCCGAAAGGGAGAATCTTAAACAGGCTTCACACTCAGTGCAGAGCCCGGTGTGAGGCTTGATCTCAAGACCCTGAGATCATGACCTGAGCCGAAATCAAGAGCTGGACGCTTAACTGACTGAGCCACTGTTTTGCTGAGTTCTTACCTATAACCCCCTGACTCCATCTCTAAGGGTGGGTAAATACCCCGGTACAGGGGTGGGGGGACAGGAGGTCTGGGGTCGGGGGTGGGGGCTGGCATCAGTGGGCCTGGCCTTGTCCCTCTTCCCCTGCTCTTTTGCTGACCTTTCGAGAATGCTTCCACTTCTCTGTATTTGAGCTGTCTCATTGTTCCATGAGATAATATGTGGGACTTCTTTGAAAAGACAGATATTATATAATAAATATAAGGAACTTACTTTTTCTAAGCCTCAGAAAGGAGATTCTATAGTTCTAACCAGGAAGTTTGCAACCCTAGGGTACTGTACTTAATGACAACCTTTTCCTGTTGTCCAATTCTAAGAAAATTTGCTCATTACTATGTTAAAAGAAAAAAGACAAGGGTGTTTAGAAATTCTTCTTCTGAATAAATGAAACAAGATGGGATCGGGAGGGAGACAAACCATAAGTGACTCTTAATCTCACAAAACAAACAGAGGGTTGCTGGGGGGATGGGTGTCGGGAGAGGGGGGTGGGGTTATGGACATTGGGGAGGCTATGTGCTATGGTGAGTGCTGTGAAGTGTGTAAACCTGGCGATGCACAGACCTGTACCCCTGGGGATAAAAATACATTATATGTTTATAAAAAAAAAAAAAAAGAAATTCTTCTTCTGACCAACTAAAACTATACTGTTTTCCCAGAGGTGACTGCCTAGATTGTATTCAACTTAGTGAAGAATGTCTATTCCTTCTCCATAGGGGTTTAAGGTGAAGTTGTTTTTCATCTGATAGGGTTCTCCATACAGCACTGCATATTCAGTTTCTGACGGGCAGACACATGTTGGAATGGTGTGTGATTGCGTATACTTGCTGATCCTCTGTCCCTTGCCACCCTGCTCCTTGTCCCTGGCAACTGACCTTGAGGGACTCTCTCAATGGCTTCCCTGCCTTTGGCTGCTGGTTGACGTCAACCCAGTGGAAGCCGGTGGGAGCTCAGAGGGCGGAGGAAAGTGGGTCTGGGGTATTTTTTCCCTGGGTTGTCTCCTTGTACTGCTACTTTGTGGGGCACATTAACCACTCTGTTTTCTGGCTTTGGTCCATGGTAAATGTCCCATAGGCTGCTCCGCTGTTCCTTGTGGCCTCTCAATGTCCTGATAATACTTCTGTAATTCCTTTATTAACTCTCTCCAAGTTACCCAGTTTGAGTGAGCTGGTTTCTGCGGGGACCCTGACTTACACACTGTTTCATATACACTTCTCATTATATTTCCTATTTTCTTGACTTTTTCCGTTTAATGTCACAAAGCCTGGCAAAGTCTAGGAGACTCAAATGTTTCTGTCTTTTGTATCCTGTGTGGTGAGAGGCAGCAGTGAGCGGGACTTCTCACTCTGGGGTGCTGGAAAAATCACTGATGCCTAAGTCTTACCCAGAGATTCTGATCACTGGGTCTGCAGGGGAACCGAGGGTTTTATTACCAGGAGCTCTATGCAGGACCCACTGGCATAGGGAAGAAGTCTGGATCTGCAATTTGTGTGTGTGTGTGCATGCACGTGTGTGTGTGTGCGTGTGTGTGTGTGTGTGTGTATGTGTTGACCCTTGGCTCTCCAAGGCAGGAACTTTTATACTGCTTTCCCTAATGCTGGTCTCCAGCTGATGGCGGGGTGAGACCTTTGGTTCAGACCACACTCACCACTGCCCTCTTGTGGACATGGGCACAGCAGTGTTGGTGGCTGAAGTGTCCCTTCCCGGCCCCTGTGGCACGTTCTCGCCACCTACTGTCGGGACGGAATAGATCTTCAAGAGGCAGTCCGGTCAAGAGTAGGAAAAGGCCGCCCTTAACCATTCCCAGAAGACAGCAATCTCCTTCTCTCTTTACAGCCTTTAGTAAAGAAAGAGCTCCTCCTAGTTCGTGTGTTCTTATTTTAAGAGTTTGTTAGTTTGTTTAGAATTAGCTCTGCCTGAGGAGGGGTCGGGGGGATTAACTGCTTTGCAGAAAGGCCGAGCGTTTAAGAAAAAGTGTAAAGGACTTGGGAGGCAGAGCCAGCAGAGCAGAGTGATGGAGGCTGAGGGACAAGGGAGCACTTCGCTGTGTCCAGCCAAGCTGCTGAGAAGGCCCAAGCCGCCCTCTTCCCCAGAGCCCTGAGCCTGGGTCCCAGACCTCATGTAACTTGCCACCATCTGGAAATCCCTTCCTCTGGCTAGAGCCTCCTCTCGTCCCATCTCCCGAGCTTTTCAGTTCGTACCTCTGCACACACTCCTGGCCTGTTTCTGCCACCCAGTCTGTCCCTCTGTCCCCTTCCACCCCATAGACGCCCCCTCACAAGAGAGCTGGCAGCAATCTGGAGCTGTTTTTCATCAAACGATTCATGCAATATATTGTGCGTTCATTACTAGAATATTTTATATCATCGTGGTTAGGGGTGATGTAAGAGGAAACGTACTGTGCATTAATGATTAGTGTATTTTGTATTAAACAACTTTTATTCATTTCTCTAGGGAAGATCTAAGAAAAAAAAGGATACGTGGGTTCCTAAAAAGACCATTTAAGTTCACGTTCAACAGATTGTTGTGCTGTATTTGGAGAACTTTCAGCAGTGATTTGGGGTGACCCTTGCTCCCCGTGTGCTGTCACGATGTGGGTTAGTGGGAATCCTGCTCACTCATTCAGGTGTGATTTTGAGCACCTACTCTGTGCCAGGCCCTGTTCCAGGTTCCGGGGAGGCAGCAAGGAAGAAAACCATCTCTTTTCTCAGTTTCTGATGGTGGATGAATGTATATATATTTGCTTCAACCGTCCCTTCTCAGCGTTGGGACCTGGGAAGAATCCCTCAAGCTCCTTTCTCCCCCACCATCTCCAACATGTGATCTTTTTGGGGAACACTTTGCTCCTTAATCGGCAACTTCCAGTGACAGAATTCAATGAACGGTTCACAAGCTAGTAATTTTTCTAGAAGCTGAAATCTCAAAAGGAAGAGGAGGAAGGGGTTGGGAGAGCATGGTGACCCACAGCTTTGGCCCTGCCTCTACAGAGCGGTACAAGTTCTGGTTTTGCCACATATCTGCATGGCTTTGGGGAGTTCAAACCTTTCTGAGGCTCATTCACTGACAGCTCCCAGCCCTACCAACCACAGAATAAGAAAAGTGATAATAATCACCTAAGTGGCCTGGAGTCATCATTAGGTGAGATCATGTATAAGTGTGTGTGTGTGTGTGTGTGTGTGTGTGTGTATACATATGTAGTGTTTAGTATAGTGAGTGTCTGGACCGAAATTCGGTATGGTAGCTGCTATTACTAAGTATAATTTAATATTTCTTCCTCCTGACTAGACTTATTGAAGGATGATTGACAAGTAAAAATTGCATATATTTAAGGTATGCAACATGATGTTTTGGTATATGTATATATCTCAAAATGATTACTGCCGTTAAGCTAATAAACACATCCATAACCTCGCATAGTTCTCATTGTGTGTGTGTGTGTGTGTGTGTGTTAAGAACACTTGGGATCTACTCTCTTGGCAGATTCCAAGTACCGAATTGAGACTTGTTAGCTGTGGTCACTGTGCACGAGGTCTCCAGAATTTATTCATCTTATAACTAAAAATTTGTACTCTCTGGTCTGCATCTCCCTGTTTTTCCCAGCCCTCAGCCCCTGGTAACTACCATCCTACTCTTTGCTGCTATGAGTCTGACTATTTTAGATTCCACATGTGAGTGAGAGGCAGTATTTGTTAGTGTTTCTTAATTTTCACATATTATGGCGACTACTAGATTAATGGTCCTGGAGTCAGAGAACATGTTCCACGTAGGTTGACAAGTGCTGAGATCAGGGAAATACGGGTTGTTATTGGTGGATATAGCAGGGACACCTGCCAGCCTAGGAGGAGGAGTGACTTATAAGCATAAAATTGAAGGATGAGTAGGAAACTGGTAGAAAGATGTATAAGTACGCATATGTGTGTGCTGGGAATAGTGGCAGAAGGACCTCAGTCTTACAAGGGAGACCCTTACCTGGACAGGAACAGGTTCAATGTAATGTAGTACCAGTCATGACAGAGGGAAGTCTTGAAGCTTTGGGATCATGGCAAACTTTCATGGTTCTGTTCATGAAGTTATGGATATGCAAAACCAAAGGTATGATCAAGCTCATTGTTATCAGCCCTGGGTTTGAATACTCTTGCCTCTGAACAATTTTATTTCCAGCTAGATACTAAAATTCCTGAAGCCTCACTTCCCTTGTCTATATAATGGGGATAAAAAAGTCCCTGCCTGGCAGGATCAACGCGAAGCTACCAGAGATGCAGCAGATACAATCAAGCAATTAGCAAAAGGCAGGCGTCAGGGCTCTGGGGGTGAGAGTAGTTTTAATCCCTGGGTGTGCATTCCTACAATGTCCCCTGGGGTGGCTGGCCCTCAGAGAAACTCTGAGATCATGCTGTCACCACAGAATACCCGGGAGGCCGTGGTGGAGAAGACAGGAATAGCTAGGAACCCGGACCAGGAGGAGCGGGGAGCCTAGCACATCATGGCAGAGACAGAGCCGGCAAGCTGGTGTGTGCCAAAAAGCCACGTGCACAGAGCACCTGGCCCGGAAGATGTGGCCCTTCCTCCCAGTTCTGCATAGGCTCATCCAGCGAGCTTGGTCCTCCTGGGTCTCAGTTCCCTTCAATGAAAACGGCAGAGGTAGTTTGCTTGTCAGATTGGATCCCCATGCTTCCCCCTGTAGAAACCTGATGGAGAAGAATACGGAAGCTTGTCCGGATTCAGATCCGTCAGTGATGTCTGCCACAGGTGGCAGGGCACTGTGGCATGTGGGTCATGTATTTTCTATCCCTGGAATGTGCTAGGAACCCCCAGCACTTGCTGTATGCTGATTTTGTTCTGGACACCATACTAAATGTTTTCTGTGGATTATATCACGTAACGCTCTTCATACCCTATAAGGCAGGGAGGGACTTGGAATACAGCTGTGGAGTCTGGCACGAGAGGTTAGGTACAGCACACAGTACAGCACACAGTGCTCCACTGAATTCAGTGGTTCTAGCTGAACACACAATCACTTGGAGATGTTTTCAACTTTTCTCCCATCTGAGCCCAACCTTATATCACTTGCTTCTCATCTCTGAGACTGGGCCTGGGCATCTGTGCCTGGCAGCTTTGAGGAGCAACCAAGCTGAGAACGGTCAGGCTAAATAAAATTCTTTGTCAAAGAATTTGTCCAAGGAAGCCCTTCTTGTTTCTTCCTGCCTCTTGGCACTTGGGGGTGCTGTTGGATAGTCTAAAAAATAATATTTTCTTCCACCCAGGAAGGGCATTTCTTTTGGTTTCCAAATTTGTCTCATGTATCTCTTTCCCCGGCTGGGTGGAAAGCTTGCCAAGATGGACAATGGCCTGAACCAGCCTCTCTGTCGTTCTCTTGAAGGTTGACCACTGTTGTTTAAGCGGGCAGATGTATAAAGTTTCTGAAGTCTGCAGTTCATCTTGTTTTCAGCCTTCCTTCAGGAGCAGTTAGCCCATGTTCACGAAGAAGCGGTTCGCAAGAAATCAAGTGAGGTATGACAAACCAGATAAGGGCTCCCCCCACCCTGAACTTGTCATGTCCTAAGTCCCAATCCCCAGAACCAGAGGCTGTGTTACCCTACATTGCAAAGGGAGATTTGCAAATGTGATTTAGTTAACCATCTCAAAATGAGGAGGTTATCCTGGTGGACCTCATGTACTCACAAGCGACCTTAAAAGCCAGAAGAGGGAGCAGAAGTTTAGATCAGAAAGGGAGAGGTTGGGAGCAAAGGCCAGAGGCAGGGGGAGACTTGAAAATGCTGGGCTGCTGACTCTGGAGATGGAGGAGGGGCCACAAGTCACCGGCCAGAGGGCAGCCTGTAGAGGCTGGAAATGGGTTTTCCTCTAGAGCTCCCAAAAGGAATTCAGCCCTGCTGACACCTTGACTTTGGCCTCCTAAAACCCATTTTGGACTTCGGACCTCCAGATCTGTGAGATAATAAATTCCTGGTGTTAACCACGAAGTTTGTAGCAATTTGTTACAGTAGCACTTTGAAACTAACACGTGAAGAAAACCTGAAATGCTCCCAATGGGAGATACCATTGCTTGTCTACTAATGGCCATTTATAACAACCCTTATTCCTTGCCTTCTTCCCAGATACTAATACTCCTAACCTCCTTTGTACGCAGGGATGATCATGAGACCCAATGAGTTATAAGGAAAAGATTCTCTCTTTCTGATAAAAGGAGATAAGTATTCAATAAGAACTGTGTCTTACTGGCTCGGCCACCCCCTCAATTGTTTACTTTGGAAACACACTGTGAGAGTGTGATGTCTAGAGCTGTAGCAGTCACCTTGGGACCATGAGGTGAGAGTCCACGGATCACACCCTGAAGTGTCCTCAGGATTTGAAACCACTGTCATGTCAGTCCCACGGTTACACGTCACTTTCCCAAGTATGTCTTTAATTACTCTCTCAGCAGCCAACAATTTCTTGCAGAGAATCATATAAGAATCAATAAATGTTTACTGAATGCCCTAGGCTCTGGGCTGGGACAAAGGCATGGAAGAAGCAGGACTGTTCTGGAGGACTTTGCAGATTTCCTTCAGTTTCACATGCCAGAAACGCAGCTTCACAGTGGTGAGGATGGGAAAATGAGGCAGGAAATAAACCTGAGGACCTAGCACGGTGCTTAAGAAATGTCAGTGTGCTACTCTTATTGAGGACTTCAGGAAACTCTTTTACACATTTGTCATCTCCATTTTCACCTTCACAAAGACCTTGAAGAGAAGTATAAAATTCTTACTCTCAATGTGAAGATGAAGAAACAGCCAGATTTTGTGTGTCTTCCTCAGTGGCACTGAAAGCCCATGGCAACGAGGTGCCTTAGTCCCACATTTCCTGATTTCCACTTTGGTGTCTTTTTTTTCCCCCTTATAGATCACACAATGTCCAGATTGGTAAAAATCCTTAGAAATTATCTAGCTTAGGGATGGCAAGCAGGTTTTACTTTCTTACGTGCTGGCTTTGACCTCCTGGTAACCACAGCCTGAGCCCTGAATTGTGTTCTACCTACTGGGGAAGGGTGCTGTGATCGATTAGTAATGTCTGCATGGGCTTTGGTGAGTTAGCGTGTGGGGCACTTGCTATTCTTCATCTAATTCAACCTCTCATTTAAACAACAAACAAACAAACCTCAGAGATGGGAACTGACTTACTCAAGGTTACCCAATGAGCTAGGGGCAGAACTGGGTCTAGTGATTTTTCTCATTGACAGTCCAGTTGCCAAGCCTTGACAATAAGACTTATTTTCTTCCCAGAGCAGGATTTCCATTGTTTAGGTAGCCTAGACTATTAGAGGCCATAGGCTCTAACCCCAGCCGTGATGCTGTGTAGAATTCAACAAGTTGACTCATCTTTTTGTGCTTACAGATAAATCTGCTTCCTCTCAACATCTTCCCCATCTTGAAGAAACTGCAAAGTTTGAGCATTACCGAAGTTTGTGCATTAGACATTGCCTAAGAAATGTCAGCCAAGAAGTTTAAAATGAAAGAAACATGGCTTAGAATACGTAGAGAACTTGACAGACAACTGGAGTTGGTAAGTGGGGCTCTCAGTGTGTTTTTCAAGGCTGTAAGCCCAAGAGAAAGGACAAAGGCTAGATTTGCTCTTTGTAAGAAATAAAACCAAAGAAGCAATCCTTTTCTTTATAGGGTTACAGAACCCTGGCTTAATTGTTTTACACGTGACTGGGCATTCCAAAGAATCCCATTTCCCATGGGCATATGGGCATTTGGCCCTTCGTAGGTGAGGAGGTTGCCCCCTGGTTTTCATGCAATCATGAGCCCTGGGCCCTTGGGTTTGGAAGGAGAGCAGTGGCCCCAGCTGATGTGGGGAGCTCTGGCTGGCTCTTCAGGTCCACCATAGGGTCCTTAGGTGCTAGGATGTATGAGTGGCTGGTAAACTGTGAAGCATCTTCAGAGGAGAAGTAGAACCTTCATTGTCTGAACAACAACATACGTTGAACATAAACTATTTCTTCACTTTTCAAAGAGGGACCTGGGGAAGAACAGGGAGTCTATGGAAATCCTGCTTGTTAGTGACGGTGAACTGGCGTGGCTTAGATATTTGAATCGGCACACCAGGGTTTCCAGCAGAAATATTATAGACCATAAATGCAGAACTAGGTCACAAAAAATAAGTTTTTGTGGTTAATATTAGCATTGCCCTACAAGTTAATTTTTTTTAACACTCTGTGGCAATTCAGAATTACGTAATCCAGCCACATATATCATCGTGCTGGCTTTCCACGGCAAGTGGAAGGGGTTGGTCTCCCTATTTTATTTTATTTTATTTTATTTTATTTATTTATTATTTTTTTAAGATTTTATTTATTTGACAGAGAGAGATCACAAGTAGACGGAGAGGCAGGCAGAGAGAGAGAGAGAGGGAAGCAGGCTTCCTGCTGAGCAGAGAGCCCGATGTGGGACTCGATCCCAGGACCCTGAGATCATGACCTGAGCCGAAGGCAGCGGCTTAACCCACTGAGCCACCCAGGCGCCCCTGGTCTCCCTATTTTAGAAAAGAGGGATGGAGTCCAGAGAGGCTGAGTGACTGGGGAAGGTCAGGTGGCAGATCATCGGAGAGGCTGGGATTTGAACTTGGCTTTTTAGGTGCTGAACCTAGCAGTATTTCTTGTGTCACAGTGGTGATATTTTCAGGCTGACTAGTTCCCTGGAGTCCTCATGGAGGAGTGGAGGTCAAGGCCAGGGGAGAGGCCTGTGTGTTTGGAGCAGCTGTAGATGTTGAACTTGGGGTGGGCTTGTATCGATGGAGGCCTGGGCAGGCAGGATTCTGGAAGCAAAGCACATGGCACAGCCAGGAGATTGGTTTGCTATCAACAGTTATTTACTGAGTTTTGTTTGTTTGTTTTCGGGGTGGTGGTCAGGCAATATGTTAAGGGCTTTATGTGCATAACCTCATTGAATTTGTGGCAAACACTATTTATCTGGGTGGCGAAACCTGAGTCAGGGAGGCTGAACACCTTGGCCAAAGACACATGGCTCAGGGAGGGATGGAGCCTGGGTGAGAAGGCTCTGGATGAGGCTTGTGCATCTGACCACCCCATGAGGCCAGGATTGTGAGCCTGTGATCGAGGCCTAGAGTGGGGAAATGCACGTGTAGAAATCGGCTGGGAGGTCCTGAGATGCTGGCTGAAAGAGCTCTGGACATCGTCTTCGGGGCCACAGGAAAAGAAGAGCAGAAGTCTGCCCCTCCTTTCTGAGTAAAATGGGCCTGCACACGGGAACGGTCTCCGTGCCTGCTTCCATGGGCTCTCATGCTGCCTCACCCCATCCGAAGAGGATATCACCGTTCTCGCTACCCTCTTCCAATTTCTTTTAAAAATAAAATAAAAATTATTTAAGAGCCTCTTTTGGCCTCGTAAATTCTGGAGCCATTTTTGCCGAGAGTCTGGCAAGGGCCCTTTGAGGAGGAAGAGGGACAGTGTTTGGCTCGGCCGGTCCTCCACTCCCCCCTGGGCGCTCTCTGGCACCCTCGACTGACTTCCTATGCCCCTAAATAAACCTTGTGGATTTAAACGCTCCCATGGGCCTCTCTGGAGAGAAGCATGTTCCTCAAACAAAAACTCAGATGACGTTCACGTATCTCCAGCTCATCGGTCACGCTGCTGAGGGACTGACTTCCCCACGCCCTCCCAGGCTGTCATCCCTGACGCCGTGGGCCTGGCCGGACTCCTTGCTGGCGGCACACGTCAGACCAGAAGTGGCCATGGGGAACCTGGGAGCTTGCCTTGACCTTTAGTTGAGGAGGGACGTGCGTGCTGTGACGGGTCCAGTGGAACTGGCCAAGACTGTCTTTCCCTGGGGTTGTGGCTTTGTATCCATGGCCCTCCTCCCCCATCCCATAGGGTAGAGCATATCTGTAAATAGCTTTATACTTTATAAGGACCAAATGCATTCATGAGCTGGAGCAACTCCAGCTCATGAATGCAGCTCCATGCACACAGCAACTCCAGGAAACCCATGTTCTTATAAATTTATAGATCAGAGTGCTGAGCTGCAGAGGGGGGTCTTCTGGACCATCTCTGGGTACTAGCCTTCTTCTTCCCTGCAAATGTGGGATTGGGTGAACTGGATTTTAAAGATTGTCAAGTTAGGCAGGACAGGGAACAATCTTTAGGAACAGCCTGGGGTGGGCTGTTGAGCAGAGGGGCCGTATGCTGTGTCCTCTGCCATTCATCCTTCCAGCCCCATTCTCTTCTCTCCTTCCCCTTGGGCTTTGGGAAGGGGACCTCAAAGATGGTGTCTTTGGGTTCTGTGCCTTTTGGCTTCTGGTTGGATTCAGTCAATGGTTGGCACCAGCCGGAGATGCGAGTGTGTGGAGGGGACATGACAGGGTTTTCTCCCAGTCAGGAGACCATGGCTAAGTTCCAGGGAGCCAGGCTGCTCTGGACCCCAGGGCATGGCACGACTCCTGGTCAGTCTCCTTGCGCTCGGCTCACATCTTAAAGAAGAGCCCCTTTATTCTCTCCCGACCTCCACCCCAGATGCAACCTACTACCCGTGTCTGTTGGCAGCTCATACAATTTACTGTGCGACTGACTCGAAAAGGTTGTCACACGCATTCAAGAGAGGATTGAGGGTAAACGTCTGCTCTTGATCAGCAGGCTGAGTAAGGACGGGCTGTGGCTCTCCTGGCCCTAACTGGTGGATTTGAATCATCTCCTCTGATAGCCCCTCTCTCTTCCAGTTCCTGCCCCATCAAGGAATTTCCCACATGGTAAAATTTCCAGATAGTGAAAGGTCCACTTTAAGTGCTCCAAATCTGGAGAGAGCAGCTCAGGGGGCAAGTTGAATTTCTTCCAGGGCCAGTGGTGCCTGCTTTGTGCCTTATGGCCTGTGGGGCCCTGGAAGTGCCGGTGATGGTTTCTGGGGTCCCACAGGGGCAGCTGCTGTCCCTTCATCGTGTTGTCCCTGCTGCCACAAAGTCCTGGTTGGCAAGAAGACTTAAATTAGAGCCCATTCTATTCTGTACAAGTGGTAATGTTTGTGGATAACTTTGTGAAGTTCATGTGATGATTATCATGGCAAACCCAAGCTGGGAATG
Organism: Lutra lutra; assembly: GCF_902655055.1. NCBI lineage: Eukaryota > Metazoa > Chordata > Mammalia > Carnivora > Mustelidae > Lutra > Lutra lutra. Next base: position 153,018,290 of record NC_062281.1, on the reverse strand, counting down.
AGAAAATCCGTGAGAAGTTCTGGGTCTGATGCAGCTCTGATTTCCTGATGTGCTCCAATTTCCAGATCAGATTGGCATTTTCTCCATTTCTTTAGGAGAGCAGACAATTCCAGAGCTCTGTGCTCTGATCAGAATCCATCATTTGTATCTGGTAGATTGCTAAAAAAAAAAAAAAAAAAAAAAAGGTCTTCATTGGATGATGTCTCCTAGGTCCACATCCCTTCGCGATGTGACCTTACTGCTCCTCCCAACAGGGACTGGGGTCCATTTTTCTATCCTCTAGGGTAGAATCTAGATTGGACCGTGACTTGCTTTGGCCTGTAAAATGCAGCAGAACTGACATTCTGAAATTTAAGAAGACTTTTAAGAAAGCTTTTGCTTTCACTTGGAGGGAAACATACTTGTTGTGTAAAGAAGCCCCGAATATCCATATAGAGAGGCCACAAGGAAGGGGGAAAAAAAAAAGATACTATGTGGAGCAGAAGGGAGAGGTCCCCAGGGAGCCCTGCCAGAGTTTCTGAGCCTCAGGATTGGGAGCAGGTAAAATGATTGCTGTTTCATGCCGCTAAGGGTTGAGGCAGATTATTACGCAGCAACAGCAAATTGATACGTTCTCATCTTCACCCGCATTTGACACACAGGCGGTGGTGTTGGAACCCATGAACTCACAAGTACTAAACAAATGTTTCAGTAAATGTTTAGTGCATTGTCATGCCTTGGAAAGGGTCCAGTCTTGGATCTGGGTTTGGATCCTGGCCCCGTGGGTGATCTTTCCGAACACGAGTTTCCAAACGGGTGAAACAAATGTAGAGCATCATGAGTATTCGAGGAGACAATAAATGTAAAGCATATAGGGCATAATGAGCACCCAGCCAATGATGGCTATTAGTTTCCTTTTTTTTTTTTTTTAAGATTTCATTTATTTACTTGAGAGAGAGAGACAGAGAGAGAGAACACAGAGAAAGAGGGTGAAGCAGACTCCACGCTGAGCAAGGATCCTGATGAGGGGCTTGATCCCAGGATCCTGGGATCATGACATGAGCCAAAGGCAGAGGCTTAACCCACTGAGCCACCCAGGCATGCCCCGCCTTTTTAAAAAGATTTTTTAGAAATTTTACTAGTTTACTTTTATTATTGCAAAGAAGGCATGGTCCTTGCTTTCAGTAGGGTTGTAATTTAGTGAGGAGGTGTGATCGGTCTCGGAGACGAGGACAATAAATCTAAAGTAACCGGACAATAGAGTTACAGGCAGGGAGAGGGGGGTTCCTTCCAGCGAGCGGCTTCTTCAAGAAGGTGCTGTTTAAACCAGGATTAGCAAAAGAGACAAGAGTTTAGCTAGCCCAGATGACAGGCGGTCTCTTTGACGATAGCCATTCTTGTCACTTGGGGTTTATGTATTGTTGACTTTTATTCCTTGTTTGTATTTACAGCTTTATCCTCTTAAAGTACAGTACACCGTGGGCTCGGGGCTGAGGGCAGCAGGAGAGGGAGGCAGCAAGGGGAAGGCCAAGTGTTTCCGTATGGCCTCCCCAGAGGTTGGGCCTGGGGCAAGAAGAAGAGACAGGATGTGTCTGGCCTTTTCCCCAAAGCCCCCCTTCCCAAATACCGTTGCTCTGAGGAGTGTTTCCAGGGATAACAGCATCTTGGGTTCCAGAGATGCTGATGGGGGCCGGGCTCTCACCAGATGCACTCAGCATTTTGTCCTCATGGATCCTTCTGGGTCAGCAGCCAGGGTCTTGGGTTTTATATGATCTGTCCAAGAGTGTCAGGGGGCATGGCCTAGGCAGTGGGCTCTTCAGCTGGTCTCCTGCCAGGTAAACTGAGTTTCAATCTCGGCTCTGCTATCATAGTTTGTAAATTTGGCTCAACTACTTCGCTTCTCTGTGCCCAGTTCCCTGCTCTGTGAAATGGAGATAAATACACCTCTTAGATGGGCTGTTGTGAGGATTAGATAAAATGAGACACGGGGGAGTGCTAAACCCTGGAACTTTTGCTAAGGCTCTTTCCTTGTACCTTCCCCTCCTGTTGTCACACATTGGTTTTCCCTTCAGCAGTGCCCAAGCCCTTTGCCTTTCTCAGTAGTGCTGACCCCTCAGCTGGGGCTCCCTCCTCGCTCCTTCTGGTGGTGGGGGGAGGACAGCATCATGGTATGAGAGAAGACAGCAGGTTCGAAGAAGGATCTGAGTTCAAAATCTCAATGCAACCGTTCTCTGGCTGGATGACCTTGGGAAAATTACTTGCATTTGCTGAACTTCTGTGATTTTATTTGCAAGATGGGCATCAAAATATCACCTTTATACTATCCTTATGAGATTAAATGACTTAATGAACAAAACCTACCCGATCCGGGGGTTACTAAGTGTCTTCTCTTCATGCAGGATTAGGTAATTCCCACCCATGTTCCAATTTTATTTTGGCCAATAACTCTGGTTTTTACACACCCTTAGCAGGCAATAACCAAGGGGACTGGATTTAGGAACACGTCCAGAGTTGTGTCCTCTGGTGACTCATCTGGAAAATAGAGCCAGGTGTGGAATGAGTGTTCCATTGGCCTGTCCTTGGGGTCTGGTCATCCTAGCTAACCGGACCCAGTTTTCCCAGAGCAGGTTCTGGAAGGGTGTGGTTCGGGGAAGAGCTAGATTCATGGCCCTTCCATGCCAGATTTGGCCCCTGGCCCGGCAGAGACATTCTGCCTCTGAGTAGCTCAGAGGAAAAAAGAAAAAAGGAAAAAAGAGCAACGGATCTAAGTAAAGGGTCTGACCTTATAGCTTGGGCTGCTGACATGGTTCTCCCCAGTGGTGTCCTGGATGTAATTTTCTAACTCCCTCCTGCTCTTCTTTCAAAGAGCTTATATGCTCTCCTCCAGGAACCCAGTGGGACTCCCTGAATACTTAGCAGTGGGTATGTGAGGAGGCCTGGTTCTGCTGTGTCTCAGGTCATCACAAGGAACCAGGAGTCAAACCATGCTCTCTAAGGCAGGAGGTCCCACCTCGCATAGGAGATGCTGGTGTTGGGGTGGTGGGGGGCTGCTAGCGGCTTGGAGGGGGGCAGCGGGCGTAGCCGCAGCAGCAACGAAGGGAGTCTGAAGGGGCCTTCTCTGTTTACTTTCCTTGCTGCTACTGATCGGGTTTTTCCTTCCCAAGATTAAACTAATCAAATGAACAAAATCTTGCTGGGTAAACATTGCCAGGTACGGCAGGAAATGCTAATGTTCACCAATAATCCTGTCCTTTTCTTCTTTCTGAGCGTGGAGCTCAACTCCACGTCCAGACTCCCTTGAAGCTAGGTGTGGCTTGATGACTGGGCTGTGGCCAGGGAAATGCGATCCTTGTTCTCTCCCTTCACCCACCTGCTGTATGGAGAGGTCTCCGGGCACCTATGTGGAAGGGGTCCAGGTTCCTGAGCGACACATAGAGCAGGTCCTCCCCTGCCCCTCCTGCATTGGGCAATGGCATAAGAGAGAAATAAACGTTAGTGTGTTAACCTATTGGTTTAGGCACTCAGGAGATTCTCTCTCAAGTGACTTGCTGGTTCTCTTTCTAGATAGAACAGAAAATGCCTTTTAAATGGCCCTTCCCAAGGAGCCAGCTATACAAATGACTAGGGGGACGAATGTGGTGACAGGCACATACAGAGGGCTATGGGAGCTCAGAGAGGGCTCCTAACTCAAGGCTTGGAGGCTCATTCGGGAGAGACTCTGCAGAGCAACTCAGAATGGGACGGGGGCAGGGGGAGGCTGAGGCTGAGGAGTAAGAAGTAAGCAGGTACTTAAGGGGCCTGGGACAGAGTAAGGAAGGCGGTGGGGGTTCCTGGCCAAGGCCCCATCAGGCATCCCAGAGAAACAGGAACAGAAGCTGAAGAGAAACAAGGAGCCCTATGGGGCCATGAGTCAAGATCTTGAGTGCCGTGAGAGCTGGCATGGCTGGGGAAGGGCATCTGCCATTCAACAGGTGAAGCCATCTTGACTCTGAACTACTGTAGATTGCCTGGACCTAGGCCGGTTCTCAGGGAAGCACCACCATGGTCTGGGGGTACCCTGGGGAGGGACTGGTGAGGGATGATGGGTTTGGGATCCATTTATGAGACAGCTGGATTTGGTGACTCATGGGATGTGGGGAGCTGAGGGCAACACCCAGGTTTTCCGCTCTTGTGTCTGGGTAGATGGTTGTGCCCATCACTCGCCAAGGGGACTCTGGGGAAGAGCAGGGTAGCCAGTAGGCAGAACAATCAGTCTGATTGAGGAATCTTGAGTTCGAAAGGCTTCTGAGACACCCAGTTAGAGAATCCAAGCGGGCAGTGTGCAGTTTGAGTCTGGGACTCGTGAGCAAGGTTGGAGCCAGGGGGGAGTAACCGAGGAGAGGAGCATGCCGAGATGGACACGTAGGGGACTGATGGATGAAGGAGGGCCGGGGAAGGTCCTGCAGGTGCCCTGGGCTCCAAAGACTTCCTGCCTGCTTAGGACACAACCATGCGAGGCCTGGGTGGTTTCTTCATCATTGTCCATGGACTGACTATTGGCCAAGGCCCAAACATGCCTCCTAAGCCCACCTGAGCTAGGCTGACCCCATCCACCATTCTGTACTGGGACCCTGCTCTCCTAAGGCTCCATATCCAAGCTTTGGTTTTCTACCTTCCTTGCCTCAGCCCTGGTGCTGGAATTGGAATCGATGGCGAGGCCTCTGGCTGCAGGATTCATCATGGGCCCCACTCTCCTCCCCGCTGACAGTCTGACTCAGGCGTGAGTTCACACTTTGGGAATTTTAATGAATGCTGAGCGTCCCAGCCAGCCCCGATTTCTCTGTTTCTGTGCCAATGGCTTCCTTAAGGTGATCTCTTCCCATCTGCTGTCCTCCGTACCAGACCTCTTCTGGCCGTTTAGTTAAAGCCCCCCGCCCCCAGCAAAAGAAGAAAGCATTTGGAAGGTGTGGTGAATGTTTCATTAAGCTAATTGACCAAAATGTCTGAACATTTATGTGGTTCTGTTTACAGAGTCTGACCTGGGTCAGATATCTGCCTTTGCTTCAAGGGGCTCATTTTTTTTTTCTCCTTCTTGAAACTTCTATGGAAGTTTCTTTCTTTCCTTCCTTCCTTCTCTCTCTTTCTTTTTTCTCTCTCTCTCTCCTTCCTTCTATCCTTCCTTCTTCCCTTTCTTTCTTTCTTTTCTCTCCCCTTCCTTCCTTCCTTCTTTCTTTCCTCACTCTCTCTCCTTCCTTCCCTCCTTCCAGATTGATCTGAACCCAAATATTTCCCTAACTTGCTAAGTTGTCACAGATGATTTTCTGGCAACAAAATACTGTAGACCTATCTGATTCAGTGTTATAGGCTGCAGAACAATCAGATTCAGTAAAAACCACTCAAAGTTTCTCACAGCCCTCACGAAAGAATTTCTTGGGCACTTCTCTTGATGTCACCAGTTTGGAGAAGCCACAGTGGTCCCTGATGGGCCCTTTAACCAGTGGGACTCCCTCCCTATCTCTGAGTCTGCTTTTCCAGAAGTGAGCAGGTGGACAGTGGTGTCATTTGTTAAGAGAGGATCTTCCAACCACCCTGGACTCCCTCTTCTTCCTCAAGCTCCATATTCAGCCAGCGACAGGCCTGGCTGCTTTGTTCAACACTTGTTTTTCAACACTTGTTTACTGAGAGCTTACCACACAACAGGCAGGACGTTCTAGCAGTGGGGGTCCGGGGGTGAGCAAGATAGACGCAGTTCCCCCACATGTCTGGAGACCCTACAAGGAAGACAATTAAAGCAGCAACGCCAGTAGAGAGGGGAAGCCTTCTGTTTGGACTATATCACGATAGGCTTCCGTTCATCTCGGCCTAAACAAAGCTATCCCCGTGAGGTTAGTTTTAGATGGCAAAGGGCTAATACAAACGTCGGTCATTTGTTCTTAATCTCTGTGGGTTCTGAGAACCAGCTCCCAGAGGACACAAAGGGTAGGGGAGGACAGGCACAGGCCGTGGGTGAATGAGAGACCCAGGTATCAGTGAAAAGCCAGCAGGAGGAAGTATGGTGCAGGATAACCCATGTTAGGAATGAAGAAAGTTCATTTTTCCAAACTGCAAAATAACTGGTCTTTGTGGTGAAAGGGAATTTCTGTTGGATGGGAAGGAGCCCACCAAGTCTGCTTAACCCACTTGCCTTTCCTCTCCTGCTCTGTCTGCTTCCCACCCAGGAGTCTACAGTCGAGGGGACCTGGGTCCAGAGAGGAGAGGGGACCGGCCAAAGTCCCACAGTGAGCCAGTGCCAGGCCTGGGCTGGAGCCTGGGCCTCCTGACTCTGGCTGCAGGCAGTTTTCTCTCTCTGCGTTTTTCTTTGTCTTGGTCAGGGGACATGCTTAATTCAATAAAAACAAAACCTACAATGTCCTTTCTAACCAAAGACATCCCGCTCTGATTTTGGCTGTAGCATCCCAGCTATAAACGGCCCTGCAGCCCAGTGGTGAGTTTGCGTGGGTGGGGTGCAGGCCAGGCCCTGGGCTGGTGCCTGCCTCTCCAGGGCCACATGTGGTCAGGGAAAGGGTCATCACCACAGTTGGGTGGTGGACATGGAGGGGCCAAGGAGGGGCCTCCCAGCAGGTCTTGCTATGGCCACCAGATCTGGGCATGCCCTGGGCAGCCCACGGATGCTCAGAGCTTGCCATCCTGGAGGCCCGCATTGTCCTCAGCTGGCGGGAGCTTGTCCGTGCTGAGGTCTCTCCTACAGGCTTTGCCTCAGAGTCCCTGAGGCATTCTGACCAGGGGCAGGTCTGGCCACCTGGTCTCAGCTATCTCTCCTTAGTGGGTGTGAAAGGGGTCTTGCAGCCTGGCATGAGCCTGGGGTTGCCTGCATAGCTTAGGAGGATGGCAGAACCTAATGCTGACTGAGCTTACAATCTGCCAGGCATTATTATAAGTGCTTCACATGTCATGGACTATTCAATACTCCTGGGAGCCCTAAGAGAAAGGTGCTGTTTTGAATATCTGTATCTTACAGATGAGGAAACTGAGGCACAAGCCCCCCCGCCCCTCCCCTACCTCCACAGCCAAACAATAGCAAACCAGAATCCGAGCCCAGTAGGGTTTTCAGCGGTAGGATTGCAGAAGCCACGTGCCTCACTGTGAGACATGCTGGGAATTGCTGTCCTCTCCATCGGGTCCCATGTATCAGGCCCCCTTGCATGGGGAGTGGCTGAAGGTGAAGGGGAGGATGGGATGGGATGGGAGGGGAGAACACAGCGGGGACAAGGAGGAGACAAGACTGTCAGGTGGATGAAACTGCCAGGTGCTCCCGACACCTGCTCTGGGGACACAACTCCAATGCCTGGGTCCTGAAACCCTAATACCTGTGGGCCCCTTTGGCATCAGAGCCATGTGGCACAGAGCCCCAAACCGGCAGGGGCCGTCCACCCATTCGCAGAAAGCTCCCATCCCCCAGACTTTGGTTGGGCCACCTTTCAGATAATCCTGCCACAGCCCACGGATCCAAGGGCAAGTTGAAGGGAAAGAGCCTTACCAAGCAGAGCTTGATCTCTAATTCCTTTGGACCCTCTTTTCTGGTCTGTCAGATGGGGTGATGCCACATAGCTTGCAGGATTGCTGTAAGGATGAGAAACCCGCGTGCCCCACCCAACTTGGGTACCTGAGAACTCCCTCTGGCCATGTCTGTGAAAACTGTCAGGGATTAAGGCTAGTGGCTCTGGAGACTGGGCTTTGGGCTTTAGAGTCAACTCTAATGATGGTCCCAAAGTAGCTGGTGGAACCTGGAGGTTGCTGGTGAGCACGATGATAGCTGCTGTGTGTTGGTCTTTGCTCCCCTGGGCTAGGGCAGAGCCCACCATCTAGAAGATGAAGAAACAGCCTGTGCATCATTCAGGAAACAGATGACACATTCAAGTTGGGATCCATCAAGAAGATAATATAGGAGCCCATCATGGTGCCATGGCAGGGCATAGGGAAGTCACAAGGGATGTTGAGGGACCCTGGAACAAAGAACATAGAGGCTTCTTTGCCATCCCCAGCCCTAAGAGAGCCAAGGAAGGGAAGACTGTGTGAAAGGCTCCCCCACCCCGGTAACAGCTGAACCTGCAGGTGAGGCATTCAGTCAGGGGTGACCAGAAAGAGAGGGAACTGGGGGAAATAAATATGCCAGCCTCTAGTTTATCTTTTTCTAATCTCCTGGTCATCCTTCCCATTGTCCCCATTGGCCAGAGGGCAAGGATGCCCAGTGATGTGATCCATATAAGTTAGACAGCAAGGACAGAAAGGTGGTGAGTGGTGGAAGGGAAGTGGGGCTCAGCGGACATATTGGCATGTGACCTTGTTGTTTCTGCCTTGAGGTGATTGGGGATGTGAGCATTATTATTCAGTGTAGACCACTGGCTGTTTCAGACTGAGGGAGGGCTGTGGGTGGGAGAAGAGAGATGAAGCCAAGACAGACCACATTTTAAAAAGTGAGGCCCACATTAGTGACTAGATTGTGACTTTTGGAGGAGGGGGGTGGCACCCAGAAGTGGGGCATTCATCCAAAAGTGGGGCAGTTCTGAGTGGTCTTTAAACATGCAGGCTTCCAGAGTTCAGATTCTAACTGTGCCAGCTGTGCAAGCTGGGGAGAGTTACTTAAACTCTCTCTGCCTCAGTTTCTTCATCTGGAAAATGGGCATCAGGCCATTACCAGTCTGATGGGGTAGTGGTGCAGATTAAATAGGTAAAAACATTCAGAGCACTTAGGACAGAGTCTAGTCTATAGTAAGTGCTCAGTACTTGTTAGTTACTATTATTGTCGTTGTTACCCGCAAGAGCACTAAACATGGAGTCTTCAGACTTCTATACCAGTACTGGCCCTTCTATGACTTGCTTTGTGACCTTGGGCAAGTCACTTTCTCTCTTTGGCTCTGGTTTTCTCTTCTCTAAAGTTCAAATTTCTGAAGACACATTTTAGCTAAAAAATTCTAGAATCTGCAAGTCCCAAGTCCATCACAGATTTTGCAAAGTTCCCCGCCCCCCAAAGGGGAAATGTATTTCCAAGGCCCCTCTGGCTCCTGCCAAAAAGAGAGCTCAGGTTTCTTCCCCTAGCATCAGCTGGAGGAGTTCCCAGTACGAGGGTCAGTAAGGCTCCGCCCTGCAGGTGTCTCAGGGCAGTGTGCTAATCTCTTTTTGATGGCCTCCACCTGCAGTAGATCTGGAAGCTGCCAGGGGGCGGGACAAGCCCTCAGCTGCTGGTCCCTGGGGCAAATCACTCACTGCTGAAGGTCTGCCCCTAGAGGCCTGAGCCCTGGCTTGGGGAGGGCCCTGTGCTGGCCGGGGAGGTGCGGGACTGCCAGCAGGCTGTCACTCTTTCCTTGGCTGGGTAGGATGGCGCTGAAATTCCATCCTGGGGTTTCCAACTGCCAATACGATCTCAAATGGCTTGAACTCAGGAAATTTGCCTTTCAGGTCTCTCTCTCTCCCTGCATTCTCTTTGTGTTTCTTCTATTTCTTTCTCTCAATAAAACATGTTCGAGGGTGTTGGCCGAGAGGTTCTCCCAGCTCCCCTCGACGTCACTGTGCTCTTGCTCTCTGAGCTCCAGCCCCTCTGGGGGCCTTTGTTCCTTGATGACCCATGGGTTCTGCACTGCAGGGACTTGGCACATGGTGCTCCCACACCTGGAACACCTCTCTATCCCTCATTAGCTCACTCCTACTCATCCTTTGGATCTCAGCCTGAAGCTCACTTCCTCCTTGGAGCCTGTCCTGACACCCGAGGTTCCCAGCCATTACAGGTTTAGAGCATGTGAACAACGTCTCTATTCTCAACGGGATGGCGAGGGTGGGGCCGATTCTGTGCGGCTCACGCTGGACCCCCTGCTCCTAGGACGGAGTCTGGCTCCCAGTCACTCTTTGTAATTAATCAGTCTTTCTCCACTAGTTGCTTCTCCTCTTCTCCCTCTTTTTTTTTTTTTCTTTTCCTTCCCATTTCCTCCTCTAAAATATAAAGCTGGTGGTCAGACCCCTACTAGAGACCGTCTGACTTTCCCACCTTCTTGGATAAAGGTTTGGTGTACAAGTCTCAGCAGGACTGTGCTTCTGGCCGTCTTCCCGGCCCTGGTCCATAAGCACTTCCCGCTCCACCCGTGCCCACCACGTAGTCCCTCGCCTGTGTCCTGCCCTTCCTCATCGCTAGGCTTTGCACAGGCCATTTACTCTGCTGGACCATCCTCGCCAGCGGTTCCCTGGTTATCTCCAGTTCTTCTGTGTCACAGCTCAAGGCTCCCTTCTCCTGAAGCTCTGCCCATAACCTTTTTTTTTTTTTTTAAGATTTTATTTATTTATTTGACAGAGAGAAATCACAAGTAAGCAGAGAGGCAGGCAGAGAGAGAGGAGGAAGCAGGCTCCCTGCTGAGCAGAGAGCCCGATGTGGGGCTCAAACCCAGGACCTGGGATCATGACCTGAGCCGAAGGCAGCGGCTTAACCCACCGAGCCACCCAGGCGCCCCAACCCATAACCTTTTGGACCAGGATCCTCTTCCATATCCAGCAATCCCCTAAGCCTCCTTCCTTGGGTTCCGGCAGTGCTGGGTTGGACCTGTGTCTTTGCTTGTCTGCATTCCTCACTAAAGTGGGAAGGGCCTTAAAGGACGGTGTCTTTCATTCCAAAATCCCTGGTACCTTGTATAGATTGCCTTGCATGTAATAGCTACTCAGCAAAGCTTTACTAAATAATTTTTTTTTTTTAATGTTCTCAACGAGGTCCCATCCTACTTGTATTGAGATGACATATCATTTCCTACCTGGACACAGACATTATTGGGTGTGTATATAATAGTTATTATACCCTTGCCAGTGACATTCAGCATTGGAGTATCATGTGCTTAGGGGAGATGGCTCTATCCGCAGCCCCAGGAGGGTGAATCATGAGTGGGTGAAGCCATTCTTGGTGATCTCAAACTTTTTGTTAGTGATTGGTTTGAGCATGGACTATGAATCAGTCATCTGAGAGATGGGATCTGAGAGCAACTCACTTGGGGCTTCTGGGAAAGGATTTCATTGCCGGTAAGAGAAAAATGTCCTCTTTTTTGGGATAATGTGTCCTTAAGTGACCCTTGTTGCCACCATCTTGTGGCCATGAGGAGAGAAGCCAGCAACTTTGCTGAGAATGCAAAGCATAAGTCTGGCCAGTTCCTGAGGCTTCGACAACGTCTTCCTGCCCCTGAACTAATTAAACATAGAACAGCCCTTCCTTTCTGGTTAATAAGCCCTTTATTGCTTAGGCTGTTTTAAATCAAGTCATCTGTTTACTTTCAGCTGAAAACATTTTAAGTGATTTACTGCCCATGTGTTCATGAGCCAATCACTTATTCTTGCTAAGTTTTCATTTCTTCATCTGTAAAAAGGAGACGCCAGTCTTTCTGCACATCCATACCTTGGTGATCTCATGAAAGAAGTGAGTTTACCTGGAATGAGGGTCGATCTACACAAATGGAAGAAGGGGCTGGAATTGGCCCCCATCAGAGGCTAGATGAGATAAAAACATTGAAGATAGCTTGTTCTTCATCCTCCTCTTCCTCCTTTATTTTTTGACCAGATTTTCACATCAAAAACTATGGAATTAAGCTCCACAAAGCAGGATGCTGGGTCTTACTAAGCTATTCTGTTACACGCTGCAAAATCCAGGCGCAACACGAACACTAAGCTCTCCCATGTCATAATGTCTTTACTGTATTGACCTGGGCACCTACATTATTTTTTTTTAATTCATTAGAAATAAACTTTTTTAAAAAAAGATTTTTTTACTTATTTATTTGAGAGAGAGTGAGAGCACACAGAGGAAGAGGGAGAAGCAGGCTACCCCCTGAGCAGAGAGCTGGACCCAGGGCTCAATCCCAGGACCCTGAGATCATGACCTGAGCTGAAGGCAGTTGCTTAACTGATTAAGCCACCCAGGCACCCTCATCAGAAATAAACTCTTAAGGGAACGGGAAAAAAAAGTGTAGAATGGCATAAGGTGAAAATTTCCCCTCACCCCGTTCTCCCACCTGCTAATTCAAATGCCCTGTTTTCTCTGCCCTCATGCCACACCTATTCCAAATATCTCTCTGGGCCAATCTAATCCCCTTTCTTTGCTCCACAAACATTCGTTGTGGACAGGGGATGGGCATTCTTGAGAGGGGCTCTTTCCTGAATGAAGGAGCTAGGTGAAACCCTGGAGATGATGTAGCAATGAGGACTCGAAGCCCAGAGAGGGAAAATGGTTTCTGCAGGATTGTGCGGCGTGGCTCGAGCTGGGACCTGGACTTCCCGAGTGACAGTCCAGGACTCTCAATCCTGTGCAGGCTGTCTGCTCTGCTCTGCATTGCTTTTCTGGAAACCTTCTCAGGAAGACTCCACTGTAACAGAGTTTACATCCTGGGCAGCGTTCTCCATGGACTCCTCGTCATCATGTACACACTAGGGTCTTGTCGCATGGAACCACCTACCACAGTCATCAGGTTCACAGGTTCGCATGGAACCACCTACCACAGTCATCAGGTTCACATCACTCAGGTTCACAGAGAAGCCTCTGGGGTGTCACCAGAAGGGGAGGGGCTGGGTGCAAGCTGGCTGTTCCACCTTGCCCTGGCCCGTCCTCACCAGAAGTAGGGAGGCCTGTCTGGTCAGGTCCATTTCTGGAGGATAAGGACAAGCTGGATATCCAGGGGAGGGAACCAGATAGAAAAGGGTGGAGGGGCTTAAAAATAGGTCTTGTAAAGGCAGGATTGGGGAGGGAGAAGAGATTGTTTTGCAGAAGAGTTTGGGGAGCTTGAGGTCTGTGTTCAGACAGCAGTCTTCCCTGAGTAGAGGGGCTGAGGGGGGTTTCTGTGCTGCCTCTGAGAGGAGAAACAGAAGCCTTGGGGGTTGTCTAAAGGTAGACACGAACACTGGCAAGGTCAGACCCCGGGCTGGGCAGCTTTGAGGGGTGAGCCGTGTCATTCCTGCCAAAGACCCTTTGGTAACTTCTGTGACTTTTAGGCTAAAGGCCAAACTCCTTAGCACATCCTACAAGAGCCTGCGTGGTCTGGCCCCTTTCCCACACAGTGCTCCTCCCACTCCTGACCTCCCTTCCTCCACACTCTTCCCTGTTTCAGTGCTCTTGGCATGTGCTGTTCCCTTGAGGATGGGGCCCGTGACAGTTCCCTCCTCAGTGGTCTTACATGAAATAATGACAATGACAGGATAATACTCAGGGAGCATATTGCCAGCAATCTAAGCATTTTACATCTATGTGAACTCATTTAATGTGTACAAAAGCCCTACCACGCAGGTGGCTCCTGGTTTGTGGGTAGGAGACTAGCAGCCGGGGTGCTCTGGAAGCCGGCCCCGAGATGGACATGTGTGTGCAGGCTGTTTAGGGCGGGGTGCTCTTGGGGCCAGCAGCTGTGGAAGGAGGGACAGGGCAGGAGGGCCTCAGGGAGCAGCTGAGCTGGGACAGGGTCTTAACCAAGACCTCAGCTGACCCCTCGGGGCACTCTGGAACATGGGTTGTCCATATTGGGGTGAAGGGATGGGGCTTTGTACCTCGGTGTTGATCAGACATTGGTCGTGAGCCAGAACTGGGCTGAGGCAGTTTTCTTCTGCTGGGCTGTCCCCAGAGAGGGCTGCCAGCTATGGGGTGTCTGGAGGATGGGAACCCCAGCCCCTGGGGGCACTAAGCTCCCTATTCCTTGAAGCGGCGCCTGGGAGCACATCGCCCAAGTCTACCACCGAGCAGAGCGCAGGTGTAGAGGTCAACAGCAGTCAGGGCTGGAACTCACACTACACCGCCTTCCGGGGAATCCTTGTAAGTGTTTGGAAGCAGACACAGGAGGTGCTCAGTGCCCGTTACTGCTCTTACTACCTTATAGGCCGGAAAAGTCGATATTGGTGAGGTTAACTTGCTTTTAGCAAGTGTGTGTGGGGGGTTTAACACCACTTCATTACCTGGAGAATTCATTAATATAAGCTTCCCTAGAGCAGGACATGTTGATCACTGCTATCTGCAGGGCCTAGAACATCGGCACCTGGCAGGGTCTCAGTGGAGTAGATTACTTAGTTCACATATTGATGGAGTTTGAGTCTGACTTCCCCGGCCGCTCTGTTCCCTCCACCTGCTGATAGAACCTCAGAGACCATCTGGTCTAAAGACCCTCAGTGTCCAAATGGGGGAACTGAGGCTCAAGGGACTTGCCCGGGGTCTCGGAGCCTCTCTGGACTTGTGGGCCAGTGCTCTTCCCACTCTGTCAACGTCTCTGCCAGGCACCTGGTGGACTTGTTCAAATGTGGATTCTGATTCCGAACGTCCCGTGGGACCCGAGGTTCTGAGTTTCTAAGGGGCTCCTCGGTGTGCCGAGCCTGTTGATCTAGGGACCACCCTGTGAGGAGCACAGCTGTCAGGAACCACAGACTCTTGAAAGTAGGAGGTCCCTGAGAACCAAAGGTTGGTGTCGCAATTTGGTGTCGAAAGCCCGGGGCCTGTTCCTCTTCCTGCCACACGTAATCCAGGTGCTGTCAACAGGCCCAGGGAACACCTGGTTGTGGGGTCACAAATTCACTCAGGCGCCGGCTGTTCCTGACGAGGCACCCCACTAAATCAGTCATCTGACATGACCGGCTTGGACCGCCTGTGTGGGGGCCATGGAGCAGCTGGGCCAAACAAGGCCATCTGCAAGCCTGGCTGCTCGGGTGGGCAGGAGGCAGGCCGAGGTTTGTGGCTGAGATCTGCTACTTACTCACCAGGAGGCCTGGGGGGCGCTGTTTGTCCACACTGGGCCTCAGTTTCCTCACTGGTGAAACAAGATAGTATTTGCCTCCTCACATGTTGTGGGGAAGCTTATGACAGAATGAGCAGAGAGTCCTTAGGTGGCATGAAGAAAATGCCTGACAGATGTTCGCTTCCTTAATTCCATTTTTATGGGTACCCCGTCTTCTAGAGAATTTCTTGGCAATGAGGGAAGGAAGAGGGAGGAGTGGAGTCTCTCTCAACTTCCTACACATGGACCTGACAGGCTGGGGTATCTGGGGAAGGGTTCCTATGCCTAACATGACTTGTGTGCTGGTGCAGAAATCTGGGAGCCATCTTGGCATCAGTTCTTTGTCTTAGTATATGTGCTGCCGAAGCGAGTACCAGTTCTTTGTCTTAACCCCCACATCCAATCAATCACCAATTCCTCTTCTTCCTAATTTCTGAATGTCTTCCAGACGGTCCGCATCTCTGTATCTCAGGAAATGGTCGTGCTTGGTGATTTACCAGTAATTTACCTACTGTTCCCGAGATTCACAAGAGAGACGTCTTACAGATAGAAAGATCTGGGCTCACCATGGTCAAGTGGCTTCCCCAGCTTTGTTAGGGGCAAAGCTGGGATGAAGAACCCCGGCCTGTTGGATATGGCAGACTGTGCCTTAGCTGTGAAATGAGGGATTTTGCTAAGCATTCTTTACAGTTCTGTACATCTGTCCCTTGCTCTTGCCTCTGCTGGATGCCGCTCACCCATCAATGGGCCACTTCCTTTCCCTCTCAATTCCAAGCCTCCAGCATCACAGCTCAGGGGCAAGGCCTGGCCACTTGCCCAGGGTCCACTTAGTCAAGCACATCTTTGCATCCAAAGTGATACAGATTCATCCTGAGGTCCTGAATTTCTTCTGGAGAAATTATAGATGATGAACCTTTCACCGTAGATGACTGCTGAGCTCTTTGAAATCCTTTGTACACCTCTCCTCCCCCATCCCCATTGTCCCTGATCAACCATCATCTCTTGGATTTCTTCATAAGCTTCTAGAATGGGTGCCTTCACTTTCCTAATCTCTGCTCCATACTACAACTGGACTCTTTAAATAAATGCAAATCTGGTTATTATTCCCCTAGATGAAACCCAACAAAGTCTCTCTTTTTTCCTTGGAATAAAGTCCAGAATCCTCCACTTGACCTACACGGGCCCTGTGATCCCGTTCCTTTTGCCGCCCACTTCTCACATCCGCTTCTCTTGTGCAGCAGCTGTGCTGGAGGTCTCTCTGTTTGCACACTGGGTTTCTGTCTGAAGGCTTCCCCTACGGCTCCCCTGCAAGGCTTCTCGGGCTGTCTCAGCCCACACAGCTGGGCTTTGATCCTCCGCTCTGTCCTTCCCTAGAACCCTGTGCCTCTCCTATTAGAAATGGGCCTGCGCTTTTGTAATTAGAGCCTTGAACAGGTAGATCTCATTGGGCTACAAGCATGAGACGGTTGTGTTTTCCTCTACTCATTGCCTTTAGACGGGTTTGATGCAGTGTCCCTTTACGGCAGATCTGAGTGTTTTCTGGCCAGTTAGTCCTTTTCAACCTCAACGTCATTTCCAATTTAGAATTCATTTTCTTCCTGGTTTAGGCCAGCCTTTGGCCTGAGGGCCCTGCAGTGTGGAAGGGATGTGCCTGCCCTTTAACCCCTTCTTCATTTCTCCGGTATCTGCTTCTGGATCTTCTAGGGTTAGGATGTCCCGAGGCAGGATGCGGCAGCAGCACTTAGCAAGCCCTGGGTGCTGTGTTTGAAATGAATGAATAAATGAAGGGCATGGACTTGGGAATTAGTCCCAGCTTTGGGATTAGAGTTCATTCTTACTCAGCACCTCATTTTCTTTATCTCTAATATGGGGTTGATAATCTCTACTTGGCTGGTTGGGATGAAGAGTAAATGGAAGGGGAGATGATAATTATAAGTGTGTTAGTGTAGCACCCAGTGCATAACTGCTTCTCCGTAAATGTTAATTCCCCTTCCTTATCTGGGCCTCGGGCCGGGCTGGTAATCCAGGCCCTACGGGGCTGCACGCACAATGGTATCTGACAACTTGGGCATGGGGGTCTGAACAATCATCATTTCATTCCGTAGGTATCCCCAAATGGTCTTGACTGATGCCTCTCGCTTTACGAGGTGACCTCAAAATCTCTAAGAGACACAGACCGAGAGGACTTTTGGTCTCCACCACATTCAAGTCTCTGTCCTAGGTCATGTCTCCTAGCATGGGAGGCACGCATATCAGATGGACTCCATCCCTGACCTTGGGGAGCTCAGAGTCTCACCAAGAACAAAGATGCTCCCAATTTAATTTTTGGATAGCGTAATGTGTACTTCTCCGGGATATGAAAGAGAAGTGGGAGCAATTTTTCTCTTGCCTGAAATCTATGCCAAAGCTGCCATAGGCTTTAGGGGCTTGAAAGTTTAATAGGACCCAAGCTACCCCTATATTGTATGAGTGGAAAAGCAGAGGCTCAGACTGGGAAGGAAGTAGCTGAGGTCACAGGGCTATATATCTATTGAGATAGAAGCACAGTGCACATCTCAGATACCCCTCTCCTTTGGCTCATTCTTACTCCTACTCTCCTTTAAATGACATTTCCTTAGAAATGTTTTTCCTCTGGGGCGCCCGGCGGACTAGGTTGGAAGAGCATGTGACTCTTGATCTCAGTATCATGAGTTCAAGCCTCATCTTGGGTGCAGAGATTACAAATAAATAAACTTAAAAAAAGAAATGTCTTTTCTATCCCCTCCCCTTCCCGTCACCCACACACACCCACACACAAGTGCGCACATGGACACACGGGTAAGCCCTCTCTTATCAAGGCGCTTGCTCTCTAAACCTCCTGTTTGGTACTACTCGTCACATCCACGGTCACTGACTGCATCTCTTTCTCTCTTGCATTAGATTGAAAGCCCCATGAGGGCAGGAACCTGGTTGGTGTTGTTCACGGCCTCTTCTCCAGCACAGAAAGTGCTCAGTAACTATTTGTTGAAGGACGAAATGGTGCATGACCCTGACTCCTGTCCTCTGAGTGCACGAGAACTTCTTGCCTCCTCAGCATTACCAGAAAGAGCCCTGTGGGAAACGAGGAACAAGGGTGTAGGAAGTGGTGCCACTCAGAGTCCACTTTGTGCCTGGCACTGAACGAGTTGATTGTCACAGAGGACCTCTCTGGACTTTCTAGCAGCCCCAGTGCCTGACGGGGCTGTGGAAGGAGACAGAGTGGGAAACAAGTTTTTAAGTTTAATTTTTGATTATTATTATTATTTTTTTCCCTTCGTAGCCAGGAGGCAGGGCAATGGGTGGTCATGACACTTAGAGGGACCCAGAACGTTCCAGGAGGAACAAGGAATTCAGAGTCCCATAGGTCTCATGTCACCAAGACCCAATGTGGGGAGGGCGTAGTTGAGTGGTGGTGGCAGTGAGGTCCATCCACTGGTTGCATGGCAAGGCTTCACGGAACCAGTCCAGGAGGCAGTGGCTGTTACTGGGGTCTCCTGCACATTCATTTACTTCCCAGTATACCCAACCCTGTTGGAGCCTGGGCTGTGCCATTCCTCTCCTGTCAGCTGCGTGGTCTTGGCTAAGGACAGTCCCTGTCCGGGCTTCACATGCTTCCCCTGCAACATGGGGATAAAAGAGTACTTTATGGGCATTCTGTGCATTCTGTGAGGGTGAAATGCCTCAAAACATGCAGAGTGCTTACATAATGACGTCAATAACTAATGTTGATGGAGGACCACGTGCCAGTCCCCGAACAGTGTCTGGCTTTGAGTGGCCAACAGTGTGTACCTGAAGGGGTTGCTGTCACTCCCTGCCATAGATGGGTGGGCTTCCTCAAGAGGAACTTGTCCTTCCCACAGTCCTGAAGGCTGGAAGCCCAAGGTCAGGATGTTGGTTCCTTCCAAGACCTATCTCCTTGGCTCCTAGACGGCCCTCTTCTCCCTGTGTCTTCACGTGGTCTTCCCTTTGTACGTGTCTGGGTCCAAATTTCCTTTTCTGAGAAAGACACTTCCCTTTAATACTGCTTAATTAGGGCGCACACTAATGGTCTTGTTGTTATGTAATAATCCCCGCAAAGAGCCCATCTCCAAATACAGTCACATTCTGTGGGATAGGGGTTAGGATTTCAACACATAAATTTTGGGGTGGGGGATGCAGTTCAGCCCATAACAGTAACGAAGAGAGGGTTCCTGAATAACTGAATAATGGGGTGTGGGAAGGCAAGGTAATTCAAAGTGCAGGCTCCAGAGTTAGGTTTGGACTGGAGGCATGGTTCTGCCCTTTTGAACTATGGGAGCTTTCCCAAATCACTCAGACCAGGGGTTGACACTTTTTTTTTTGAAGACCCAGATAGTAAATGTTTGAGGCATTTTGGATTCTGTATTCCCTGTTGTAACTGCTCATCTCTGCTGTTATGGCACAAAACTAGCCGTGCACACCATGCAATGCAATGAGCATGGCTGTGTTCCAATAAAACTTTATTTACAAAGGCAGGCTGTGGGCCAGGTCACTGACTCCTGAGTCTCAGTTTCCTCATTCACAAACAAAGATACAAATACTTTCCTCTCTGGGCTGTTGTAGGAGTACAAATCATAGTTAACAGCCCTCAAAGTTTCTTACTCTTATTTTGTTGTAGCCATATAAGAGAAGCCTCTTGGTATAAGAGCCCTGAATTAGGAATCAGGAGAGTTGAGCCTATGCAAGCATTTCTCAGCATTGACACGGTTGGGGTAAGTGTTTTCCCTTCTCTAAACATAGTAGCTCTGTCCGTAAGACAGGGAACAGATACCTGGCTCCAAGGCAAGAGGGTGGAAGGGAACCTGCACCGCCCGCTCTCAATGGTCCCAGAACCACAGGGAAGGGAAAGGAAGCTGCCCACCCTGCTGAGATTTGGTGAGCGTGGGAAGGCCTGCACTCCGGCTGCCAATGGTTCTTGGCTGATTGGCCTGCTGACGCCCCCTTTTATCTGACACCTTGAACCCTCTTCCTGGCTCCCTTCCCTACTTGGGCTCTCACTGAGCACAAGGGCTGTGGAACCCAGCCTCTCCCACAGATTAGAAAGGAAACTTGCCTAGGAAGTGCTTTAACTGGACAAAGTGGAAACCTTTCACAGGGTTGTCCAACCTGGACAGGGTCCAGGGCCATGAGGAAGATTTTCCTTTCTGGGGGCTGGGATGGCGACAGGATGGGGGAAGAGGGGACAATGTGAAGATAGCACACAGCGAAGCTGTTCACAGCCCTGGATGTGAGATGGAAGGCAGAGCTGCTCTGGTTTTAGACAAATATTCTTTCGAGAGCCATGATTCTTCTATTGCCTTGCAGAACCATGACTGTTTCAGACCTGACCCTCTGTTCTGTGCGTGCGTGTGTGTGCGTGTGCACACAGAGGTTGGGGGTTGCTGCTGGAGGGATTCCCCTGTGGCTGGGAGGTCAGAGCTTGCCAAGAGAGTGTGAAGGGGCAGCTAACACACCTGCCATCCAACACATCTGTGTGCCATGCACTGCCCTGGGAGGTTTGTATACATTATTTATTTAATTTTTTTTAAAAAGAGGTTATTTATTTATTTGAGAGAGAGAGAGTGCACATGGGCGAATGGGGGGTGGGGCAAAGGGGAGAAGGAGAGAGAGAATCTCAGACTCCGCACTGAATGCAGAGCCCCACCTGGGGCTCCATCTCACAACCCTGAGATTAGGACCTGAGATGGAACCAAGAGTTGGATGCTCAATGGACTGAACCACCCAGGTGACCCCATTATTTCTTTTAATAATGAGATTGCACTAGGTCTTCACAATTTGAAGACAGGGAAACCAAAGCTCAGAGAGGCTGGGCTCCTCCCCAAGGCCACAGAGCTGGGAATGGGGTGGAGGGGGACATGACCCCAGAGTGCCTGAGTGAGAGAGAGAGAGTAGAGAAACTTGGCTGTGTCCTTCCTACTGCTCACCTTCAGGTCTTGGTTAGCCTTAGGCTCCTGGAGTCCCCTCTTCCCAGCCGGAAAGGTAGGAGCTAGAAAGAGCCATAGTTAACTTCTGTCTCAGGTGTTTGTACCTCCCTGCCACGCTCAGACGAGAGCCTCCATACTGCTCAAACTCCAGCGGCGTGGGAATGACCAGCCCGTCCGTCCAATGTGCTCTCTCTGCGCATGCTCTGTTTCAACGCTACCATGGTTGTTCCCACCTACAGGGCTAGGCACTACTCTACGCCAGGCACCGGGCTAAGTGACTTTCACCCTGGCTTAACCCTCCCCCACCTTTATGAGGTAGGACTCGCCATCTCCTTGTCACGGATGACAAAATTCAGATGTAGAACATTTAAATAACAAGCTGTACCACTAGGAGGCTACAGACCTGTGCACTAACACTCCAGGCTCGTCCATGTTCAAAGTCTCTTCTCGGAACTGCTCTGCTTTCCTGTCCCCCCTTCCCCAGATCTCCCCCGCCCCGTCCCCGCAATCACTTGGTATGACGCGTGTCCATTTACAGATCGAGTCCTCGCCGTGGCATGAGATCTCCAAGGGCAGGACCCTAGGTGGTGGGGAGACACTGGGTTGGCAGCCACAGAAAAGTGGTTTGAACCACAGCGTCGATGTTTCCTAGCTGTGTGTACTTGGCACTTCATTTTTTCCCTCAAGCTTAGTTTTCTCATTTGAAAAATGGACATAACCATGCCCTGGGTATATGATTGCAGCCCTATGATGATGATATTATCAAAATGTCCACCACCTGTATGGTCAACGTTCGAGGAGTGGATGAATTTAGTTCGAGCCTTCCCGGGAGCCCGAATGCTGGCATTCTGAAAGCCTCCCTCTACCCTGAAATCCTAGGTGGGTGACCAGAGACTTTGGCGTTCACATTCTTACAGCGGCAAAAGTTTCTGGGGGAGACGCTTGCCTGGTACTGTAGTGGGTGGCAAGTGTCCAAAATATTCTTCCCCCACAAAGAAATGCAATGCTATTAGGTTTCATAGGACACTCTCACACTTCCCTCTTCCTTTTCCTCTCCTTGACGAAAATAAACCTTGCACATCAAAACTCACACAGCATCAAATGCCTCCTTTGGGACCCTTGGACTCTTGAAATCCAAAGGCTTCCTCTCTCCCTAGGGAGAGGGGGGCTATTTTGAATTTCTTAAGATACCCATTCCAGAAACGTGCCCCCCTCCCTTGGCACACTTCCCACAGCCACAAGGATATTTTCCTACAAAAATTAGAACATCAGAGAGCTGGAAGCCTGTGCTATCCCGGACTGGCCTGAAGTTTCCTGCTCCTCCCCCCACCTCCCATCCCTGCTCCTGAAAATTGAATGGGGGCAAGAGGAGACACTCTCAGATAGAGACCTCAGGATGGCTGGGAGAGGTGAACTGGGATGTACGTGGGTCTTTGAGGGGTGCTGTTGGTTGGCAACCGGGCTTGCAAGTCAACTTCACCTTCAGACCACATGGCCCTGGGGTCTTCCCAAAATCTCTCTGTGCCTGTTTTGCATCTGTGGTTGGGAATAGTGTTATGTGACTTGCAGGCAGGGGTTAAATGACACGTGGTCTGTCAGCTCTCCAGCCCATGTCTGGTGCTTCAAAATGATGGCCATTATCAGACACTTATTGCTGTTCATGGATCTAGCTGAACCCAGTGGAACCTTCCAGGGTGCACAGGCCAGTTGAGTCGCTCGCCACTGCTACCCTGGCTGTGAGTGTGGGGAACGGCAGCTACTGAGGAGGAAGTATTGTTCACAGATCTCTGGAGTCCGAGATGAGCCAGGAGAGAAAAAGGGTGTGAGAGGGAGAAGGTGACCAAACCACACCGCTGTTCCCATTTCCTTATCCAAATCCAAGGTCCGGGTCCTAGTCTTCCGAACAGAGGGGTCCAGCCTCTAAGGGCTTGTTTTTTCCAAAGCTCTTTGTGAGATCTGGGTTCCAGTCAGGTCTGCTTTGGGTCCCAGAGAATATTTCTAGGGCGACTGGTGGTTCAGCTGGTGGTTCTGGGTTCTGGGATCGAGTCCTGCATCAGGGTACCTGCTTGGTGGAGAGTCTGCTCCTACCTCTCCCTCTGCCCCTCCCCTCTGCTGGTGTTCTTTCTCTTTCTTTCTCAAATAAATAAATAAAATCTTTAAAAAAATAAAGAATATTTCTAATTGAGGAAGGAATATATGCATATTATAAACATTCAAACAGTATAAAAGATAGAGAGTGGAAACCACATCTCCATCTGACCCCAGAAACTTCTCCTGTCCTTTTCCCTCAGGAGGATTGTTTCCTGAAATAGTTTGTGCACCTGCAGTGTATGAATATATGTGTGTATGTGTGTGTGTGTGTGCACAATATACATATTATTATGCACTCCAAATAAATTCTACTGGGCCAATATCTACTGAGTTCTTATGCTTTACCGGGCAACATTGTGGGTCCCTTCAAATAAGAAATATCTCACTTAGTCTTGGGGACAACCTGGTGTGGTGTCCCTCACTTTGACAGTGATGCAGAGGAGGGAAAGGGGGCTTGGTGACAGAAGTGATGCCATTTGCTCCATAGGCATGGACCTGAAGACTGGAGGAGGCAGGGATTGACTCGGGTCTGACTGACACCAAGGGAGTACACTACCACAATTTGTTGCTGCCTCCTTAGTGCTTACTGGGAAAATGCTTTCTGTGGATCTCCTAATCGACTTCGGAAGGTCTAAAGTAGTCTTTCAATGTTAAAAGTCACGATTAGAGACTCCAGAGCAAATCTAGGGCAGATTTTTCTTCTGTGGGGCTCATGGCTCATTCAAGTGTCTGGTATTCACTTACTAATTTTCACCTGCAGACGTTATGCTGGTCCCCACGGTATGAGGCTGGGGCTTGCGCTTAGGTCCAACCAACCTAGGTTTCACATATGTGTGCATGTGTGTAACATGTGAGCCAGAGGCATGAGAAGCATTGTTGTTGTAGGTTTGTCCTTGGTAAAAACCGAAGGGGACAATGGAATAAACCTTTGCCTGACCCCTCACCCCTGTGCCAGAGACAGGAGTCATCTCTGATTTTGGAAGAGCTCTAACGCAGGATGATCATGTTTACTTCGCTCTGTCATTGCAAAGACTGGAGATAAGAGTACGGGTTTGTGGTTTTCCAATGGAATGACTGTGTCTCTGATGACACAGTCACACATGTCAGGGCCTGGAGGAGGCACAGGGTGGCTATGATGGTCTCAACGAGCGACACACAGGAAATTAGAAGATGTAATTGATTCTTTAATTTAAAGACAGCGTGAACACATTCATGGTGGAAGGTTAAGGGCACCGTCTCCGGTTCCAAAGCATCCAGCTCTGGCGCTTGGCTGAGCCACCTCAGGCAACTGACTTAACTTTTTTGTCCATCAGTTTTCTCACCTACAGAATGGAGGTAACAGTAGCTCCAGCTTCCTAGGAACACCATAAAGATCGAAGAATTAATACATGTAAAAAGCTTAAAACAACATCTCTTTTAAATGCTCTCGGCATGTTAGCTTACGACTATGTGGGACATAGTATAAAAATCACATTTCTTTAAAAGTTAAAAAACCAGGGGACGTCATTGAATTTTAGCACTTTTGGGCTGTGATTTTGCAACTGGCTGGGTTCTCATATTCATTCTGTGCATGTAGGGGTGCTTTTCTGGAGAATTTTGTGAGGCACTGTATCTGTATGGTTGGTACAAAACACATGATAGCTGTCACAATATTGTCCAATAGGGGTTCTTTGTCTGCTGACTTTGAGAAGCGGGTCACTAATTTTAATGAGCTGATGTTGTTCCAAGGAGATACTTGGGGCATCTTCTGGTTGAGCAAGGTCTTCAGAGGCTATTTGTAGGACCTAGGAGAACACCGGACCTAGTTCTTTTTAAGATTTGGGGGTTAAAATGAGGTTTGACCATTCTCTCTGTTCATCACCAGCTTATTCACGAGGTGGTTATGAGCAGCATTGGGTGGCTTCTTAAAAATCAAATCTATTCTTGGAGGACAAAGACTAGCCATTTGGAAAAAGCTTCTAAAACTTCTCTGGGTGATAAATATTTGAAACGATTTTAACCTTATTCGAACTTCCTAAGTGTAAACTAAAAAACAACTCGAAGACTGATTTCTTTTTTGATATCATTCATCTGATAAATCAGTATCAATTGATAAAACCCAGGGCTGTCAGTGGGATGGTGAGATGGGCATCACCACAGGATTGATCCCATGAAATGAAAATTGTCTGTAAACAACATCGCCCTCGAACTGACCTTTAAGTACAGCACACATGATTTATTTTATAATTCCCTATTTTATAATAGACAGTAATGAATTAATTCTTAATAAATATGTAATCTACTAATAAATACAAATATTAACTATAATAGTGTAATATAGAATTAATATATAACATAATATTAATAACTAATGTAATTTGCATTTTTAATTCCTATATTTATTTGAAAAACTTTCATTTTGAAAAGTCTATCACACACAGAAATACATTTTGTGTGGGAAAAGTTCTCTCTGTACTCATCACTCAGCTTCAGTAGCCATCAGCGTTTTGCCATATTTGATCCCTCCATCACCTAACCTCCCACCTTTACTTTTGCTACAGTATTTTATTTATTTGCCCATTCATTCATTCATTCATTCATTCATTATTTTAGGTCAGAATTCACGTGATCTATGGGCTGCAGATGTCCCCTGCTGTAGTATTTTAATCAGAGACATCCCGTTACTATGCCCCAGAGATTTAAATCTACACTGACAAAGGAAGATTTTTTGACATAACCATAATGACATTATCATACCCAACAAAATGAACAAAAACAACAGCAAAATGAACAACAACAAAATGAACAACAAAATGGTATATCACCGAATACCAGGGTTTGTTTTATTTTCCTATAAAGTACCTTTGTATAGTCGCTTTGTTTGAATCAGAATTCCAACAGAGCCCTCATGTTAACACCAATTCTCAGGCATAATAGAGAGTTGAGAATCTCTAAGCCAAATCAGAGAAAGAAAGGAAAGGATACTTATAATTACTGCTAATCATAATGGCTGGATGGAAGTAATGTTTTGAGGACTATTAATGTGCTTTTCTATTTTGCTTCCTTCCTTTCACTCTGGCTTGAAGCATCCATCATCCTAGGGAAGATCATGATTTATAACAGAAGAGAGGGGGAAAGAAGGAACAAGTTGTTGTTCCTCCTCTGACGCGTGAAACAATTACTCAGCAAGAGAGTCACTCTGCGAGCCAGGTGTTAGCTTGAAAAAGGATTTCTAAGTTCCTTTAATCTCTCCTTTAGCTTTCAACAGCTCAGCCTGATTGACCTGGCTTATGGAGTTACCTCCAGTGTGTACCCAAAATACCCCTGTGCTCCACTAAAGCCTCTCCAGGAGGTGGGAGTGAGAGGTGGAGGGCATGATATCTGCGTCGGAAATCTGGCCTTTGGGGGCCCCATAAGCTGATGAGAAAGACATAGAAGGAGAAAGGAGGCATGAGGAAGCGAGAGACTGATTTAGATTGTGTTCTCCCAGCTTCAGCTCAGAGAGTGGAAGGCACATCAGACAAGTGGGGCAGTCACCAAGGACAGAGGTGGCTCTTGTCCTTGAACTGGAGACTCTGCTGAATGGAGAGTCACCTTGGGGCATGACTGCATCCACATGGCAGGACGGTGGGTCCAGGCAGAGGGAGGCCTCAAGGTTTAGCCTTCGTGAGCCATCCTTGTTTCCACTGCGGCACAGACGGAGCCAGAACGTGGTGGGCATTTGGCTGGAGAGCCCTGGCGATGGGAGTCATTGTGACTGGGCAGGTTCAGGGTGTCCTAGAGGGAGGGTTGCAGGGTAGATCACCTGGGTCAGGCCGAATTGGAGGCATAGCAAATGGGAGGGAGTCCAAGGCCAACGGGGGAGTCTAAATTGTTAGGGAGAGCTGGTCTGGGGCGGAGCCAGCCAGGTGGAGGCCTGGGCTCTGACCAGCTGAGGAAAGCCTGGGTTCTAAGTTACTGTACCACAAACACAAACTTCGGCTGTCCAGCAGAGGACAGAGGACAGCCAGAGGAGCCAGAGCAGCCAGATGAATATGACTCTTCACCTTCCATGACATCATTTAAGCCTCACCTCTCCCTACTTACACCCAGATGTCATCTTGGAGAGAAGCCAAAAGACTAATAAGTCTGAGAGACTAAACCTTTATTTCCCCTTGGGGAGTAAACATTCTTTGAAGGGACCATTTAAATTATTGTGTTGTACTAAGGTTCAAATCCGATTAGACGTGGGAGTAATCAGGTCATCCTTTTAAATGGCTTTTGGGTATTTCCAATAATCAGATCCACTCTCAGAGGACAAAGATTAGCCATCATTGAAAGGCTTCTAAAAATATTCTAACTGATAAAGATATAAGACAAAAAAGTTAACCTCACTAATTATCTGCCCAAATGTAAACTAAAACAACCATTCCATACTTTTTTTCTTTGAAATTAGTGAACTTTGGAAAAGGTACAAAAAAAAAAATCTGTTACTCCAAAGGAAAAAAAAGTGATAGACAAAACAAAGGAGTCACATGTTCTTGGTCAATCTGAGTTTTGACAGAGTTAAATGTTGTCCCCCAGCGCAACACTAATATTTACCACTTTCTTTGTGCCTGGTGCCATTTTAAGAAATTTAGGGGTGTTATTTCACTAAGACTTCACAATAACCCTACGAAATATTTGTATTCTCATTGTTCCATTTTGCAGATGGGGAAACTGAGCCACAGATAGGTTCCATACCTTGCTACGATTGCAGGCAGAAAACAGCAGACCCTGGATTGAATCCAGCAAGTCAGACGTGAGGTCCCTTTACCCGAACCTCTGCCTACCCAGTTTTGGGCACTCAGACCCTCCTGCCTGTGTGATGACTGGGAGATCTTTAGCACTGACTAGGGCCAGGTGGAGAATTCCAAAGCATTTCTTCTCCTCTCTGGACTGTTTTAACCTCGAGCCACTATTACTTTAATGTGTGTGGATAGATTTGTTTGTTGCAAGGATTGGTATGTTCCTGAGAACATCTAGCATGGCCTTAGCCTGCATGAATACTCAATCACTGTTGCTTCTTGAATCCACGTCTTGTTTAATGAACTCATTCACACACACTGTTTTTTGTAAACGTCTGGAGAAGAACTTGACCACTTGCTTTCTATCATTCTATCTGTGCAAGGTGGAATTCTTTTTTTTTTTAATTTTAATTTTTATTTTTTTTTACTTTTTAAGATTATTTATTTATTTATTTGACAGAGATCACAAGTAGGCAGAGAGGCAGGCAGAGAGAGAGGAGGAAGCAGGCTTCCTGATGAGCAGAGAGCCCGATGCGGGGCTCAATCCCAGGACCCTGGGATCATGACCTGAGCCGAAGGCAGAGGCTTAACCCACTGAGCCACCCAGGTGCCCCACAAGGTGGAATTCTTGTTGTGACTTCCCTGAATAGTATCATTCTCATGTCCTGGATTGTTCATCTCACTTTATGAACTCTCCCGAGTAACCACTGCCCTTTTAGCCTGGGTTCTAGAAAAAATACACGTGGAGCTGACCTGACCCAACCGCAGTCTGGCCAAGCTCAGCTGCCTGGTCAGGCTGAAATAGAGCTTCCCAGCCCCGGCCAGCCTCGATCGGCTGAACCAGAGTTTGTAATGGTGAGAACAGATGCTTGTTGTTGAAAGTTATTGAGTTTCAAGATCATTGTTATGGGGCATATAAGGGCGGTATTTTCTGAAGTCCACAAGCCCATTAAATATGTGGATGATGTGACCTACTCCCTGTTGCTTCTGAGGAGGGAAATGAGTATAACTTTCGGAAAACCATATGGAACTATATCTGTAGCTATACAAGAGCTTTATTTTCTACCTTAGAAAATAACCAGGAATATGGACAAAATTTCAATACGGTATCATTCCTAGTGGTGAAGATTAGAAACAGTTTAAAAGATCAACATTGGAATCATGATCAGATAAACTGTGGGTTAGCCATAGGATGGATTATGACACAGTTGTTTGGGGACTAGGTTCTATTAAGAAACACATAAAATAGTGAATTAAGCCAGATTGAACCTGATTCTTCCAATAAATGAAGACCGCAAGAAGGCAGTCCAAAAATTAGTTTGATGACCCCATAAGCATAGCTGCTGTCCATCTTTTTGCTTCACCACCATTCGAGTAAGGCCCCGTCTTCACAGTCCAAGATCAGTGCCAAAGCACCAGCCATCACATCCACATTCCAGGAAACAAGAGAGACGACATAGCAAGACATGTATACATGCTTACTTTAAGGAGTCTTCTTGACTTCCTCACACCACACTTTGTCTACATCTCAACAGTAAGAATTTCACCCCAACAATGTGTCCAGCTAAAAATTTGGGTATTGTAACGGTGGAAGAAAAGGAGAATAAATATTGAGAGAGACACATAGTTATTAAATCATTAAAATTATGAACATGAAGACCAGTAGTGTGTCCTGTCCTAAAATTTACTTTGGTGACTGCAATCTACTGACTTCATGCTTCAGAGAAAAGATACCTATGTTCCTAAAGTGTGGCAGGGCAAATGATCTAAGAGCTTTCCCAGTGGACCATGGTGAAGCAGCTGGTGGGTGACTGCCCAGAGTGGGAAACAGAATCAGCGTTAAAAGGCAAGGGGGGAATTTCTGGATTCCTGGGTGCTGCAGAAGCTGGAAGTGACAAGCGGGAGGAGGGTGCACTGTTACTGTCACGGGAACTGCGGGAAGCTGAGAAGCTCTTCCAAGAATGAGTTCCAAAGCTGCGGCTGCAGGAAAGCTATCCTATGACAGGATCAGTCCATGAAGAACTTCCCTGCCATTCTTATCTTGCCTTCCTTCCGTCTCTCTTCCACCAGGCAGGGGCCAGGAAGCAAGGTCGTCCAGAAGAGGGAGGCGATGTGGAAGCATGACATGGAGGAGGGCAGAAGCTGGACCCTGTCTTTCCTCTCCCTTTCCCCACCCCTCAAGCTGGCTTCTTGTTCACAGTAATCCTGCCACCATAGGAACCAGGGAGGAACGGACCCTTTAAATCAAGTCTGGAGCTTTGATTATTCCCTGGAACTTTGAATGATCGAATTGAGATGAAATCTGTTATTTATAAGGATTTTAGGGCATTAGAACAATCACATACAGGTGTGAGCAGAAGATTCATGAGAACTCTTGTGTATTTCATTCAGAGGCTGGAGAGGAATTTTCCCAAGTGAATAAGTTTAGGGCTTAGAGGAGACAAAAATAAAGGCACTACCCCCTCTAATTTGTCTCTGTTTATCATACCAGTTACACATAGGATGATTCCTACGTAATCATATTAATTGAAAAGGCAATATTCAGATTTATATATACTATGACCCAACCATGTGAAAACCCATACAGAGGAAGACAGAGATGATAAGAAATAGCAAAATGTTCCAAGTGCTTTCCTCTGCTTCAATGTCTGTGTTCCTCTTTCCCTCTGAGCTCCGCAGTCATCCTTCCTCCACACCTGTCCATGCTCTCTTGGCGTCCATCTCATACCACTACATATATTGTGAGCCTGTGTCTCTAGACTGTAAATGCCCACGTCTTTATGTAGCCACCTCCCCCAGAACCCAAGACAGAGCCTGGACCACAATCAGCATAGAATG
Organism: Lutra lutra; assembly: GCF_902655055.1. Classification (NCBI taxonomy): domain Eukaryota; kingdom Metazoa; phylum Chordata; class Mammalia; order Carnivora; family Mustelidae; genus Lutra; species Lutra lutra. The sequence goes on along the minus strand of NC_062281.1, from coordinate 152,987,933 downwards.
AAAGTAAACATGTATTAGAGAACAGAGGCATGCCTGGGTGACTCAGTCGGTTGAGCGTCTGCCTTCCGCTCAGGTCCTGGGAGCCTGCATGGGGCTCCCTGCTCATTGGGAAGTCTGCTTCTCTCTGTCCTCCCCCCACCACTTGTGCTCTTTCTCTCAAATGAATAAATAAAATCTTAAAAAAAAAAAAGGGAGAAAGGATTCCCAGGCTTAATGCTTCGTCTCAGTGCCCCAACCTGTGGCAATCCCTCTCTCCTCTCTTCTCCACAATGGATTCTTGCCTCCTCAAAATGGCCCAGTCTTATGTTAGTTACCTGTGTGCTTGTATTAGTTATTTGTGAACGATCTGAGGATTGGGCCCATACACTCATAACAATAATATCGACCATTTATTGCGCCTGGAAGCCAGGTGGGGCCCCAGAGCAGTGTGGCACACACTCTCCTACCCCCTCCCCCCAGGATCCCTTTAACAAGCAGGTTCTGCTTCTACAAGTCTGGGGTGGGCCCCAGTCACTGTATTTCTAAGAGGTGAGGCCTGTGCTGCTGGTCTAAGGACATGTTTGGACTCATTGTATTCTTACATTCATTCTTTGAGCAGGTACTATTATTATTCACTGCGTTTTGCAATTAAAAAAAAAAAAAAAACCAAGGTCGAGGGGTGCCTGGGTGGCTTGGTGGGTTAAAGCCTCTGCCTTTGGCTTGGGTCATGATCTCAGGGTCCTGGGATCGAGCCCTGCATCGGGCTCTCTGCTCAGTGGGGAGCCTGTTTCCCCCTCTCTCTCTGCCTGTCTCTCTGCCTACTTGTGATCTCTGTCTGTCAAATAAATAAATAAAATCCTTTTTTTTTTTTTTTAAGAAAAAACAAGGTCAGACAGGGGGGTGAGGGGCAGGCAGTCATTAGTGGCGACAGCATTCAGATTTAGCGCTCTCTCCCTTTAAGGTATGGGATCTTTCCAAAGTGTCGCGTGCTCAGCTTGCCAAGTGGGCTCCTTGGCCTGCGATGGAAGGGAGTCAGCTCCAGGTGGCGGATGGGGCTGGGGGCGGGCGGTGGAGACCAGACCATTCCTGTCTGCTCAGCTGGATAGCCTGGAATGGGAGCATTGACCCTACTGGGAAAGGGGAAAATAGAGACCATCCCTTGCAGGTTCATCTCATCTTGACAACCATCCTGGGAAGTAGGAGCTGTCATTGCCCCTCTTTGAAGGGGGCCAATTTGGGGAGAAACAGACCTGCTGGGTTCCCTTAGGTCCAGATCTTGCCATGGAAGTGCTGTGTGGCTGTGAGTGACTCACTGGACCTCTCCAAGACCCTGAGTCCTTCTCTCTAGAGTGGGGTAATAATTATCTGTGTCGAGTCGATCCTCATTGTTCACGGATTCTGTATTTGTAAATTTGCCCACTCACTAAAATTTATGTGTAAGCCCCCAAATCAATACTCAACAGGGCTTCTGCTGTCATCTGTGGACATTACAGAGTGATGGGTCACCCGACGCACATGTTCCCAGCCAAGGGCAAACAAGGTGGCACTCTGCCTTCTTGTTTCAGCTCAGACCATAAACAGGCATCCTTTCTATGATCAACTGAGTGCCACGTTCTTCACATTTTTGTGGGTCATGTTCATGATTTCACTGTTTAAAATGAAACAACTGCTGTGTGGCCTGCTGTACCACACATACACCCACGGGGCACACGGACACCCCAGCTGCAGTGCCAAGGGCTGTCTAGCGCTCCTATGTGGCTTGTGGACAAGATAAACCTGCCAGATAACTTTCATTCATGAGTTCCGAGTGAGTTATGGTGCCCTTGGCCCTGAGTTCAAGGTTAATGAATCAACAGTGTATATTCAATAAGATATCTTTGAACAGAAATACACCTAAGACAATAGAGTAAGGTTATGCATTGATGGGTTGCTAAGAACCCTGTGACCAGAGGCTCCCAGGAACCTAACCCTGCATTTCCCTGGGAGCAGTGGTTCAGTACTTGCTGCTTCAGTGTTCTGGTGACTTTATAGAATGTAACTATCTCGAATAAAGAGAATCAGCTGTCGGTATTTGAGGGTCCCATTCACTGTCGGTCTCTTTCTTTCCTGGTCTCACTCATTGACCTGTCTGGGAAGGGCCCTCCTGGGGAGACCATGGCCATGGTCAGAGGCAGCGGGGAAGAGTAGGCAGTACCTGCATGACTGTGAACTCTTCCTATGAGACCCTGAGCACCTGCTTCACCCTCTTGTTCCCATGTCTATAAAGGGATGTCTGTAGAAGGTAACGATGTGCTGCCTACATTATGACTTGTTGTGAGCATGAAATGTGTTGAAATATACAGGGTTTAGAATGGAGCCAGGTGCCAGGACTGGGGGGAGGGTCTTGGGAGCAAAATTTAGGGAGGCACTCACTGTGTGCTTGCTTGCCTCTTTAAATTTCATACTCTCGGTGTCTTTCTCATTTCAGCCTTGTCCCAGCCCTGCTGACAAATGAATATTGGGGACAGTTATTATTAACAGGTCCCCTGTTCCTGCTGTCCTGTCTGTCCCCTGGAGAGGCCACCCAGGTCTTCTGCTTCCTTTAAAACCTGGCCACCTGTTAGCCTGGGTCTCACCACGGGCATGGCGTGCTCCCCCCTGGGCATCATTCTTTCATCTGTCACTTGGAGATGACATCACCTTGGACATCCTTGACCTCGTCACCCCCTCTGAGGGTGGCTGTGAGCCTCAAACAGAGAATGCATGGCCAAGCTTCTGTCAAAAGTGTGGGACAAACGGGAGGTGTTATTGCTCATTCCAAAGTCCCCTTCTGGCTCTGTCATCCATCAAGAGATCTCAACTGAGTTTGGACCGGCTCATGGCTTCAGTCTGCACCCCCTCGGAGAAATGAGTTTCATATGACTAAACCTTAGGGTAGGAAGGAGCACGTTATTTTTTATTTTTCCTAAAAACTACATCTGAAAAACCCTCACTCCTGGCCTTCTCCAAATCTGGCATCCTAGGCTTGGGCTATTACCTCATGGGTTCATTTTTGGTCTTTGAAGAACCTATCATAATTTTACAGGAAGGAAGAGATGAGACAGTACAGAACACCTACCCTGGGCTGGGGATTTTGTGCTAAGTGCTTTAGATAAACCCCCTGTAATCCTTACAACTCTGTAAAATAGATCCCTCTTGACACCCTCATGGCACCAGTGTGGGAATGGGGGCCAGGAGAGATAAAGGAGCCTGCCTGGCATCACACAGCCAATGGAGGGGAAAAGGTTCATACTTGGCTCTAGGCAAGTCCCAAAGTGAGGGAGGGGGAGGTGGTGGAGCCTGGGGGTTAATCTCATGGGCTTGGGAGTGTCGCACAGTTTGTTACACCAGCTCCTTCTTGACTTATTGGGTGACTGTGGGCAAGTTACTTTAAATCCTTAGTTAATAAAAAATTAATCCTTAATTAAATTAATTAATCTTAATTAATCCTCTATTTCTCTCTTCAGAAAAAAAGTGATGATAATGCTATTTACTTTGTGAGATTCCCAAGCTTCTCACAGCCCCTAACTCAGAGTAAGGACTCAGCACTGTTGGTTACTAGGTTAGGATGAAGGTGGCTAAGTAAACACTCCCTTACTATAGGGGATAAGTAGATTTTGTGAGGGGTACAGAAACGATTCCCTGATAGCCTCTCCACTGTGCGGGAGGAAGAAAGGCCACTTGTGCTGGCTTGGCTTCTCCCACACCCTCCTCCCTCAGAGCGTCTCGTCAGCTGCTCAAGCCCAAGGCCTGGCCAGCATTCTTCTCATGTTCTGTCACCTGAGAACATCATTCAGTGCTTAGAAAACACTGTTGTATTCACTCATTGGGCTGTAGTGCACCTGAGGCCTTGGTACTAGAGGAAGAGCCCAGGGGGCTGGTTTGTGTGTGTGTGTGTGTGTGTGAGAGAGAGAGAGAGAGAGAGAGAAGGAATGTGAGCCAGAGGATTGAAGGTTGTGTCAGGACTTGTGTGTGTCGGAAGACAGGAAGTGACTGGATGTGAGGTAGTGAGTTTGAGTGTGTGTGAGAGAGTGTGTGTCTGGAGAGAACAAGCAGCTGTGTAGCCCACGTGTCGCTGTCAGTTCGTGTCGCATCTGAGTAGGGAAGCCTGTGCAGGATGTCTTTCATCTCCTGTGGATCTGGTGGGTAGTGTCTCGGCTGCTGGGACGGAGAACAGAGCAGTGGGGGAAGGAGGAAGTCCTCTTTATATCAGGACAGGAAGTCTCTTTACAGATAGACTGGGTAGCTATGGGCACCAGAACATGGGTGATGGCCTGACCTCATGGCCTCTTTCCCATTGTGAGAACAAGGAAAGGAAAACAGACGCAGTGTTTGCACGAGAGATACTGGGATCCAAGTGGCTCTGGGATTATAGAGCAAAGTGGCTCTGGGATTATGGAACCAAGTGGCTATGGGATTCCCAAACCGGGAAGGTCCTGAGCAATGATCTAGAGAGGACCTTCTTCATCCATGTAGGAAGCAGATCTGAGGTCTAGATGGGGAAAGTCATTCACTTCTGATCATGTAGCCTTGACCTTGAGCCCTACAGGGTTCTCAGGGGCTTGGACTAGAAAAAAGAGAGAAAGCCACAGCTGGTAAGGATTGAGTGGCTATGTGAGTGGAAAGGTTTGAGGTGAGCAGTAAGGCAATGGTTCAGTGTGTAGATGTGGTCGCCCGTCCCCCATCTGCCGTGCTGAGGGTAGGGGTGGTATGTGGTCTGGGAGGAGCAGAGCGGCACTTACCCACTAGTGGCTGGGGTTGTGCATCAGTGTCCAGCCTTCTGCAGCATCTGGGAGGAGTCGGGGAGATGCTCATGGCAAGGAACAGAGGCAGACAGGAAATCAAAGCAGCAGCCCAGGAGAGCAAATTAGGCCAATGTGGCAGAGAAAGGTCCATCTAGGGCTTCACCTGAGGGGCATGGGCAGTAAACTGCCCTCCAGAGCAACGTGGGAGCTAAGGCTTGAGCGGTGGGGTGCAGTGACCCAGCTCCCCTCCATGTTAGACTGGCCTCATCCCTGCGACAGTCCCCAGACCCCACAGTGGTCCTGTGTATGCCTGAAACAATCTTTCGGAAACCCATGCTCTTGCATTTGAGCTCAGCCTGCTTGTTCTGGATCCTGAGTCCCGATTCCTTGCCTCAGTTGGGACATACCTCTGCCACTCCTGGATTGGGTGCTCTTTCAGATCTGCAGATTTCTCCCACTCTGGTCTCTGTCATTGTTTAGGGTAGGGATTTCTGTGAAGGAGCCTCAGATGGGGTCTTGGTGGTTGCATTCTGGCATCAAAGGAAGGAAGCTCAATGGATCCTGTGTTATGGATGTCTGGTCCTGCCCAAAGTGGGGGATACAGGCTTGGGGGAGCTGTCCTTAAGCAGCTCACTTGTGGGAGAGACTCTAGGGATAAGTCTCAGGGGTCATGCCCAGCCTGTTGCAAGTGGTAAGAGAGGAGGATTTCAATGGCAGGAAGTGGAGCTGGGCTGGAGGCTGGGAGGGAGATGGTGGCCTGTGTATGCATGTGTCAGATTAGGGGTGGGGTGTGGTAAGCACGAGGGAAGCAGAGAGAATGGGGTAAGGTCTGAGAGGGGAGAACGGGGTAGCTGAGGCTCCAGGATACAAACGTTGGTCCTCCCATGTTGCTCCTTTGCAGCGGGAAGTGAAGAACAGGAGTCTTACTTGCTCATCTGTGAACTCATGTCCAGCTAAGAGGAAGTGTTAGTTCAGATCCTTTGAGAAGCAGATGCCAAGTGCAAGAGATTTATCGGGGAAAGGTTGGTGAAGGATACAGGGGAGAGGGCAGCGACAGAGTAGGCACCATGAGCCTGCAGACCTGGCTCAGTCTGTCACGTGGGAAAACAGGAGGACGTGGGCAAAGTTTCAGACCGCAAGTCATTTCTAAGAAAGTTTTGGCACAAGTCCACCCCACGGAGGAGCCATATGTCTGTGGTGGGCGGGCACTAGCACCCTGCAATGTCCATTCATTGGCTGCATCTGCTAGAGGTGGGCAGGCATCAGTAGCTATGCAACACCCACTCATTGGCTGCATCTGGTAGGGGTGGGCGGACGCCAGCTCCTCTGCAACACCCACTCATTGGGTACATCTGGTAGGGGTGGGCAGGCTCTAGCATGCTGCAATGCCCACTCATTGGCTGCATATTGTAAAAGTGGGAGGGTGCCGGCGCCTCTGCTGTGCCCCCTTGGACAATTTATTCAAGCCTTGGATAAATTAATTAAAAAACAAAAACAAACAAACCATTGGGCACTTGTACTAGCACTTTCTAACTTGTGTATGTTACAGCAGCTCTAATTTTTATTGATGACAAGTTAGCAAGAGAGGTATTATTATTGTTGTTGTTGTTATTTCCATTTTGCGTAAGACAGAATTGAAACTCAGAGAGGCTGAGTAACTTTCTTGAAACATATTGGCCAGAACCCAGTCAGAAGCCACACAGTACTTTGAATAGGGGAAAGTCTTACATGAAGAATCGCAAAGTGACAGGAAATATTCACTACTAAGGGGGAAAGCTAACACTAAAGAATGCAGAAACAAAGGATTTATGGAGCAGTCTTGACCTCTACGCTTGAGGCAGGGTACCTCATGTGAAATAATGAGAACTATATATACTGCTCTCTGCCCCCAGATCCTGACACCCAACTCCTAAAACCCTTGTAATTTCCTGAGGAATGGGAGTGATAGGAGCCGCTGACATACAAGCACTAAATCCCTTGGAATTTTCTGGGCGATAGGAGTGTGTTGTGTTCTAATGATGCAGTTCTTGGTGGGCTCCTGCCTGGGACCTGGTCACCAGAAAGAGCAAGCATGATTAGAAACTTGGAATTTTCAGCTCCATCCCCTGTCCTTCCTGGAGGGTGGAAGGGTTGGAGATTGGATAATTGTTAATCATGCCTATGTGATGAAGCCTCCCTAAAAATCCCTCAACTGTAGGGTTTGGGGAACTTCTGGTTGGTGAACGCATCCACATGCAAGAGGGTGGCTTACCCCAACTCCGCGGAGACAAAAGATCTTGTGCTTGGAACGCTGCCAGATCCCCCCCTATGTACCTCTTCATCTGGCTGTTCATCTTTTGTAATAAACCAGAAGATATAAATAAGGGTTCCCTGAGCTATGTGAGCCCTTATAGCACATGATTTAATCTGCAGAAGGGGTGGTGGGAGTCCCCAGTTTATAGCCAGTTAGAAGTATGTGTGACAACTTGGGGCTTAGGACTGTCATCTGAAGTCACAGGCAGTCTTGTTGAATTGGTTGGTGTGGGAAAGACCCCACACGCTCAGTGTCACAAGTATTGTGAATAGGTGAAAAAAGGGGTTTATCTTTCAGTATGCAAGGAAGGAACAGATTTGGGACAGGACCCCGGTCCGCAGGGCTGACATTCAGACCTCTCTGGAGAGGGCATGGCTGGAGAGGTTTGCTGTGGCACCTCAAATGAAACCAGCCCCTGGGGTGTGTACAACACTGTCCTGGGATCTGTCTTCTAGGGGGTGCCTAAGACCCCTGGGAGCTGCTCACAGGAGTGTTGCTCTTTGCTGAGGAGCTGCCTTTTGGGGTGCCAGAGAAACTCGCTGAGGTGTGAGCACTGTTGGGACTGGGTGTTCCTTCCATGCTGTTTGCTCTTCACCATAGGAGCAAGAAGAAAGCAAGGGGATGGAACCAGGAAGACAAGACCCTTCTTCCCCGGTGTACCTCTATCGCCCTCTACTGACAAGGCCTAACACTCTCCCAGGGGGCTGAGCAGGAATGTTCACAGGGTCCAGCCAGCTCTGTCTTCATGAAGCCAGGCAATGAGAGGGGAGTACACTGATCACTGGAGCAGCAAGTATTAAAATCCATTAAGACCCAGGTTGATTTGATACCGAAGCCCAAGTCTTTCTGCTAAAACACTGGCCTTTTTTGGCCTGAAGTCTTCCCATATCTAAACGGACACCGAAAATGCTTGTCTCTTAGGGATGTTGTGTGTCTCATTTAATATGAGACAAGGGACAGATGGGTCTGGGACATCAGAGACATTCACTGAGACTTAGTTGCCTACTAGCCTACCTGCTTATAGAATTGCATGATCTTAACATGGTTCAGAGACTTTAGACATAACTGGACCCTTTTTTCCCCTAATTTTGCAGATGACAAACCTGAGGTCTTGAGAGAAATGACTTCTCTCCGGTCTCAACACCTGTCAGTGGCAGAGCAATAATTAGGTCCTGGGCCTTCTGGTGCCTATTTTATTTCTCTTCTTACTCGACTCTGCCACCTTAAATTTGATGTATTATTTTAGTGCCCAAGTGGGGGGTGGTGTTTCCGTGTGTGATTATTTATCATTGGCTGGCCGTGTATTCAGTTGCATAATCGGAGAACTTTCCTCTGTTTACGTGGAGAAAAGGTTATTTTGACCAATTCAAGTTTTTCCTTAAAGATCAAGTTTTACTGAGTTGGCAACAGGTAGCAAGCCAAGCTGATGAATGACATTAACCTTCCGACATGGAGAGGGCACAGACATAATATTCCATTGCTGTAACAGTGTCCCCTTGGACTTCTCACTCCCATTGGCGGTCTCCTCCCTTCTTTGCTTGGAGATCTGGTAACAATATGTGGGCTGAGTCATTTGGGTAGGCTGCAGCCTTTCTTAGCTCCTCTAGGAGTTTCCGCTTGTGGGTTTCTCTTCTCATTTACGTGTTCTCTTTGGGGGGGTTGTACACGTAAACATGGTTTCAGCTGTAACCTCCAAATGAATAATTCTCGAGTCCTTGTCTTCAGGTCAGACTTGAATGTCATACCTCTCTGCCCACTTTCGGACCTCTCTATCTAATGCCTTCTGGGCACGTCCACATGCCAGGCTCCCTCTCACAGCGATCTCACCACCTCCTTCCAGATCTCCTGCTCCTGCTGCCCCATCCCCTGGAGGGGTGCTGTGATCCGCCAACCCCTCCAGCAGAATATTTGCTTGATACTCTTTTTGTCACTTCCCAGGACCCTTTGGATTTTTATTCTAACTCCCTAACATGGACAACAGGCCCTGACTGAGCTGGCCCCTGCTGACCCCTGTCATTCGTATTGTCCCATTCTTCCTTTTACTCATTTCCTCCCCTCTTCCAGTGCATCGAAGCCTTTCCTGCCCCCAGGCCTTAGTACAAGCTGTTTCCTCTGTCTGATGTACTCATCCCCAGAGCCGTGGAGCCCGGAGCCCAGCAAGGACTGGATTCAGTGTAGAGCTGGTTATTGTTTGTCTGACCATATGAAAGAAATCCTCATGTTTGAAATCCGTCACTTAAAATGAGTAAACTTAAACATAAGGACTCTGGTCCCATAGTGACTATTAAAAAAGGGCAAAGGTTTGGTTGGAAGTTATTTTGAAAAATGAACAAAAATTATCATGTCTTTTTTGTTTTACATTTAAGAGAATTTAGATTGCACTGCAATTACATGCAAGTGGCTTACAGTGAATCAAAAATGAATCAAATGTTGGTTTCTTTGGTACAGCTTTCCTGATAACATTGTATGCTAGCACAAAATATGTTGTTTACTTTTGACCTTTGCAATATGATCAAGAGGGTGATTTGTGTAAATGTAATAAAAGGCTCATTGTTTTTTTTCCTTGAGCTTCACTTATGTTGAAAACATTCTCCTTCATGACACTGTTTTATATTTATTCTTTCCTTGTCTTCCATGCTGACTTACCTAATCAGCAGGTTATTATTTATCATTGACCCTGCTTGAGATTCATGGAGCTCCTTTGCAATACTTTCCCTGGCTTCATGCTGTCTGACATCTTTTGTAAATTTCAGTATTAGTTTGAAGGCCGTTTGTATCACATATTCCTTGCATTGTTAGATGTGGCCAATTTGACCATAAAGAAGAATCGTTCTGCCCATTCCAGCCATTTCATTGTGGGTCATAGTTCTTGGCATCAAAGAGTGTGTATGTGTGTGATGCTCTATGAATGTATGAAAATGAGAGTCCTTTTGTAGGTGGTGAGTACATTAGTGAATGTTTTGTTTTCCTTTTTTTTTTTTTAAAATTTTTTTTATTTTTAATTTTTTTATTTTTTTCAGCATAACAGTATTCATTATTTTTGCACCACACCCAGTGCTCCATGCAATCCGTGCCCTCTACAATACCCACCACCTGGTGCCCCAACCTCCCACCCCCCACCCCTTCAAAATTCTCAGATCGTTTTTCAGAGTCCATAGTCTCTCATGGTTCACCTCCCCTTCCAATTTCCCTCAACTCCCTTCTCCTCTCCATCTCCCCTTGTCCTCCATGCTATTTGTTATGCTCCACAAATAAGTGAAACCATATGATAATTGACTCTCTCTGCTTGACTTATTTCACTCAGCATAATCTCTTCCAGTCCCGTCCATGTTGCTACAAAACTTGGGGATTCATCCTTTCTTTCTTTCTTTTTTTTTTTTTTTAAAGCTTTATAAACATATATTTTTATCCCCAGGGGTACAGGTCTGCAAATCGCCAGGTTTACACACTTCACAAACTCACCATAGCACATACCCTCCCCAATATCCATAACCCCACCCCCTCTCCCAACCCCCTCCCCCCATCAACCCTCAGTTTGTTTTGTGAGATTAAGAGTCACTTATGGTTTGTCTCCCTCCCAATCCCATCTTGTTTCATTTACTCTTCTCCTACCCCCTCGACCCCCCATGTTGCATCTCCTCTCCCTCATATCAGGGAGATCATATGATAGTTGTCTTTCTCCGATTGACTTATTTCGCTAAGCATGATACCCTCTAGTTGCATCCACGTCGTCGCAAATGGCAAGATTTCATTTCTTTTGATGGCTGCATAGTATTCCATTGTGTATATATACCACATCTTCTTTATCCATTCGTCTGTAGATGGACATCTAGGTTCTTTCCATAGTTTGGCTATTGTAGACATTGCTGCTATAAACATTCGGGTGCATGTGCCCCTTCGGATCACTATGTTTGTATCTTTAGGGTAAATACCCAGCAGTGCAATTGCAGGGTCATAGGGTAGTTCTATTTTCAACATTTTGAGGAACCTCCATGCTGTTTTCCAGAGTGGTTGCACCAGCTTGCATTCCCACCAACAGTGTAGGAGGGTTCCCCTTTCTCCGCATCCTCGCCAGCATCTGTCATTTCCTGACTTGTTAATTTTAGCCATTCTGACTGGTGTGAGGTGATATCTCATGGTGGTTTTGATTTGTATTTCCCTGATGCCGAGTGATATGGAGCACTTTTTCATGTGTCTGTTGGCCATCTGGATGTCTTCTTTGCAGAAATGTCTGTTCATGTCCTCTGCCCATTTCTTGATTGGATTATTTGTTCTTTGGGTGTTGAGTTTGCTAAGTTCTTTATAGATTTTGGACACTAGCCCTTTATCTGATATGTCATTTGCAAATATCTTCTCCCATTCTGTCAGTTGTCTTTTGGTTTTTTTAACTGTTTCCTTTGCTGTGCAAAAGCTTTTGATCTTGATAAAATCCCAAAAGTTCATTTTTGCCCTTGCTTCCCTTGCCTTTGGTGATGTTCCTAGGAAGATGTTGCTGCGGCTGACGTCGAAGAGGTTGCTGCCTGTGTTCTCCTCGAGGATTTTGATGGATTCCTTTCTCACATTGAGATCCTTCATCCATTTTGAGTCTATTTTCGTGTGCGGTGTAAGGAAATGATCCAATTTCATTTTTCTGCATGTGGCTGTCCAATTTTCCCAACACCATTTATTGAAGAGGCTGTCTTTGTTCCATTGGACATTCTTTCCTGCTTTGTCGAAGATGAGTTGACCATAGAGTTGAGGGTCCATTTCTGGGCTCTCTATTCTGTTCCATTGATCTATGTGTCTGTTTTTGTGCCAGTACCATGCTGTCTTGATGATGACAGCTTTGTAATAGAGCTTGAAGTCCGGAATTGTGATGCCACCAACTTTGGCTTTCTTTTTCAATATTGCTTTGGCTATTCGAGGTCTTTTCTGGTTCCATATAAATTTTAGGATTATTTGTTCCATTTCTTTGAAAAAAATGGATGGTACTTTGATAGGAATTGCATTAAATGTGTAGATTGCTTTAGGTAGCATAGACATTTTCACAATATTTATTCTTCCAATCCAGGAGCATGGAACATTTTTCCATTTCTTTGTGTCTTCCTCAATTTCTTTCATGAGTACTTTATAGTTTTCTGAGTATAGATTCTTAGTCTCTTTGGTTAGGTATATTCCTAGGTATCTTATAGTTTTGGGTGCAATTGTAAATGGGATGGACTCCTTAATTTCTCTTTCTTCTGTCTTGTTGTTGGTGTAGAGAAATGCAACTGATTTCTGTGCATTGATTTTATATCCTGACACTTTACTGAATTCCTGTACAAGTTCTAGCAGTTTTGGAGTGGAGTCTTTTGGGTTTTCCACATAGAGTATCATATCATCTGCGAAGAGTGATAGTTTGACTTCTTCTTTGCCAATTTGGATGCCTTTAATTTCCTTTTGTTGTCTGATTGCTGAGGCTAGGACTTCTAGTACTATGTTGAATAGCAGTGGTGATAACGGACATCCCTGCCGTGTTCCTGACCTTAGCGGAAAAGCTTTCAGTTTTTCTCCATTGAGAATGATATTTGCGATGGGTTTTTCATAGATGGCTTTGATAATATTGAGGTATGTGCCGTCTATCCCTACACTTTGAAGAGTTTTGATCAGGAAGGGATGCTGTACTTTGTCAAATGCTTTTTCAGCATCTATGGAGAGTATCATATGGTTCTTGTTCTTTCTTTTATTAATGTGTTGTATCACATTGATTGATTTGCGGATGTTGAACCAGCCTTGCAGCCCTGGAATAAATCCCACTTGGTCGTGGTGAATAATCCTTTTAACGTACTGTTGAATCCTATTGGCTAGTATTTTGGCGAGAATTTTTGCATCTGTGTTCATCAAGGATATTGGTCTGTAGTTCTCTTTTTTGTTGGGATCCTTGTCTGGTTTTGGGATCAAGGTGATGATGGCCTCATAAAATGAGTTTGGAAGTTTTCCTTCTATTTCTATTTTTTGGAACAGTTTCAGGAGAATAGGAATTAGTTCTTCTTTAAATGTTTGGTAGAATTCCCCCGGGAAGCCATCTGGCCCTGGGCTTTTGTTTGTTTGGAGATTTTTGATGACTGTTTCAATCTCCTTACTGGTTATGGGTCTGTTCAGGCTTTCCATTTCTTCCTGATTCAGTTGTGGTAGTTTATATGTCTCTAGGAATGCATCCATTTCTTCCAGATTGTCAAATTTGTTGGCGTAGAGTTGCTCATAGTATGTTCTTATAATTGTCTGTATTTCTTTGGTGTTCGTTGTGATCTCTCCTCTTTCATTCATGATTTTATTTATTTGGGTCCTCTCTCTTTTCTTTTTGATAAGTCTGGCCAGGGGTTTATCAATCTTATTAATTCTTTCAAAGAACCAGCTCCTAGTTTCGTTGATTTGTTCTATTGTTTTTTTGGTTTCTATTTCATTGATTTCTGCTCTGATCTTTATGATTTCTCTTCTCCTGCTGGGTTTAGGGTTTCTTTCTTGTTCTTTCTCCAGCTCCTTTAGGTGTAGGGTTAGGTTGTGTACCTGAGACCTTTCTTGTTTCTTGAGAAAGGCTTGTACCACTATATATTTTCCTCTCAGGACTGCCTTTGTTGTGTCCCACAGATTCTGAACTGTTGTGTTTTCATTATCATTTGTTTCCATAAATTTTTCAATTCTTCTTTGATTTCCTGGTTGACCCATTCATTCTTTAGAAGGATGCTGTTTAGTCTCCATGTATTTGGGTTCTTTCCAAATTTCCTCTTGTTATTGAGTTCTAGCTTTAGAGCATTGTGGTCTGAAAATATGCAGGGAATGATCCCAATCTTTTGATACCGGTTGAGACTTGATTTAGGACCAAGAATGTGATCTATTCTTGAGAATGTTCCATGTGCACTAGAGAAGAATGTGTATTCTGTTGCTTTGGGATGAAATGTTCTGAATATATCTGTGATGTCCATCTGGTCCAGTGTGTCATTTAAGGCCTTGATTTCCTTGTTGATCTTTTGCTTGGATGATCTGTCCATTTCAGTGAGGGGAGTGTTAAAATCCCCTACTATTATTGTATTCTTGTCGATGTGTTTCTTTGATTTTGTTATTAATTGGTTTATATAGTTGGCTGCTCCCACGTTAGGGGCATAGATATTTAAAATTGTTAGATCTTCTTGTTGGACAGTTCCTTTGAGTATGATATAGTGTCCTTCCTCATCTCTTATTATAATCTTTGGCTTAAAATCTAATTGATCTGATATAAGGATTGCCACTCCTGCTTTCTTCTGATGTCCATTAGCATGGTAAATTCTTTTCCACCCCCTCACTTTAAACCTGGAGGTGTCTTCGGGTGTAAGATGAGTTTCTTGTAGGCAACATATAGATGGTTTTTGTTTTTTTATCCATTCTGATACCCTGTGTCTTTTGATTGGGGCATTTAGCCCATTAACATTCAGGGTAAGTATTGAGAGATATGAATTTAGTGCCATTGTATTGCCTGTAAGGTGACTGTTATTGTATATTGTCTCTGTTTCTTTCTGATCTACTACTTTGAGGGTCTCTCTTTGCTTAGAGGACCCCTTTCAATATTTCCTGTAGAGCTGGTTTGGTATTTGCAAATTCTTTCAGTTTTTGTTTGTCCTGGAAGCTTTTAATCTCTCCATCTATTTTCAATGATAGCCTAGCTGGATATAGTATTCTTGGCTGCATGTTTTTCTCATTTAGTACTCTGAATATATCATGCCAGCTCTTTCTGGCCTGCCAGGTCTCTGTGGATAAGTCTGCTGCCAATCTAATATTTTTACCATTGTACGTTACAGACTTCTTTTCCCGGGCTGCTTTCAGGATCTTTTCTTTGTCACTAAGACTTGTCAATTTTACTATTAGGTGACGGGGTGTAGACCTATTCTTATTGATCTTGAGGGGGGTTCTCTGAACCTCCTGGATTTTGATGCTTGTTCCCTTTGCCATATTGGGGAAATTCTCTCCAATAATTCTCTCCAATATACCTTCTGCTCCCCTCTCTGTTTCCTCTTCTTCTGGAATCCCAATTATTCTAATGTTGTTTCGTCTTATGGTGTCACTTATCTCTCGAATTCTCCCCTCGTGGTCCAGTAGCTGTTTGTCCCTCTTTTGCTCAGCTTCTTTATTCTCTGTCATTTGGTCTTCTATATCGCTAATTCTTTCTTCTGCCTCATTTATCCTAGCAGTGAGAGCCTCCATTTTTGATTGCACCTCATTAATAGCTTTTTTGATTTCAACTTGGTTAGATTTTAGTTCTTTTATTTCTCCAGAAAGGGCTTTTATATCTCCCGAGAGGGTTGCTTTAATATCTTCCATGCCTTTTTCAAGCCCGGCTAGAACCTTGAGAATCATCATTCTGAACTCTATATCTGACATATTACCAATGTCTGTATTGATTAGGTCCCTAGCCTTTGGTATTGCCTCTTGTTCTTTTTTTTGTTGTGAATTTTTCTGCCTTGTCATTTTGTCCAGATAAGAGTTTATGAAGGAGCAAGTAAAATACTAAAAGGGTGGCAACAACCCCAGGAAAATATGCTTTAGCCAAATCAGAAGAGATCCTGAATTGTGAGGGGGGAGAAAGGGGATAAAAAGGGGTTCAGAAAGAAAGAAAAAAAAAACTATTAAAAAAAAGAAAGCCGATAAAGAAAAAATATAAAAAGAGGAAAAAATATATATATATTAGATAAACTATTTAAAAAACGTTAAAAAAAGAAAACGGTAAAAGTTAAAAAAAATTTAGCAGAAGAAGAGAAAAAGAAAAAAAAATTGAAAAAGAAAAAAAAATTAAATTAACTGCAAGGCTAAAAAATCATGGGGAGAAAGCCATGAGTTCCGTGCTTTGCTTTCTTCTCCTCTGGAATTCCGCCGTTCTCCTTGGTAGGTGAACTTGGTCCTGGCTGGGTTTCCCGTTGATCTTCTGGGGGAGGGGCCTGTTGTAGTGATTCTCAAGCGTCTTTGCGCCAGGCGGAGTTGCACCGCCCTTACCCGGGGCCGCGCTGAGTCATCCGCTCGGGTTCGCTTTCGGGAGCTTTTGTTCCCTGAGCGCTTTCCGTAGAGTCCAGAGGACGGGAATAAAGATGGCGGCCTCCCGGTCTCCGGCCCAGAGGAGCCGAGAGCCCGGGGCCCCACTCCTCAGTGCGCCCTCAGAGAACAGCGCCAAATGACTCCCGTCACCCTGGCCTCCGGCCGCGCTCCGAGCTGACCGAGCCTGCGACCGGTTCAAGGCAACCCTGAGCTGAGAGTCACTCCTCGGCTCTGTCTCTGCAGCCGGCTTCCCCGTTCTAATACCGGTAAGCTCTGTGACACTGAGACACCCCTGATCCTTCTGCGACCCTGCGGGACCTGAGGCCGCGCTTACCCCGCCTGGGCTTCACCCCAGTTAAGCCTCTGGAGCGATGTCCCTCAGCGGAACAGACTTTTAAAAGTCCTGATTTTGCTCCGTTGCTCCGCCGCTCGCCGGGAGCCGGCCCCTCCCCCCGCGGTCTATCTTCCCGTCGCTTTGGATTCACTTCTCCGCCAGTCCTACCTTGCAGAAAGTGGTTGATTTTCTGTTTCTGGAATTGCTGTTCTTCTTCTCTTCAATCTCCCGTTGGATTTGTAGGTGTTTGCAATCTTTAGATAAGCTATTTAGCTGATCTCCCGCTACCCGAAGTAGTCTCAGCCTGCTACTTCTCCGCCATCTTGACTCCTCCCTCTCAGCCTTGTCTTGTTTTCCTTTTTTAAAGATTTCTTCTCCTCCTCCTCCTCCTTCTTCTTCTCCTGAGAGAGAGAGAGAGGAGTGGAGTGGGAGGGTCAGAGAAAGAGAGAGAGAGAGAAAGAGAGAGAGAATCTTAAGCAGATTCTGCAATGAGCATGGAGCCCAATACAGGGTTCGATCCTATAATCCTGAGATCATGACGTGAGCTAAAGCCGAGAGTCAGATGCTTAACCGACTGAGTTACTCAGGTGCCCCTAGTGAATGTGTTCATGTCCAATCTTTGCTTCCCTACCGACCTCATAACTGTAGGAATTCTGGTAATGGATACCCAGGCACTGCAGATGTCCAGTAGAAGGCTGTTTCTGAGAACTCTGACCTTCCCCATGTTTACTGCCCAACATTCCTAATATTAGAACACAGGGACCCTTATGGGCCCTCTTTGTCTCTGGGATCTAATAAATGTCCTTTGTGCCAAAGGTTCGCCAAGGGCCTTTTGACATTTCACAAAGGAACCCTGGCCTCCTGGGAGAGCCCTTGCCATCCTGTCTGGGGAGTGGTTTTGTGGGACAAAGAATACATCTTCTCTTTTGTTCCTTTGCATCTATGGGCCACACTTTGCATAGCACTCTAGAATGTTACAACTGGGATAGACGATGTATCATGCTCCAGCCAACATTTATTAAGCATCTACCCTGTGCCAGGAATTTTTTCACATGTTCTAACATTTGACCTTCACAGCTTTCCTGTGAAGTTGCTCTGAATATCATTCATTTCGTTTCAGAGATGGGGGTCACAGAAAGTGAGCCATTTGTTTCTGGTCTCACGGCTGAGGAAATGGAGCCAGGGTAGGGGCTGTTGCATTCTACACTAGCTCCAGGCTCTTTCTCCCAATTTACAAATGAGGAAACTGAGGCTCAGGGGTGGGAAAGGACTTCACCAGAGAGGCCTGTCACTGGGCTATGGTGGGACCCAACCAGGCACTCCAGTGCCCTGTCCATCTTCTTCTACTTTATGGTGCTGCTCATGCTGTTATTGTCCAGCTTTTGTTTTCAGAAAGGAAAATCAATTTCATATGAAATTACTTAAAAACTTCCAGGCTCTTCCTTCGTTGCACAACCAAATGTTCCATTTTATTTACAAGCGTATTTTTACAGCCTTTTTAGACTCCCAGTGATACATTTATTTCATTACTGAATTGGCAACATGTGATAACTCAAAATTCATATGATTTATCAAACTTTCAACACCTTTTGACATGGGGACTCTGTTGTACTGAGATTTCATGTCCTAAAATAGCCACAATCATCAATATGTGATCAGAGAGAAGTGTCTCTCCAGAAGCCAGGTTTTCTGGTTCCAAATCCAGTACCTAGACTCATAGTCTTTATTTATTTATTTAAAGATTTTATTTATTTATTTGACACACACACAGAGAGAGAGAGAGGGGGAACACAAGCAAGAGGAGTGTGAGGGGGAGAAGCAGGCTTCCTGCTGAGCAAGAAGCCTGATGAGGGGCTCGATCCCAGGACCCTGGGATCATGAACTGCGCTGAAGGCAGATGCTTAATGGCTGAGCCACCCAGGCACCCCAATTCACAGTCTTTATTAAAGAAAGTTACACTTTGTCCTGATTACCACCATAGCTATTATTAGTACTTGCTATGTGCCTGGCACTTTTCACTTTACTCTATGTGTATTAACTTGTTTAATCCTTAGCACAAACCCACGTCAGACATTACTATTCCTGTTCTAGAATAGGCATTCACAAGGGGCTGTATGGGTAATATTAAACACTCACTTATCTATTGCCAGTTTCTCTAAAGGTTTGTTTTCTACATTTAACCCCTGACTCACCTTCTCCCCTTGTGGTTCTCTCAGTGTCCCATGACACTGTTCTGCTGTGGGTTAGTAATGCACGAGGCACTGATTAAGATGCACCGAGTGCAAGTCATGGAACACCAGACTAACAGTGGTTTGAGAACTAGGTGGTTCTGGGCTGGTTCAGTGGCAAACAACCAGCCCAAACCACAAAACAAAGCAAAACAAAACAAGACAATCCCCCCACCCCCCGCCAAAGCCAAAAACCAAAACCAGCCTCTTTGTACCCTTCTGTTTCTCTTTCTCAGGACACTGGCTTTTGTCCAGAGGCCTGTTGCCTCATGATTTAAATAGGGCCCCTACACCATTAGTCCTTAGATGGCTATTTTCAAAGACAGGGTGTCAATGGGTAGCCAGAGAGGACAGAGCAACCCCACTCTACCAGGAGAGAAACATCATTCCCCAGAAACCCTCCAGCAAATTTCTCCATATATTTCATTTTGTTGTACTAAGTCACATGGCCATTCCTAGTTGCAAGGAAGCCTCTGTGTGTGTGTGTGTGTGTGTGTGTGTGTAGATGTCATCAAGAAAAAGATGGGAAGAAGTGGCACCTGGGGGGGTTCTGTCCGTTGAGTATCCAACTCTTGGTTTCAGCTCAGGTCATGGTCTTGGGGTCATGGGATCGAGCCCTGTGCTGGACTCAGTGTGGAGTCTGCTTGGGATTCTCCCTCTTCCTCTGCATCACCACCCCCCCTAAAATAAATAAATAAAATCTTAGGAAAAAAAAAGCTGGGAAGGAAATTTCAAATGATAGTTTCTATCATACATAATAAATTGTTAGTGGATGACTGTCTTTTAGGGTGGTCTCCAGTTAGTAATATGAGATCTTTCAGTTTTTTAATTATTGTAACAAACTTAGGCAGTGGTTGAGTTATGTGGTAGAAGTTCAAGATTGAAATATGGCTACTTTGAGCTTTGAGATGTCATAATTCTAAGGTCTGAAAATGCATGGAAGATGAGGGTGTTTCCCGCTATATGCAACAACCACCCGCCCAGCGAGTGACTTCAACTGAGTAGGAGCACCACTTCTTGCCCTGTCCTCGTCCTACAGTTGATTTCCACAAAAGAGTGTAGGTAGAATAAAGGGGCCACTGTGATACGCCCAAGAATCCTGAGACTGAAATGGATACAATGTTATTTTATAACATTAGATCAGTGATGTGATGAACCACCTCTGAGATAGGACTTGTCCCAGACCCAAAGAAGGAAAAGCAGGTGTGTTAAGAGGATCTTAGTATTATCTTTGAGGCAAGGGTGCCTGGGGGCCATCTCTGGGAACTTGGCCCTCCCTTCATGGGAGAATGCATCACACATTGTTGGCTTCTCCTGGGAGCCCTTGTACAGGGAACTCTCTCTCCTCTCTCTCCGTGGGCTCATCCTCAGACACTGCCAAGCAGATGTGTGCTTCAGGGAGGTAGATGATTTCCCCTTGGTCTTATTTTCAAAGATTAGTAGAAAGAACTGTACGATCTTGCCTGCCTGATTCATAGAGGCCCATTAGCTGGTAGGCCCCATAGCCACAGGCTCATGGCTACCCCATCTGCTTCTCTGATGGGAAAAGGTGTTTCTTTTGGGGAGATCTTGTGGGAGGTGGGGGAGAGGGTCACTTCTGCCCTTCTAGAGCTTAGCTCTCCCTCTACGTTGCAGAGATAGCAAAATGTGGCCCACCCTCCAGTAACAACCACCTTCTCATGCCTGGAAAGAAAGCCAAGTGTAACAATTGGAACAGAATCGTGTGGGACAGACAGTTGGTCTTCTAACGTTGACCCATCTGGTAGGCATGCTTATCTGGAGTGCCTACTCAGTGCCAAGTACTGGGCTAGGGGTCAGCCTAGAAGTCAGGCTTCCCACCTCCACGTTTAGTGCCCTTTGCTTCGTTCATGGGGAAACAAGACAGCTGATTAAGAAGGAGTACCACACGCCAGGCGTTGTGGTACTGATCTATTTTATTGGTGAAGGAAAGGAAGATCAAAAATGTAAGGTCCATGTGCATGGCTATGCTGGTGGCATTAGAGAAATCCAAAGGAGGCAGTGGTAAGGGGGAGATAGGATCATAAGACAGAGGACATGGGAATCACAGGACTCTGGGGACTGATTGGACAGGGCAGTGTGAGAGGGAGGAAGGTGCCAGGTCTCAACCAGTGATCAATGTTTTGAATAATAGTCCTTATAATCAACCCAGCTCTTCATTCAGATTATACTTCCTACAGATTGCATTGGCTTTTGCCAGACACTGAATGTTTATGCCATTCAGACGCCAAAATCTAAACCGCAAGGAGATGGTATGTGGAGGCAGGGCCTTTGGGAGAGGATTAGGTCATGAAGGCAGGATCTTCATAAATGGGATTCGTGCCCTTATAAAAGAGACCCCCTGGGTTATGGACATTGGGGAGGGCTTGTGCTATGGTGAATGCTGTGAAGTGTGCAAGCCTGACGATTCACAGATCTGTACCCCAGGGTTAATAATACATTATATGTTAATAAAAAAGTAATAAAAGAGACCCCAGAGAGATTATCTCCTCCTGCCTACCATGGGAGAACGCAGTGAAGAGCCACATATGAACCGAGGAATGGGCTCTCATCAGACACCAAATCTGTCAGTGCCTTGATCTTGGACTTCCCAGCCTCTGGAACTCTAAGAGATGAATTTCTGTTATTTATAAGCGATTCCATCTACGGCATATTGTTATAGCAAGAGTGCTTCTGCACACGTGAGCCCGGTCTGGCCATCCTGACTGGGGACACTTATGTTGTGTGGATCTTGTTGAGGTTGGCTCTACATCATCGTCACCTTCAGGGCCCTGGATGGCCATCCTCACCACCTGCTCCCGGCTTCACTCTATTGGTTAGGATGATACATTCGTCTGTGACAACAACAATAGCACCCTCCCAAACTTCAGTGGCTTATGATAATCTGTTTCCTTCTCCCTCACCTAAGAGTTTAATGTAGGTGTGCTTTGTTGGTAGGTGGCTTTCCACCAGGTGGTGAATCGGGGCTGAGTTCCCTTCCATCTTGTGCACCTGCCAACCTCTGGGACCACGGAGTCCTGTGTATTCAGCCAGAAGATGGGCAAGGAGGGGATGGAGAAGACACAGCTCACTCTTACCTGCCTTCGCTTGGCAGTGACATGCATTGCTTGTGCTCACACTGCATAGTGGACACCGCTCCCCTCCTCCCTGCCCCCGATGCCCCCCTGGATGTACAGGGACTGACAAGGTCTCTAGTTAGGCAGCTCCTTCACGTGATGACTCCATAGTATGGAAGGACAGGAACACATTTTGGTAGAGAGTAGCCCTGTGTTGCTGTCCTACCCCGGGACTACTTCCAGCTCTAACAGTGAGCACATGAGAGTACATCAAGTACGCTTCAAGGAGTTCAGGGTCTATTAGCCATATCACATTATGAAATCGGAAAAAGGAATCACAAAACACTTGAAAAAAAAAAACCACCCCTATTGTATATATTAGATTAAACCATATGGAAATGCTGTCTTGTAGATAAAAAACAGCCGTATGTTGGCAATTTCATATGATTCAACCAAATATATTGGGGAAGTGTTTCCAAAACAGTTTTTCTTAGAACTCTAGCTCATAATTTTGGGAAAATACTGCATACTTTATACTCTGCTGGGAGACTCCAGTACTCTTTAGTGAGTTAAACACTTTGAAAAACCCCTGTACTTAAGAAAATCCTGCATTGTTCTGTTTCTTTAATCAGTGATTTCCTAAGTGAGTGTTGTCTAATCAGTGATTTCCAGGCTAATTTGTGTGTAGAACTTCCCGAATGCCTATGAAGCCTCATAGAATTCGTCTCTTACCTCGTGCACTTGGGGAAACTCTGCATGGAACCCACCAGAGACTCCATTAGTGAATCCTTTAATAAAGCATAAAAGGAAGGGTTTTCCTGACAAAGCCCCACCCTGACTGAGCACATTGGTGGACATGATACACATTTGCGGAGGGAACAAGCGCCTTCGAACTCTTCTCATCTCTCTGAGTCTTCGGTTTTCCATCTGCGAAGTGAAGATGACAAAAGAAACGAGAAGAGCCATTTGAAGAGCAGGGGAAGGGGTGCAGATGTGTTCACTTATTCCTGCCGTTACCGTCCACGAGCCTGAAGAAGGCAGCCGCTTGCCACGTAGAGGACACCCTGTTTCAGCAGCCACATGTGGGATGGCTTTGGTCCCGACGTGCAAACACATTTAAGCCCAGCTTCAGGAGAGCTCACATGGATAGCTGGGTCTGGCAGAGCCCTTTTTATGGGTTCAAGAGAGAATAAAATAAAGAGCAACACCCTCGTGTTGACACGCAATGGCCTCCCTGTGATTTGGGGCTGGAGGTGGGGGCTGGGGGAGGGGGCTGAGGAAGCGACCACGCCACGGAGTCCACATGGAACCACTTTTCCATGGTCTAATCTGGGAACCGGAATGCTCTGAGCTTGGAATAGAGTTATGGCTCTGGTTAGAGAATTGATTCACTGGGGCCAGCGTGGCCTCTGGCAGGGCCTTGGACACATCTGTCCTTCCCCTGTCCTGACCTCCCTCTGGCAGCCTCATCTGGCAGAACCCCCAGAACAGACCTTTCTCCTGGCCCCCAGCAAGGCTCTTCACGGACTTCCAAACACATGTGACTGGTTTGGCCATCGTAGTCTGAGGCCCCTCTGCAAGGGGGGCTCCCCGGGTTGGGTGTTCATCCCCCCTGCACACTGATCATGGCTTCCAGTGGAGTCCACTTGCCTGGTCCTCTTGCAGGACCCCCGTCCCCAAGGCTCTTTCGAACAGGAAGAGGATGCTTGCCGGGTTTAATAATACATTATATGTTAATAAAAACTAAGGATCCTTTTGCTGTGCCTGCTTCTCAGGCTGCTGTGGGGCTGGTACCTTGTAGACGTCCTCCTGCCTGCAGCCATGTGTGGCCCCCAGAGCCGGAAAGAGCAGCTGGGAATCTCGGCTTGGCCACTAGTGAGCCACCTAACCTTGGACAGGTCCTCTAATCTCTGCATCTCAGTTTCTTGATCTGTGTAATGTAGATGGTTATAGTTGCTTCATTTGTCCTTCAATGATCACACACTCACTGGGGGGTATCACCCTGCATTCCAGGCACGGGATGTGCAAAGATGGACTATAGTTGGTCTCTGCCTCAAGCAGGTGGTGTTCTCCAGATAAAAAAAGGACGTGAAAGTAAATGCCAAGCCTTCGGGTGGGCAGCCACAACAATGAAGTGGAAGTAACTGGGGCTTTAATGAGGACATCCATTGGCTCGAGTTCCAGCTCTGATGTCAGGTCACTCTGTGACCTTGGGGACGATGTGCTTTCTGGTCCTCAGCTTCCTCAGCTGTACAATGAGGAGCTTTCGCTAGATGATCTTGTATACCCGATGCTCTCTGGATGCATATATTCACCAACCTAGAAGTCAAAAGGAAAGCTAAATTAGTTGAGTTGATGCCATGTATCTAAGCCTAGATACATCTAAGCCTACGTGCTGTGGCACTTAGCATTCTATCCTGGACATCCTGAAGCCACTTCAGGGAGTCCTGTGTGTTCTTGGGGAAGAGCCTGAGCTCCAGCAGCTAACAGAATCTAATCTTACTCCTGCCACTTATTGTCTAAGTGACTTTTTAAAAAAGATTCTTTCTTTCTTTTCTTTCCTTTCTTTCTTTCTTTCCTTTCTTTCTCTCTTGAGAGCATGTGTGAGCCAGGGGAGGGGCAGATGGAGAGGGAGAGAACTTCAAGCACACTCTGCACTGAGCAGAGTTGGCAGGGGAGGTCCAATCCCATTACCCTGAGATTACGACCTGAGCCAAAACCAAGAGCCAGACACTCAACTTACAGAGCCGCCTGGGTGCCCCTGGCTGAGTGACCTTGAATGAATTCATCAGTGTCTCTGAGCCTCCATTGTCCATCATAAAATTTGGGGCAGGCTTACACTTTGCAGTGCTCTTGTTGTAAGAATTAGAGATTGCTTAGGTGAAGTGCCCGGCACAGTAAAGCCTCACTCCATGGCCCTGTGGTCTAGCACACAGAGTCCCTGGACAGCAGACCCTGCCCCTGGCCCTCTGGTCTCTAAAGGGCCCCACACAGGACGAGGTGGGAGCAGATTCTCAGTCAGTGTTGACTGAATGAAGGAGTATGTTTTATGCACTATGATTTTTTGAAAAGATAGATAGATTAATTAATTTACTTTATTTAAGAGAGGGAGAGAGCATGTGTGCACCTGTGGGTGCGAGCAAGGTGGGGAGGGGCAGAGGGAGAGGGAGAGAAGCTGACATCCTGCTGAGCGTGGAGTCTGACATGGGGCTACCTCATGACACTGAGATCATGACTTGAGCAGAGACTGAGAGTTGGATGCTTAATGGACTGAGCCATGCAGGAACCCTGTGCTGTGCGTTTGCAGCCTGGGCTTCAAGCAAAACTAGTTTCCTCTGTAGCAGGTGGTGAATAACTGGGAAGTAGAAAGAACTTTAGACCCAGACACAGGCCTGAGATATAGCATATCTAGCACAGACTTTCCCCATTTTAAATGGAAGTCCCTGGGCAAGTTGTGGCATGTTCTGCTACCTGGGCACCCAAGTTACCTCATGTGCAAGTCATCTTGCCCACCTTGCTGGATGCCAAGGTGCTCCAGAGAATTTGCAGCTGGGAAAATACTCTGTAAACCCTGAATGCCACATGTAACTATCCACATGTAAATTGTTATTGCCAGCTGCATGCCTACAGAGGGCCCCGAAGTGTTGACAGGTGCCATCTGGCCTTGGAGGGTCAGCTGGTCCCGCACTTAGGCATGTGAACTTCTGGGATTTCACAACACAGGGACCATCATCAGGCAACAGCAACTGAGCACCCTCTGTCCTGGGGAAGCGAACGTGCTTGGCTCACTGTCCCTATGGATATTAATGGAACATTTATACAACACAAGCAAGTCTTCCAGAACATCCTAAAGAGATGTTAACTTTTGTCCCATGCTAGAGATTTCCATAGCATCTTTACACCTGTTATCTTCTTTTTGAAATCTCCGTAGTGACTCTGGGAAATTGATACTGTTCCTATTTTATAGGTAAGGAAATGGAAGCCCAGGGAGGTGTAGAAAAGTGCAAAAAGACAAGGGGTGGTTAGGGGCAGAACAGCTCAGGCTTTCTGATCTAGGCCTGACAACTTTCCCATACTTTTACTTTCCATGAGAGAAAAGATCTTGAAATTGGCCAGCAAACAGGAATTTTATTCCTGATTTATCTTGCTATTGTCCAAGAACTTAGTCTTAGCTGGGAGGATAACAGGTTTTCAGTATTAGCATTGTGGCATCAAAGAACGTAGCTTTTCAAATCAGGCAGAACTGTATTCAAATCCTGCAGAGCCACTGATTAGCTATGTGAACTTGGACAGGTAGCTCAGTTCCACGGTCTTACATTTGATGGTGGTGAGAATGGGCATCCTGGCTGGGGCTGCTGCGTCAGGGAGTATACCTGAAGGCACTGACTACTGACCCTGACACCTATTAGGTATCTAAGGAATGCAGGGCTTCCTAATTAACAAGAGTTTAAGAAAGCGACCTTTAAACTCTTTCATTTCAGTGGAACGCATGGAGGATGATCTTGGGAACTCACTTCTCTTTAACTGTTCCCCTCTCTCTGGCACGCATTTATTTTTTAAAATCCATGCGTGCTGAAAAGGTGATGGGAACCACGGGCCTCTGATTCCTTCACTCGGGACTGTGGTTGGAAGCCTTCGCAGGGTTTCCTCCTCCATGGCCTCAGAGATAGAGGTCTCCTTCGCATCTAATCCAGATGAGCTCCCACACCCAGTCCAAAACAGGGAACTTGCCTGAACTCTCCCGGACACAGGAAGGTTAAAACTCTCTCCTCATTAGCAGAGCAAAGCACACTGTACCTTGGGTCTGTCTCATCTGGTTTCACAGAGGAATGATGAAGACACCCATTTTACAGATGGGAAAACAGGCCCAGAGAGCATTTCTCAAGCTTAGGTCATGTGCCAGATACCGTGCGAGCTGTTCTGTTCGCCTTCTCTTTAATTTTTATGAGGGATTTGGGATTGTAGAAATCGAGACTCAAGGATATCTGGTGATTTGGTCGAGGTGACTAAGAGTTAAAAGCCGTCGCTGAAACCAGCATGCTCTGGAGGTGTGCAGGTGGAAAATTTTCTTTAAAGAAGCCTTATGAAATGAGTCCAGCTACAGTGGGATGTCTTTGATAAAATGGAAGGGAAAGTGGCCATCCCATCCTGAATGATTAGGTAAACAAAGCGTCAAGAGTGTTATGCTAGAATGGGACGCCTGGGTGGGTCAGTTGGTTAAGCAGCTGCCTTCGGCTCAGGTCATGATCCCAGCGTCCTGGGATCGAGTCCCACATCGGGCTCCTTGCTCAGCAGGGAGCCTGCTTCTCCCTCTGCCTCTGCCTGCCACTCTGTCTGCCTGTGCTCGCTCTCTCTCCCTCTCTCTCTCTGACAAATAAATAAATAAAAATCTTAAAAAAAAAAAGAGTGTTATGCTAGATTAATGCTCACTTTTCAGAGAATACAGCCTAATTCTAGAAGCCACGAACGGTAATAATTCATTTCTAAAAAAAGTTCTCTAAGATACAGGAAGGGAAGAGAGATAGTATTTTTATTTAGCATCTCCTCTGTGCCAAGCCATATGTGGAATAATTTACAAACATAATTTCTTTCAACCCTCATGACACTTCTCTGATTATTAACCCCATCTGACAGATAAGGAAGCAGGCTAAGAGCAGTTAACTGATTTTTTTTTTTTCAAGCTCCACAGCTGAAGAGGTGGTGGTACCAGGATTTCAACCCAGATTTGTCTGACAATCCAGTTTATGATCTTTCTACTATGTTGTGTCTTTATTATTTTATATCCGATAATACGAGAAAGCCGGAGACATTATGTCTAGCAAAGAGTAACCGATATGCGTTTATATCGTTTCTTCCTCCAGAGAAAGTTTCTGGAATGAATGAAAGAATGAAGGACAATGGATGAACATACAGCACCCCCAGATTCTCCTGTCCTCATGTGAACTCTCCCCACTGTGAGCTCCAGGCCTTTGTTCTTCTCTCTCAAGTGGAATTTACTCCCCCTCCCCCTCGAGCCCTAACCCTCTGGCTTGTCCCTCAGAGAGGGGATGCATCTAACCATCTTCCTTTCCCTACCCCTGGCCTCCTGCCCTGGCCATGCTCAGGATCTGTCTGCAGAGTGCACGAATAAGTACAAATTCCTATAAAGCACATGGCTCAATATTGATTAGAGCAGTAGGCTTGACCTGACAGCATCCCTAGGAAGTTCAGAGAGAAACCAGGACTCCAGGTCCAGCACTGTCACTAATCTGTTGTGCAAACGTGGGCTCCTCTGGGCCCTCTCACCCAGCACATCTAAGGTGGCGCTGTGATTAATGACCTTGAGATCTTCTACTCCCATCATTTGGTATCTCCAAAGGTCACAAGGAGTCACAGGCTACCAGGCATCCAGATGCCTGCAGAGTTTGTGCCGTCCAGGGATGGACCATCCTTTCCCAGGTCCTAGTTTTCCTGAACCAGGAAGATCAGCATTTGGGTGCCTCGCCATCTTCCTTATGATTGTGTCTGAGAAAGAATTTCTCAAAGATAGCTGGAATGAAGTTCTGCATGCTCTCCTTGGGAGGTTCCTTCAACCTCACTGAAAGCCCTCCTAAGGCCAAAGAGAATTTCAAGCCTGATTGAGCGTCCTTGAAACCAAACAGAACCTCTACTCCCTATCCTTCCAAGAAGGAACTATAATGGTGATAGGGCACACTTACTGTGCACAAATTATTTGTCCTGCTTTGTGTGGGCCCTTCATGGCCATTACCACCTTTGATTCCAGTGTGAGGCCGATCTGCATTGTGATTCTTATTCCCCATGTCACCAATCAGGAAATGGGAGCTCCAAGAGGTTGAGGGAACGTCCCCAGGGTCATCAGCTCTCTCTACCCCGCAAGGTCTGGTTTTCATTTTTATTTTTACTTTGATAAAAATAATAGGAACTCTGTTCACATGATACCTAATTCAGCAGGTACAAAAGTATGTACAGAATGGGTATGTTTCTCTTGTTCTTGTCTTTCTGCATCGCGTTCTGTTATCACTTGTTTCAAGTTTTTGAAAGTTCTTTTCCTCTAACCGAGGCAAATGGGTTATGCTTCCCCATCGGTAGCACACTGTAGACAGTGTTCTAGCCCTTTTGATTTCCACTTACTAATATCGCTAGGCAGTCCTTCTAGGTCAGTATATAAATATCTACCTTGTTCTTCGTAATGGCTGGACAATTGTCCATCATTGGAAAATACCAACATTTATCTCAAAGGACATATATGGACCCCAATCTCTCTCTTTTTTTTAAAGATTTTATTTATTTGACAAGGAAAGATCACAAGTAGTCAGAGAGGCAGACGGAGAGAGAGAGAGGAGGAAGCAGGCTCCTTGCCAAGCAGAGAGCCCAATGCGGGACTCGATCCCAGGACCCTGAGATCATGACCCGAGCCGAAGGCAGAGGCTTAACCCACTGAGCCACCCAGGCACCCTGGACCCCAATCTCTTAAGCACCGAACTGTACAGGAAAAAAGTGGGAAGTTGAAATGCCACATCCTCACACCCAGGGCACTGAGCTTTTCAGTTCAACTGACCCTTTATCCATATCTCTACACACAGACTTTCAGTCTAAAGACTAACTGAAAATGCATGAAAACACCATGTATTTGCCCACAGTAAATGCCCAGTTACTATACTAATGTTGACAGATGTCTGACTCAGTGGACCGAAATGGTCCATTCTGAGTTTGGGATGGACAAATGGTCACCTAGCTAGTGCCTACATTTCCCATGCTCTCTTGCGGCCAGGGTGGCTATGTTCTCACCAGTAATTGCAACTGGAAATCACTCACCTTCCACTGCCTCTTTTTCTCCCTTCCCGTGGACCAGAGCACATACGTGGAAGTAAAAACAGCTTCAACAGAAGGAACGAGGCGACACTCCATCAGCAAGATGAGAAGGTGTGCTGGTGTCCGAGCCACCTCCTGACCAGAGCTGCGTGCCACCCCACTCCATCTGCACACCTCCGGAGCACTCTGGTTTCAGCGACGGCTTTTAACTCTTAGTCACCTCGACCAAATCACCAGATATCCTTGAGTCTCGATTTCTACAATCCCAAATCCCTCATAAAAATTAAAGAGAAGGCGAACAGAACAGCTCGCACGGTATCTGGCACATGACCTAAGCTTGAGAAATGCTCTCTGGGCCTGTTTTCCCATCTGTAAAATGGGTGTCTTCATCATTCCTCTGTGAAACCAGATGAGACAGACCCAAGGTACAGTGTGCTTTGCTCTGCTAATGAGGAGAGAGTTTTAACCTTCCTGTGTCCGGGAGAGTTCAGGCAAGTTCCCTGTTTTGGACTGGGTGTGGGAGCTCATCTGGATTAGATGCGAAGGAGACCTCTATCTCTGAGGCCATGGAGGAGGAAACCCGGTGAAGGCCTCCAACGGCACAGGGCAGGCTGCCCTGGGAAAAGAAAAAAAAAAGTGGCTGCTGTCTCTGGGGATCCGGATTTTTGTTTTCTCTGGAGCTGGAAGGCCAAAGCTCCAGGGCCAGGGAAGACCATGCTGGATTGGTCTTGGGTCCCACAGGACTGCCTTTCTTGGAGTTCCTATCTGGGGGGATTGCTGTGGGTTGAATTGCGCCCTTCAGGAGGATGGCTTGAGGTCCTAACCCTGAGTACCTCAGAATGTGATCTTATTTAGAAACAGGATCAATGCAAATGTCATTAGTTAAGAGCAGGCCATACTGAAGTAGGGTGGGCTTTTCATATAATGTGACTGATGTCCTCATAAGAAGATGACGTGAAGAGAACACCACAGGACAAGAGAGGCAGAGATGGGAGTGCTATGATTGCAAGTCTAGGAAGACCGTGGAAGAACGGCCACTGCCAGAATCTGGGAAGATGCACAGAAGGATTCTACAGGTTTTGGAAGGAGAGTGGAGCTGTAGGTGTCTAATTGTGGACTTCTAACCCACAGAACTGTGAGACAATACGTTCCTGTTGTTCCAAGCGACCCCGTGTGTTATGCTTCGTCATGGTGGCTCATGGGAAACTAATAAGGTACAAAAGGAATAGATATTTAATCCATATCTTCAAAGTTCAGAAATTGAACCCCCGGACTTCCTCATGTCTCCAGAACCAACAATTTAGTACAGGACAGGCTGAGGCAGTGAGTCTATCTCCAGAGTGGGAGGATGGATGGTTGTGGATGGGAGCAGGGCTCCGTAGCTGCCCGAGGCAGTCTGCCCTTGACCCTGGTTCTGGATGCCCAGTCCACTGATCACTCCACCAGGACAGTGACGACAGGTACGGGTGAGCTCCCTGGTTGTGAGCCTGGGCTTTGGGGTCTCTCCGCCTCCATTTCCTTGCTTGTGGTTTTTTGCCTAGAGTAGTAAATAGAGACTCACTTAACGTCAGCTGTGACCATCACGATTATTGTTGTCCATTCTGATGTCCCACAGTAAGCCATTCTTATGTGCTACTTCATTTAACTCTCAGGCTAGGCCTTCAGGTAAACATTATTATTCCAGTTTGCCAATGAGGAGGTGAGTTCCCCAAATCACACATGGAGGAAAATGGCAGCGCTGGCCCACAAACCAGCCACGCGGCCTCCTGTTGCCACCTTGGTTCCTCTCCAGTTACTTCCATTCAGAGTCATCTTTCTGGGCCTCAGAATTAGCCACTCACTCCAGCATAGGCTCAGGTCTTCCATTTTCCAACTCGGTTGTACTGTCTGGCTCTGCTTGGAAATGTCAGCTTTCCTGATTAAATTTTTTTCAAAATTTTATTTATTTGACAGAGAGAGATCACAAGTAGGCAGAGAGATAGGCAGAGGCGGGGGTGGGTGGGAAAGCAGGCTCCCTACTGAGCAGAGAGCCAGATGAGGGGCTCAATCTCAGGACCCAGGGATCATGACGCGAGCCAAAGGTAGAAGCTTTAGCCCACTGAGCCACCCAGGCATCCCCTGATTAATTTTTTACTCTTTGAAAATATCTCTCTTGCTAAAAGATAACTTTCATCATGATGAAATCACCACTTCCCTACAAGTATAACAGGAATATGTATGAAAGACGTTATTTTAACTTACTGATTAAGGATGAAACGAATGAGAGATTAAATGAGAATTTGGCTTCCAGAAATTTATATTCCCTTTCAGACAAAATCCATTTTGATTGCTGGGACCAGAGATGATTTGCATCACCAGGGACAGGAAACATTGACATTACTATTAGTTTTCTAGAAGTCAAGTTTTATCCCCCGGGTAAAAGTTGTAAAGTAGCTAAGTCAATCAAAAGTTATCAAAGATGTATAGAATCTGATAGTTCTTGGATCGCTAGACAATGCTCAAATTCCACTGGAAGAACAGCCTTCTTCCCATTGCTGGTCTTGGACAAAATTTCCTGATGTTCTTTTTACTGCATGTAGTGCAAAAGGGTCTTTATCCATGAGTTATATAGAACGCCTATAAATTACTAAAAGACAACGGATCTCAAAGAAAAATGGGCAATTTGCAAAAGAGCCAATAAAAATGAAAACACACTCAACCTCATTTGTAGTCAAAGAAATGCAAATTAAAACTACAATGAGATACCATTTCATACCTACACCGATAAAATTGGTAAAATGTCGAAGTCAAGCATTAGTAAGAATACAGAGTCCCAGAAATTCTCACACACCGGTGGTAGCAGTTTCCCTTGGTAAAATCATCTTGGGAAAAAAATTTGGCACTATAGCTAGTAAAACTGAAGATGTGTCTGCTCTATGAGAAGAGAAGACTCATAGTACATTTCCGAGAGAAACTCTTGCAAACTCTTGCATGCGTGCACAGACAGACACGTAAATAGACAGACTTGTGCATAGACAGACGCAGGCATAGAGAGACTTGTGCACAGACAGAATTTGCAAGAATGGTCATGGCAGCCTTATGTGTAATAGCAAGTCATTGGAAATAACCTAAATGTCCATCTTCAGGAGAAGGGATAAAATAACTTGTGGTGTGTTTCTGTATTCATACAATGGAATACTAGACAGCATTAAAATGAATAAAGTTGAATTATAGGCAACCATAAAGATAAATCTTGGAAACTATGTCAAGGGCAAGAAGCAGGTTGTAGAAAAACCAGTATAACTTGTGAAAGCTTTGAAACATACGAAACCAATATTCCTGTTTTGCAAGTACCTGTGTGATACACTTGAGTTGCAGGACAGTGGTTTCCTCTGGGATGCAGGGAAAGGAATGAGATTAGGAAGGGTGACACCAGCTGCACCTGTAATGCTCTCATTCTTATTACAAGTGAGGGATATGCACATGTTTGTTACACTGTATTTGATACTTTTTACAGACCTGAAATAATAATGATTAATAGTAATAAACTAGTATTTAATTTCCCTATGGTCTGAAAGTCCAGAAAATACAACTTCCCACCCCACCGCTTCCCACCGGCAGAAAAAGTTGTACTTCTTTAAAGAACCTCTGAACACCTGATTAAAAAAAACCGGATGCAATGGGTTGGCCCTTTTGGAGAGTTGGTTATGTGTCTGCCTTAGTCACTGGAAACTGGATGCTAATTTAGATGTGCAGAGGAAGCCATTGAAAGTCTGTGAGCTGTGGATTACTCCCATTCTTGGCCAGCAAGGACTTTGGGCACTTGTCCCCTCCCACCTTTCCCATCCTCCTCTGCCTGTCCCAGCTTCAGCTTTCTTCTAAAAACTTCACTCTTCTAGTAGGTTCCCAGGGATAGCAGGCTACATCACACCTGAGTGCAACTGCTTATGGTTTTCTATGCCCGGGACAACTTTCTCCCATTTTCTTTTTGGCTGACCCACGCACTTCCTCCCAGAGCCCACTAAGGCAATGCTCTCAAGAACTTTTCCTTGTTCCGTCGGGATGAGTTAGGTTTGTCTCAGAACTCCCCAATCCCTTTGATATTTGTGTCATAATCATGTTTGATCCTTGTCTTCCCAGCTCCCAGCAGAGTGCCCATGAGCTGGTGTTTGAGGAAGGGCCATGCTGTTTGAGCAAGAGGGTATAAACTGGGTGTTTGCTCAAGCCCCTCCCAGCACTACTGGTGTCCAATAATGGCTCACATGGTCATACAGCAGCGTTTCAGTGGGAATTAAAGCCTTTGGAAGAGTTGGCCGAGAACTCAGGAAAAGGGTTGGATGGAGGGGAGGGAGGAGCTAGCTAGGAAGGAGACAGTGGTAATGGGCGCAGACCCGAGAACCTTCCCCATCAAGTCAGAGGCTGGGTGGATGAGAACCCATCTCTTCATTCCAGGCCAGCACTCTTGCCTTTGTTCCACCTTCTGTGGCTTGAGAAAACAGCTGCTCCAGATCATCTTATTAAAAACCCACTATGTGAAGCAGGAAATGACTCTCTGATGCTGGGGTAGTGAAACTAGGTCAGCTCCAGCAGGTGGCTTGGAAGAATCGAAGATTAGAGGCACTGGAGAAGGGACAAGCCTCAGGAAAGTGACATTAAACTTGAACAGGGTCTAAGAAAGGTTTTTGTACTTGAATCAAGCTAAAGCAAGTTTGGTTCCAAAGGTCTGGTGACCCTTCTCAGTGTCCTCAGACCTCTGGATATTGGACGGCAGCCCGGTGGGTCTATCCCGGAGGCTCATTTGTGCACAAAGGAAGGGAATGATGAATTATCACATAGATGCTGCTGGCCAGGTGTTCATCTTTGAAGATGGAATAAGACAGAAGCTATAAACAAAATGCAGCTTCCCTGGCTTCCAGAGAGATGTGCATGGTTTTATTTAATTATCTTTGAATCTCAAGGCCGGCCCGAGACCTGGAACATGGCAGGTTTTCACCAAGATTTGCTGAATGATGGGATGAGCTCAGGAGGAATCCCAGGCCTGGAAAAAGCCTCACCAGTCAGAGCTCATGTATCTGGCTTGAAAGAATGTTGGTGGCGAAATAAAAAACAAGATTTCCTGCAAGAGGGTTTGACATCAAGCTGACCAGAAACATGCCCAATCCATATCACCAGCTGCTTCAAAACCAAAGAAAGGCTCGGAAGCATTATTAATGGTTAAGAATTAGGGGTTTGGGGGTTTCGATGGTGGCTTTCCAACACCGCCTGATCTAACCATCTCCCTTCCCATGAAAATACTCCCCAATACACAATAAGACATGATGTTGCCACAGTCTGGAAGGAATGACTTCCGGGAATAATTCACAGGTCTCTGGGAGAGATTGTTCTCTGACCACAGCTTTGGTCAGATGAGATTGAGAAATCACTCCCTTTGACCTCAAAAACAAGAACCACAGAGCTAGGCCGGGATGTCCACCTGTGGTCTAGAATGTCCGGCCTCCCATTGCTTGGGAACAACCTTCTAAATAAAGTAGGCAGGCTCCCTTCCCACTGTTCCCACCATCCATTTGTGGTTCCATTTCTCCAGTCATTTGATAATGATTACTCCCAATCACGCGCATCCCGAGAAGCCAAGTTGGCAGTGGGAAGGGCACAGGGGGAAGGGCTTTAGGAGCACAATGCTCTGGGGAAAAATGCTTAATTGAGGTTAGATGTTTGAATTTTTACAAATTTTCCTCTTTGCATTATTTTCATTTACTCCTGAAAGAGCTAATAGTATTTAACCTTTGTATCTTACAGCAGAACAAAGGGAGATGGGTATCTGAGGATCATATTGATAACTAATATTTTTACAGCCTCTAGAGTTGGAAAAAGAGTGCCTCTGACTCTTTCAACCTCTACCCTACCTTTGCCACTACCATTTCCACATCCACAAACCCACATTTACGGAGCTCTCCTTCCCTCCTCTCCCAACCCTGTAGCACCCTCATGCTCTTAATCACCCTGTGGGAGTAGGGACTCTGAAGATCACTGCTTTGCAAGTGAGGGAAGTGGGACTTAGGGGTTGTTATGGACTGAGTGGTGTCCCCCTGCCCCAATTCATATCCTGGAGCCTTAACCACCCCCCTGCACCCTGCCCCCGCCCCCGTGCTGTGTACTGGAGGAGGGGGCCTTTGGGAGGTAATTAGATTTCACTGAAGTCCTAAGGGTGGGGCCCTGAGATGGGAATAGTGTCCTTATGGGAAGAGACATCAGGGATCTTTTGCTCTCCACCTCGAGAGGACACCGCGAACAGCCATCATCTGCAAGCCAGGAAGAACACCTTCGTGAGACCCAAACTGCCAGCACTTTGATCTCAGACTTAGCCTGCAGAGGGGCGAGAAAGAAGGGCTTGTTGTTTACACCGCTCAGACTACAGTATATTGTTAGAGCAGCCTGAACTAAGACAATGCTCAAATCACAAAGCCATGCGAGTGGAAAGAACTAGGCTGTGGAAACTCTTGCATGTCCTTTAGGTGACAGGAGCTTCAGAAGCAAAGGAGAGATGTGGCCCCCTTTCATGTTCTGAGGTTTGCAGGCTATGACAAGTGAAGAAATACCAAAGCAGGGGGACCAAAATGACGTCTGTTCTGAGGGCTTCTATTTACAAGGTTAACCCCTTTAACACCCCACATACATTTCATTCATTTTTGTTTCTCAGCCTGCGAGAAGTATAACAATCAAAATATTTTGGGCCAGTGTGAAATCTTAGGTATCATGGTACGAAATAATGCCATTTAAAATTTTGAAGGAGACAGTATTATACCAGATAAAACAGAATTAAATGAATGGATTGTGAGGGATGCGTAGCTATGGTTCTGCAATGGGGCATTTTAAAGACATTTAGCGGATTTATAGAAAGAATACTATCTCATGATATGCTACAGGGAATATAGACTGACAGGGAGACACAAATTTAAGAAGTGTGGAAAGCCACGTCAGCCATGCTATCAATGTGTCTCTGTGGCTGACGCCAGGACCAGGGCAAAGGGCTCTCCAGATTGGCCCTAACTGGCTTTGTGGCTTTCTGACCATGTAATGACCTCTCTGACCCTGTTCTTCATCAGTTACATGGAAGGCTGAGTGTTGGCCATCTGCACCCATCATGTCATTGCTCACCGGAGGTATTTCCCGAATTTGGCCGTCTGGGCTAGTGACGACGTACGTCCTCATCTGCAAATACAATGTTCTGGATGGGATAAGCTGCAGTGAGTGTTCTGCCAGATCCGAGAGCTCATGGGCTGTTCTAGGGAACATAGAGAATTGGAACAAAAGCAGGCTAGTCCCCTGAGCTGCATGCTGCCGCCGCTGCCACCACCACCACTGTGTGGTGATGTGTGTTCACGGGACATGAGGCTGTTCAGCCCACAAAAGCTGCCTGGCCTTGCTGAGGGCAGCGCACCCACCAGTGAGCTGCCCTCTGAGGGCTCATCTCACAGCCTCCAAACCGAAATCGTAACCTTAGCCCCAGCTCTATCTAAACCATTAGGAAATAGTTTCTCTGGCGTTAGACACAGAAATGGTGGCATTTCCTCCCCTGAAGATCGCGGGGAGGCTCCCAAACTTTGTTGAAGAGGTACCCACAAAGACTTGGAAAATAAGAGAAGGAGGGTTGTCTCCTGAGGGTTTGGCCGCCAGTCAGAATGTGGTGGACCCAGCTATGCAAAAGCCACCTTTGAAAAGTAGAGTCACTCTAAGACCAGAATCTCAGTGGTATAAAGGAACATGTAAGCTGCAAGAGGGTCAGCGTCAAAGAACAGATATAATTAGGCACCGAGACAGGAAACACTCAAACTCCGTGCAGGAGAGGCATCCAAATGTATACAACCCAACGCTGGCCTGACACGGTAAGGCAACAGCACCTGTTTTCTGAGCACCTGTTCCCTGCTGGGAAGAGTGTTAAGCGCCTTTCATACCACGTTTCATTTAATATTTGCCCTTGGGAGTGGGTATCACGGCTGCCATTTGACAGGTAAGGAAATGGAACTGAGGATCAGAAAGGATACACAGCCCCCCGAAGGTCACAGAATGGGTCAGTCCTGGAGCAGGACCCAGATGAGCTTCTGGTCTTTGCTGCTCTGAACACTGCTGGTCCAGCCACAGGACCATGCACTTTCTCCTTTGGGTCAGTCTCCCAAGAAGATAGAACCAGATGGCTTCTTGGGGAATAGTAGGTGCTAGGGGTTGGAATGTTTGCCCAGTTTCATAGCGGAAACCCCCAGTGTGATGGTATTAGGAGGTGGGGTCTTTGGGAGGTAATAGGGTTAGATAAGGTCATGAAGGTGGGGCCTCATGATGGGATTAGTGGCCTTGTAAGAAGAGACACCTTTGTCTCTTTCTCTGTTTCTGCCATGTGAGGCCCCAAGAAGATGGCCACCTGCAAGTCACGAAGAGAGCCCTCATTGGGGAACTGAATCAGCCAATCACCTTGATCTTGGACTTCCTGGCTTCCAGAACTGTGAGAAATAAATTCCTGTTGTGGAAGCCACCCAGTCTGTGGTATTTTTTGATGGTAGCTTGAGCAGACTAAGACAGTAGGAAACCAACTGTTCAAGGGCATGGCCTGTTTGGTCTTTGAGGGGACAATGTCTCTAGAGGGAAGACTGATGACAGAAGACATTTGAATTATACAACTGCTGTTTCCTGTGGTTCTGACCCTCTGCTCATCAAGCATCCTTTGGAATTAGGCCAAAGGGAGAAAATAGGGCTTTTTAGCTGCTCAGCAATTCCAATTCCACTCTCAAGAACTTTATACATCAGTCTCATGGGTTTGGTTAACCTAGGTCTTTCCCCACTATTGGCACATTCAACAAGGGAATGGAAGCTATTGTGCGAGAACTTCTTGGCTGGTTAGACTTCCTTCCCTGCTAGTATCCTTTAAAAAAAAAAAAAGTAAGAGAGTCATACTATGTTCACTCCTTCAGTTACTGTTCCTGTCCTCTAGACTTTTCTCTAGCTGTGCCCCAAAGGTAGACACACTCCAGCCAGTGATATCCATGCCAGCAATGATGATGAAAGGCAGGTTTTCATGCCTGGCAGTTCTTTATTTTATTATTTTTTAAAAGATTTTGTTTTATTATTATTATTTTTAAAATATTTTATTTTATTTGAGAGAAAGAAAGACGGAGAGCACAAGCTGGGGTTGGAGCAGGGGGTCAGGGAGAAGAAGGCAGCTCTCTGCTTGGAAGGGACCCTGACGTGGGGCTCAATTCCTAGGACCCTGGGAGTGAGTTGCAGGAAGTTTCAGGAAGACCCTTAAGCAGCTTAACCACCCAGGTATGCCAGATTTTATTTTTAAGTAATCTCTACACCCAGGGATTCGAACTGACAACCCCAAGATCAAGAGTCACACACTCTACCAACTGAGCCAGCCAGGCACCTCAATTTAATTTATTTCAAACAAACAGACTTAACACTAACAGACTTAGAGACTCTGTAGTAGATGGTATGTAACTACATTTGGAAGAACGGAGGAGAAAAAGAGAAGTAATTCCAGGCTGAGAGAACAGCACAGGCAAAGGTATGGAAGGTGAATTTGGCAAAGTGGATTCTGGAATTCAGTTTGGCATAGCAGATGTGAAAGGGAGCACCAGCTCTGGAGAGAGGAGGGAGCAGACAGTTCTTTTGGAGGGGAAGGTAAAGGGAGAGGGGGTCAGGGAGGGAGACAGCAGGGCATGGGAGCAGGAGCGGGGGAACCAGAAGCATCTTCCACATCCCTCAGTTTCACCATACCTTTCCCAGCACCGACCCTCCTGCTGACTGGTTGTAATGTGATTTTTGTGTGGGACCAGGAAACGGGTGAGCCCAATGGAACTGCCCTTTGATTAAAGCAAGAAATTCCTACTTTGGACCCTGGTGTAAAAGGGATCCTGTGCTGTCCAGATTGTAGGAAGTGAAAGTGGGAGGTGGTATGGTGGAAAGGGTAAAGGTCAGAAGAGTAGGATTCGTTGAGTGCTGATCTGAGCCGAGCCCCTTGGTAGATCCATTGGCTACATGATGTCGTTTGATTCTTGGAACCTCGACCTTCTGAACGCTTATTTATGTTTAAAATGTTTCAGAGAAGTTAAGAGGCTTCCTGCCTAAGGAAGGAAGTGGCAACAACTGGATTTGAACCAGGATTTGTCTCACCCAATTGTCTCAGGCTGTTTGACTCTGCAGGAGGTCTTCGGGGACACTCTTGTTTGGTAAATAATGTGCTGTGTGGATGCAGGTTGAGTCACTCTCTCGGGGCCTCAGTTCCTGGATCTATAAATCTATTTCTATAGAGGGGGTACCCATTCACTCCTATTATTCTCTTTGGATTCTTAGAGAAATCTAATTTTCCTGATCCATGACAATCCTTTAAAAACATGAAAATGGTGCGCTTCCCCTAAATATTCTCGTTTTCAGACTTAAAATTCTTCTTTCAGTTGCATCTCCCCCACCTTGTTTTTTGATTCTTGGCAGTCAATCATTTGATTGCCCCAAAAGCTAATGATGTCTTACGTTGCATTAAGAGAAGTATAGTGCTTAAATTGAAGGAGGGGACATTTTTCTTCTGGACAGAGATCCTCTGGAATCATAGATTCAGCTCTGAGACCACGAAGTGTGAGGGAACCAGATGAATGAGTGTTAGGAAAGCACGTTCCACAGAACTGGTCTTGTTGACAGAGGAAAGACAAATAAAAAGGACCTCTCTTTATTCCTTTAATGCCAGCATTGGAAGCTTTCTCCACAGTCCCCTTCAAAACTGTTTCCTGAGAGGGCCCATGAAATCTCACACTGAAATTCTGGGTAGTTTCCAGGCTGTGTAGGGGTATAGATGAGAGGCTATGGGGTGTGGGGTAGCAAGGGTCCAAGTCCCCACCACAGATCCAGAACTTTCCACGAGCTCTCATTCAACTTTTGGCCACAGGCCTTTTTAGCAGAAAACAGGTTGGCCAAGGAAACCCAAGGGCAACTGGGGCATGAACCACGTTTTATTATTAGCTGGGCATAACCTTGAGCAAATTGTTTTTCTCCTCTGGCCTTCTGTCTCCTCATTTGCCAGATAAAAGCATCTGAGTAGAATCTGGGAAGGCCAATCAGTTTCATCACACAGACATGTCAACGACATGAAAGATCACGTTGAGAAGTATGAGGCCACATGGAGGCTCAACAATACAGAGCTTTGTGATTGATCAGTGATAGATTAGCCAGGACAGCAAGTGACAGAAATCTCAATGGAGCTACTATACATAAAAGAGAATATATTGGTCCATTAACAGGGGTGCCCGCAGGAAGAACTGCCTCCAGGCTTAGCAAGACCCAAGGTGCAAGTTTCAGGAAAACAATCTTTCCGTTTAACGGGAGACACGCGGTGGCTTCTGATTGCCTAGGTACGGACTGTTGGTCCAGATCCAGATCGATGGGTGTGGCTAGGAGGGGTGTATTTTGACTGGCTAGCCCTGGGTCACATGCCCTCCGTCTTGTGGCCTGGGAGGGAGGAAACGTGATTAACAGCCCTACTTAGACCTGGTGGAGATGGGGAGGCGCATTCTTTCTTCGAAAAGAAGGCCCAGGAGTGTTTCTAGGCACAAGGGGTTCGGGAGAGCCATTGGGGCAGAATAAAGCCCGCAGCTAAGCACTCCCACTACCTCTACGCGTGGGAGGCAGACTGGTGTTACACAGGCACACGTTCTCCATCACGGGATTAGGTAAGGCACTTGCAGCTCTTAAATTCTATTCTCCTGAGTAAGTAGTCCAGAATAAAGGATCCTGCCTTGTAATTCAAGAGGCTGCCTTGAGCGTTCCAGCATGAGTTATACCCATCAGATGAAAGGCAAGACTGGCCAGGCCTCTTCTCCATTCTTGGACGGGGCTTACTCTTTTTTTTTTTTTGGTAAGTGAAGGGGTTGATCTTGTCACCAGATGTCCTCTCAAAGTGACCTTATTCGCTGACATCCATCTCTTCCAGCAAGAGCCCCCTGTAATTTTAACCCCTGCAGAACCTACCCCCAGCGTGGGCGGGCCAGCAGGACTCAACATCCTGTCCCCATTCAGGGAGCACAGACTCTGAGTCGTCTTGTTGCCTTAGGGCCAGTACGTGTCTGGAATGAGCTGCTTAAACCCTAGTCTGCTCCCGTCCATGTCATGTTGGCCCCATCTGTTAGTTGAATGCCAGTCCCGTTTTTCTCTGTCTTCACCAAAAGAACAATTCATCACATAGCTCTGAACAGATAGCATGCTTTCAGTACCTACTGGACCTGGAGTTAATGAAGCCCTTCGCCCCTTCCTATAACACTTGCGGGCGAATCCCCCTACATGTCCACCCCAAAGAAGCACATTTATTTGCAAATGGCACCTGGAGAAGGGATCTTCCGGGCTCCGGCCCTGCTCAGGCCGATTTCTGTGTTGCAAGCTCCGCTCTTTCCTTCGTCCCATTATTTGATCAGATTTTTTTCACCCACTGCCACCATCCCCCAGTTGCTGCTGGGTGATTTACTGAGTGACATCTGTGTCTTGGCTCCTCATTCCTCTGAAGAATGCGGTTTTGATGAGTAAATTACAATTGCAGCTTGTTTTTCTGCAGTCCCGTGGGACTTGGGGTTATTTGAGTTTAGAGGTGCACAAAGACTTTATAAACACCCTGGATTCAGAGCCACGATCGGCTGGGCTTGCTTTGTTCGCTCACAGCACGTGCCGGGTGTCACAGTCTGATGGGGGATGGGGCCCAGGAACCTGAGCCGCCCCGCCCTGACACCTGTATAAGACAGCTCAGCGAGAGGGGGACGGGGTTCCTTATCCTCCAGGCTCAGGGATCCATGACTTCACTGCTGAGAAATCGGCCCCGGGGCTCTGACCTGGGCGAGGGGCATGAGAACAATCGACATTTCAGTCTTTGCCGAAGATGCTGGCAAAAACAGAAAGGGATCCACACCCTATTTGACAAGAAGGAAACTGAAGGCAGAGAAGTGAAGTGCTGGTGTGAAGACATACAGCTGGGGGACTCAGAGCCCCACCTGCCCCTGGTCATTTCCCAGGGAAATGGCTGCACCATAACCTCAGGGCACCGGGCTGAAATGAGCGGACCAGGCATACAGTCTAGCCGGTCTGAAGCCACTGCTCACGCTGAAGGCTGTCACTCCAGTTCTTGGATTCTAGTTATTGGTCTGCAAACTGGAGTCATTTGGCATCCCCAGAATCTGGCCGGGCAGGAGGTTGGGTCGGGGATGCTGAAGGGCAAGGGCCCTGGGAGGGGAGGCTGCTCTGGTTGCTTGGTGGCCTGGCCCACCGCAGGAAAGAAGGGCTGGTTTCTCTGCAAAAGAGAGGTCAGGCCTGTTCTTTCCTCTTTACGCCAACAGGAGGCGGTAGAGAGCAGCAATCATCTACTCTTTCTTGCCTGGGACAGTCCACTTCTTGGTTTGGGTCAAGTTTATTCACTTCTCTGGGCCTTAGTTTCCTCACCTAATTGGGGGTGATAATCCCCATACCACAGAAATTCCTCACATGGCTTTTGAGAAGAAGATAATGAGTTTGTGGACTTAAATCACTTTGTCAGTCAAAGGTGGGTGCCCTTGAGTTTTCATGTCTTAGGTCTATTGTCTTTTCTGTAAATTTCCTTTAAATGCTTTCTAGAAGTAGGTGGGCTATGAAATAGCAAGTACATAAAAGAGATGATTGTTATAAAATATTTCCTGACAGAGGTTCTGAGAAAAATTTTTTCATCTTGGAATTATCAAAAACATTTTGGAACCATCGATGGACTGTGAGTGATAGTCACTTACTTGAAGAATACCTAAAGATTCTCTTCTATATGTAAAGTTACTGTGGACACAATCCCTGCCCTCCTGGAGCTTAACATTCATCAGGGATTGTGGGCCTTGACCACTTGAGTTTAAACACATGTGCACGAATGCACCATTAAATTATTTAATTTTAATTACAATATATGCTAAAAAGAACTGAATGCACCAAGAACATAGGAGAGGCAGATCTAACCCAGATTTTGGAGGGTTACAGAAAGTGATGCTTGAAATGAAATCTGAAAGACATGTGGGGAGAAGGCAGGCCAAGTGGTAGGGGAGAAGGCAGGCCAAGTGGTAGAGGAGAAACAATTCCATGCATTGGGATTAGCAGGTGCAAAGGCCCTGAGCTGTGAGGGTAACAAGGAAAGGTCAGGGTACCTGGAATGCCAGGAGCACTCCTCACCTAAAACACAGAATCCTGATTTTCCTACATAGGAAGAAATATAATCACTGAGGTATTGAGTAGATTACAAGTATATATTTTTCTTTTTTAGTACTTACTGTGGACCCAAATCAACATGGTCAGTTTAGGATTACAAAAACACATTTAGTGTAATTTTCTATGCTCCTATGATGATAATATTCAGCATAAGGATAATGAGATAGTGGGGAAAAATCACTTTCAGGAATAATTAAGGACTGTACCGTCAAAACTGGGTTTACCTCTTTAGTCTTCCATCCTGCCTCTCCTGACCTTAATATCATCTATGGCCTTGCCTTGTTTCATGACCTGGTCCCAGGGTTTCTCTTGCTACTCTCTTTCTCACTGTTCTCTGTTCTACATAATCAAATTTCCCCGAGTTCCCCTCCAAATCCTGTACCTCCTCACTCCCACATTTTGGCTCTGATCATTCTCTTAGCTGACTTGTCTTGTTTTTCTCCTCCCTCCTGAAAAAAACCTCAGCCATCCTTCAGCCCTTCGGAGACACTGCCTCCTCCTGGAGTGACTGCCCCACCATGGTCTCCCAAGCACATGGCCTTTGGTCATGTTATTACAATGAACACAGGCCTTGCCTTCCATCTGGGTCATTTCTGTCCATGCCTGTCTCTCAATAGATGTGAGCTCGTTCATGACTCAGAGAGCGATAACTTCCTCTTGCCACCTCCCGTCAAGACAGTACAGCACAGAGCCCCCTGTGAGGCATGTCCCATTAAGTCAATGCTTCATCCCAACTGATTTTGATAGATGCTTAGAATGTCCTCTAAAGTTCTAGGGTTGATAAGGAATTTCTGTTCATGATCGTTTTTCACTTGAGTCAGATTTCTTGATTTTAGTTGTAATAGAAAATGTTGGTCATAACCTAGATATCTATAATAGGGGCTAGCT
Source organism: Lutra lutra (assembly GCF_902655055.1). Taxonomy (NCBI): domain Eukaryota; kingdom Metazoa; phylum Chordata; class Mammalia; order Carnivora; family Mustelidae; genus Lutra; species Lutra lutra. The sequence continues at coordinate 152,943,324 of NC_062281.1, read as the reverse complement.
TATGTAAATTAAGCTAAACATTATATAATGGGATACTATGCAATCATTCAACACCATGTAGAAACACACTTATTGATAAAGATGGCCACAATATATTGACAGGTGAAAAAAATTTGATTATATGTATGTTATATCTCTTTTATTATTATTATTATTATTATTATTTTTAAAGATTTTATTTATTTATTTGACAGAGAGAGATCACAAGCAGGCAGAGAGGCAGGCAGAGAGAGAGGAGGAAGCAGGCTCCCTGCCGAGCAGAGAGCCTGATGCGGGGCTCGATCCCAGGACCCTGAGATCATGACCTGAGCTGAAGGCAGTGGCTTAACCCACTGAGCCACCCAGGCGCCCCTGTTATATCTCTTTTAATCTGTGACACAGCATTGAGGGAGTCTGGTGACAGGTGAATGAATGTAGTGACTTCATTCCTTCCTCTCTTTCAGGTAAGGTGAGGCACATGACTCGTCTGGTGAAGGAAGCCAGGGGTGGGGCAATGAATGAAAGGTCACAGAGGAGGTGACAACATCCCCGGGAGGTGCCCTGTCATGGGGGAAAGGACCTTAGCATCATTCTCAGATACAGAGCAGAATAATGGTTCCAGATATAAGATAGGTCTCTTACTTGTGCCTGACACAGCCACTGGAAGATTCCTTCACTGCAGGGGTCGAAAGGACTGTGTCATCAAATCCAGGGGGAACCCACTGGAAAAGCAGAGATGAGGAAGGCATTTTTCCTACAAGGAGGCATCCATGTAGCTCAGGGAAGTGGAGTGGTTGGCTCAGGAGAGACAAAGCAGAATTGCCTCATGGGAGTTGGGGGGGTCCAAGGCAGGGGAGCTCAGAGCTAATGGGCGGCCCCTTAGCTAGGAGGCCCACTGGGTGGGGCAGCGTGGGCAGCGTGGGGCAGTGGCCCGAGAGGAGCCACAGGACAGCAACAGGGTCACTTGGAGGTGAGCAGCGACAGAGGCACATGCAAAGGCTTGAATTGGCTTGGGAGCATATGTGGGGCACCCCTAAGGATGTCCAGTGATACTGCAGGGAAGGGACCTTGGACCAGGGCCAGGAGACCTGGGGACAGGCAGGCAGAGGCCATCAACCAGCAGTGTCACCACTCATCATTCTTCAGTGGAGTCCCCCTGCCTGGTGAAGCCTGGAGGATATTTGGATGACCCGAGTTTAATAAATTTTATGTGCACAGGGAAAAGCCTTGAAAACTAGACATCAAAGTCTGAACAATGGCTGTCTCTGGGTAGACGGATGAATGCTTTTTATTTTCTTCTTTTCTGGTATCTCTCTATTTTCTGATGTTCTTAAAAGGAACATATGTTGCTCTTATAAGAGAAAAAAAACACAATAAAAGTTGTTTTTAAAAAATCAAATGACAGAACACATGTTGCCCGGGGACATGCTTAGGAGCGCAGCCATTTCAAACTGAGCGGTCGCCAAAGTACAAACTGTTTCAGCTGATCCAGCCCAGGGACTCCCTCCTCTCACTCCCCATGGTCAAGAGAATTCACCTGTGAGCGTGGTGAAGCCCCCAGCAGGGCGCTTGCATGGAGGGCGACAGCACACGCACAGCTGTCATGACCCAATGCGCTTGCCGCCCACTGTCCTGCCCGCATTCCCCCCCACGAGCTCCTTCCAGAAGGAGTCGCTGCTGCTCCCCCCTCTCTCTGGGTCAGCCCTGCCTGTTTCCTGAACTTTGCCTGACCTGGGTGGGGAGGACGGGGAGGATGGGGGCCAGTGTAAGTTGGGGGGGCGTGACCCCAATTTCTGGTGTGCAGTGGTACAGTCTGGGTAGCTAGAGGCTTGACAAGTCGCTGTTTTCCCATCACTCTGAGCACATTGTCACTCCTCCCCGCTTCTTCACAGTTACCCCCCATTTCCTGTGGGAGTTCCAGCTTGTTTGGCAAGAAGTCCCGATGGGACAGCCTGCCATGCTCTCGCGCAACCCTGTCCATCCTGAATCATCTCCCGGTACTCGCTGACCACGAGGTATAATCCTGAGGTAAAGGACTGCAGCGTCTGAGAGTTGCTGCTACCGTGCGGTCTGACTCAAGTGTCCCTGTACCTGGGTTTTTTTTCTATTGTACTTGGAACTCTGGAGTGGACCCCACCTGTCCTGACACCTGCTGGATTCTCATTTGGTTTTCACACCATAGACAGGGTCTGGTGGGAAAGATGTTCCTAGTGTGGGCTCAGAAAGCCCTAATCACCGGTCCCCCATTTGCCGAACTTACCGGGTACCACTTTCCCTCTCATCTCCTGCGACCTTGGCTTTCTTTCTGTTTCTGGAAACTGTTAAGCTTGTTTCTACCCCAGGGCCTTTGCATTCACTTGCTATTCTCTCTGCCTGGGTCTCTTTATCTAGTAGTTCTTTTCCATCCTTAGGCTTTAGTTCAAAGGTACCACCACAGAGAAGCCTTCCCTGACCACTGCCAAGGATGCCCTTCCAGAGTCTTTTTCGATCAGAGGTTGCCAAATTTGTGCAAGGCTGGACAGTAAATGTTTTAGGCTTTGTGACACACACACACTGTCGCTGTTGTAGATTTTCCTTTGTTTTCTCTATCACCCTGTAAAAATGTAAAAACCCCTCTTAGCTTGTGGTTCCAACAAAGACAGACCATGGGTGAGACATGCATTCTGGGATGCCTTGCTGTGACCCCCGCTCTAGATCACTGCTTCATAGTTTATCACCATCTGGAATGATCTTACCTATTCATGAACTTGGTGTTGTTGGCCTCTCCACTACACGGTAGAATGTGGGTCTGGCTCCCATCTCAGGTGTCTGATACAGCATCTGGTGTACATGGGGCCCTCGATGCATTTTCGTGGGGTGAGAGGATGAACGAATGAGTAGGTTTCAGAGGGGATGGATTTGGATCTGAATCCATGTCTGTCTTCTAGCAACTCTGTAAATTTAGGCAAACCATTTAACATCGTAACTCTCGGTTTTGTCCTTGGTTAAAGGATGGTAACAGAATCTCCGTTGTGGCATTGTAACATTGAGACAGGTGACATGCCAAGAGGATGGGTATGGAGCACCCAGCTGGGAGAAAGGAGTTGTTAAACATTCATTTCCTTCTGTTTGACTCCTTTGGTGGGGATGGGCAGCATCTCCACCTGTTTTGTCTTCCAGTCCCCAACCTGTGGTGTCCCTACTCCCTCATCCTTCTTCACCCTCCTCAAGATTTCAGTGTGCTTCATGTCAGAGCTTCTCCAAGTGTGACAAACGTCTTGGAGCAGCAGAGTGTTTACAGCACAGAGAGCCATGTGACGCTGGGATGAGGGCTGCTAGGGTGACTGACGGCAACCAAGAGGATGGCCCTATCCCCATGAATGGGCAGGTCCCCTTGCATTTGGAGGGTGGCATCACCCTTCCCCACCCCTGGCTGAGAGTGGTGCCAGCTCTGTGACTCCCACCTTAGAGAGGGGTGGGAGGGAACAGTGCAGTGCTCCTTGCCCCGCCGCTCCAAGGAAGTGGACTGATCCCTGCAGCCACCTGGGGGACATTGGAGGAATGCCCCAATCCTGGAATGTCAGAGCTGAAGGGGGATGGTCCTGCAGCCATAACAGAGCCTCAGTGACTTCTCTGCTGCCGCTAGAGTCCCCTCTAAGTCTGATGAGGCCAGTATCTGCCCTTATGACTAAGCCTATCTTTTGATGGGTCCCCACTGCCCTGATGAAGTCTAAATTCTCATTCCTGTCGGTGGTGCTGCCCATGATCTGGGATTTGCTTACCTTTCTAACCTTCCTGCACTCACTTCCCTCCACTGTCCCACCCTTCTCTCTGGGTTTCTGTCTTCAGCCTTTGCATCTGGCTGGATCAAATCCAGTTCTCCTGTAAGAATGTCCTTAACCTTGGCTCTTCCCCTCCCCCATGATGGCGCAGCCTTGGCACCAGGCCCCCACAGTGGCTCCGTTGACATGCGGCTCTGACGCACTAATAGTGAACACCCACCAGCTGCTGGCCAGGTGCTGGAGCTTGCACTACCCCAGTGCTTGAGGGATTAACTCCGTTCCTCACAACCACCCTGCAAGGAGGGATTATGAGTCTGGTGTCTAGATAAGGTAATTTGAGGGAGGGACTGCCATGCCAAGTAACTTTCCTACAGCCCCACTGTTAGTACATGGGGGAGTTCGACTCCCACCCAGAGGCCAAGTGCAGAGGTCTGGCCTGATGCACAGTGGCTGTGAAGCTGCACGGGACACAGTCCTGCTGCAAGAAACCAGTCCGTGAAAGCAAAGGCAAGACAGGCGTGCAGCGTGGTAGTTCGCCCACAGCCTGTGAGGAGCAGGGCTCGGTGCCGGCTTACTCACATCATGAACAAATGAGCAAATTCGACTCGTGTCCCTGCTGTCTGGCTCACCCAGGATGGAAGCAGGTCCCAGGGGGAAGCACGCAGCTCCCGGCATAGTCATTTCCAGGTCCACGTGCCTTTCCCCCTTTATCTTGGAGAAATCTGTTCCAGGGCTCCAAAGGGACTCTGCTTCTGAGACAGGGGCACGAGGCAGCTCCCTAAGTCTGGCTGCTTGGTCCTTTCAGCCTCCGCTGGCTTTTCACAGTCCAGACATGGGTGGTCTCCCAGGTCCCGTCTGGAAGCTAGAGCCTGCAAGGTATCTGGTGTCAGAAATGCATTTATTGGCTAGAGGTTCTGTGTCTGTGTCCTTTGTAATGGATGGGACCTGGATTTCCAAAGTGCAAACCTGATAAGCAATTCCTCTCTCTCAATGGCTTCCGTGTTACCTCCGGAACTGAGCTCCAACTCCTTATCTGGACTGTCAAGACCTTGTCCAACCTGATTGCCACTTACCTTTCTACCATACTCACAAACCTCCTTCACATCACTGAGTCAACTGGGACTACTTGCCAGGGGAAGTCGTAGGTAAGGTGTAAGGGACACAGACCTTGAGACTCCATAGCTGCAGCCCGTGTCCACGTAACTGGCCTACCTTCCCGACCTTGAACCCATTATCCCCAAACCCAAGCTATTTGCAGGACAACATCCTGCCACTTGGATCTCCTCTAGTCCCACCCAAGTAGTAGAAGGATAGGAAGGGGGCTGCAGTCTGCTGGGGGATGGAGAAACTTGCCCAGGGCTAGGATATATTAGGGTCTTTGAAAATTTTCTCCTCTTCACTCTTCTTTCCTCCCACCGTGTTTTGAGTTCTGGTAAATGAATTCTATCTAGGTGACTTACAAGTGCCAGTTAAGTGAGATCTGGGGGCAGTTAGGTGGATCCGAGTTTTGCTCTGGAGAGTCCCAAGCTCCATTTCAGTGGTTCCTAGGGACGCCCATGTCAGAGGACACCCTCTGTCCTTCTGGTCAGTTCAGGGTGCCCAGCGTCTTGTCGGGTAAGGGGGGGGTCCATAGAGAATCCCATCAGGGTACAAGCTGTAGCCCTGCTGACAGGAAGGCTTGAAGGGGGAGGGTGTGGGCTCCTGGCAGGTACGCTGCGGTCTCTTAGCAAATATAATTTTCACTGGACAGATGTTTTCTGCCCGTGGAAAAAGAAATAATAACAGTGTTGGGACCCCACACTTCCACGGCTGGAGGGGTGTCAGCACTAAATCAACAGCTCTCTTTTGAGTGTGTACACACATTCTTCCAGCCCGGGGTCCATGCAGAAGTGTGTTAGTGTGAGTGTGTGTGTCTGTGTGTGTGTGAGCGATGGGATGGAACACTGCCAACCCTGACTGGCTTATTCAAAAATGGCCAACCCCGACTGGCCCAATTCAAAAAGTGTCTCTGCCTCCAGGAAGCTTTCCCAGAGCTCCTTAGCTTGGAAATAATGATACTCATTTGGGCCCTATGGTTCCCCAGCCAGGATTCCGGGAGGTATTGCGAAGTATGAAAAAACCACAGACCGGAGAGACATGGAACTGAACGTGAATCCCCACGTCTGTGTCCTGACTTTAGAGCTGATGACCTTGGGCAACTCACGTCCTTGCACTGAGCCCCAGGCCCCTTACCTTAGAGTAGGAATAAAAATACCAGCTCGTTGGGGGTCTGGGGAAAAGAACACCCATGGGCCTGGCAGAGAGAGGGCCCTCCACACTGCTGCGAGAGGGCAGTCCCCAGATCCTTTCTCCATCACCGCTGGCTCTGGTGGCCTTCGCACCTCCTTGGGAGTAGGAGCAAGACCATGGAAGTGGTGGTGGAGAATCGTATGTGCTCAACTCAGGGTAGGGATCAAGAAAGACCCAGTGTCATAATGCGAGAGTCACAGACGTGGATGTGTCAATCAATACAGACATCACAGAATGACAGAGCAAAGATTCACAGAGCACCTGGGAACTGCGTCGAGAAGGGTCGTGACCTGTTTAAAGACATACACTGCGTAATGGCCAGGCTGGGGTTTGAACAGAGGCCCCCTGACTTTTAGATCATGACCGGACACGCTTCCCGTTTTCATATTTATATTTCTGCTGAGGCCAGGCTCTGGGTGTGCGAGGCCCAGCCCTTCAGTAGCTCTCTGCCTCGGGAATGACACTTTTGGGGGCTCTCTCCCACTCGGTGCCCCTAGACTGATGTGTGGGTGGAAAGGTGCTGGGCTTACTTTCTCCCCTCCATTTCCCCTGTGACGAAAGAATAAAGAATTCTTTGGTGCCTGGTAGCCCACACCCACCCAACTCCCCCACGAACATGAAAGAGTGCAGGCAGCCGCTTTCACTTCTAATTTGTCTCCCGTGGAATAATCCAGAAGGTGGATTTCAGGGGTTTCCTGGAGATAGAAATGCTGCCTGCCCTGTGGCCTGGGCCTGAAGGGGGAACTTTCATGAAATACGGCCCAGGTATTTGATGTTGCCTGGACAGAATAATGAAACACTTTTTACAGGCAATTTATGAGTCTGAAAAACAGGCAGCTGACTTTCAAAGGCAGACGCCAAAGTGTCAGCAGGCTTCTCCGAAGGTCAAGGCTGAGATGAAAACCCGCCTGAGGCTAAATGAGGGAGGTTTGCATTTGGGCCTGTGTGTGATGGATTTCATTCCAAGCTGTTGGCACCTTTGCCACACCCCTCTCCTGCTTTATTAGGGAAGGACCACTGGACTTGAAATACAGGCCCAGGTCTGAAGCCTGATTCAACCACTGACCTGCCATGTGACTTTGGGCAGTCACTTAGCCTCTCTGAGCATCACTGTTCTCGGGATTAAAATGAAAACACACCCTCATTTCCTATAACCAATATGCAGAGTTAATATGAAGAGTGCCAGGCACATAATAGGGAAAAAATTTATTTTAACTATATGTTACAAGTAAGGGATTGGGGGCCTAGCAGTGGTTCCATCAAAAACTTTCCAGGAGTGCCTGGTTGACTCAGTTGGTTAAATGTCTGACTCTTGATTTCAGTACAGGGTCATGAGATCAAGCCCTGCGTCAGGCTTGGTGCTCCTGGAGTCTGCTTCAGACTCTCTCTCCCTCTCCCTCTGCCCCTCCCCCTGCTCAACGAGTGCACTCTCTCCCCTCCTCTCTAAAAAAACAGAACAAAAAGAATCTCAAAGTTTTGTTGCCTTTGATCAAGTCATTTTTTTTCTTTCTATGCTTTACTTTTCACATCTAGTAATAAAAAATCACCCTTTATTGAAGGTTTACTCTGTGCTTAGAACAATGAAAAGTGCTTTATGTCTCCCTCACTCTTTTCTCTCCCCCTTCCTTCCCAAATCCATCCCTCCCTTCCTCCCTCCCTCCTTCCCTCCCTTCCTCCCTCCCTCCTTCCCTCCCTCCCTCCCTCCCTTTCTTCCTTCCTTCTTTCCCTTTCTTTATCTTCCTCCCTTCCTCTCTTTCTCTCTTTCTTTCCTTTCTTCCTCCTCCTTTCCTCCCTCTGTCCCTCCCTCCCTTCCTTCCATCCTCTCTTCTACAAATATACATCAAGCACCAATTATGTGCTAGGACTGCTCTAGGCACTTTATGGCAGTGAACAGAATCGACAAAATCTGATGCCCGGCAATTATCTTCTAGCTGTGGAGCCAGGGAATCAACAAGCTCAATAAATAACGGGTATAGCGCATCAGAAGACGCTGAGTGCTAGAGAGAGAAAAAAAAGCCTGGGTGGGGGTGGTGGGTATTGTAGAGGGCACGGATTGCATGGAGCACTGGGTGTGGTGCAAAAATAATGAATACTGTTATGCTGAAAAAATAAAAAATTAAAAAAAAAAAAAAAGCCTGGGTGGGGACAAGCCTGTGTATGTGGTTTTCCGTGGTGGTCAGATGAGACCTTCCGATAGGGGAACTTGAAGCACAGATGTGAGAAAGGCAGGGGAGCAAGTGTCTCCATGCAGGGAGAAGAGCACATACAAAGGTCCTACAGTGGGAATGGGCCTCAGGGCTTTAGGGCCTGGCCAGAAGCCTGTGTCTGTGCATGGCAGGGTGAGGAGAGGTATCACAGCCGTCCTGGCCACATGGCACCTGGCTGGTTGGTTCACGAGGTATGCTTTTGCTCTGAGATGCGGGCATGTCTGTGAAATGGCTTTTAGTTTTTCTTTTAACACAATAAAGATTTTAAAAAAGATTTTATTTATTTGACAGAGAGAGAGAGAGAGAGTGAGCACAGGCAAGGGGAGAGGCATAGGGCGAGGGAAAAGCAGGATCGCATTGAGCAGGGAGCCTGATGTGGGGCTCGATCCCACATCAGACCCGAGCCGAAGGCAGACGCTTCACCGACGGAGCCACCCAGGTGCCCTCACAGTAAAGATTTTTATTTCACAAAAATCTTCTTGTTGTGACCTTTCTCAGGAAGCTCTGACTGAAACCTTGTCCCAGATCCCAGCCCTCGCCCCAGCGCCTCCTCCTCTCCCACCTCTACACATCCGTCCGTCTTTCCATTTGAGGGTTTCGAGCAGACAAGCAGAGATAGTTTCTTACATTTTCAAAGAATCACTCTATTATGTCACACAACTTTCCCGCCACTCTGGGGAGTGGGTGTTATAATCCCGGATTAAGTAGTTTTTGTTTTTTTTTTTGTTTTTTTTTTTTTTTTGTGTGTGTGTGTGTCTTTTCTACATAAGGACAAAAATGGTCAAAATAAAGCTGACAATTGCTCCAGGCCAAAAGGGCTCCCCAGGGCAGCGGTGTTCCTTCACTGGAATCGCACTGTCCTTGGGCTGCAAAGACACGTTCCTTCCTGCCTGTGATGGCTCTCCAGGGACACCCCGTGTCTGGCACAGCACATCTCCACAGTTCCTAATTGGGCCCATTTTTTAAGATCCAGGGTAGAAGTCCCCTCCCCTGAGAAGCCTGTGCCCACCCCTCCCGGGTTCTGAACTCCTTTATTTGATCTGAATGTCCATCATGCAGTTTGCTTCTGGAAAGCAGAAAGTGCTGTGCACTAGAGGAAAAGTGTCCTGGACTTGGAAAAAAGAGATTTCTACCATCATCCTCATCCTTGTCATCATTGCCATCATTGTCAATATTACTATGAGGCTTTTTCAAATTATTAAACCCAGATAACATCTGGAGTCTCGAACATCCTCAGACAGGAGCTCAAACCATGATTTCATGGCCTATGGACATCGACTGTCCTTAAGGTTCTGCAGATTTTTGAGGGGGCGGAGGTTCTCTGTTTTAGGTTTTAGGTTTTCTGTGCTAGCGTATGCTTTCTCCGCAGTGTCTAGACCCAGGCACTAGACTCAAGCCCTCTCCTGATGTCTGTAAAGAAGCGTGCCTCCACAATATGGATTTCACAAATGGCTCAGCTCTCACCCAGTGGGATGGCGCAGCAGGAACCGCTAAAGACTTTGTATCAATGTAGCCACGTGACCTGTATTCTTTATATAGTGTATTCATCAGCTCCTGCTGCTGGAACGCAATACCACAGACTGGGTGGCTTCCGCAGCAGAAATGAATTTTTCTTACAGTTCTGGAGGCTGGAAATCTAAGATCAAAGTTGCTCTCAAGTATCTCTGTTCCGTTCTCTAGTCTGGGGCAGCTGGTCCCCGCAAAGCTGTCCTGTATCGTCAAGCCCACAGCCAAGGACTCTATAGGACACCCCTACTCAACCTTCTGGGGACCTGGTCTGTGCAGTTCGCCCCTCTCTGACGCCCCACCTCACAATGTCATCTCAGCTTCTCTAAACTCTGATTTCTATGTTCCCAGCTCCCTAGAACCGTCCTGTTCTGCTCAGCTCTACCTCTGCTCTGCTGGGGGGGAAATTATTCCCAGACAAAGAGCCAGGGCAACTCTGGGGCTTACCTCGTGATCTCCCCTTCTTCCAGGGGACCCAGGCTTGTGCTGCCTGTTGTCCAATCACTGCCAGAAAACTGGTGCCTTGTGTGTTTAGTCCAGTTTACGTTTATTTTGTTTTGACGATGGGAGGGCAAATTCATCCCAGTGAATCCATCCCAGGATTCCATCCTGAAGTGGAAGCCACATTAGTTAGCAAGCAACTTACAATCATAAATTATGTACTTCTGTTTTTTTTTTTTAAAACTCTTTTGCTCCTGCATTTTTCTCATAAAAAATTCAGTAGCTGCCAGCTCAGCAACTAACATCACATTGTCTTGTTGGTTCCTTTTCCCTTTATTCCTATTTTTACCCATTCAGATTCCCTGCGGACATCCAGATCCTTTCTATCATGCAGAGAATTCGGGTCTCCATTACTCTTGTCCTCAAAGCTATTTGACCAAAGTCACAGAAATTCTTAGCGGATAAAAATTCTCCCCTTAGGGGCACCTGGGTGGCTAATTTAGTTGGGTGGCTGCCTTTGGGTGGCTGTGATTTCTGGGTCCTGGGATGGAGACCCATGTTGGGCTCCCCACTCAGCGAGGAGTCTGCTTCTTTCTCTCCCTTTGCTCCTCCCCCCCATCTGTGTGCATATTCGCTCTCTTTCTCAAATAAATAAATTAATTCATAAAATCTTCATTTTCCTCTTCCGTTAATGGGATCGACCCTCTTTAAAAAGTGGTTGTAGTTATAGGAAACAGAGCAATTTTTTTTCTGTTCTGATTTTTACTGTACTTACTGTATTTTCAGCTAACTCATTTCCATGCTTCCCATTCTGACTTCCCTCAAATTTATTCTCTGCCAATTGGTCAGAAGGATCTTTCTACAAATTTGATCGTGTCATTTCTCTAATGGCTTTCCTTAGCATGGAAGATCCCATGTTCTCAACAGCCATAGGAGTCCCTTCATGCACGGTTTCTTTCCACATCCCCAGTTTCATCTCTTGGTATCCTGTGCGCGGCCCCAGCACGGGCTTGTGCACACAAGCCCCGCTCCCATACACACGTGTGTGTCCAACAAAACTAGAGTGTCGGGACACCTAGGTGGCTCAGTCCATTAAGCGGCTGCCTTCGGCTCGGGTCATGATCCCAGGGTCCTGGGATCGAGTCCCACATTGGGCTCCTTGCTTGGCAGGGAGCCTGCGTCTCCCTCTCCCTCTGCCTGCCATTCTGTCTGCCTGTGCCCCCTCTCTCTGTCAAATAAATAAATAAAATCTTTTTTTTTAAAGATTTTATTTATTTGACAGACAGAGATCACAACTAGGCAGACTGGCAGGCAGAGAGAGAGGGAGGAGGAAGCAGGCTTCCCACTGAGCAGAGAACCCGACGTGGGGCTCGATCCCAGGACCCTGGGATCAGGACCCGAGCCGAAGGCAGAGGCTTTAACCCACTGAGCCACCCGGGCGCCCCTAAATAAATAAAATCTTAAAAAACAAAACAAAACAAGAGTGTCTGTGTGTCTCCGAACATACAAGATGATTCTTTCCTCTATTCCTTTTCTCACACAGTTCCCTCTGGAATGCCCCCCTCACTCCCAACTTCCCCCATTTCCCCATTTTCACCTAGTTCCTCTAACTCATTTTTAGAGAATAGGTGGAGAAACATTTCCTTCTGAAGGGATTCACTGGCTCTGACCTTCCATAGCTGGGCCCCCTACCTCTCAAGGCTCCCGCTGAGCTCCCTTTGTCTACCTGCCCACACACACTGTGAGAGTGGGACTCTGTCTATCCATTTGCTCTCACCAATGTCAGCATAAAACGTGGCACATGGTTTGTGTGAATTGATGCCTCCATTTATCTACCCAATAAGTGTTTATTGAGTACATAGTATGTGCAGGGCACTGTTCCAAAATCTCTACCGTTTGGGAGTTTGTATTCTCCTGAGAAAATTTGAAAATGTATAGATACATAATGTAATTTAGGGAGTAAAAGTCTGTGGAGAAAAATAAAGCAAAATAAGGAGGAACCAAGCAGTGGGGCTCCCATTTTGGTCACAGCGTCTCTCTGATGAGACATTTGAGCAGAGGGAGGGGCTGTGCAGATACCTAGGGAAACACTGCTCCAGGGGAGTGCATGAAGAGTTGGAAGTGGGAACTTTCTAGGGGTCCTCAAGGAATGGCAGGCAGACTGGTGTGGCTGGTGCAGAGCCAGTGAGGACGGAGTGAGACAGAGGAAGTGCCGGGTCAGAGGACTTTCTAGACCAGTGTAAGAGCTTTAGATCCTCCCCACCCCCTGCCAAGTGTAGGAGAGCCATCAGGTTTTGTACAGGAAAGTGACATGGTCGACTGATGTTTTGAAAGACTCGTGCTGGCCGCTTTCCTGAGGATAGGCTGAGCAGGGGCAAGGAGGGACCTGGGAGATCAGCTAGGAGGTCAGTGCAATGGCCAAGGCAAGAGGACACGGGGCTCCCATCAGTGTGTGAACACTGCAGTCGGAGAACTGTTTACTGTGCATTTGTGGGCTACTGATTGCATCACATTTCTTTCTTTCTTTTCTTTTTAAAAAAATTTTAAGTTACCTCTATACCCACTGTGGGGCTTGAACTCACAACTCCAGGATCAAGAATCGTATACTGTATCTACAGAGCCAGCCAGGTGCCCAAATCCATTCCATTTCTTTACATCTAACTCCTTGGTGAGCCTGTAAGCTTTTGGAAGGCAAGGACCGTGTCTGATTTATCTATCTTGAGTATTAAGAACAAGGTCTTGGTAAATAATACAAGTGCAATATTATCTTAACATATTTTTCTTTCTTTTTAAAAAATATGTGAGCTGCTGAACATGGCATGAGTGGAGTAAAGGCTGAAATATGAGAACTCATGGTTACTCCCATTTTCCAGATGAGGAGACTGAGGTTCAGAGGGGTGAAATCTCCTGATTAAGGTCTCACAAGCCACAAATTAATGAAGCCAGTTTTTAATCAAAGTTTGCTTGATCCCATAGACTTCTTCCATTCCATGAGCTAGGCCGGTATGGGGGCAGTGCTGGGGAGCCACGGGAGAAAGAGGCTGGATGTTGGTCCCATCATGAGGAACGAACCCCACCTGTGATGACAGACAGGGCTTCTTTTGAGAACAGAGTCACAAGATACTTCCTGGGCAGAAATGATGTGTTTTTGGTAAAAGCCTCCTTTTCCACCCAGTCAGCCTGTACCTGTGTGGCTGGTCTGTTTGATTCACACATGGGGGTTGCATTTTATTTTTCTATTTTTTTGAAAATAAAAAGAGAATGTAAAGAAAAAAAGGTGAAGTCCCAGTTGCCAAGTCTGTTAACGACACACATAATGGTGTGTTAACATGGGGGATTATTGAGCTGGACAGCACCCAGCTTTCTGCCAAAACAAACCTTTCTGCTCAGCCGACCTGGGAATGCCTCCGTCAGAATGGGACAGAGCAAGGAGGTGGACCGCAGGCTTCCGTGGTCTGGAAACAATTAAATGCCACGGCCATTGGCACTGCTGACCTCTCCATGGGCTCTGGAGCCCAGGTCTCTTACGAACTATCCATTGGACCCCAGCTAAGCCTCCACCTGCTTCTGGATCTCAGTTTCTCCTCGAATGGGTTGAGTCATGATGCTGAAGGTCCATTGGTTTTAACTTCCTGTGGCTGTGGGCAGCCTTCAAGGAGCCAGGGGACTAACCGGGCTCTGGGCTCCTCACACGGGCAGGAAGGAGGGGCCCCTTTGTCCGTCATAGCCAACTTGGCGCCACCAGCTCCAGACCGCTCAGCCTGCTATGAGGTCTCGGGTGTCCCCCAAGTCTTTCTTTTCTCACCTGTAAAATGGTAAATGGGCTTTCCTTAAAGGGCAGTTTGAGGATTACATAAAATACAAGATGTAAGGCTGCTTAGTATAGTGCCTGGCATGTAGGAAGTCAGGAACATGTTAGCTTCCTACCTTCCCCGTCTTCTTTCTTCCCTTCTTCTCCCCACTCCATTCTTTCTCTCTTTTTCTTCCCTTCCTTTATTCCTCCCTACTTTCTCCTCTTCCCTTCCAGAAGAAAAATCTGTCTTATATTAGAATGCTGTGAAACAGTTTATCTGCTTCATTCGATTGCAATTACCTGACCATGGGGACCATGTGTGGGTCATCTTCTTATCCTGTCCATCTGCTTGAATGGGGTCGGTGCTCAGCAGATGCTTGGGGAATCACTGATTGACTGGAAGGTGTCGAGGCAAGCCCGCCATCACCGGTTTCTTGGCCTTCTCATCCCTCCTTCTGATGGAAGCATGAAAAGCTCACAAGCTCACACTCTCGCTGGCTCGCTTGCGTCTCCCTCCCTTCCCCAGGCTATAAAAAAATTCTATTCTGAAATGAAACAAAGGTAATGGAAACCAGAAAGCCATGTTTTGTGTGAGATCAAAAACATATGTTAAGAGCAAGGATTTGAAATGATGAGTCTGCACAAGGCTATTGGCAGTGATCCCCTCCCTGCCTTTCTGCTCTGGTCGGAAGCAGGAGTGAGCGGAGCTGCAGCAGCCCCTGAAGTGGGACAGCCTCGGTTCTCAGGGCGGCAAGCCTGGCCCAGCCTGAGGCCGTGTCTTTCCCTTCAAGCATCTCCTGGAGGGCACTAGGTGATACCGGGGAGAGGATCGCACAGTATTTTCCCGGCCTTTGGAAATGTGGGGACAGGATCTCTTCTGACTACTGAAACAGAGGCCCTCTCTCAGTAATCTTTGCCTTTAAGACAAGAATGGTGGCTATCACGTGTGGATTTCTTCCCGTTACAAGATAAGCTTGGGCATAGTAAACATTTTAAGAGTTTATTTAAGCCAAAATAGATTTGAATTGGGCAGCATCTGCTCCAGCACGTGGAAAGAAGCTCTGAGGAGCTGTATGCAAGGAAAGGCTCTGTAGGCAGAAAGGAGCAGGAGCAAGGAGGTTACGCCAGGCAAAAGGCGGACCCGTTGTTACCAGGGGCTTTCCTATAGGGGCTGGCTGGGATCCTGCAGGAGGGTTGCCTAATGAGCTGTCGACCGGGTGATTCCTGATTGACTGGCTTCTGGTTGCATTTCTGGGAGAGCAAAAACTGTAATTAAGGCTGAGTTTGGTGCCACAGGGCTTAGCACAAGTAACTTCATTTTGGGCCTGTTGTCTTGTTTGTAACACTACTCCAAGACCAGGATTTTATAGACATTAGGTCAATAGCTATTTTGCAGGGTCATTTGGGGTATTTATTTTTCCCATTTTATGGATAAGACAACTGAGTCACATAGCTGGTAAGTAGTGGACTGAGAATGTGGTATGAGTAATACCCATCCAACATTGATTTCCCATTTATTTATTTACTTATTTGTGTATCCATGCAGTAGATACTTACTGAGCACCTGCTGTGCCTCAGAGAGTGTGGGGGAGCTGGGGATATGGCCTTGAACCAGAAAGATGAGTCCTGACAGTTGGCTGGCAAAGATGTTGTCATCTACTCAATGTTCAAGTTCACTGAATATGATACAGGAGAAATTCTGGGTTCCGTATGCCTTTGTGATACAAGGGATTTGGGTCTGCATCTGGAAATCTCTTCTGGGGAGTCACTTCAGGGGAAATCCTAGAAGATGAGTAGGAGCTATCCAGGCAAGTTGGGGTAGGACCTTCTGCTAAGGGAAGACATGCGGAAGGCAGAAAGGAGCATGGTTTGAGTGAGGGAGCAAAAGAGGTTCGAAAGATGGGGTTTCATCCTTGATCTCATGTCATCCCCTCAACAACCATAAGGAGATATGAGTATTGCCTTCTTTTAATGGATCAGGAAGCAGGTTAGGTTAAGTGGCTTGTCCAAGGTCAGAAATGAATTGGAACCCATTGGATGGACCGCCCTGCCTATGTTGACGCTAAGACACACGGTCTGTCTGATAAGTCCTCTGTGGTCTGGCCTTTTGAAAAAGCTCTAAAAATGGGAGATGTGACCAAGAAAAGATGTCTTTGAATCCTGAGCTGTGGGGCCTCGGCACCAGCAGGGACAGCAGTCACCCAGGCAACTGGAGAATTTCTGGCCATGGGCCTCTCCTGCCTGGGGCAATGGCAGGTTCTGGGAGGCTATAGATGACAGCGTCTCCTCCCTGTTCCTGACACTGCCCTGGGGATGCTCCAGACACCCCGGGGGGTCTGGATCTGAAATTGCCTAAGGGCCTGTGCTTGTACATGCTTAAAACTCAGCTTAGGTGTTGCCTCTGCCAGGAAGCCTTCCTGAAACATTCTGAGCCGGGTTCCATGTCCTTTTCTTTGTCCTCACACATTTACCCACCCTTCTCTGGGAGTTCTTTTTCACCCTGAACCATATTGTATTATGCATCTGCGCTCACTGG
Source organism: Lutra lutra (assembly GCF_902655055.1). Taxonomy (NCBI): domain Eukaryota; kingdom Metazoa; phylum Chordata; class Mammalia; order Carnivora; family Mustelidae; genus Lutra; species Lutra lutra. The sequence continues at coordinate 152,926,812 of NC_062281.1, read as the reverse complement.
TCTGCCAACCAGGCTCGAGCTCCTTGAGGGTAAAGCTCAGGCCTGATTCCTCTCTGTTCCCAGCCCAGCCTGGGGCTCCCTGATGTTGGATGCTGATGAGTGAACGCTCTATTTTCTGTCTCTGTTGGAGAGAAGGCTGTCTCTGGGAACTCCTAAGCAGAATGGCTACATGAGCCCAGTGGTAGTCAATGCTGGAAATTGGATCAGCGGTGGGGGACATCAGAAGAGCTCAGAGAACATGACTTGGTTTCTAGGAAAGAAAACACCACACCTGCTTTAAGGTGGTCATTATGGTCGGCGGGGAGGCTCTCAGCCTCTAATAAGACACTAGGGAGGCGGAACCTAGGCAGGAGAGGGTTGGAGCTGGGGATGAAGAGTTGAATTTCCCAAATGGTTTCCATCTGCTCCCTGAGTCCATGCTCTGGGACAGCAGTCACTTTTAACTCTTTCCTGCCCACACATCCATGCAGGAACCATCCTGAATACCTACTATGTGCCAGTTACTCTACTCCAAGCTGGGCAAATAGAAGCCAAGTAATGAGTCTATCTGGGGGAGATAGGAATGGAAACAGATGCGAGGCAAAGTGCTTTATGTGAGAAGGAAGATCTTCAGAAACCCAGAGTGGGGGGTGAGCCGTTTTGGGAGCACGGGGGGTAGGGGTGGGGATTTGTAGAAGGGATAACATTGAAGCTAAGCCTTCATGGGTAAGTAGGGGCCCAAAGATGAAGAAAGGCACTCCCTGCAGAGGAAGGGGCATGAGGGAAGGCCCAGAGGGATGCCTCTGGGCGAGTCCCATCTAGGGAACAGGGCCCAGCTGGCTGGTGTGGCAAGAACACGGGGCACTCTTGGGGGTGGGGGTAGAAGGAAGGAGGCCACAGCGACAGGTGAGCCAGCACCTGTACCTGGCCTCTAGAATCATTCAGTGTCTGAAGTAGCAGGGACATACTCACCACTCTGGGGGTGGCGGGGCTGGGGTGGGCAGGAGGGTGGTGGTAGGCAGGTTTTCTACTTCTTCCATGGTTAGTCTGTCAGACTAGTGGGAGAGAGCCCAGTGCCTAGGGAGGGGAAGAAGCTGGAGAGGTGTGAGTATGAACCATGGAGGCAGGGCACTGCAGGAGCCCACAGGACTGTGTCCTATCTAGGGGGGCCTGGCATGTGATCCAGTTAGGATGAGAGCCAAGAGCCATGTGTCCCCTTCATGTTGCCCCTGCTTCCTGCAAGTGAGAAGTGGTAAACCATGCTCTCAGGAGGGTAGACAAGAGAAAGGGGGAGCAGGGAGGTGAGGGCAGGGAGAAGGGCACCAAAGGGGTGGGAGGCTCTGGGTGCCTGCAGTCCATTGTCTTGGCTCCAGGAGAATCGGCAAGGGTTGGGCGGAGGGGGTCAGAGCTGAGCCTCGGCAATCTCGGCTCCCTGAGGGGCCTGGCAGGCAACACCCAGACTGCAGAAACTGTGTCCCTGCTCACATCTGGCACTTGTCCCCAACCAAGTGCCCCCTTCCCTTTCAAATCCTCTTCCCCAAGTTGCATGCCTGGAGGACAGGTTTCTTTGGACTTCGAGCTCAGGCACTTTACTTCTTTATTACCCCACGTGCATCTGGCCCCATGTTTGGAAGCCCGAGGTCACTGTGTGTCCTCAGTGATGTGAGCATGCTGGGGATCCAGACGGGGGCTTATGTACATGTGCGTGTTTTTATTATTAACATCTTGATGGATATGGCACGTTTGTTACAATTGATAAACCAGCGATGGTGCATGAATTTTAACCAAACTTTTAACCAAAGTCCACAGCTTATCTCAGAGTGCACACCTTGTGTTCTATGACTTTTGTGAGTTTTGACAAACATCATGTCCCCACCATTATAATATCAGAGAGAGTGACTTCGCTGTCCTGAAAATGCCTCGTGCTTCTCCAGTTCATCCTTCCCTTCCTCCCCCTTGACCCCTGGCAATCACGGATCTGTTTGTTATCTCTATACTGTGGCCTTTTCCAGAACGTCTTATAGCTGGGATCACACAGTAGGAAGCCTTTTCAGCCTGGCTTCTCTCGCTTAGCAGTATGCATTTAAGATTCCTTGTGGGCATTCAATAAGACAATGCATGTAGAGCCCTTAGCCTAATCCTGGTGGACAGAAGTGTCTCATGGCACCTTACTTATCGTTATTATGAGGAAGAGAGCCAGACATGCGGGGGCACGCAGCTGGCATGAGATTAGGAGGCAGGCTGATTGAGGGTGGGGCGTCCCCCAAGTGAGGGGATAGCTTCTAAAGCCTGGGATGCAGCTGAATCTTTCAAGGTCTGTAATGTGGCTCCAGCAGCGGTGTGCAAAGAGCAGGAGGCAGGAAGAGCGTCTCAGTCAGAGAGGAAGGGCAGCTTGCCCTAAATGTCACAGTGACTCAGTGTCTGACTTAAGACTAAGGCTCCCTCCTCCATACCTTTGTCCCAGCAGCAGCTTCTCCTCGAAATGAGTAACTCCCTGGTACTTTGTTCTATGCCTGGTGACCAGCGACCCACCACTCAGGAATCAGCTCCTGGGAGTAACCCGCTGGCCAGGAACAGGGCTTTGGAGCCTGTCTGATCTGGGAGCCAAGCAAGCTTTTCGTCTTGTTGGCTCTGTGACCTGTGCTGAGCTGTGGGCCTTTTTCAGCTTCTGTTTCCTTATATATAAAATAAGGCTAATGACAGCACCTATCTCCTTGGGCTGTTGTAAGAATCACATCATATCATGTATCATGTATGGAAGGGGCTGAAACAGGGGGTGCTGGGTTAATTGTGTCCCCCCAAAATTAGTTTCAAGTCCTCATCTCCCAGTACTGTGAATTTCCATGGATTTGGGAATAGGACCCTGACATGTAGGGTGTATCTTAAATACAATGGCTGGTACCCTTATTGGAAGGAGAGACACACGGAGACAGACGAGGGGGCCATGTGAAGACAGAGCCAGAGATTGGAGGGATACAACTCCCAGGACAGGAGTGTCATGGATTGCTGGGAGCCACCAGAAGCAAGGAGAGGGGCATGGAACAGATTCGTGCTTGGAGCCTGCAGACAGAATGCCCACCTTGGTTTCTAGCACCCTGAACTGTGAGAGAATACATTTCTGTTGTGCTGAGCTACTTGATTTGTGGCAATTTGTTAAGGCGGCCCTGTAAAACTAATAAGCACAGCAAGAACTTGGTAAATGGGGCCCATGGGCATTATTACTACCTGTGGAGCCTTTCTTTATACTCTGGGCAGAACTGACCTCCTCTTTCTTGATGTCCCAGTATACCCTGTACATTCCTAACACACTTTAGGGGAATTCGTTGCTTATTTATTTATCTCTGGCATTGAACTTTGAATCCTGCCCAGCACAGGGCCCAGCACAGAGAAGGTACTTAGTTAAGATGGGACAAGAGTCCGGGTTTTCTGGTTCCCTATTGGCACCCAGTCCCTGTCACCTTTCGTCTTGTTGGGATGCTCCATGGTCAAATGCAGGGTGTCTGGTACCCCTCCCCCTGCCTTCCCTCACATCTGGCTGAATTAGGTGTGAATGAATCAAAAACATAAGGATCCCATTTGATTCCCCCCTGCTTCTTTTTAAGCCTCATGCATTTAGAATTAATCAGCCAAGCATGACTGAGAGGTTTGACAAACCCAAAACATTAGGGAAAGCGTTCAAGATGTTTTAATGGTCCTCAGTGCAGAGGTGGTAAGGACATTGGCTCAACCACTTGTTCTGTTTGAGGCCAGTGCAGTTTTGACTAATAGCAGCCAGTGTCCATCTTCTAGGTGAAGGCTGGAGATGCATCTGGGGGGCTCTGATGGCCCAGCCCTCCCAGGGACACTTGGCCCCGGGATGCATGTTGTCCAGGCAGCAGCTGGGGCCAGATGTTCCAGAAAGAGCACAGTGAGGCTGTCTAGTGTCAGATTGTGCACTTGGCTCAGCACAGGGTCCTAAATGCTGTAGCCATGGGCTGGTCTGACACCACTCTCTGCTCGTCAGGCTTTAGGTCTCAGTTCTGGAAGTCCATGGTGACAGGTGGGATGCAGAGACCGTTGCAGCTAGACCCTGCTGGAGGTGAGAGTCAAGAGCTCAGATGTACATCCTTCTCTCTCTTCACGCAAACTAAGGAGTCGCTTTTCTTCTTATTGCAAAAATAGTAACTGCGTGTGTGTGTGTGTGTGTGTGTGTGTGAGAGAGAGAGAGAGAGAGAGAGAGAGAGAGAGAGAGAGAAAGAATCATAGAACTATTTCTATGGGGAAAAAACTCGTAACTCCACCTTGCAGAGACACCCATCCTTAACACTTTTTTATATACGCTTCCAGACATTTTCCCATGTACCTGTATGTACATATTGCATATAAACGATGATGTTGTACCCTGTCCAGTTCCTGGAATATAAGATGTGTTCCAAACCGAGTAGAGGGATAGTCCAATTATATATGTAAGTACCTAACTTCTAAAACAAAACTGGAACAAAAATGGGACTGTGATGTCATGCTTTTCCCATTATGACAGTATGGCTGTTTTTCCTGCAGATTTTGAGCTTCAGTGTCATTTCCTTGGAAGCTTTCTTAACTGGTCCAGGGCAGAGTCCCCTACTCCACGTTATCATAGTACCCTGTATTCCTCTCATGATGTATCATGATGCGATTAGACATTAAACATGTCCGCATATAATTTCTGTCTTCCCAGGCAGACTGTAATGTAGCCGAGGGAGAAGCAATGACTGTCTTGAGCCATGACACTTCCCATCATTCCTCTCCAATCCTACCGCTGGCTCAGTCTGCAGTCACTGAATTCCTGGGTGGAGGGAAGGCCTGGACCCCTTGAAAATGGACCTTGCCCCACACATCCCATAGCATCCTGTGAATATCTTCTTGGTCTATGCCAAAGGAATCTGCCGCCACTTTGACCTAGCAGTTGTACCTCAAGGAAAGACAAGTGGTGAACCTCTTGGTATTGTATTTGGTACTGGCTAGCCAGTACGAGGAATGCTGAATGGCACTGTGTTCCACCGTTTAAAACAGGAGGCAGTGGGGAGCTTGGGGGAAGGACTTCTGTAGGTGAGATAATAGAAATCTCACTCAAGTACCCTTCATAGAAGGACAATGGGGCACTAAACTCCTTGTCATTATTACTCTGGTCTGGATGCCTGGCTGGGATGGATAATTTCAGTAACTGATGGAAATTGCACCCAGCTTCCTGACCCATGGTGAGGCCAGCTGTGGGGAGAAAGGATCACACAAAAGCTATTAATATTCACCACTTACACAAAAACAAACAAGCAAAAAAATCAAAAGGAATACTACATTTCTGAGGAGAGCTAGAGACACTTTTGCAATCGTCATAGACTTGAAAAGGACAGGCAGGTGCTTCCTAGCTCGTCCCCACTTAGTTTTTTCATTTGCCAGAGTAAAGTTAGCTATGGGGGCTCCCTGGCCACTCTGGACACCTGCAACCATGAGGTGAACAAAGAAACAATGTTTGGCTTGGGTGCCTGATTTCCACCAAGGAGGGGAAAGTGTTCTGGCTCCATGGTGAGGGCAGTGAGGACTACGAAGCGGGTTCTTTGGTCTTGTCACAGGACTATGTTCCAGTGGAAAGGTTTTCAAAACACTGTTAGACCCTTCAGGAACAGGACCACGAAGGACTGAGATGCACTGGAACGTGAAGTGTTGGATCATCTCACTGGAGAAGACCCCTGGTTAGCTGTGGTCCTGGTGGAAGACCAGAACTATGAATTGTGCTGTGGGTGGGTGACCTCATTGTGTTAGCTCTGGATTTGTGCCCACTTGCATGAGAGGAACTGTGTCCTTTACTTACATTTTCTTGCCCCGTGGGGAAGGACGCTCTCTGGTATTGAGTAGGATGGAGGTAGGAGTGAAACCTTCATCCTGTTGTTCCTTTGTCTTCTTCTGATTAAAACCTTGAGTGGGTCTCCACCTCCATACTCCCAGGAGGGTTACCCACGTCCATATGTTGAAAGACATAAGGGCAACTGCTGGGTATTCATTCCACTGAAAGAGTTGGGAAAAATAACTTAAAAAAAAAAAAAGGGAAGCCAAAATTATATTATGAAGGAGAATGTAAAATGCACACGATTTTTTTTTTAAGTAGAAAAGATGAAATTTCAGATAAATCTTACATTTTTAGGAGGCTGCTTTGGAGTTTGGTTCTTCCCTTGGCTTCCCGGTAAGTCCATCCATCTATAAGCCTGCCTATCATTTGGAAAACTTCCATGGAAAAGGTCGCACAGTGGTGATGTACGATACTGTTGCATGGCCCGTCTTCCAAGAATTGGCCCTTGCTTTCCTCTACAGGCTTCTCCCCTGATACTTTCCATCACATTTCCTGAGCTTGGGTCATGCAATGGCCCCATTTCCCCAAATATGCCACTGACTTTCACACTGCTCCGTTTCCTACTCTCTCAGAAGTCTTTTTTTTTTCTTCTTATAGGCAGAATGGATAATATTTGGGACCAGCTTTGTGCCCTGTTCTCCAAAGCTTTGTCTCTTACCACCCACTCCCCCAAAGTCAAGGTACTAGTCAAGTGAACAGTTTTTCTTTTTTTTAAAATACCTCATTTATAATACTTAACACCCAATCCATCCTTGTTTCCAGATGATTGCTTGTGACTGTTGGTCTGTATGTTATTGTTTATGTGACCATTTCCCGTGAGGTTGTTAGAGATGAAGATGAATCTCAGTCCATGGCTATTTCCCTAGCACCAAGCACACTGCCTGGCAGAGTTTTAAGCTCATCTAAAGATACTTTTGCTAAATAACTGAATGAGTGGATCGGAGAATGCATCACGGGGACCCAGCACGGCGTTGAACGACAAGCCTCCAGAGTTTCAAATCTCTGCACTGGTGCTGGTGCTGGGCTTTCTGGTCCCATAAACAGCTGCCCCGTTTAAATTATTTGCTCTGTATTTTATTTCTAAACCCCAAAGACCTCTGCGGCACAATAACCTCTTCTCCTGCATGAGATTTGCAAGTCATCAATTCCTGACCATGGGCCATTTCCTTTGTCAAGGGGAGAAAGTGATTCCCTGCAGTCTTCTGAATTTACAAAGAAAAGCTGTCCAGATGTGTCTGGCCTACCTCTCCTTCACAGCCCCCCTAATTTCTCCTCCAAATGAAATTCATTCCTGGGGAGGGGAGAGAGGAAGGGTTAGGGAGTCCACAGGCAGCTTCTTTCAAGCTCTGGGGGAAGGCAGATGGTTCCTGTCAGTGTTTTCTTTACATGCAGATCTTGTTCTTTATGGCAAAAATGCAGGCTAGGGATAGCCAGGCTGGCTTTGCCTCCAGCCCTGGCAGGGGCAGTCATCCTCCCAGGTGGTGTCAGTGCAGGGGAGGGACAGACCTGGCTCTTGCTGGCTTCAGTGTCAAGAAGTGTTTCTAGGGTAGAAGAATTGTGGCCAGCCCCATGTCTGGGCTGAGTTCTTCCTTTTTTTTTTTTCTTTAAATATTTTATTTATTTATTTGACAGACAGAGATCACAAGTAGATAGAGAGGCAGGCAGAGAGAGAGGGGAAAGCAGGCTCCCTGCTGAGCAGAGAGCCCGATGTGGGGCTCCATCCCAGGACCCTGAGATCATGACCCAAGCTGAAGGCAGAGGTTTAACCCACTGAGCCACCAAGGCACCCTTGAGTTCTTCCTTCTTAGAAGGAGTCATCTTCTGTAGTAACTTTGAAAGCTCAGGGAGCCCTGGACTAACCAGCTAGGGGACTGTAGAAGAGGGAGGATTTAAGTTTTGCTTTTTAAAATGGGGTGGTTTGTTGGGAAAGTGAGGACAGAGGTGAACATTCTAGGCAGGCAAAATAGCATGTGTATTTGGTGGTGGTGACCCTTTGATAAATTAATTTCAATGCAATAAATATTTGTTGAGTACCTAGTGTTAAAAAATGAATAAAGATGACAATTTAGATGATACAAACTCAATTTAATGCTTCATGAATCCAACCAGCTCCATTTGGAGAACTGCAAGATGGGACAGAAGGTAGAAAGCTCTTATAGGGTCAAGAAGAAAGAACAAAGAGGAGAAAAGTAGAATATACTGATTGGCTGGGTCTACATAGTCAATCTGGTTTGGGGTGAGAAGGAACAAGGAGGTAAGTACAGAGACCAGAGCTGGCTGAGTGGATACACCATGTTTCTGTTTCTGGTCCAGCTGAGCATTTACGGGGATATGAAAGGTATCTACATTTCGGTTGGTTGGCATGGAGCCCTTGGCAGGAGCAGCTCCTTCTTGGGACTAGAAAGTTATTTCAACACTAGTCTGTGTCAGATATGTGTGTTTATGGATCTGTCCCCCATGAGGCAGTAAGACACTTGTGGATGGGGGGGCGGGTGGGATGTTCTGTTTTGCAGCTAGATCATACAGATTCAGGAAGAGTGGTGGGTTCAAGATGAATCAACCTTCTGCCCCAGGCCCAGTGCTAGATGGCAGTGATCAGAGTTGAATACGGTTTCTGAGGTCAGCCTCCTAGCCTTGCAGTTACAATGATGTAGGAGCATGGGTACGAAGCTCAGGATAGCACAGAGAAGGCAGTGATGGCCATTCAGCCCAGCAGGGTCAAGGATATCCTTGGAGAATACATGTCAGAACTGAGTTTTGAAAGAAAAGTAGGATTTCTTTGGCTGGATGGGGAAGGGAGTTTTAGGCTGAGGAACAGCATGTGCGAAGCCTCAGATGTATGAAAGAGCAGGTCCATTTGGGAGGGAGCTAGGAGTACTGTAGTTTGTATTTTCAGAGTGTTCATAAAGCAGTTATGTATGAAGTACCTACTATGTGGCAGGAACTGTTCCAGGTGCTGATTTATGGGAGTAGCCAAGGCGGGATATATTTCTTTCTTGTTTGCTTTCTAGTTTGTTCATGCTGCCGTCACCAAGTACACAGACTGGATTCTACCCAATGGGGAAAATCCACTTCCATGTTGGGTCCCAGAGATGAAATTCTTTGACCACCAAAGGGAGTGGAACAAAAAAATCTTTGATGATGGCAGCCCAGGCACAATGCTCTGTGTCCTAACCCCCTGTGCCCCCGAGGCCAGGGAGACACAGAGGCACAGATCAGGGAAGACTGGCCAAATGCCAGCTAGGCTCACTCATCATTAGCCAGAGGCCTTGACTGTGGGCACCATGGGTGGATGGAGCCTTGTACTTAAGAACAAGTTCTGAACCAGAGACTGAGAACCCAGGCCCCCTAGAAAGCGACCGTGTCAGCCCCCACCAGGAGGATGTGGGCAGGAAGGGGCTCTCTGAAGGGGAACCACAGAAGCTGGGCAGAGCAGGGGAGAAATCCATATGGGTCAAACTGAGAGTGGTGGGAAACTCTCACTGGTGCCTCCAGGAGAAGCCAAGCCTCTGTTGATTGCTCAGGGTGATGGCTCTCAAAGTTTCATGTGCCTAAGAATTTCCTGGAGAGACTGTTCTGCATTCAGGTGATGGGGCCTCACTTGGTGGGGAGTCTGCGATGGGACCCTGGAGCCAGCATTTTGAACAGCAACCACCCCCGCCCCCCATATTTGGGCTAAAGGTATGTGGATCTCAGATCACACTCTTTGAGGAAATCTTCTTTGCTAATTGCAAATAGGACTTAAATGAACTGGATGACAACTCATGTGTAGTCTTCTGTTCTCCATCATTTTAGTAATTTTTGACTAATTCTTTGGGTCACAAAAGTCTCCAGTTCGAGCAGCTGTGCAGAGAGTGATAAAGATACATCTGGACCAGGCGGGCCCTGCCTGAGTAGCTCCGCCCCCCTTCGGCTGCCCGGAGTAGGCAAAACCAGTTCAGACTGCTGACTTATGTGGTGCCTGGGGGGCAGGCTGAGGGTTTCATGACGACTTTGCTCAAGTGCCCAGCTTACCTGGGGTCAAGGGATCTGTCCCCAGTGAATCCAGATGCACTGGTCACCCAATTTGGGAGTCAGCACAGTGTGTAATCCCTACAGTTATCCTAACTAGGGGTGAGGAAGCTGGGTTCTTTATCCACCAACCCACCATCTGATTGGTCAGAAATGATGCAGTTTCTAGATTCCCCAACCTGGACATGAAATTTCAGCTTGCAGCTGGTGAGAAGTCCTGAGAGCTGAGTAAACCAGCCTGTCTCTGAGCAGGTACAAGCATTGGGGAGCTTCTCATGACATCCCCCCCCACCTCCCTCCTTGCCCTTCTTCTCACTCTCACAGCCTGGGCTTGCACCTTCCAAGTGAAGCATCAATGCCATAATCCCTGCCTCAGGCTCTGCATTCTGGAGGCACTGGCCTGATTTGGCTGGAATTTAGGAGACCTGAGTTCAAGTCTCAGTTCTCTGCCTGACTTGTGTCACTTTGGAGAAGTCATTGTCCTGTCCCGGGCCTCAGTTTCCCCACCTCCAAATGAGAAGATGAAAGTATAGCATCTCTTAGTTCCTTTGATCTGGTAAGATTCCTGTGAAACGAATTTGGGAGTTCCCTGCTAAGCACTAAGTCAGAAACTCCTTTCAGCTCAGTTCTGTCCCCCCCCCCCGCCCATCATTCTTAACTTAATGAATCTTGTTTTCCTGGGCCATTGTTATTTAAAAGGAAAAAGGAGAACAGGAGAAAGCAAGTTAGGAAACTCAAAGTACCTCTATGCCCCAGAGAAATTTTCCTAAAACAATCTCTCTTATTTGGGGGAGGGAGGAATGGCAGGCGGAGACTTACTTTGCAAGGACATTTAGTCGTTCTAAAATGGCCTTTGAAACCAAAGACTATGGAAAAGTTTAAGGAAAAGCACAAAGTGATTGGGGATAAATAGTTCCATATGAGTTACTGGGTATAATATTCCTCCTTGTACTACTCAACGCTTGGTGAAAGCAGACGCTGCATGCTTGGTGTGTGCTAACAGATGTGTGTTTAGGTTTAATGGGATTTTAGAAGGGTCAAGAATTCCCCCAAAGAGTACTTGCTCCAATCTGCTCTCTGAAGGTCACAAGAAGCCACTCAAAATCCCACCTTTTTTTTGTTACTAGGCCTGACAAGTTTTGTTCCCTTTTCTCTATGGTAAATATTTGGAAGGGTTGGATGGCAAATAACAATAATAAAGGTAATAATATTAACAATAATCTAAATAATCCTGTGTATCAAATGTGTGGTGCATTCACTCACTTGGGATTCACTCTCTTGGGTTTCAAAAGAAGTTCAGTTGTCTTTCTCCGATTGACTTATCTCCCTGATATGAGGGAGAGGAGATGCAACACGGGGGGTTAAGGGGGTAGGAGAAGAGTAAATAAAACAATATGGGATTGGGAGGGAGACAAACCATAAGTGACTCTTAATCTCACAAAACAAACTGAGGGTTGATGGGGGGAGGGGTGGTGGGAGGGGGGGTGTGGGATTATGGACATTGGGGAGGGTATGTGCTATGGTGAGTGCTGTGAAGTGTGTAAACCTGGCGATTCACAGACCTGTACCCCTGGGGATAAAAATATATTATATGTTTATAAAAAATAAAATTAAATTCAATTAAAAAAAAAAAAAGAAGTTCAGTAACTTGTCCAAAGTCACCCGGCAATGGAGGTGAAACTAAACTTGAATCTGGTAGGCCCCAAAGTCTGCACTTTGGTAACTGTGTGGAATAGGAAAAGGGGCTATGAATTGGACAGAAGCTTTTTAGGTAGCTTTCAATATAACTGATGAATGCTGGCTTCTTTGGGTGGTAGACAATTAAACAGCTAATATGGGACAGGCCTTGCAGTTGCAAAGCGGAATCAAGTCTAACTCCTGCTTTGTGGGAGCTGATGCTCCTACACGAAAGGTAAGGTACATTATGGATGGGTTATGGTATACTTTAGACATGGATAATTACCATCCAGCAGACAGGGGTGAATAGAAGGCCAGGGACAATTACAAGCAACACTGAGGGGCAGGCTCATGCATTAGCAAAGGCCTTGACTTTGGGGTTAGATCATAGTTAGAAATCTGACTGTACTATTTCCTAGCTGTGTGAACTCAGTCAAGTTACTTAGCCTCTCTGAGTCTCAGGTGCAAGGAAGGTAGATCATTTAAAAAGGACCTTTAAGGGGTGCCTGAGTGGCTCAATGGGTTAAGCCTCTGCCTTCTGTTTCGGTCATGATCTCAGGGTCCTGAGATTGAGCCACGCATTGTGCTCTCTGCTGAGCGGGGAACCTGCTTCCTCCTCTCTCTCTCTCTGCCTGCCTCTCTGCCTACTTGTAATCTTTTTCTGTCAAATAAATAAACAAAATCTTTTAAAAAATGAAAAGATAAAAAGGACCTTCAGGGCGGTACAAGATTCAAGTATATGGAAATGGAGAAGAAAGAAACACATTAAAATTGATACAGAATTCTGGGGGATTTCTTTAAATATATATATATTTTTCTATGTGAGGGGACAAAACATCCACAAAATAACAGGAAGTATTTATGAGTTTTAGGGTTGACCGTGGAATTGATTTTTTTTTTTTTTTGAGAGAGATTTCTTTATTGCTTAGGAAAAACACTTAAATAGGACATTGGTTATGGGGAGGCATAGCCAGAAGCTGTTCTCAGGAGGAGGCTGAAGCAAAGGGAGTAGGTGATAAATTGTTCTGCCTGATCAACCAGGGCATGTTATCTCCCTGGGTACAGAGCAAGGCATGTTAGAGGCCATGACTCCTTGTTTGATGAATCTGCTTCCTTGCGCTCATGGGTACAAGCTATCCTAGATTTCTCGGCCTTCTTGCCAGAAGGCATAGCCATGCATTTTAGCCGTTGGACCAGGTAGAAATTTCACCCGTCGCTTGTAGGCATGGCCCACAGAAACCTTTCACATAGGATTCGCTCTCTTCCCGCTATGGGCAGACTGGATGCTGAAATTGGATTTTAGAAATCCTGTCCCACAAGAGGCAGGATCTGGGCTGGCAGGGCAAATGATGATGTTCCCTGGAAAACAGAGGTCATGTCCAGTTCCGACTATCATAGAGTGTGCATCGGGATCCTAGCAAAACTAGCACGAGTTCAGCTGAAATGTGGGTGGCATTTATTATTCTATTTCCGCAGCAATGTTGTGGGTCGGTTCTGTGAGGATTCCTGCATCACACAGATGGAAACCAACATTCAGGGAGGCTATGTTCCCTGGGCAGGAGGTGTCTTAGTTGGGGACAGATCCCGGTCATTCTAGTTCTGGAGCCTGTGCTCTTGACCATGGCACCAGCAGGGATGCTGGCAGTGACTGGAGGTGTTTAGCCTGGGGCTGAGAAAGGAAAGGCTCAGAGGGTTATAGTTGCTATCTTCAAACCCCTGGGAAGCAGGCAGAAGGTTGACCTGAAAACACTGTAGGGCCAGAAAGACTAGAAGTGTCTGCAAAGGCACACAGCTCAGAAACGGTGGGGCCAGAACTGTGACTAGGAGCTTCCAATATTTATTTCTGTGTCTGTGAAAAGGAAAACAACCACTTCACAGCGCTGTTGGGAGGATTAGATGAAGCCACGCTTGGAAGCCAGGTAGGCCTGATGCTTAATTAAGTGCTCAATAAATATTTAATTTCTACCCTCCCTGTTCTTTTTCCCCAAAGAGCTGATGTGTGGAAGAACTTTGTTGCATGGTCCTCAACGGACTAAAAAGGACAGGTTTCAGAGAGGCAAATTTTGGTTCATATCAGGGTGCATTTTCAATTCTATTCAACGGATTGAATTAGACACCTACTGGATGCCAGCCAGAGTTGGGCACAAATAAGATGCGGACCCTGTCCTCCAGGAGCATCCACCCCACGCTGCAGGCTGGTAAGATGGGAAGAGCCATCATGGGCTTTGTAGAATGTACCTCATTGTGTTCAAGGACCTTGGTGAGGCAGCTGAGGGAGGACGTTTTGTGGGTCCTGGAGGGGGTTCTGTAGGTGGCTGGATAGCCAGACGGCTCTCAGGGACCCTAAATAAGGCAAGTGCCATGGGTATCTGGAAGTCCGGCCACCAAATACTGCAGCCTACCTACACCCCGGACTGATCACAGCATGCACTGCGGATTGTCTAAAGTTTCCCCCAGAAGGCAATCTGTCTAAAGCACCCCAAGGCAGGGACACTGGGTCTGTGAATAACTCGAGTGTCAACCTCACTCTAGATTAGATCCCCGAGGGGGCTGGGGTATGAAGGCCCATGTGTGGGGGATGGGAAGGTAACCGCAAGTGTACGGGCAAGGACAGCTCTCAGCTCTCCACTTAGATGCTAAACCACTTGCCGTTTCACTTCATTCAAGTCTGAGCTCAAGTGTCACCTCCTCAGAGAAGACTTCCCTGATTACCCCTTTGCCACCATCTTGCCCCATCTCCCGCATACGTCTCCTTCTCTGTGCTCACTCAGGTCTCATTAAGGAATTGCCTCATGGATGGATTTGTTTCTCTGCCGTGACTAGAGGTGTCAGTTCCATAGGGAGGGCGCTTATTCGTTTAGTGCCCCTGGTCCATCTGTAAAAACTGGGAAATCAGAACCCGCTTCCAAGCTTTGTTGGGAAGATTACGTGAGGTCACATTTGGAAAACTTATGGCTCCTGACATGTCGTATATGCTCAAAAAATGTTCCTTCATTCCTTTTCTTCGTCTCCTCAGAAGACTATCCTGCTAATTGCATAGGTTTCCTATTAGTATTTACCCAGTAAAGAAAAAGGTGTGCCTCAGTTTCTTATCCATAAAATGGGCTGACAGTAACTTCTGCTTCATGGCTGTGGGGAAGATGGACTAAGATAAACAGTGGAAGGCCCTCAGCACAGGACACCGTGCCTCGTACGTGGCAAGTCCTCAGCTGAGGTGAGCAAGGGGAAGGACGGGGTTGGTGAAGAAAGTGGCAGGAAGCCACCAAACTCTGCTTCCAGGGAAGGAGGGAGCTGAGAAAAACTCGAGACCAGGGATGGTGACCAATACTTGCCTTGTCACTTGCCTTGTCCCCAGCATCAGCATGGGCCTTGAAGCACCCTAGGTGCATGACTATGCACATGAAGGAATTGACTCCCATTCAGAAGCAAATTGTAATTCCTACCCAGAGCTCTGGGCAGATTCTGAGTTCTATAATTTTAATAGTTGCTTTCCACAGGCTCATGAGCACCGATGGGGCCCCAGGACCGGCCGCCCTGCCCTTCCCCCCACTTCCCAGACACAGAGGTTCTGTCCACTCAGCCACAGATGCAGAAATGTCAACCTGGAGGCTGAGCACGCCGACGAGGTGACTGCAGAAGCGGGGGACAGATGCAGGTCCCCGCTGACCTGCTGACTCGGAGCCTGTGGTCAGAGTGGCAGGACCACATGCCCGCTTTCCTGGGAGTGGGCTGTCTAAGTTTGGGACCCC
The DNA here is from genome assembly GCF_902655055.1 of Lutra lutra. Classification (NCBI taxonomy): domain Eukaryota; kingdom Metazoa; phylum Chordata; class Mammalia; order Carnivora; family Mustelidae; genus Lutra; species Lutra lutra. The sequence goes on along the minus strand of NC_062281.1, from coordinate 152,911,533 downwards.
TCTGAGGAGAGAGTGAAAGAGCGATGACCCGGAGACAGGAAGACAGAGGGCACGGGTACCGGTTGATCAGGCGATGCTCCTTCTCCCCATCATCAGTGCCCTGGGTCTCTGAGTGGCTGGGAGAGAAGGGCTTGCGTCCTTCCCCGCAGGGGGACCTCGGCCTTGACCTTGAGACTGGATTATTTGGCTCCTTGCCTCTCTCCTTCCAGTCTGTGAGCTCTCTGGGGAGAGGGCCTGCATCCCCCTCTAGGGTCCCTCTCATCCTGTAATACCTGCCACAGGGGGTGTAGACTGATTCTCTTTCCTGGAACATCCCTCACTGCTCCCCATTGGATACCTTTTTATTTATTGATTTATTTATTAGACAGAGAAAGAGAGAGCGAGAGCGCACAAGTAGGGGGAGTGGCAGGCAGAGGGAGAAGGAGAAGCAGGCTCTCTGCTGAGTAGAACCCAGGACCCTGGGATCATGACCTGAGTCAAAGGCAGATACTCAACTGACTGAACCCCCGAGGCACCCCCATTGATTACCTCTTATGCCAACTGCCTAGACAACCCTTGTGTCTGAGGCCACAGTCCATCTGTCTATTCTCCTGTCCAGCACTGCCTGCTAGAAGGAGCCAGACGGACCCCTGACTAAGACTGTCCAGGAATCCTGTGGAAAACTGGGAGGCTCTCCTGTGGGGCTGTAACACACATTAGCAATGCCGCGGCTAGATCAACTGAATTCAGTATTCAGTGAGTCTTCGTGATTATTAAATATCAATTCTTACTTAAAACAATGGCAAATCCCTCAGCATAATAAGCACAGCATTCGACTCCAAAAACACACGGCCATTTCAGCACGCTGGCCGATCTAGAGAAGGCTTTCGGAAGTCCGAGATGTCAGCACCACTCCCGGAGTGGGCAGAACGCAGCCTGCGCAGGCTGGGAGATGAGAGCCAACCCATGGGACTGAGCCACAGGCTGGCATGCTGGCAGCTGGTCCTGCTTCCGGGAGCTTCTTCTAGAGGCCTGGGCTCTGACGCGGGGGGTGGGGTTAGGGATGCCTGGGCACACAGTCTCAAACCCCCCAGAGGGGAAGGAGGGGATCAGTTTAGTCCTCTCATTTCAGTCCTTGGGGAAGCCAGGGGAGCCCTGATAGATGACAAGCAAGGCGTCCTCGTCCCCTTTGGCCACCGCTCCACCCCAAGGTTCACTGCGGGGGCTGTTATTCTGAGCACTGCTTTCTTCAATGTGTTTGTTCAGTCTGTGCCCATGGATGGGACCGGAGGACTTCTTGTCCTATCAGGGGTCCGTGTGTCTGCTCCGTTGATGCTTTTATTGGAGTAAAATTAATTAGCCGAGAGACTGTGACTTCTATTTCCCCACCCACTTGGGGTGTTCAGGTTTGTGGGGACACCAGGAGTTTCCAGACATGAGCCCCTTGGCCATTGTGGCTGTGCAGGCCATGGAACAGAATGGAGCAGTGGGTGTGGGCAGTGGCACTGGGTTGGGCTGAAGCATGACTGCTACAAATCCTCCGCTGGGACACTGTCACTAACAGCTGCTGGGAACCGGGAAATCCCCCTGTGCTCCTCTGAGCTCCACTGATTAAAATTAGTCCTAGGGTTTAACATCTGACAACATTAATTGACCTATGCCAGGAATTGACTGTTGTAGGCTCTTCTTGTTCTATGCCCTTTCCCATGTGATCTCCTTGGCCTTGGACTTGAAGTCCTGCCCCTCCTTTAAGATACAGACCGGAAGCCACCTCCTCTCGGCAGATGGAGGGGCCCTTCCATGCTCTTGTTGAGTGTGAGAGCATCTGTAGCACTTGTATTTCCTTCAAACGAGGGTCTAGTACTAGGCCTGGTATGTAGGGATTAACTCCCCCTCCCCCACCCCAACTGGAGAGTTCTCTTTCCTTTAAGGCAATCCCCTTTCACTTAATTAATGCCTCTGTAGTCTGAAGGGCTCAGCCAACCATCACTTAATCCAGGAGGCCTTTCTTGAGCCCATAGATGGGAATGGACCACCCTCTACTGTGCTTCCATAACTCTCTGTACCTCCCTTATCCCAGCACTGCTCATCCTCAACTGTATGTTTCATGTCCACAACTGTGTGTTTAATGTCCACAACTGTGTGTTTAATGGTCTCTCCTTCCCTCTGGAGTGTCAGTTTTGGGAAGACAGAAAACCTGCTTTTTTTTTTTTTTTTTCCTGCTGTATTTTCGGTAATCTCCCCCCACTCAGGACATGGGATGTGCCCCATAAATACTGAATGAATGAAGGCACGCATGGACGCATGAATGACAAAGCCTGGGGTTGGGTCCCAGGGCAGCCCCTTAGCCATGTGATCTCAGAAAAGTCAGTCTTGTACCTTGAACCACAGTTTCTCCATCGCTGAAGGGATCGATCAGCACCCAAATCCCTTCCAGCTCTGATGCTCTGCTGTCTCGTGACCTATTTTATCAGCTATCTATAACTCACGTTCCGGCTCATCTGGCATGAATCATGCCCCAAGAACTTTAGGCTCTTACTCACTGAAGGATTTTCACATTCTTCAGAGAAACCTTTCACTCTTCAAATATTATCTTTCTGATGTGATCCTTGGCCGCTCCTGCAGGTCTGATCACTCCATGGGTGCAGACGCCTTACCTACTCTCTCGGTTCCTGGCAGCCCTGGACTGGTGCATTCCTGGCAGGGGCCCCAGAAGAAGGTAGGGTCCGCCAGTCCCAGGAGGGAGCGTGCTGTGATTCTCACACAGCCTGAAAGGAGGGGGAGCTGTGACTCAGTACTTGGGAAACGTTGGCTTGCGGGTGAGTAAGAGCAGACTGAGCTTCTGTGGCTGGGAAAGTGGTGAGTCCAGTTAATGGGAATTGAAGTCAGAAGGCCAAGATCATTTCCTGCCATTGCCACTCCCACTTCCTAACTGTGTCCTCATTAACAGGTAATCTTTCCTTTTCCATCTGTAAAATGGTGACAGGAGCACACAGCCTAGCCACCGCCCAGCGTGGTTGGGATGTGCAGAGGGAACGCATTTCCACAGTCACTGGGTATCTACTCTGTGATACACACTTTGCCTCTGTTACGTAATTGAATTCTTGGGACACTGCCATGTGGTCACGAGGTGCAATGGTATTCTGCTTTCCAATCTGGATTCTATACAGTGACCTGAATCCCCTGACCTCTGTTCCACCTGGAACAGTTTTCTCCCTGAGGTGAGTAGATAATGGCTCGGTGGTCAAACACTTCTGTTTGCTCCATAGTCCCCCCAATCAAGCAGGACTGTCCAGAGCATTTTCTAAAAGCAACAGACACCCCTGGGGACTTAGTGGTACAAAGTAACCAGGATTGAAAGGGAAAGACTCTAGCCACCCAGAACTCCAGATCTTATGCTTGGCAGCCTGGAATCGGGCTCTGTGACGTTAGAATTGTTAAGGCAGCATCTCCCCAGACAGGATGTCCCAAGGCAGCCATGCTCAATGACCCCACTAAGGGAATTTTATTTCTCATCTCTGCACCTCTGGGTTCTGCTCATGTTTGGCAGGAAACTCAACTGCCACCTGGTTATTCTCAGGCTCCTTCTTGACCTTGATGAAGAGGCCAAAAGAGAGGTCTTCGTGCTTTCTTGGATGATTAATCCTGATGACCAAGGGGGAAATAGGGTTTGTGCTAATAAAATTGAACAGGGAGGAGCATATCTAGAATTAAGAAATTTAGGGCACCTGGGTGGCTCAGTGGTTAAACGTCTTCCTTCAGCTCAGGTCATGATCCCAAGGTCTTGGGATCAAGCCCCACATCGGGCTCCCTGCTCAGCTGAGAGCTGGCTACTCCCTCTCTCTCTGCCTCTTCTCTGCCTACTTGTGCTCTCTTTCTATCTCTCTGTCAAATAAATAAATAAAATCTTAAAAAAAAAGAGAAATTCCTCTGTGGAAGTCTACATTTTTTTCTTTCTTTCTTTTTTTAATGTTCAGGAATTTAAAAAATTCTACATTATTTTTCTTTTTCTTCTTCTTCTTCTTCTTCTTCTTTTTAATGTTCAGGAATTAAAAAAAAAAAAAGGACATGAAGTTTCCATACTGGTCAGATCATGGATGGCTCAAATCCATCAGGAGTAAAGACTGATGTCTGGTTTGGGTCATCCCATTTAGTCAAGATTTCTGAGCAGCTGAGATGCTGGCTGAGAGCAGAACGAACATAATATTTAAGTCTCTCTTTCTAACTACTCTTTCATGATGTGTTCCCCCTTCTTCCCTCTTTCCCTTGTGTGACTTGTGTGCAGTGGCAGTGGCAGCCTTTATGGTGTTCTCCCAGTCCAAGTCCAAGAGACTTGGAATAGAACCAGAGGAGAAGTAAGCATCACCCAGAGAGGACTGCTTGCCCAGCAGGGCACTGAAATCTCTGGGTTGATCTCTTTATGCAGAGGTAACACACACTCCCATGAGTATAGAGCTTCTTGTTTTAGATTCCTATTGTTGTGTCGTTGTTGGTGTTTAAAGGAGAGACTGACTGTGCAGGACATTGTTATGTTTTCTGCCCAGTGTTGAGCATTTTTTGAATTCTAGTTTGGAGCCTTTCAGCCTTAAGAGTCTGGCTCCTTAAGGGTTCACAGGTCAGACCCACTTAAAGGAGCAGTGTGAGGAAGCACAGCCTGCTCAGAAACATGAGGTGCCCAACTCTGCAGAAGCCACACTGTTCGGGTGACTACAGGGGGCGGTTGCCACTTGTGCTCAGCGGAGCTGCAGCTGCTCCAGCAGATTTCTCCTGATGCCAGGCTTCCAGGGGTCAATCTGGAGCTTGAACTTGTCCTCTAGCTTCCCAGTATCTTCGAAATAAACTGCTCTGCTTTTAATCGGCCAGAATCAACTTCTGATTCTAGTAGGAGGAAAGTCTGACAAATAGAAGTTGGAATAATAGCAGTAGCACTACTACTACTACTACTACTACTACTACTACTACCACCACCACCACCACCACAAGAAAACCTTTATTGAGCACCTGCTGTGTGCCAGGCACCATATTATATGCTAGATATTCATGATTTCATTTCTTCCTTCCAATAATCCTGCAAGTTTGGTATAGTTTCACTTCTTGTTTTGTTTTTTTTCAGTAGAGAAGTTAGCTAAGGCTTATGGAAATTTCAAAATGTGTCCAAGGTCACAAATTAGGAATTTATATCCATGAAGCTTGAAAGGCAATAGAGCATAAATCAGATAAGACTTGTGTGCCTGAAGAGTCAAGACTGCAAAATAATGTCCTAGATTTCTGTTATGGAGAATTTTAAAACATACAACATGCAAAGAAAGAGAAATAGTCTAACAAAACTCTGTGTACCCATTGGTACAGTTTCAGCAAATCATCTATATTCAGGATAGTATAATATGCTTGGTACTACTGGTTTAAATATATAGAAGGTATCTCTACTGAGTTTTCTTGAATGCTGTAAGGTTTAAGAGTGTGGAGTTGGAATTGGTTGTACATATAAGAGCAGATTTAATTATGTTACATTAAATTTTCAAACTACATAAAATTTAAAACTTGCATGTCAAAATATTAAAAATTAAAAGGCAAGCAATAAACTCTGAAATTTATTTGCCACTGCTGTGACATTAAAAAAGTATCTCTATTATATAAAAAGCTCATACATGGTGATAAGAAAATCAGCAAATATAGCAGAAAATGGGGTCAAGGGTGTGAACATACAGTTCCTAGGAAAAAATCCAACAATAGTTATCAACCTTACTAGTAATCAAAACAACATAGACGGAAAAATGCTGTTTTTACCTATGAATTGAAAAAAGATTAAATATAGGTATTTGTTCACATTTGACTGAAGGCAGGGTGATTTAGTGGAACCCTACTGGAAATGAACTTGACAAAATATATTAGAGACTTAAAGGAGTTTGTATCCTTTGATCCAAAAATTCTGGCAAGAGAATCTTCTCCGAAAGAAATTAGGAGAGGTGCGGAAAAGATTTCTACGAAGAATTTTGTTAGAGCATGAATTGTAAGAGCAAAAATATTGGGGAAAATTCCAAAGCCTAACAACAAAAGAATAGTTGTGTAAGTTATGGTGTGTACACAGATGGAATATTACCAAACCATTTTCTGTGGAAAATGGTCATATACCGTAAAGTATGATTTCATGTCTATACACTTTATCTTTCTGTCTTTACACACACACACACACACACACACACACACACACACACACACGGGGGGGAAAGAACAACATTGAGAGAAATACATCAATGTGTTCACAATGTAGTTAGTTATCTGTGGGTTGTGAGATTGTGGATTTACAAATTTTATTCTTTTTTTTTTTTCTTAAGATTTTATTTATTTGTCAGAGAGAGAGGAGAGCGAGCGAGCACAGGCAGACAGAATGGCAGGCAGAGGCAGAGGGAGAAGCAGACTCCCCGCCAAGCAAGGAGCCCGATGTGGGACTCGATCCCAGGACGCTGGGATCATGACCTGAGCCGAAGGCAGCTGCTTAACCAACTGAGCCACCCAGGCGTCCCACAAATTTTATTCTTATATGTGATATAATGAGCACTGGGTGTTATACTCAACTAATGAATCACTGAACTTTCTATAACATATATAACACTAATGATGTGCTATCTCTTGGCTAATTGATTTTAAATAAGAAAGTAAAAATCTTTAAAAAGATTTTATTCTTTTTGTTCTTTCCTGTATTTTCTCCTTTTTTTTTTCCGCTTAAGAATCAGAAAAGAAACCTAAAAGAAAGTTGACTTACAATAATGTTATCCAGTGAAACTCTTCGTAACTTTACTATTGTGAACCAGTAAGTAGTGTAAGTGGTTGTTTATTATCAACACTACTAATGATTGAGTTTTTACTGTCTGTAATAATACTGATAATAGCAATTATCGAGTACTTACTATATGGAAGGCATTTAAAGATTCAGAATCTTAATATCAAGGGCTACCAGCCACATAGACTTACGGGATTCTAATCACTCCCATTATACAGATGAGACAACTGAGACTCATAACAGGTAAGAGGTCTGCTTTAAGTCAGTTTTCACTGGTGAAGCCAGGGCTTGAAGTAGGTTTGCTTGACACCAGGGCGCTGTCCTTCACTGGTGAGTACCCTTCCCTCTTGAACAGCCTGAGCTATCTCACAGGACAGCCCCTCGAAAGTGAGCCTGCTTTGGAAGGCAATGTGATCAGAGCCTGGGGCTGGCCAAGAGTTGAGTTCCTGTCTGGTTCCAGCACTGGAGTCCACTGGTTGTCAGAGGACTGATTTGAAGAGAGAATCCAATTTTCCCTGAGGTTGAGGAAAATAGGTTTTTCTTCCTATTTAGTTCACTAAAAACAGGGAGAAAGACTGCAAGAATGCTGAGGTCCTCCCAGCTGACCTCTTCCAAAACAGAGCCTCAGTTACCCATTTTCTCTGCCTTGCACAGCCGATTTAAACCCTGTGTGCAGACACCACATTTTCCTTCAGAAACAATGGTATCGTGGGTGCGTTACAATTCAGGCATCTGGGTCTGGGAGCCTTTTCTACCTCCTCCTATGACTGTTCACATCTCTGTGATGCTCCTTGAGCTGTTCATAGTTAACTGGCACCAGGCAGTCTTCTTCTCTTTATTATTTCAGTTCATAAAAGTGTTTGGCTGGATCACTTTGGTCTCCGAAACCTACTCACACCTTGCAGGGTTGAGGGAGGTCTTTCTACCTGCTGTTCTGTAGACTCCAGGAAGAAAGGGTCATGGCAACCTTGTCCTCATGTGTCTTTGTCAGCGCTGGTACCCTGCACTAAGCAGGTGTACAGTGTCCTGGACAAGCTGCAGCATGAACGAGTGACCATCGCGTGGGGCACACTGGCCGGAAGAAGTCACCTCTTCCAGACCCTTAGCTAACACATGGCTGCCCTGCTCTCTCTGGTCCAGAGTCTGTGCATCTGTATTACCAAGGGCTTGCACGAGGTGGTCTCAAGGGACCCTTCCAGTTTTGACATCTGTGCCTTCGTCCCCATACTCCTTAAGCATGCTGAGGCTCAGGGAGGAAATCCGAGCTTCTCAGCAGGGACACAGAAGGATCTGATGTGTTCTCCATGTGAGCCAAAGCCTGTGTCCCTTTCACAGGCTCACTCCACCCCCTCCAGTCCTCCATCTGGGCCTCTTTCGCGTGGCAGGCAGCAACATCTGTCTCAGGCACTCCGTGCCGGAATGACTCGTGCCTCAAGTATGTCCTCAGAAAGCCCTGGAGATGGGGAGCCTGCTGGGAGTTTATGTAACTCGATGAGTGGCCAGAAGAATGTACGCAAAGGGCTCTGATTCTGGGCTGGGTCAGCCTTCCGTGGCCACGCGGGGTCACTCGGCTGCCGCTAGCTGTGAGCAGACTGCGTGGGATGGAGAACCCCTTGGGGGAGGGGACAGGAGATGCCTCCTCTACTGCATGTTCTCTTTTGATGGCGACTGCCCTTTTTAACCTGAAAAGGAAGAGTTTGAGACAGCTAACCCAAGCATAAAGAGTCTGAAAAATAAATGGATCAGGATGAAGGGAAAATTGAGTTTTCTCCTCTTGAACCCTTCTCCATCCTGCTCTCTGAGTGAGGACCTGTGTGGCCTGCATCTAGATCCTTGGTGGGTTGGGCTATGGGGGGGGGTCACTGTCAGGAGGTCGACAGAGGAGAGGAGGGTGACCTGATGAGGTCACTCTGGCCAGGCCGTGTCCTTCCAGAGAGGAGATCATCCCTTCTCAAGGTGACCTCGACAAGGCTCTCCCTTTTTCAGACACTTGACTGTTCCATCCCTTGGTACCCAGGGCTGATAAACTCCACTGGGACTAGTCCCTAGTCACCTTGTGCTTCCCCTACTTGCAGCCCATACCTCTGTAAGCGTCCCATTGTAAATAAAGTCTTCTTGAATTACCCTAATTTGAGTGTTCCATCTGTTTCCTGTTAGGAACTCTGACCAATAGAGAAGGACTAAAAAAAATGATAAGCAGGTAGAAATACTGCTTATAAATGAAATGCAAACTGTAATGCTCTGTACATGTGCATCCCTCCACCCCCCTCCCCAAAAAAAAGATGGATCAGTGTATCCATTGCACTTTCAACCCTGAGCTTCCTGGTGACCACAGCAAGAAAACCACAGGAAGGGACCTCTGGTCTTATCTCTTCTTCCCGTCACAGCCTGGAAGACCTTCATAACTAAAACTCGTAGCAACTTTCCCATTACCTTGTATCATGGGTTGACCTGTGTGGCCCCAAAAGGTATGTTCAAGTCCTAACCCCTAGTACCTGCAAATATGACCTTATTTGGCAAGTGGGTCTTTGCAGATACAGTCATGTTAAAATGAGGTCATACTGGAGTAGGGTGGGCCCTAATGCCATGACTGGTGCCCTTAGAAGAGGGTGATTTGAACACAGACACACACATAGGAAGGACCCCAAGTGAAGGTGGAGGCACAGGTAGGGGTGACTCCTTCCCGAGAGAGGGTAATGGAGCTCATTCTCCCTCAGAGCCTCCTGAAGGGACCAACCCTGCTGACACCTTGATTTCAGACTTTGAGCCTCCAGAGCTATGATAAAACAAGATTTCTGTTCTCTTCAGCCACCAAGTTCATGTTAATTTGTTGTGGCAGCCCTAGGAACACAAACACACCTTGACATGGCACCAAGGCACTTTATGGTCCAGCCTACTTCCCTTTTTAGCTTCACCTCCCTTGCCTACCCACCCCCCCCCCCCCCCCCAAGCTCACCCTTGTAGCTCAGGTTCTCACCTATGCCATGCTTTTCACATACCTAAGCCTTTGGCTATGTTCTTATTGCTGCCTGGAATGCCTTTTCCTGGAATGAGGATGTGGCTAAGTCTTTTTGTCCCCTTACAGATTCAGTTCAGGCATCACCTCCTCCAGGAGGCTTTCCTTGAATCTCCTGGCTGTGTTGGGTCCATCTCCTTTGGATGTCCATGTCATCCATAGTAGGTAGCTGCCATCTTGGTTTCCCTCCCTAGATGGTAACCTCCCCATGAGCAAGGTCCTGTTCACATCTGCATCTCCAGGGACTGCAACAGTGCCTGGCACATAGTAGAGGTCCACTGATGTTTCTAGAACTGGATGGTTCCTTAGCATGGCATTTGTCCAATACCTGCTATAGGTCAGGCACTTTTCCAAGCCCCTCATCTGGATGGCCTGTGCGGATGAGGGGACAGGCTTGAAGAGTGGGAGAGGTAACTTGAGGTGTCCACCTGGCTAGGCTCCAAACCCATTTGTTCAGCCTACCATCAGACTAGATATAATAATGGTATTTTTGTATGTGAGTCGACTTTGAGTAAAGCAGATTGCTTTCATAATATGGTGGGTCTTGTGCAATAAGTTGAAGGCTAGATGAGAAAAAATTGATGTCCCCTAAGGAAGAAGAAATCCTGCCTCCAGAATGCCTTTAGACTCAGCTGCAACATCAAATCTTAGCTGAACTTCCAGTCTGCCAGCCAGCCCTGTAGATTTCAGATTTGTCAGCCTCTATAGTCATGGGGCCAAGGCTTAAGATAGCTCTCTGGTACTTTTTCCACATATACTCTATTGGTTCAGTTCCTCTGAGGAGCCCTGAGTAATATAGAGGGGATATTTTCTGAGGTCATGTGCCTGCATAGTTGAACTGGGATTGACGTTAGGTCTGAGGTTCTTCCATTCCAATCTGCTGCCTCTTCATCCTGGACAGAGAGAGGGGATCCTGGCTAGGGAGGATCTGAGTGCTGTTTTTTGCCCATAACAAATCTGTCTTGAGCAATCAGCGTGGAGCTTTGCGTGAACTATGTTGATCAAATGAGTTGTGTATTTACTGAATCTCATTTTGCTTTTGCTCAGCAAACAGAAATGTTTATTCCTTTTAAAAACACAAATGCTAAGTGGGGTAATGTGAATGGAACACTCAGTCCTTTCAAGAGGTTGAGATTTTCGTTGGCAGAACATTAAAAATGAGAGATGTTGGTTTTAGGTCTTAAGAGCAATGCCATTTTTCATCTCTGTGTCATACTGTGTCTCTGCAGCCCAGCAAGAGTGGCACCACCCAAACAACCACTCCCCTGTGTATTACACTCTGACTTCCAGAAAACTCCATCCCAGGAGTGGACCTGTGTGACGGCGAACCACCAAGAAAGGCAGGCAGGGGAACAGTCATTTATAGGAAAATTAACAATTCTTTCTTTCCTTTCCTTTTCTTTTTAAAAAAGATTTTATTTTATTTATTTGAGAGAGAGAACGAGAAAGAGAGAGCATGAGGGGGGTAGAGTCAGAGGGAAAAAGCAGACTCCCTGCTGAGCGGGGAACCCAATGCAGGACTCAATCCCGGGACTCCAGGATCATGACCTGAGCTGAAGGTAGTCACTTAACCAACTGAGCCACCCAGGTGCCCAATAATCCTTTCTTACCTTCAGCCTTACTAGCCCTTAGGCAGGCTTAGTCCATCTTCTCTCTCTCTCTCTCTTTTTTTTTTTAAGATTTTATTTATTTGACAGAGCGAGATCACAAGTAGCGAGAGAGAGAGAGAGAGAGAGAGAGAGAGAGAGAGAGAGGAGGAAGCAGGCTTCCTGCCCAGCAGAGAGCCGGATGAGGGACTCGATCCCAGGACCCTGAGATCATGACCTGAGCTGAAGGCAGAGGCTTAACCCACTGAGCCACGCAGGCAGCCCCTTAGTCCTTTTTGTAAATGAGTAAGCGGAGCCCAGAAGGGAGCAGTAGCTTGCTTTGACCAAGAAACATATTCAAGAGATATTTGTGAGCATTGACTGTTTGCCAGGTGCTGGGCTGAATGTGGAGGATTCCATGGGGGAACAGGAATGGCAGGCATCTGTCCTTGTCATGCTGAACCTGAATGAGGCAGCAAGGCTGAAGCAGATGAAAATCACACACATCCAAGTGGTGTGTCTCTGTTACTAATAGCAGAGTTGAGACTCGAACCTGCACAGAAGGCTTCAAATCCCAGAATCATTCTGTGCCTCTTCTCTTTCCTTTGGTGAAGTCCCTGTTTCATAATGCTCATTATTCTAGTACCTCCTTAGGCTATTGTCATGGAAAAATTCCCGTTGAATCCAGCAGGTCTTAGTAAGATGATCTTCTTTTCTTTTCTTTCTTTTCTTTTTTTTTTTTTTAGGTCATAGAAGATTTTGAGAGGGTGAAGGGTTGGAGTCCTAGCTCCAATTCTTACTAACCATGCAACTTTGGACAAATCCCATGACCCCCCAAAATCTCATTGTCCTCATCTGTAATACAAAGTTGATAATGAGGCTCAGCTGAGAGGCTGAGTGGGACTGTGCTTCGTAAACATTAAGAAGTTCTCCAAATGCTGGAGATTATTAAAAAAACAAACAATCATCTGCTTAACCTTCTCAATGAATAGCTGGGAATTATTCTAAATAGTATGTGAGTCAGAGCCAGGGTAAGGATTTTCTTTGTACAATAGAGGCTGTAAGCAAATTAATAACCAAATCAGACTAGAAGAAATAAAAGTAAGGATTTGCAGTCTATATAAAACGTAACTTCATTTTCTAGTATTTCAAACCTCACTTAGCTATCAGGAACATTTCCTTAAAATGTGTTAAATACAATAGTGCTTCATTTACCAAGTAAGGGAAAAGAGAGCAAACATGAGGTATCTCTCCTACTAGGCTGAAAGCAGGGAACTCGGTATTTTAAATTCTCTCTAGAAACTTCTCTTTCCTCTTCTTTTAGGTGAGGGAGTTGTTGCTTATAAGCCTTTGCACCTAGACCACAGCTCCGTTGTGAAAAATCTATCCTGTGTAGTTAGCAATGAATGCAAACGCCTAGAATCCTTCTTTTCTAAAGTTGTTACGTTTTATTTCCTGAGTTGTTTGGGCATCCTTAACCAACAGTCTACAATGTAGTCACTACCTTAAAAAAATTCAGCTAAACTGTGTCTTCTTCCTCTGCCCCCTGGGGTGTCTAGATCATAGTGCCTGGCTCAGAGTAACTGTTTAATAAATGATAGCTATTGTTAACATAGCAATAATACTATTGTTATTTTTACCACTATTATTATATCATCATGTACATATTTTTGGGGTGAATATGTGGCAATTGGAATGTAAGTCAAAAAAGATCTGTGAATGGAAAACAAATTTAGAATATTTGTGTCCTTTTAGGCTCTCATGTGACAGAGTTCTAATATGCTTAGCATTTAGGTTATACACAGAAGATTAGAAATAGCAGAAGCTTTCTATAATAAAAGGAAAACATGTGCCTGTTTCTACCTGCCAGATACTAAAATTGATTTTACTAGCAGAGTGAGACTTAGGGCAGCATGTCATTAGCCTCTTTTATTAAAAAAAAAATATTAAAATAAAATAGGGCACCTGGGTGACTCAGTTGGTTAAGCATCCAACTCTGGATTTTGGCTTAGGTCATGATCTCAGGGTTGTGGGATAGAGCCCCAAGGTGGGGTCTGTGCTCAGTGTGGAGTCTGCTTGAGGTTCTCTTTCTCTTCCCTCTGCTCCTTCCCCTACTCCCTCTTTCTCAAACAAATAAATAAAATCTTTTAAAAAATAAAAGAACTTAAAAAATTAAATTATTTACATAAAAAATATCACCAATCTTACAGTGATAATAACACCCATTCTGTAGAGTTATCAATGGGGAAAGTGGCTGGTATTTGTACAACAGTGTCTGTTTTGCACACAGTCCCTTCACTACTTGCTGATGGTCAATCTCCTATGAACGCTAAGTGATCTGTATTTGTACCCCAACTTGGCCAGTGAGCAAGGGCAGGTCTGGGTGCAAAGGGATGCCTCTCTGGCTACTCCATTAGTTAATGAGAGAGCTGGGATCACAGCCCAGCTTCTCTTCTTTCTCTCTTCTCTGTTGCTCTTAAGTGTAATATTATGACCATCAAATATGGTAGAATACGGCTTTAAAGAGGGGATTTCCATCTTCCACATCCTGAGACTCTTCAATTTGCATGATACATTTTTTGTTAACAGGCTTCTTCAGTGCCAAATGTTTCAGGTCCCATGAGTAGGTGGGATGGTGAGTATGGAAGAGGGACAGTAATGGCAGCCTCGTGCCAGCCTGCAAAGTCCTGATATCCAGGTGGTACATGAGGGCATTCACAGGAGAAAGAAATTTTTAAAAAATCCAAATGGTTTTTATAATGTAGAATTTTAACAGAGTAAATAAACATGGATAAGATTTACTTATGTCCCAAGGCTTAGTTATACAAAATTAAGTTATTTTGTTATTTTGTTTTTGGAACTAAAGACAAGGCTGTAGTCTGGTGGGCTGGGTAGATTTTTCTTTTGAAGAGAAAAATTGATTTAATCATCAGTCATTCTGGGAATTGTTAATTCTGGGACAGAACATGAGTGAAATTTTGAACTGGGTCAGGAAGGTTTTGGGTTCAGACTCTGAGTTGCTGATGGGAACAAGGATGGAAGGTACAGTACGCTGAAAAATGGCCCCTGAAGAGAGCAGGTCCTAATTTCTGGAACCCAAGAATGTTATTTGGAAGAATTTTTGCTGCTGTGATTAAGTTAAAGCTTTTGAGATGGGGAGATTGTCCTTGATTATCAGCATGAACCCTACGTTCAAAAACACATATCCTTTTAAGAGGCAGGCAGAGGGAGATCTGAGGACATATGAAAGAGGAGGAAGCCATGTGTTCAAGGGGTAGAAATTGGAGGGATGCAGCCCTATGTCAAGGAATACTGACAGCTGTGAGAATCGGGAAGAGGCAAGGAACACATTTTCCCGTAAAGCCCGCGGAGGGAATGGTCTTGCCTACAGCTTGAGCGTGGTCCAGTGAGAATCCCTGCAGATCTCTGGCTTCCAGAACTGTAGGAAATCCATTGCTTTGTTTTTAAAACCATCCAGTTTGCGGTAATTTGCTACAGCAGCCACAGAGAACTAGTACAGAGGCTTAGAGAATAGTCCATAACCCTTGTCAGGCAGAGTGCAGCAGTGTGAACCTCCAACTTTACTGGGGACAATAATGGTGGTTGCAACATGGGATGCAAGTAGTCCCAAGAGGTGAGCTGGTTCTGGAGAAGCTGATATCTATGGCACCATCAAGGGAGTGAAACTGAATCCCAGAGCCACTAGCAAGGGATAGAGGAACTCAGATTCCTCTGGGACCATGAGGAGAGCCAGATCTTGAAGTGTGGGGCGTCGGTGTCGGCTGTAGGTAGAGACAGCGAAACCGGCAGGGTAGAGACTTTGTGGGGCTGTTTGCCCTGAAGGCAGAAGAATGTCTAACAGCAAGTGCAGGCCCATCCCTAACACATGCAGGGCCTGGAGCTTGGGTTGAAATGGAACCTGTATGCCAAATGTCTAAATATTTAAAACTTATCAGTCAACTCAATCAACTATTATACATTTTGGTAAAATTTAAAAAATGTTAAAATGTAGTTTTTAAATGTAGTCTGAAAACACACTTAAAATGCAGTTTTTATTTTGATATATTTATTTTTTTAATTTAATTTTATTTTTTCAGTGTTCCAAGATCATTGTTTATGCACTACACCCTGTGTTCCGTGCAATATGTGCCCTCCTTAGTACCCACCACCAGGCTCACCCAACCCCCCATACCCCTCCCCTCCAAAACCCTCAGTTTGTTTCTCAAAGTTCACAGTCTCTCATGGTTTGTCTCCCCCTCTGATTTTCCCCAGTTCACTTTTCCTTTCCTTCTCCTGATGTCCTCCATGTTATTCCTTATGCTCCATAAGTAAGTGAAATCATATGATAATTGACTCTCTCTGCTTGACTTACTTCACTCAGCATAATCTCCTCCAGTCCTGTCCATGTTGGTACAAAAGTAGGGTATTTATACTTTCTGATGGAGGCATGATATTCCATTGTATATATGGACCATACCTTCTTTATACATTCGTCAGTTGAAGGGCATATTGGCTCTTTACACAATTTGGTGATTGTGGCTATTGTTGCTCCTAGAGGAGAACATAGGTAGTAATCTCTTCAACATCAGCCGCAACAACTTCTTTCAACACATGTCTCCAAAGGCAAAGGAAACAAAAATGAAAATGAGCTTTTGGGACTTCATCAAGATCGAAAGCTTCTGCACAGCAAAGGAACAGTCAATAAAACAAAGCGGCAACCCACAGAATGGGAGAAGATATTCACAAATGACATTACAGGCAAAGGGCTGACATCCAAGATCTATAAAGAATTCCTCAAACTCAACACTCAAAAAACAGATAATCTGTCAAAAAATGGACAGAAGACATGAAGAGACACTTCTCCAAAGAAGACATACAAATGGCTAACAGACACATGGAAAAATGTTCATCATCATTAGCCATCAGGGAGATTCAAACCAAAACCACATTGAGATACCACCTTACACCAGTTAGAATGGCCAAAATTAACAAGACAGTAAACAACAAGTGTTGGAAAGGATGTAGAGAAAGGAGAAACCTCTTACACTGTTGGTGGGAATGCAAGTTGGTGCAGCCATTTTGGAAAACGGTGTGGAGATTCCTTAAGAAATTAAAAATAGAGCTAACCCTAAAATGTAGTTTTTAAATGAGTGAAAGTTGACAGAGCATAAAAGATGACTGAATTTAATTATTAGTGAGTATATCTGAGGGTTCTGTTGGTGAACTAATGCTTGGATGAGTGAAAAAACTAAGTCATACATAGTTCATAATTTTTATGTCATTATTCCATTAAATTAATTTTTCTTATCTCCATTTCTGTAAAGTTAGCAGTTAGCAGTTATGTTGTTATGTCTTTTTTGAGAATTGGCTCCTTTATCATTATACAATGCCCTTCCTTATCTTTGTTAACTTTCCTTGCTTTAAAGTCTGCTCTGTCTGAAATTAACATAGCTACTTGTGCTTTCTTTTGATAACATGGCGTAAATATGGACAAAATACATGAAAAAGATGTTGGAGAAGGGAAACAAATGAGATGAGACCAATGATCATTTTGTTTTCTGCCTGAAGGTACTTTTTGGGCTGTGAAATAGGGATGAGCATGCCAGACAGGGCATGGCAGTCTCACTGAATTGAGGAGTCAGAGATCAGAGTTCAGGGAGTTGTATTTTGCTGGAATTTGCAGAACAGAGCACCAAAAAGGGGGAAAATACACAGAGAAAACTTCACATATCTGTATAGGGTTTGTCTTGGGTCTGCTTCTGAATATCAAGCTGCACATGCATAGAGGAAAACTCTATGAAACCAAGAAAAGGAGGACTAGAGAAATTATAAGTAGGACAATTTCCAAAGCTGGTAGTGCTCAGATATCTCTAACCAGAGTAGAGAGATATCAGTGAAAACCCAGGATATTCAGTAAACACCAGAAGGTTCATCTCTTATTAGAAGTTCTTAACTAGCCCTAAATTAAAGGTGACTCTCTTAAGCTTGAAAGCATTCTTGAAAGGATTCACAAGTAACTTAGGTGTCTGCCAGAACAAAGTCTAACACTCTTTAGAGGAAGACAACAAAACCCAGCTCACAACAATGCCCAGGATCCAATTAGACATGTTAAGAATCAGGAAATTGAATTGAAAAAAAGAGAAAAAGCCAATAGAAACATATCCAGAGGGGTGCCTAAGTGGCTCAGATGGTAAAGCGTCTGCCTTTGGTTTGGGTCATGCTCTCATGGTTCTGGGATCGAGTCCTGCATAAGGCTCCCCACTCAGAGAGAGTCTGCTTCTCCCTCTCCCTTTTCCTGCCACTCCCACTGCTTGTGCTTCTCTCTCTCTCTCTCAAATGAATAAATAAAATCTTTAAAGAAAATACCCAGAAATACTGAAGTAAAAGATATGAAAAACAAACAAACAAACAAACCAGTGAAATAGAACTTTTATAGATAAAAAATATAATTTTAAATAAAAAAATGTCATATCCTATTGGATTAACACAGAGTAGACATTACAGAAGATAACATTCTTTTTTTCTTTCTTTTTTTTACAGAAGATAACGTTCTTAAAGTAGTAAACTGTCTGCATTGGTTTACTTGGGCCGCTATAACAAAATACCACAAACTGGGCAGCTTCAATGATGGAAGTTTATTTTGTCACAGTTCTGGAGGCTAAAGTCCAAGGTCCCTTCAGGTTTGGTTTCAAGTGAGACCTCCTCTCCTGGCTTGTAGATGGCTGCTTTCTCATTGTGTCCTCACATGCCTTCTTCTCTGTGTTTCCACGAAGATCTCTGGGGTTTCTTCCTCTTCTTACAAGAACACCAGTCTCATTGCACTAGGGCTTCACCTTAGGACCTCATTTAACCTTCATTACCCCCTCGAAGGCCCCATCTCCAAATACAGTCACTTGGGGGTTAGAATTTCACCATATAAATTTCAAGGGGAAAAATTCAGTCAATAACACTCTCCAAACTAAGGTAAAGAGACAAAAAAATATTTAAAGGGGAACACAAAACCTCAGTGACCCCCAAGATAAAACAAACAGGCTATGATTACCAGTATAATAGAAGTCCCAGAAAAGGGATATGGAAAGAACACAAAGGATATTTGAAGAAATAATGCCTGAAAAGTGTTCCAGATAGGATAAAAAATATAAGCTCACAGATTCAAGAAACTCAACGGACTCCAAGCAGGACACACGCACACTCCACTAAGACATTATTATTTTTTTTAAGATTTTATTTATTGATTTGACACAGAGAGAGATTACAAGCAGGCAGAGAGGCAGGCAGAGAGAGAGGGGGAAGCAGGCTCCCTGCAGAGCAGAGAGCCTAATGCAGGGCTCAATCCCAGGACCCTGAGATCATGACCTGAGCCGAAGGCAGAGGCTTAACCTACTGAGCCACCCAGATGCCCCTCCACTAAGACATTATAATCGAATTGCTAAAATCCAGTGATCCAGAGATAAAGAGAAAATCTTAAAAACAGAAAAAGAAAAAAAAAGACATTTTGTAAGGAGAGTAATAACTCTTGTGGTTACATGAATTGTTTTAAATTAGTTTTATTAAACTTAAGAAGTTTAAGGAGCTAGAGTGTCAAAGTATCATGCTCCAAATAAATATTAATTTAAAGGAAAAAATAGAAACTTTATGGTAGAGAAACATGGAAGACCCCACCTCAGCCAAGAAATAAAGGTTAACATCTCCTATAAGGCATATTGACATCATGTACTCCCTGAGAGGATGTACCAAGAAGGGCACCTCACTTCTGAGGTATTCTTACCAATAGGGCATAACTTCAATTTATTCATGAAACAACTTACACAAACTGGAACTGAGGGCATTTCTATAAAATAATGGGCTAGTACTTTCTAAGGTCTCAAGGTCATCTGTCTTAACCAGCTCAGACTGCTATAATAAATTACCATAGATCAGGTGGCTGAAACAACAAACATTCAACCCTTACTGTTCTGGAGACTGGGGAAGTCCAAGATCACCGCCCAGCAGATCTGATGTCTGGTGAAACCCTGCTTCCTGGTTTGCAAAAGACGGTCTTCTCTGTGTATCCTTGCATGGGGGGAGAGGGAGGAAACAAGCTCTATGGTGTCTGGACACTAATCTCATCACAAGGATCCCACCCTCACCATCTAATTACCTTCCAGAAGACCTACCTCATAATTCATCCCATTGGGCGTTAGGGTTTCAACACAGGGATTTTGGGGGTAGACAAACATCACAATCGTAACATCATGATTCATGAAAGGCAAGGAGGGCTGAGGATCCATCACAGATTAGAAAAGACTAAGAAGGCATGGCAGCTAAATGTGACTTGGCAGCCAAGAGTAGATTTTGGAATGTAAAAAGAACATTAGTGAATAATACCAGTGAGTCCAAGTAAGATCTGCAATCTAATTGATACTTCTATACCAGCATTATTTTTAAAAAGTTTTTGATAATTGTGCCATGGCTGTGTGAAATATTAATCTTAGGAGATGCTGGGTGAAGGATCTATGGGAACTTTCTGGACTATTTTTTGCGATTGTTCGGTAAGTCTAAAATTATCTCAAAATAAAAAGTTAAAAATAATTGTCACCATGGAGCAAAACATCTCAATGCCCAGATGGCTTCCTTGGTGAATTCTACCAAACATTTAAGAAGGAAATAATACAAATTTTACATAAATTCTTTTTAGAGGAAGAGGGAATACTTTCCAACCCATTTTATGAGCCTGATACTAAACCAGTAATAGCTATTACAAGAAAAGAAAATTTAAGATTAGTTTTCTTCTAAAATATAGATACAAAAAAATTGGCAAATCATGTCCAACAATATCCTGTGTTTATTACAGGAACACAAGTTTAGTTTAACATCTGAAATTCAGTTAATGGAATACATGACATTAACAGAATAAAGGAGAAAACAAAACGATCATCTCAGTAGACACAGAGAAAGCATTTGACAATATTGAACACTGATTCATGATACAATTCCTTTGTAAACTAGGAATATAAGGGAACTTTCCTAAACTGATAGAGGTCATTTAAATAAAACCTACAACTGACCTCATGCTTGATGTTGAGAATGAATACTTCCCTCCAGCCCCCAGTCAACTATGTCTATTCTCATCAATTATATTCAATATTGTAGTAGAGGTCCTGGACAGTCAATAAAGCAAGATGGAAAAAACTATTTATATGGGAAAGGAAGAAGGAAAACTGTCTTTATTTGCAGATGACATAATCATATATGTAGAAATCTCCAAGAAAACTTCCAAAAAGCTACCAGAACTAAATGAATTTAGCAAGGTCATTTGATACAAGTTCAATATGCCCAAATCAATTATACTTCCATATAGAGTAAAAAACAATTAGAAAATGAAATTCTAGGGACGCCTGGGTGGCTCAGTGGGTTGAGCCTATGCCTTCAGCTCAGATCATGATCTCAGGGTCCTGGGATTGAGCCCCACATTGGGCTCTTTGCTTAGCAGGGAACCTGCTTCCCCCTCTCTCTCTGCCTGCCTCTCTGCGTGTTTGTGATCTCTATCTCTCTGTCAAATAAATAAATAAAATCTTTAAAAAAATGAAATTCTAAGACACAATATAATTTAAAATAGTATCAAAAACATGAAATAGGGTAAGTTTTTTAAGATGTGTGAAAACTATAAAAGACTGGTGAGAGAAATTAAATAAGATCTAAATTAGTAATGGTATATACCATACTCAAGAATCAGAAACTCGGTCACTTGGGTGGCTCAGAGGGTTAAGCCACTGCCTTCGGCTCAGGTCATGATCTCAGGGTCCTGGTATAAAGTCCTGCATCAGGCTCTCTGCTCAGCAGGGAGCCTGCTTCCCTCTCTTTCTCTCTGCCTGTCTGCCTACTTGTGATCTCTCTCTGTCAAATAAATAAATAAAATCTTTCAAAAAAAAAAAAAAAGAATCAGAAACTCAATATTTTTAAGGTGTTGATTTTCTCCCAAATTGAACTATAGATGCAACAAAATTCCAGTAAAAATTCCAGAAGACTTTTTGTAGAAATTGACAAGATGATATTAAAATTTAGGAAATGCAAAGGACATAAAATAGCCAAAGCAGTTTTGAAAAAGAACAAATTGAAGGAGTTACATAACCTTGTATCAAGATTTATTGTAAAACTACAATAATCCAAACAAGGTGGTATTGGTGTAAAGATAGACATATGGATTAATGAAATATAGTAAAGGCCAGAAAAAGACCTAGAGGTAAAGTGTTGATTGCTTTTTGACCAAGGTGCCAAGATAACCCAATGGAGGAAAAATAGTGTATACAACAAATGGTGCTAGAACCAGACATCCATTTGGAAAAATAAGAACCATGACTCTTACCTCATACCACATACAAAAACTTGTTAGCAACTGACCATAGATGTAAATGTGAAAACTGAACCTTTAAAAAAACAAAAACAAAAACAAAATGTTGATCTTGAGAACAGGACCAATTTCTTAGGACACAAAATCATAAATCATAGAAAAATGTAATTGATACATTTTGCTTCATCAAAGGTAAATATTTCTATTCTTTAAAGTAAAATATTAGGAAAATGAAAACTGAAGTCACAGGCTAGAAGAAACTCTTTATAATAGTTATATTTATAAAGACTAGTACCAAGAATATATAGAGAACTTGTGCAATCAACAATAAGATGAAAAACAGGCAAAAGATTTGAACAGACACTGCACTAATGAAAATAAATGAATGGCCAATAACCACATGAAAATTTGTTCAACATCATTAATCAGTAGGAAGTTAGAAATTAAGATTATAATATGATTCCACTGTACACTCCCTGGAAGGCTACAATGAAAAAGAGTGACCATATTAGGAGTGGGGGCAATAAGGCATAATTGGAAGTCTTATAGACTGCCTGTGGGAATGTAAACTGGTACAGCTTGACAATTTCCTAAAAGTCAGTCATACACTAACCATGCAACCCAGCTATTCTACTCTTAGACATTTATCCATGAGAAATGAACACATACATACATATGAACAAAGTGTTCACAGTATTGTTATTTACAATAGTATCAGACTGGAAACCATCCAAATGTTTATCAGCAGGTGAATGGATAAGCAAATTGTAGTATATCCATGTGTTGGAATACTAGTAAGCTGTAAAAAAAACATATTATTGAAATATGCAGCAAAATGGATAAATCTCAAAAGCCGAGTTAAGGAAGAAATGTAAAGTGAAAGAAGCCAGGTACCAAATGTATATTGACAGGTGCCTGTTCACACCAATGTTCTGGGGAGCTACAAGGCTTAGACTAGAAGCCAGGTGCCCAGACTCCCTGTGTAGTATGCTTTCTCCTGTCCCATGAAGTCAATCAAGGGTGGAATAAACTATTTCCTCAGAGGAGATTTTTATTATCTGTCCAGACTCTTCCCAGGGTTGGCGTGTCCTTAGTGGTCTAGAAGGCATCGAGTCCCTGATGAGCCCTTAAAGTTTTGGAAACCATCGCTAAAACGGGAGGTCTCACACTCATATGTGCTCTTGGCTAACAGAGTTTTTCCATTGTTTACAGAGTATGTGGTGAGAAAACAGCAGCATCAAGTTGGAGCTTGGTGCTCTCCCCTCTTATCCATCTGTGGGTCTCTTCCTCTCCATCTGCATTCCACATTCATTCGAAACATTGATCATACCTGCTGGGAATTGGTTGTCACAGCATAGCAGCTCAGGGACATGGTTGGCCTTTGTCTGTCCATCTTTAATCTGTGCCTTTGCTTCCCTGTTTGTCCTGTGTGTACTCAGGTGTATCTTTTTCGGGGGAGGTGTGTGTGTCAATGTCTCTTCTCTTTTCTTCTTTCCCACTCTTCCTCCCTCTCTCCCTTCTTTCCTCCCTTCCTTCCTTTCTCTCTCTTTGTCTCTTCCTCTTCACCTCTTTCTCTGTTTTTGTCTTCCCTCAGATCTCACTGGATTTGTTTTCTTTTTCTTGTCTCTCTGATTGTCCTTCTGTCTCTCTCTGCCTCTCTGTGTTATCATGTCTGTCTCCCTCATTGTCCTCCCTCCTCTCTTTACAGAATGTGCATTTGTGCACAAAGCGGGAGCTGCCAAGGCTTCTTGAATTTCTGTTCTTCACCCAAGTTTGTGGAGGACCCTGAGGCTACCCTATTTAAGTAGATTGTACAAGATTTTCCTCTTTCGATTGTTTATGTAAATGCATTTTGGTCCCCCTGGAAAGGAGATCTCATTGGACTTGTGCTTTGGACAGAGGCTACAAACATGCGTGTGTGCATGCGTGCACGCGCGCGCGCACACACACACACACACACACACACACACACATCTATATATTTTTTTTCCCAGATTGTAAGGAGACTTGCCTTAGTTTTAAATACAAGTGAAATGGTCTCTTTGAGGTAGATATTCTAAAGCAATTCTGAAGGAGGTTGGAAACTAAAAAACTCAAGTATGCTTTTATATTTCTCATGGTGGAAGCCAGATTGATAAAATAGTCATTGAGCACCTCCTGTATACAAGGGGTCAGAAAAATAGATGTAAACTATAGTCTTTCAGGGACACACAGGCTACTAGGGCAAGACTCAGGTAATAGAACGCATTGTTTACTTGTCTGAGTGTTCCAATAAGGAAAGTACAACAAGCTATGAGAAGAAGTCCTTAAGCCTGGAGTAATCAAGAAGGGCTTCATGGAGACAGTGATATTTGATCTGGGCCTTGAAATACATACAAAAGTTTTCCAGAAAGACAAGGGCGAAAGACATTCTCTGTGAAGAGATGGCATGGAAGGATAAAGCAGTTTGGGATACTAAGAACCTAGTGTGCTAGAGGATGTGGATGCAAGATTATATTGGGGCCCTACTCTTTGAAAGTGAGGGCGAGGAATTTGGCCTTTTCCCTGATGACCATGTGGGGTCGTGGAATATTTCCATGGCAGAGTCTGCGTAGGTGAGAGAAGGGAGGTGTTCAGACCAGAGGGAGGAGATTGAGGCAGTGCTGCAGGGGAGAGAGGAGGGAGCTCTAGCAATATTTCTCCTCCTCACATCGTGTATTTCCTTGAAATTTGGTTCCATCTGACCTCTGCTTACAGGAGGGTTTGTATTCATTAGAAAACCATCAACGAACCTCTACAGGGTAGTCGGCCTTAGGGACATGGAGATGAAAATGACATGGTTGTGCTGGAGTCTCAAGGAGCTTAACATTGAAAAGCGATATGACCAAATTGATAGGGAATATCTGTGTGACCCTTTAGGTACCAGGACAGAGGAAATAGAAAGGGGACATGGGGGCCCGGAGGAGGAACTCCACACAGCATGGGAGGGGCCAGTGTAGGTGGGCTTTCTGGAAAAAGGGAAACCTGGTGCCTGGGTGGCTCAGAGGGTTAAGCCTCTGCCTTCAGCTCAGGTCATCATCTCAAGGTCCGGGAATCGAGCCCCGAATCGGGCTCTCTGCTCAGCAGGGAGCCTACTTCCCACCCCCGCCATGCCTGTCTCTCTCCCTACTGGTGATCTCTTTCTGTGTCAAATAGATAAATAAACTCTTAAAAAAAAAGAAAGAAAGAAAAAGGGAAACCTGCATTGAGCTCAGAAGATAGGCCAGAATTATCTAGAGCTGTAGCTATTAAAGTGTGGTCCCTCGTCTAGTAGCAACACCCCTGTCTGGGATATTATGAGAAATGCCAATTCTTGGAGCCCACCCCTGAATCCAAACTCAGGGTCTGGGACCCAGCAGTCTGTGTTTTAACCAGTCCTTCGATGTATGCTCAAGTTTGAAAGCCAAGGGAGGGAGCGATGTAGGCAAGGGAGGGAACCAGTTGTCCCAGGCCCTGGGAGCAGGTGTGCAAAGGCATGGAGGTAGTAGATGGTCAGGTAGGAATGTGGTTCGGAGACTGGAGCACAGACTCACTGTGCAGACATGCCATAGAGGAGCCTAGAAGTCTTGCTGGGATGGACAACGGAGGACCATAAATATTGGGTGAAGGGATGTGGACCTTATCCTGCAGGGAATGTGAAGCCACAGAAGGGCTTTATAGAGGAGACGGGCCTGGTCAGGTTTCTCTCTAGAAGCAGGTCTGAGGGGGGTGTGTGTGTAAAGCAGGGACTTAGTATTTGTTGAACGGACCCAGGAAGAACTAGAACAGTTCCCTCCATCTGATGACCACACTGCAGATCAAGGAGGACAAAAAAACAAAAACAAAAACAAAACCCAAAACCAATAAACACCTTAACTCTTAAGCCAGTTCCAACCCATTGGTAGCAGCTTCCTGAGTGCTGTGTTGAGAAGGATCCTGAAGTCTGGAATCCAGAAGAAATGAGGTTTGTGGCTAAGCAGCCAAGTCTGGCGCAGACAGGAATAGGGGGGAGGTGAGGATGTGGGGGTGCTCATGTGCTACATTTTAAATCCAACTTGCTCTTGCCAGATCATCAACAAGACGAAAACAAAAACACATGTTTTCCAGGACTCATTTGTTCTCAGGAAACCCAGCCTTACTCCTAGTCAATACCAGCAAGAATCAAGTCTAAATTAGGTGGAAACGAGTCATTGAGGGCCACGGAGTCCTCTCCTCTGCACACCCCCGCGGTGTAAAAGCCTCTGATGTCTTGACACAATGGCTGAGATTCTATCATTCTGCTTTTCTTTAGGGCAGGACAGGGTTCTACAGGTTCCCTGTAGAACCAAAGATGCCACGAGAGGAGATTCAGTTCATTGCTTCACATATCATTCACCCTAGGAGGTCAGTCAGTTACCAGCAGCGGGCCACGCCCAGCTCTTAGGAGGGGAGGAATCACACGGTTCAGCAGGACAATACAATATTAAAGAAAACTTGTCTGTCCGAGTGGCCTCCCATTGCACGGGATGCTGACTGGGTGCCAACTGTAGGTCTGGAGCACAGCCCAAAGAGCCCCCCTCTGGTGTAAAATGGACTTGAAGACTTGCATTTCATCTTCCAAATTTATGCAATCTTAAAATTCCACTCTATAATATGCAACATCTGGGTTTGTTTTAATGTAGATATTCTTGACATCAAGTAGAATTTAAATTACTTACCCGTAAGTGAAAAGGAGACCCCAGGTAGACGCCCAGTGCTTTTCCTATAATTTTGTACCTCCAGTAGACATCCCCCCCTGCAACAGCGTCCCAGAGGATCTGTGTGCTACAGGTGGGGGGAAAAGGCTGCTGGATGAGCAAGGGAATCCCTGACCTCCCCCCACTGTGCGACATTGGGTAAATTACTTCACTTTTCAGAGTTTGCCTCTCTCATCTGGCAGTAGGAGAACACACAGGATGGGAGGAGTAACATAGATGAAAGTGTGTAGCACAGGCCTTGGCACATATTAGGTCCTCAATAAATTTAAGTTCAATGCTCACATTCAGGACCCCAAGTCATGAAAACCACGGTGTGAATAAATTAGTCCAACACAGTGAGGTCCGAAGGGGATGGGAACGTGAAAGGGACGGTTGGATTTTTGGATCATCTCTGCTATTTCCCCTGGCTGTAAATTGATGTTGCTGTGAGAACTGGAAGGAAGGAGGGGTCCCTCCCTGTGGGGAATCCTGGAAGGCTTCAAGGAGCTGGTGTTGGAGCTGGACCTGTCCGCTGCTCGATGACTGGATCACAGTTCGTGAAGAAGGAGACTGGAGACCAGACTATCTGGTCAGGAGGGTCAGAACCCAGAAAGCCTAGCCTGCATTAGGGAGACTAGTTTTCATTCATTTGGCCAGCAAGAGCCCTTGAGGACTTCTGAGGGTGGGGGAGCTGTGAAGGAGAAAGATCACATAAAAAGTTTTGAGGACAGGTTCGTTCCCGCCTCTGTGTGGTTCCTGCTTCATCCTCTGTGCCTACAAAAGAGTAAGTGTCAATAATGGATATTTGAATGAATGAATGAATGAATGATGGTATTGTTCTGGCAGCAGGATTTTGAAGCAACCAGAGAGGGCATGCTGGAGGTAGAAGAACCAGTTCAGAGACTGTGGAGGTGCTCAAGGGGTTGGTAGTGGGCTGGGGTCAGGGGCAGCTGGGGGGAGACTCTGGGAACATCACCCTTCTCCTGTTCTCTGCGCCTCCCATGGAGCTCTGACCGCTCTCTGAATTTGGGGGAAAGCTTCAGGGCAGCATAATTCATCCTGACAGCCTTGGCCCAGCGTTCTCCCAGAGCCTCTGTTCCCCTCTGCTCCCTGCTCAGATTGGAACACAGTCCGGGCACGCTCGAGAGAGGAAGTCGTCATTTGCATCTAAACATGAAACAGCATTTTCCTGAAGCTGCGAGCAGGGCCCAGCTGGTGTGCACGGGGCTCTCTCACAATTACAGCCAGCTTGTTTCAATTTGGGCCTGGGGGTTTCGGGGTAGGACTTCATATGCCGCTTCCCAGTGGGAAGACACTCACACACATCCACACTCAAGCGAGTGCACCGAGTTGGAGCCCCCCAGTCCCAGCTGTCTTGGCTGCAGAAAGGACTTCCCGGGGGTAGGGGGAGGAAGGAAGGGAGGGGGGTGCAGAATGCATTCTTTGTAAACCTCGGGGGAGCAGCTACTTTGGGAAGTTCAATAAATCCACGGGGAGCCAGAGGGAGCGGCCCACGGGTCCTGGAACCTTCTGACAATGTTGAACACCTACTATGCTTGAAGCATTTTTGCCAGATGCTTTACTTTGTGTTTTCTGCCGGAGGCAGGTGGGGTGGGAGGCTGGAGAAAGAAGAAGGCTGGTTGCCAAGCCCTTAAGATTGTTTTGAAAAATGATAAATTAAAGTTGAAAAAGTCACCGGGGGGAGAGTTCAAGGAGACTCATTGAAAACTCGCTGCCCCAAGCGAGCCTCGATTCCTCCTGCCATGCCGTCCCTTCCAGTCAGGGCTGGGGGCAGAGGCGGGGACACACGTGAGTTAATGTCCCCAGAGCTGTCCCTTTTTTCATGCCCAGATTGTTTGCACCTCCTCTTCTGATCGTAAGAGTCCGGAACCCAGCTGCTTGTCCCTGGACCCTCTCCCCATGGTCCCCACACCGTGCCTGTAAGTGTCCACCAGCACAGAGGCAGGGAACTCTGGGGCCCTCAGCAGACTGAGGCTGCAAAGGGACACAATGATGAGAAAGCCCTCTCGTTGGGGAGGGGCTGGCCTGGTATTCTGCAAGTGTCTCAGGCTTTACAACTGTCTGGCTAGGGAGCTCCCACGGAACAGCCACGGATTCCAGGCAACATTGACTTACCTAACACTTATCGATAATAGCTAACGCATCTGCTGTCCTTTTCCAATTGCTTCGATGAACTCACCTGGCTTTCACAATCACCTGAGGAGGGACAACCATCACCCTCATTTTACAGGCCCAGGGGGTTCTACCACTTGTCCCAGAAAGTGGCAAATGTAGGATTTGAACCCCAGGCCATCTGACTTCCAAGTGAATGCTTCATCCCCACTCTCTGGGGCTACCTTCAGCCAGCTCGGTGTGCACAGTGATAAGTGCTGGGGGTCCTCCTCCTCTAACTCCTTTCTTCAAGGAGCCAGGAGTCTTGCAGAAAGTTCTCTAGCATCAGTGGAACAGTCCTCTCTGTTAATTAGGTGTTTCAGTTTACTGCCAGCCTTCCCCCCCGCCTCCCCGGGAGATCTAGCAGTATTTCCAATAAATTGTGTTTCATGGAAAGAAATAGAAAAAGACAGTGAGTAGCTCCCAGGTTGGGGACAGCAGAGTTTCTTTTAGGGAGAACAACTGGGCCACTGTCTACATTAATAGGACTTCCTGGGGAGGGAGCTGGGGGGCCTTACACCCCAGTTTTATCTTTGCAGTGACCAAATTCAATTCCTTTTTTCTTCTCCTTCCCTTTGGTAAGTAGTATATTTTATTCTCACATGGACCACTCCTTATTCCTGCAAAAACAAACAAACAAACAAATTACAGTTTTGGCTTTGGACTTCAAATAGGGATGAGGCGAGGGTTTGCTTGTGTCTCAAAAAATGGAACATTTGCAGAACCCGCTGCTGTGGCACCAAGAATTTCCTTCCAGTGAGCGCTCTGGGGTCTCCTTGCACCAGACACCTGTGTCTCAGAGAAAGGCTGTAATGTTCTGCTCTGGTTTCATCAGCTCCGACTCCCATGAGAGAAGCTGAAAAGCAAGACCTTCTCTTTCCCAGTGTTCCTTGCGTTGAGTTTTTGCCGGCCAGCTCAAATCACCCAGATTTTGTTTGGATGCTAGGGAGGAATAGGGATACTGAAGATGGCCTCCAACTTCGCAACCTTCCTCATTTCTGGAACAGATTGCCAGGGCACAGTAAGAGTAAGAGCTTCCTTATTCCACTGCTACATTCACGTTCCCTGTGTCTCTTTCAGTAGCTCAGTTGGTTTTGTCCTTTACCTGACTGAATGGCCTTGGCAGTCATTCCTGGAAGGTCTAAACCTGAAGTAGATCCGAATGTGCTGGGTTTCTATGGTCTTCCATCAACTTTTATCACTAGTCATGCTAGGTCATGTTGCAAGAGCACCAACCCGCCTTTTGGTAGTCTTGAGCACCAGTCCAAGACCTATTGATGTGTCCTCTTGGTAGAAGCATTCCTTCCTTGGGAATTAAGACCTCTGAGATAGCAGAGCCCCAATCTGTAGTAATGGGAGTAAAATTTTTGTGAATGGGTTGTTAGAGTTAATGGTGAAAGAAGCTCCTTCCGCCATTTGGTCTTTACACCCAAGGAGTTTGGTGATGGGAAGATGGCATCAAATAGGAATTGCTAGTTCAGAACATACACTGTGTCTTGTGGCATAGTCCCTCAACCAAGCAAATAGTCCATCTGGCAATCTCCATAACGATTTAATAGGTCGCTGCACTGTTCTATCTGATAGATGGCCTGCTTGTGAGTGGTGAAGTTCATGATGAGACTCGTGGTCATGAGTCTGTTGTCCTTCCTCTCTAGACAATGAGTTTCTTGGTCAGAAGCAATGTGTGGGATTCTGTGATGGACATAAGGCATTTTTAAGTCTACTGATAGAGACATGTTAGAAACACTGTGGGCAAGAAAATAAAAATCAAAACCATATATATATGTATATATATATATATGGATGGATAGATGATATAGCTAATTATCTATAGCTATCTATAGATATATAGTTGTCTGTTCCAGTGAAGATAAATCATTGCCCAATACTTGATCAGACCAGGTGCTCTTCCTGCAAGTGACACCATACCCGAGGCTCAGCCTTGTTCTCTACATTTGGTGGGCTGGACACCCATGCATGTGTTCAATAACAGACTTCTCTGGCTAAAGTCAGTCTGGCTGTAGCACTGTTAAGCTGCCTCCCTGCAACCATGACCACCTTGTTCATGAGCCCAGTGAACACACAGCAGGGAGGCGGAGAAAAGAAACTACCTAACCACAGAATTGGACATCTTGGCCATTTGGTTATTGAGTTTTACTTTGCTGTGGACAACATCTTTTTTTTGTGTGTGTGTGGACATCTATGTAGACACACATAGCCTCATGCTCTGTGCCCATGCTGAGGGATCCACCCCCAGACCTCCTTGCCACCATCCTCTAATCTTGTTCTCTCTAAGACCCTGCCCATCTAGCCATGTTGAGTACCCTAAGCCTTCCTAATAAGCTCCAAATAACTTAGTGTGAGCCCTAAACTTGGTGGGAGGGGGATCTCTTTTGCCTATTCAGATGCTGCTTAGTTTAAGACCTAATTAATGAAGAACCAAGAGGTAAAGAAATAAGGATTGATGCTTTTCCTTCTCCTTTCCAGCTGAGCTTCCCATCCCAGCACTTGGGTTTTCGAAAGGGCAGAAGGCCAAACACATGGAAAGCTCCAGGCAGCCCAGCAGGAGGAGAGGTGAGTCATTTACTTTTTGAGGCATTAGGTTCAGTAATGTCCCATTAATCTGGTTCCATCAGGAAATGAGCTGTGTCACCTAAGTAAATTTTCCAATAAGTGAACCTCTCCCTTTCATGTGCCAAAACTTGATTTAATCATTTTGGATGGAAGTCTCTCTAAAACCAATTACATGCTTCTCTGACTATTTCAGTGGAGGATCCTGCCCATATTCTAACCTTTTCTTGAGGACATGGGGACAACTCACTTATAAGGTTCTAATTTAAGAAAAAATAAGGAGCTATTTGCTCCAATAATGAATTTCCTCATCCTTGTGAATTTTGAATTAAATCTTCCTACCACAATAATTTTATTTGTTTCCAGCCTTATTTTCTCATGCTCTTTGGTGGCTGTGTCATAAGCCAGACAAGAATGGGTTCTGGAGTCAGATCTGTATATGAATTCTAGCTCTGCTGCTTATGATCTCTGGGTTCCAGTGTCTTCTATGCAATACAAGTACACGTTACATTTCTCTCTTGTCGAAAAATTTCTACCATCCAGTATCACTGTCAGGGCCAAATATGTATTAAGAGGGAAGACCCATGGTGTGATAGCACCTAATACATTGTGGGTGGTTAATAATAAACTTGACTTCCCAGTGAGTGGGTTTAGTTCTTGCTCTGTGATTTCCTTCCCATTCCAACCTGCTAAGTCTGGTCTGTAAAGGGTCACCTGTGATCCTTAAGGGCAAGGTTGTGACTGTCTTATTCACCCCATCTCCAGCTGCACCTAGCAAAAAGCTAGGCATGGGTAGGCGTTGGGACACGTTTTCCTCATCACCACAAAGCATGCCAACTCCTCAGGGGAAATGAAGCCTCTCGTAGAGTACATCCTGCCATCAGTTTTGCATGTGGAGGTCAGGGGACAGGTAACCATTCTAGAGACTTTGGATCTTTAAGCCTTTCCAATTCCATAGTCAAGCCCCATCTCCAATGCCCTCCCCCAGTTTTTCTGTTTAAGGAGAATGGTAAATGCATCACTGTTCAACTGTTAGAGAAAGGGGAGAAGGTATTTTCTTATTAAACTATTCCTAAGTTCTCTGAGGTGCAGATAAGAACCACGGAAACTTCCCATACCACCCTCTCCCCCTTTCTCCCACCTCCCACTCAAATCCTTTCCCTCAGAAGCACTCTGCCCTTCGTGCCATTGATAAGGCATGAATAACAAGTGGGAAATTAGTAGTGAAGGGCTTGCCAGTTGTATTTCTTTTTAAAATTTGAGTTCTTGGAGACAAGACCAAAGCCACATATTGGCAGGGAAAGACCTGCCTCTGATAGCAGCCTGTGCCAGGCTCCTAGAATGCTGATTCATCTTCTTGGGCAGAGATGACTTCTCCAGAGAGAAGGGGGCGCAAAGGAGGGGAGGGAAGGAAGGGGAGGCAAGGGAAATTCTTGCTATTTACTAAGCACTTAGTATGTGTCAGACTGTATATATGTTGTTTCATTCACCGCCGACCAGAATCCTGTGGGGTAGATAATGTTATCAGCCATTTCTTGCAGACTAGGTAGATGGTTTGAGAGGTTGAAGGATTTTTCCAAGTTAGTGCAGTTGATACAGAAGAACTTTACTTGGTGGGTGATAGAATGTAGGGTAGATGTCTCCATTGAGATATCCTCTCTCAATGTCCCCATCTTACTCATCATCACCCAGAAGCCTAGAAAAAAGAAAGAAATATGGAAACTCTGATAAAATTAAAAAAAAATTTTTTTTTAAAGATTTTATTTATTTATTTGACAGAGAGATCACAAGCAGGCAGAGAGGCAGGCAGAGAGAGAGGAGGAAGCAGGCTCCCTGCTGAGCAGAGAGCCCGATGCGGGGCTCGATCCCAGGACTCTGAGATCATGACCTGAGCCGAAGGCAGCGGCTTAACCCACTGAGCCACCCAGGCGCCCCAAATTTTTAAAAATTTCGATGTCATCTCAAGGTTGGTATCCCAGAGTACAGGAATTACAGTTGTCTTCACCATTTTATGTATGTAGCACTTTAGAATTCACAAATATTTTGCCCTCTTGTCCTCCCCACCCCCACTCCTTCCTCAAAGTAGCTGCATGCTGTTTATCACATGAGCTCTCTGGCTTCACTTTCACCTTAAAAAGGGGCAGAACAGTTTGTGCACTACTCATAAGAAAGGTTTTAGGAGATCAAGTAAGACATTAGCTCTGGTCCTTCTATTATCTCACTCTTTTAGAGTCTGGTGCTTAGTGAAATGGTGATTAAACAAATTATTTGTGCAATTACGTGTTCACCATCAGTTTCTCTAGGGGTCTTGTCAGCCTTGCTCACCATTACATCTCCAGCTTCTTTATCATGGGGATCTCCTCGGCAGTATAGGACGTGAATCTAAGTCTCAGGATTGTGGCTGTGAGATGGGTGGAGGGTGGAAACAATCCACTTAAAACAACAGAAAATGAGAGAAATAAAATATTTGAATGGAACTAAATGATGCCAGTGAAGATCCATGTTCACAAGTTACAAAGCCAATGCCAGGACAGGCCGTTCACACCCACTCTGATGGGTGGGGTCAGCAAATTTTGATGCTGACTCGACAGTCTCTAGTTTGGCTGGGCAGTGTGGGAGCAGGGTGAGGGGTGTGAAGAGCTCAGTGATCGGAGTCTGGAAGTCACATGAACAAGTCCCTCAGGTTTTGTTTCATCTGCAAATTTCACTGGAATGCTTTCTGTTTTCATCCACGAGACTAGCCACATTTACAAATCTTGTTGCGAAGGAGATTACTAGTGGTCAGAAGGCTCCATTCTTGGCTCTTCCCATCTAAAAAATAGTGCGGGTAAGGCAAATCCAACATTGATGGCCACAGCTCTCTATGGACAAGCAGAGAACATGCCCACCAGAAGATTTTGAGGAGAAGAGGTTGATGGTCTGGCTAGGTTTTGACAAGGAATCTGGCAAACTCTCTTAGGATGTCTTTGAACAACATCAATGGAATGTTCTAGATCTGGTAATGTAGTATCTCAACTCCAATAAGAAATGAGCCTACTTTGGTGTGATCCCTTTGATTAATATCTTTCTTCTTTTCCATGCCACTGATACTGGGTTGATATTCTCCTCTTTAATTCTTCTGAGAATTGTCTTCAGATCATTTGGTCACTAACATGTACTGAGCATCTGATCAGAGGCAGGCAAATCTAATTTGATTCTCCCGGCAATCCTCCCTCATGGGCCCTGGTCTTGCTCCCATCTTAGAGATGAGAAAAAAGAAGCTTAGAAAGACTTGGAGACATGCCAAGGTCATGTGTGCTCCTTCTAGCTTTTCGTATTTATGGGGGAGATACAGACACGAAGGTTGTTGTCCTAGAAGAGTGAGGGGAAGGAATTTAATATGTATAAACAACCACGTGCTGGGCGCCTACTGAATGCTTGCTGAGCCTTGTCTTGTGAGATTCACGCACACCTAGGAGGGGTCCTCCTTTTTTGGGGGGGGCTCCCTACAACTTGCTCATTGCCATGGAGCTGGGACATGGGGGCAAGCTTGGAGCTCTGGTCAGAGGCCACGAGTCTTGTCCTACTCTATATGGAGCTGTCACTACAGTGCCGACAGAGCAGGCCAACCTGGGGTATCTCACTGGAAACTAGGGAGGCTGAGAACCTGGGAGGCAGGGGACACAAGAGGGTGTGGCTGTCCCCGGAGCCCTGAGTGTCACAACCAGTCAGTGTCTGAAAGCTTCCTCCTATTGTCACCCTGCCATTTTGGAGCTTTCAATGTTGTGTTTCTTCCCAGCTAAAAATAAGGTTTTGTTTGCAGCAGGGCAAAGGCCCTGGGACCCTCCTGAGAAAATCTGCAGAGGAAACAGGACACAGAGTGGACGGCAGAGGCGGAACGTCAGCTCAGTTCCAAGAGGCTGGAAGTGTGGAGCGGGAAATGGCACTTCCCTTGTGTTTTTATGTTTAGCTGGGGTTTAATTAATAACCGGCAAACAAGTCTATAATTAACTCGATTTCCCTTTTGGCCAGCCAAGGGAATAATAATAAAGGTCCTTTTTAAGTCCTCGGTGTTGCTGGAAGGATGGGAGGGAAATCAGGCTGCAAGCAACACTTGCACAATAATGAGCGCCCTGCAGAGCCTTCATTGCCCCTACCCCCCCTGCAAATTGTATTATCTATACCAGATGTTGCATTAAAAGAAGAATTACTGTACTTCAGGGCTCAAATTATATGTGCTTGATTTATTGCCCTGACTCCATTGTAATGCTACCTTGCAGAATGCTGATAAATGATAGCTTATTATTTTGCAGAGTGCCTGAGTTGATGAAGATATCAAGGGCAGGAAGGGGTGAACTCATTCTAGGCTCAGATCATTCGGCTGGCAATTTTGCACTCCTTTTTGATATTTTAAGTCTCCTCACACCCAACCCACCAAACATACACCCTTCTGATTATTTTTATTTTTAATCTCCAAAGTGGCAGGTCCAAGACCCTGTCTTGGCTTCCAAGATACGTAGGCATTTTGTCCATCGAAGATGAAGCACCAGTTTTTAAGTGTGACATTCAAGACCTGCCTCCCATTATTTCCCTTTCCACATGCTCTGTTCCAAAGTGCTATATGATTTAGCCCATGCCTATCTTACCAGCATCATTTCTTGTCCCTCTGCCATAGTGCCCTTCTTCCAGTTTCTTGAACACCCAATCACCTTTGTATAGAGCTTTGTACATGCTGCCCCAGGACCTTGGTATATGCCGCTCTCTCTGCCTAGAACTTTCTCTTTCCTCTTTCATTTGGTTAACCATTTTTTTTTTGGGGGGGGGGACAACAGGATGTTCCTCAACAGGAACATCATTTCCTCACCCCCAATATTTATTAGATACCCCTTTCTATTTAGTCTCCTGGTGTCATGTGCTTTTTGCTTCTAGCACTTTCCATAATGTATACTCATTTACTTAGTTGTGTGATTATTTTCCTAATTCCTCTACTTTCAGCTCTGTAAGGCCTGGGACTGAACCTGTTTGTTCACCACTGTAATTCCAGAGTCTGATGCAGAGCCAAGCATAGATGCCTAACATTTTTTATTGAATGAATGAATGACTAGGTGAATGAAATAGGCTGGCCGCCTGCCTATCCCTGACACTGTTCCTCCTCCTGCTCTTGATTCTGCCTGCTTCAGAAAGAATCTCTTTCTCACTTCTTTCTTTTTTTTTTTTAAAGATTTTATTTATTTATTTGACAGAGAGAGAGAGATCACAAGTAGGCAGAGAGGCAGAGAGAGAGGGGGAAGCAGGCTCCCCGCTGAGCAGAGAGCCCGGACGTGGGGCTTGATTCCAGGACCCTGAGATCATGACCTGAGCCGAAGGCAGAGGCTTAACCCACTGAGCCACCCAGGTGCCCCTCACCTATTTCTGGGCTTGTGGACTTGGGCAAGTTACTTGACTTCTCAGTGCCTCAGTTTCCCCCATACATAAAATGGGGATAACATTATCTATTAGAGTGGTCTCATCTAGTGGTTGCACAGATTAAATGAGTAAGTGTGTTAACTACAAAGGATATCTGGCTCATGGTAAGTACTGAAGAAACGGCTAAAAGAAAATATTCTGTGTGCAGCCTAATAGTTATGACTGTGCATTTATTCCAACTTGACTTTAACTTGGGCTCTTGCTCTGGCTCTGCTTCCTCTAGCCACACCCTTTGTCTTGGACTCTGCCTTTCGCAGCACACAAGTCTTCAAAGTGGGCACAGGCTAACTGAAAGGATGGTTCAGGTAGACCGGGAAGACCCGGTGGCCGGTCTTCAGATGCAAACTGGGCGAACATGTCTGTGCCAGCAATTAGAGGAAGTTCAGCGCATGACTCCGTGGAGCCTTGGCGTGCAGTTCAGCCCAATACTATTTGCTGAGCACTTGATGAGTGACGGCGCTGTGGGAGGGCTAGCAGCTTGAGCATTGGAAAGGGCCTGGTTCTGCTCTTGCTAAGCTCAGAGTCCGAGTCAGGAAGTGGCAGTCAAGGGGGCTGAGTGCTGTGGGAGCCCTGGGGAGGGGCAGCTGGCCCACATGTGGGGAAGCTGCTCAATGGAGCTGATGCCTGAGCTGGTTCTTAGAAAGTGGAGATCCCTTCAGGGTGCTAAACCGGGGACAGAGTGTTATCGGTAGAGGGAACAGCATGAAGAAGGCCCAGAGGGGCTGGGGAATAAGGCATTCAGCTCACGGGAGGGCTCTGTGTATTTGGAGGAGAGCACAGATGGGTGCAGAGGAAGACAAGGCCTAGGCCCCAGGACTTCACATGTCATGCTAAGGACAAGGTTGTGTCCCGTGGCTTGTGAGCAGCAAGGAGAGGCTTTGGAAGAAAAGAACGCCACAGTCATCTCCAGATGCTGTCAGAAAGCAATCTGGCGTTCTGATCCTGTTAGATGGAGGACAGTGGTAAATGCTTTAGCTACACACAGACCAAACTCAGTGCCATGGAGCAGATGGGGTCCAGGGTCCAGGTTCTAGATTCTAGGGTCCAGGAACACTTCCCTGGGTACTATGTGAACTCCCTGAGAGTCACCCACTTTTTAAACTCAAGGGTTTTAAAGATGTGCTGGCTCTCCAGGCCTGGATGGGGCTGCTTCTCCCTCAGCACAATTTGCTTGAATAGCTTCCCGGGGGGAAGTTGCAGATTCGTGAGTGAGCAAGCAGGTAGAAAGGACAGAAGGTAGCTCTTGTTGAGGCCCTACTCGGTAAGGAAACTAGCATATGCCCGGAAGGAACATTTTCTTCTTTAATCCTCCTCCAAACACTAAGAAGTAGGTATTGCAACCCCTGTTTCCATAGATGAGAGAATGGAGGCCAGAGAGACTAGGAAATTCATCTAGCTCACCCTGGTGGTGGAATTTTAGTTTCTTTATATTCCTGCTATGTCGCTGGCTGTCTGCTTCATGCGGTATCCAGAGTAGGGTGAATCTTTGGTGCCTGTGTCTTTGATCCACTGCACTGTAAGACCATTCTGTGCCCAGCACTGGTGTTTCACACAATAGGCATTCGAACATGTCTGGCTCCAAACTGAAGCTCTCAGTCACTAGAGGGCATTATGGATATATAATGTGGAGTGAAATTAAAAGGTACAGGTGATTTCCTTCACCCAGCTAGCCTTCTTTCCTTCTTGCCACCCACCCATCATTCTCTCATATACAACATAATTATTAAATGCCTCACACATACTAAGGGTTAGGCTAGGGACACTGGGGCTAAAACTTTCAAGTCATTCACTGGTTGCGGCTCACCATGGGGGGAAGGGCCCCCAGGGACCTAAATCAGGAGACCACATAGGCAGCCTGTCACTCAGGCTCAGAGTCTCTGAAGACTTCTCTGAAAAGGCAATATCCGAGCTACATTTAAAAAACGAGTTGAAGCTTGCTTAGTGTAGAAAGAGAGAGAAAATCGTACCATGGGCTGTGAGGTCCGCGTAAGCAAAGGCTCAGGAAAAGAGAAGGGAAGCTGAGGACATGGACATGCCCTGAGGGCTTCAGAAAATTCCAGGAAAGGTTTTATGTAAAGTGGGGTGAAGAGAGAAGAGATTCTTTCCCTGGTCTGTTTGGTCTTCTATAAAGATTGCTTTGGTGGTTAAGAAGAAAATACAAAACTGGGGATAAAAGCAGCTTAAAGACCAGGTTCATCTAGGCAAGCAGAGCTGGCTGTCTGGACTGATGCAGCCCATACGTAGCTAGAGAGAATTGGATGGAATTTCAGATTTTTTTTTTTTTTTAAGAGAGAGGAGAGGCAAAGGGAGGGGGAGAGAGAAAATCTTAAGCAGGCTCCACGCCTAGCACAGAGCCTCATGCAGGGCTCCATCTGATGAGTCTGAGATCATGATCTGAGCTGAAATCAGGAGTTGGATGCTTAAACAACTGAGTCATCCAGGCGCCCTTGGAAATTAAGATTTTAAGAGAGACTTTAAGGAAATAGAATGGATGGATCTCAGTGACAATAGCAATGAAGGAGCAGATGAACTAGAACCCAGGTTTTTGGTTCTAGTGCCTAAAAATTGGAGGTGATCTTCCTGGGGAGGAGAATATGGAGGGAGAGGAGAAGTGGGATGTGGAGAAGGGTGACAAGTTTGATTTTAAACAAATAAAATTGAATTTTGAAAATTGAATTTGAACTACCTTCAGGATATCTGGGTAAAGATGTCCAGCAGGCAGCGCCACACATAGGTCTGGTTCTTAGAGAAAGAGAAGACGCTCGGTGGGAGAGAAGGGTTTTTAGAGGTGCGAGCATGTGGATGGTCCTTAAAGACACAGATTTGAATGAGTCCAACTAGGAGGAGTGTTTGAAGGAAGAAGAGATCACAGTGGAAGGAAGAACCTGAGAGGCTCAGCAGTCAAAGATCAAGACCTTGAAGGTTGGGTCTAAAGAGTGGGAAGAAGCCTTTTTGAGAATAACATCACTGAATCCCAGAAGGGAAGAACTTTAAGATGGTTTACTTAATGGTGGCAAAAGCTGCAAAGGTCAGGAAAAAGATGGACAGGGTTTTATTTATTGGTTTTAACAAGTAACATGGGTAAGAGGAGTTTCCAAGATTTAGTGCTTTGAGAAGACACTAAGGCAAAGAAGCGGAGGCTATGGGTGACCACACTGTTATAGGAACCTTGAGTGTGAAGGGAAGGAGAGAGATGAGGAATGAACTCTGTAGGGGTACAGAATCAAGAGTGGGGGGGTTAGACTTAAGAAGAGAGAATCTTGACCACATTTATGAAAACATAGTAAATATAGAGGAAAAGGTTGAAGATACAACAAGGGGAGCAGATGTAGACAGATTTATGGGTGCTGGGTAAATTTACAGGGGATGGAGGTGGCAATCATCTGATGGAGGAAGTTACATCCCAAGAAAATGAAAGAAAGAGAGAGAGAAAATGAGACATTCTTGACCAGAACAGAAGGAGATAATTCCCTCAGACTGCCTGTGGCTGAAAATCAGTCTTGAAATTCTGTTGCAAGTCTTTGTAGTTTTTTGTTTGTTTGTTTGTTTTGGTCTACTCATGGGTCCACTCTTCTCATTTCCAACCAACCATGCCCTGGAATCTACTCGTTCACTGGTCTGTCTGTGACCCATCTGACTTGGCAGAGTCCGTATCCATCCCCCTGTGTGAGATGAGTTATTCTCAGTTTATAATTTTTGTTCTCTTTATAAAGTTCTCAGATGAAGATCCTTCTAAGTATTGTTAGAGATTGAATAAATGAATACATGAATGGAACTCCCGATCTCTTTCATTCAACCTTTTGACAAATATTTATTAAGCAACTACTATCCGTAAGGCACTGAGTATGAGCTAGGGCCATTCAGCTAGGGCCACTGAACCAAGTGGAGCTCACAGAGCTTGCTACCTGGTCAGGGCTACAAATGGGAAAATAGGGCAATTGAATGCAAAGTGCTAAATGCTGTGATTAGCTCTTGGGGGAGGGAGCATAATTTATACAAAAGGGGCTGCCGATGGCCTCCTGGCGTGGGTGAGTAACAAAAAGCCGGAGTTCTCCAGGTTAATCCATGTTCATGATTACAATCTGGACTATTATTTTATGATTGGAAAATCAGAGTATTTCTATTAGAATCTGCTACACTTATGAATGTATTAATGAATGAATGGAAGATTTCTTCCACCTTATTAACAATCTAGTCATCTATCTTTGAACTCTTGCTTCCCAGAAAGTGTCGACCTTCAGTAACCAGTTGCCCAGTGTCAGGGGATTTTGGAACTAGTGAAATGTTCTAATTCTAGCCTGTTCATTTCCAGTATCATTACTTTTCTGGGGAGAAACCATGTGGCTTCTCATTTAAGTGTACTACGTCCTTAAGAGAAGGTTCTTGAACTTTGAATGGGGGACTTACTTTCCATTGAAAAAGCTAGCTTCTTCTCCATGCTGAAGGTCATTTAATTGACCTGAAGTCTGGTGTGAACCCTGTTAAAACAATTCTTGGTGGGGGATGGCTTTTCTCGGAAATCATGGGAATGACTGGGAGGAACCAATAATTCTAGCTGCCCTGCCCCAGGCTTTTGGTCAGGCCACTCAGAAACCATTTCCCAGCAGGGAATGCACTTTACTTTTGCATATCTCTGGAGGGAAAATAATTTATACCTGTCACACATCTCCATTATCAGTGATTTTGAGATTATAAAAGTCAGAAAGTTATAGAAAAGAGATTAGTTGATGCCCAAGGATTTAAAGGTCCAGTGACTGGTAATAAAAATAAGAATAATACTAGTTATAGATCATGGTGTCTATTATGTGTCAGCCCAGTGAGGTGACAGGCCATTTGTGTCCTCATCCAAAGAAGTGAAGCAAAGACAGGGGGCAATGCTGAGTGAGGGGAGAGGTGGAACCAGCCAGGCCATGTCCCAAGCTTGGCTGCCAGGGCCCTGGAGGCTCTGATATGACTCTTATTTATCATTCATCATAGGATGAGAGGGGAATTCTTTTTACCTCACACAGAGAAAAGACTAAACAAACAAGAGTTTGATCAACAAAGGTCTCCTAAAGATTTACTGGAGATTGTTTGTCAGAGTAATACAAGAGACGGAGAAAGCTGGTGAGAAAAAAATATTGTATAGAAGAATCTTGAGAATAATATTATCTTAAAAAAATTAGATACTGAGGGGCATCTGGGTGGCTCAGTTGGTTAAGTATCTGTCTTCAGCTCGGATCATGATCTCAGGGTCCTGGGATCAAGCCCTGCGTTGGGCTCCCTGCTCAGCAAGGAGTCTGCTTCTCCCTCTCCCTCTGCCCTTGCCCCCTGCTCATTCTCTCTCTGTCTCAGATAAATAAATAAAATCTTTAAAAATATCAGAAACTGAATCACGTGGTAAAACATCCAGGGATTATTGAAATTCACAAAAGGTGGGGAATGCTGTAGGGTGAGATGCTCATGAAAGGCTTTTGGAAGGAGAGGAAGCTTGCAATGGGTTTTCACAATGGGTTGGATTTGTTGAAAGGCCTTTACCTACTGCTCCCTCCCTATCTTGTGCTACTTCCTCTCTCCCCATGCACCATGTACCCTGATCACACTGAAATACAGACCACTTCTCTGGGAGCCAAGCTGTGTCACGCCTCCATGCCCTCACCTATGTGGTCCTGTTGCCTGGATGCCTTCCCTTCTCTACCTGGAGAACTTCAAGATTCATTCCAAACAGCCCCTCTTCTGGGGAACCCCCCATAAGCTCCTCAGGCTGAACTGTTCACTACTTCCTTCTATTAGAATTTACATTAGATTATAGATTTTCTATTAGGTTATGACCATAATAATTGTTAACGAGTAAAATCCTATAATAATAACTGTAATTGCATAATCATGACAATCACAATAAATTGTCAGGCACTTATTGCTAAGGTCTTTCCATGCATTACCTCATTTCATGCTCACAATAACCACAGTGAGGTATGTGCTACTACCAGGATACCCCCTTTTAAAAAATTAAGAGAAGGAGACTTGGGGTGGAGCCTGGGTTGCTACTCAGTAAGGGTAGACTCAGGATGCAAACCCAGGTTGTCCAACACAGAGTCTGAAATCCCGAACATTACCCAACACTGCCTCCTGTAGAATCACGGGCATCTGTTTGTCTCAGGTGGACTATGGGAATATGAAGATGAATGAGATGGAGAGCCTGGAATGCCCCAGATACTCATAGCCTGGTGCGTTTTTCTCATTTTAGCTTGTGCATTACCCGTGTACAAAGGCACAGGGCTGAAGTGAATTGAAGCCCTCTGCTGCTTCACACCCATTCAAGACTCTGCTCAGAAGGCAACTTTTCTGGGAAGCCTGCCTGACCACTCATCCTCCCACAGCATTGTTTGGTTCATGTATGTAATAACTGCTTTTCAGTTCTTACCAGGCTGTTTATGTGCCTGTTATAATCAACAGACTTGCTCCATCCAGGTGAGTTCTAGAAAGTATAACATGATGTTTGGAACATAGTGAGTCAATACCTAACTTCCCTGCTCCACTTTCCTTCTCTGAAATTGGAATAATAATAGTATCTGTGTGTGTGAGTTATTTTCTGTTTGTTCCCACATCCATTGTGACCCTTTTTGGTCTTGTTCTGGGATCTGGAAACCCAATCCTTGTGCTCTGCATTACCTGGGCTCCCTTGATGACTGGCTTGGCTCATGGAAGGCACTGGCAGGAGTCTGAGAAGTGGGAAGAGAGACCTGGGGTATTTCTGCCCTGCCCCAATGGCGCATTTCTGGCAGTATTTTGTCTGTTGATATCCATGGGTGTCCGTCAGCAAGAGTGCTGCAAGGCCTCCTGCAAGGGAGCTTCACTAACACTGTCCCCTCTGTCCTGTCTCTTCAGCTCTAGGGGTGGTGATAGCCTTCTTTTATTCCTAGTGTCTGGGTGCTCATGATTCCTCATTTGTTCCCTTATCTCTGTCCCTTATTTCTAGAATGATTCTTTTAGTTCTTATACCAAAGCCTTCTTTTTTCCCCCCAACCATCTATGGTGAACTTGATTTACCTGATGGACACAGTTCCCTAATAGGGCTTGCGGTGGTCACTTAAATTTTGTTTCCTTCCTCCTACCACAGCCAGACCGGCTAAGAGCCTATGGTGGGCTTATGGGGAAATCCTCTTACCTCCCTGCACCAGGAACATTTTCCATCCTGATGTGTGGTCAGTATGGGGCTCTTTAACATGCTGACCCTCCTGGCTGTCCCAACCACCACAGCAGAGGGTTGTCCCAGGTCTACCCCAGCTGGTAGGGATGTGGCCTCTTTTCTACCACACCCCCAACTCTAAATCTGCTCTTCCTGCTATACTCAGAGCTCTCCTGGGCTATGCAGGAAGCCAAATCCACCATAGACATTCTTGGCCATCAGGTGTGTTGTGTCCAGAACCAGGGCCTGGGTGGGGGCGGGGGGACACCTCCTTGCACCTCCTTGCCTCGTGACCTCTTTTGAGCAAGCACCATCATAAGGATACATGTATACTTTCTTTTATAAATATGTACTTATTTCTAGTTATACATGTAATGTGCTCATCACAGAAAATTGGGAACATACAGGAAAATATACTAAGAAGGGAGTTAAAAACACTAATCTGATGTTAGAGATTGCACAGATACTGTTAATATTTTGGTGTACCTTCTTTCAGTCTTTTTTTTAAGCATATTTTTCTTTGTACACATGTATGTTCATGTATGTGTGCATAGAAACATGCATATTCATATGTGCAAGTCATGTAACCTGTTTTGCATCAAGCTGGGTTGAAAAAATGAGGTGATCTTAGTCATCATAACTTGTATTTTATGGTTTTTCCTGACAACGTCCCTCCCTCTGCCATCCAAAGGCCTCCTGAATTGTTTCTGGGAAGTTCTAAAGGATTTCTCAGATGAAATCTTAGGACCTGCTCCTGTCTTTACTTTCAGCATTGTGTTCCTTATACTGATGATCACTCTGGAGGCCTCTGTGCCTCTGAATATGCCTCACTTTTGCTGCTGGGGCTCGTTTTCAAAGCTTTCTCTACTGGCCACTGTCATGAGTCTTACAGCTGCTGTGCACTCTTGCTGCTCCCGGTGCCCTG
The DNA here is from genome assembly GCF_902655055.1 of Lutra lutra. Classification (NCBI taxonomy): domain Eukaryota; kingdom Metazoa; phylum Chordata; class Mammalia; order Carnivora; family Mustelidae; genus Lutra; species Lutra lutra. The sequence continues at coordinate 152,866,848 of NC_062281.1, read as the reverse complement.
AGGCTTTCTCTGGGGACAGAAGCACAGCTGTACCCTCTGAAGCCTGTGTGGCACCAAAGTGAGGCTGGGCTCCTGTAGAGGTGAGAGTCTCTGCCCTTGGGTTCAAAGAACCTTGCTTTAGGTCCTATGTAGCTACGTTTTTCAGAGCTCTTTATTGAAAACAGTTGTGATATTAAGCTTGAAAGATGGCCACCATCAATCCCTTCTCTCCCTGCTAGCACCTGCTACCCCTGATAACAATAGATGAAATCTAACCCACTACTCTTTGAATCTGGGCTGGTCTTAGTGATTTAATTCACTAGCAGGATGCATCCAAAAGGGTGTTCTGGGACTTCTGAGATGAGGTTGTATGAAGGCTTGTGACTTCCACTCGGGTCTCTTGAAATGTTCATTGTTGGGCTACTTCCTTTCAGAACCCAGCCATACATGATGAGAAGCCTTATGATGAGAGTCCACATGTGGGTGCTCCAGCTGAAGGCCTCCTCTGGGGGACAGTCAGCACCAACTGCCAGCCATGTGAGTGCGCCATCTTAGATATCCAGAGAGCTGCACCTTCAGATGACTCTGGCCTAAACCACCATTTGAGGCAATCATATGAGAGACCCTGAGGGACCACTGTCTTGCTGAGCACAGTTAGCTCACAGAGCCATGAATGAACATAATAAATTGCTGTTTTTAGCCACTAACTTTTGGAGTAGTTTGTTACATAGTAAAGATAATCTGAACAACAGAACCTTATCTCTCTCAGCTCACATATGCTCTGAGTTCCCCACAATCTGAGTGATAGGCAACCTGTTCTCCTCAGAACAGCCCTTGCCTCACCTACGTTTGAGGCTTTGTATCTGGGTTAAGCTTGTCTGCCTGGCCTCCTGCCTCCTGCTATTGACTTCTCCCCTAGGATAGTTCCACCAAATTCATTCCATCATTCTCCACTGTTTCCAGACATGTCTCAATCCCAAGGATATATGCGGCTTAAGCTACTGTTGGGAACTCTGTACACAAAATGAGGCATTTACTGCATATACAACAGTATGTATGTATGTATGTATGTATGTATTTTTAAAGATTTTATTTATTTACTTGACAGACAGAGATCACAAGCAGGCAGAGAGGCAGGCAGATAGAGAGGGGGAAGCAGGGTCCCTGCTGAGCAGAGAGTCTGATGCGGGGCCTGATCCCAGGACCCTGGGATCATGACCTGAGCTGAAGGCAGAGGCTTTAACCCTCTGAGCCACCCAGGCGCCCCAGTATGTATTTATTAAAAATTTTTTTCACTTATATTGTGGCCATCTTCTCACATAATTAAATATTCTGCAGAATTAATATTCCATTGTTTGATTTCATAGCCCTACCCATTGGTCTGTTTTTGGAAATTGTATCCTCACCCCTATTTTTGCTTACATTACACAAAAGGTTGAGATGAATATCTTTGTCTGTAAACCTTTACTCAGATTCTTACCTTAAGGAAATAATCAAGCATTCTGCAAAGGGTATGGTTTACTTTTTTAATGACAACTGATGAATAATATCAGATAACTTTCTAGAAAGGTTGTACCAAGTCAATTTGATAAGCAGAAATGGTATCTCATTATTTTTTTAATTTCTATTTCTCTCATTTTTTGTGTTGTCAACTAAAACATTTTTTTAAGTCTTTTACATATCTGGTACAATTTTTCTTTTTAGCCATAGGTAATTATCTACTATGAACTAAGAAATCAACTTGGCACTTGACAGGAAGTGAAGAATTCAGCATTTAACCCTAGAGTAGACCTGGTGGCTTGAGGAGCAGAGTTGGTAACAGGAGGTAAGGAGTGCACCTGACCTAAGGCCAGTTGGACATGTTCTTGGTCATCTTGCTGGATCCTCAGTACGCTTGAGAGGGTGCTAGCTGGCTTTGCGGAAAGGCACAGACTTTGGCACCAGATACGCACACCTTTGAAAGTTGGCTTTACCACTTATCTATTATATGACCTTGGTCAAGATATTTCAATCTCTTCCACCTTAAATTCCTGAACTGTAAAGTGAGAAGTCGCAACATCCCTTTTAAGTCTGTCATCAGGATGAAAAGAGAATAAACATACATCTTACATGTTGAATCCACTCAGTAACCATCAAAACCTATTATGCCATAGCATCTCTTGAGTCTCTACCCCTCCCTAATGCATGGCTACAGTCCTACTTCATTCAGCTTTCCCTGCTCTCGTACTGTGACTGCCCCTGAGCTGGTCTCCCTGTTCAGTGTCTCCTCCCTCCCATCTATTTGTCACACCAACTCTGTCTTTCTAAAATTGAATTGAATCATGTCACTACTTAAAACCCTTTAAAAGCTCTTTCATGTGATTGGGAACTAGTTCCTCCTAGCCTGCAGCCTTACTACTTCTACCTCTCTACCTCATCACACCTGGTACTCTGGCCACAACAGACTGCTCAGCATCCCTCGCGAACTCAAGCCTGTCACTTTGAATATGCTGTTTCTCTATTTGGACACTTTCTTCCTCTCCTGTCCATGTGGTTATCACCTACTGATTCCTCAGAAATTAGCTGAAGTAAGTCTGCCTTCCCTGACTCTGGAAGCTGGTTTAGGCAGTCCTTCCTATGGGTTCTCCCATCATGGCACACAGACAAGGAAGTATGTAATCCTCTCCCCCACTGGATTACAGTTCCTTTGGGGCATGAATGACATCATCATTTCTACATCTCTTATCGTAGAGACTAGAATGGGGTTTCTTTTTCTTTTTTTTTATTTTTATTTTATTTATTTGTCAGAGAGATAGAGTACAGGCAGGCAGAGTGGCAGGCAGAGTCAGAGGGAGAAGCAGGCTCCCCGCGGAGCAAGGAGCCCAATGCGGGACTCGATCCCAGGATGCTGGGATTGTGACCTGAGCCGAAGGCAGCCGCTTAACCGACTGAGCCACCCAGGCGTCCCTAGAATGGGGTTTCTTAACATCCATAGACTTGACTGCACCTGGCTGTACAATTTGTATGGTCTAGTGCAAAGCGAAAATATGGAGCCCCTTGTTCAAAAGTTACTACATGGTGATTTTCAACATGGTGATAGTAGAATGTTAAACCAGGTATGGGGCCCTACTTCAAGTCAGGTCATGCTGACTACGCCAGTTGCTTGTCCATGAAGCTAGACCTGCTATTGGCATTTTGGGCCAGATAATTCTTTGATGTTGGTAGCTGTCCTGTGCATTATAAAATGCTTAGCAGCATCCTTACTCTTTATCTAAAAGATGCCAGTAGCCCTTGGAACAACAAAAGATGTTTCCAAACATGGCCAAATGGCAAAATTGCCCCTGGTTAGAAACCAATGGTTTAGAAGATCATAGGCACGCAAGGCAGGTTCTTGGATGTGCCTGAACTCTGATGGAGGTGAGAGTGAAGTCCTGTGGGGAGCCAACCAGGCTCACAAGCTGATAAGCCAAAGCTCCTGGAGGTGTAATACCCTAGGGGAGGCCCAAAGGATAAGTAGGACTTGGATGAAACCTTCTACCTGGCCATGTTAGCTGACTTAGTCAGAATGCAGGGGTGCTGGAGGAGGAGGAACATCCAACAAGACAAAAAAGGCTTAGAAACCTCCAAATGAGTCACAGATCTGGTGGTTTCACATGGTAGGCAGAGCTTCCCCAGGCCATGAGATTTATAATGAGAAAACAACTTTGAAGTTCTTCCTTTGGAGTGCTTTCAGGGCCAAGGGTAAAAAAGAAGCTTTGAGGATCACAGAGAGCTCTGGACTATAAAACTCTGGGTTTGCTTCCTTAAAAAGAGGGGTCAGGCAACTGCTACCCTCAGGCCAGGCCTAATGGCTTGCACATGTTCCCTCCTCGGTCACTCAATGGAGCTGGACACACAGTCAGATTCTTCCACACCCAAGGGATCCTGAGAATGCTGCAAATAGGGCACCCCAGCTGTCTTGCTGGGGAAGGGGGTGGGAGCATGGAAAGTTGTGGCTTCAAGGGTGAAGAATCTTGGTGGAGGTGGCTGCACATATTTCTCAGGACAATTGCTGGGAAACATCAGCACAGATGTTCAGTGTTCTGGTTGGATGAAAGGACTTTCATCCCCCATAGATCAGGACGACCTGGTTGAATCTTGATATTGGTCAATATCCTCTGGCTTCCATAAAAATTGCTGTTTGGAGAAGGTATTCTCCCAAGAGGAGGGAAAGTATAAGTCAGGTGAGATTTGAGGGGGGAAAGATAATGGAACCCTTTATAGAGTCAGGTCTTCTCTAAAGCCCATGTTCTTACCCACACACTTGTGTCTGAGTTGCTAATCCACTACATTTTAGTTGTGTGATTTGGGGAGGTTACTTGAGGTTAACAAGTGCAAAAGGTGCAAAAGGTTTCTCATTTTTAAATGGACATAAGAAGAATACTGACTTTATAGGGTTGTGGTAGGGATAAGCTGAGATCTTCCAGGCATGTGAAGGAACTATGGTGTTTTAGACATGGTAGCTAGACTATCATGACAACAAACATTATTTAGAAGCTTCTTGTCATCATCTGTTTGATCCAGGACCCTTTAAGTGAACCTACCTCAGCCATGTACTCAGAGTCACTCTACTTTCAGCAAGAGTTCTCAGTTGCAGGCAATGAAAATCAACTCTGGGACCTTCCTGAGTGGATCAGTGGGAATCAGAAGACATGAAAGGCCCAGATTTGGAAGATTGGTGGACTTGGAAGATAGACAGGAATCAGGGAATTCTCTGATTGTCAAGGAGACAAATTGCAAAAAAGCAGACATTCATTTTCTGGAAGACAGCCAGGTTGCACCCTCCATCACTACCCTCACCACCAGTGCTGGATAGTGCAGTGACTTTCAGTGAGCCCTGATCCTCATTCATCTGGGCAACTTTGCTGGATGCTCAGGGTGGGAAGGAGGGAGGATATCCCTCCCACTTTGGCTTCCACTATGAGGTAGACTGCTTCTCCACCAGGTGTTTCCCACCAAATGAGAGGAGCTGTTGCAGAATGATCACTAAGCACTGTCATATATCCCTGATGGCCCCCCTCCTTTGGCTGCCCAACCTTCTTTCAAAGCTGTCTTCCTATATGTATTCTTCACACACACACACACACACACACACACACACACACACCCCTTCCTTGCAACTGAAAATATACTTAGCCCCTCCCCAAAGGAACAAAACCAAAAGCATTTGGACTGTGCCTCCAGTTTTTTTTCAAAAACATATGGGTTAAATTGTAAAGTTCATGGTTCCTACTCTCTACATATATAACAGTGAGGAGAACAGAGAGGAAAGAAGAGGAAACTTTAGTAGAATATATAAATGCTCAACACTCTAAGGAAGGAAATTCAGAAGGAGGCTCTAGTCCTTGTGTGTGCATAGCTAGTGCCTGTGGCCTACCTTTACTATTCCATTCCAGTGGTTTTTGTCTTCAGCTGGTCCTTCCGTGGTCACTCCGTGGGGTAGCTCAAACATTTGGTTTGGGGAGGCTATGGACCTTTGGTTTGGGGCTGCAGAAATTTTCCACTAACTTATACTATTAGATACACCAGAATTGGAAGCCACTCAGGAGGTCCCCAAGTTCCATTCTTCCTAAATCCATGTTCCTATCACAAGCAATCCTATTTTTTCCTTAACAGTAATGATCAAACACCCCAGCCAGTTTGGCGACTGCTCTCATTTTTGGCCACTGTTCCCAGTGGCTTAAAGAATCTGAAATGACCAGATGGTAGAGTTAAATTCCAGTTCAGTGTGACCACTGTTATGTCCCCTCATGGAAGACTTTTTCTCCAAAGCACACCCTCTGCCCCAAGTCACTGCAGCTAGTACAGCCCAAAGCTATAGGACAGGGAAGTAAAAGTTTGTGAATGGGGCCTGAGAAGTGCAAACCCTCCTTTAATCCCTTGGTTCTGGACACTTTATTCTGGCTGTGGTGGCAAAATCACCATAAATTGTTCCATTGTTTAGAGATTTTATTGCTTTCTGTAAGATAGTGCCCCATCGTATGAGGTATTACACTGTTGGCATGATGACTGATTCTTCAACCAACCAGAATTCCACCTTATGAGTACAGCAGCTCCTATAAAAGGGTACATTCTAAAACAAATGTATCCCATGGCCATAAAACAACCGTCTCCCGGTCTTCCTCCCTCCATTCCTCTGCAAAGCAAACAAAGAAATGTTACTACTTGAAGTTTTGCTTTCTGGGTGTATCTCTCTTCTCTACAGTTCTTGAGTGGAACTATAAAAAATGATAGTGCTTCTGTGTCAGTCCACCAGTCAGAAGTATCCATGGACCTGGAGGAATGGGCTGTTGGAGGAGATGGATCATGGCTGGAGCAAGCATGCTGGGAATGTGAGCATCACGCCCCAGCCACTACTTGTGCCTTAAGAACCTATTGAACATGATCCCTGATGCACCATTTTCATCTGCTAATGGAATCTGCTGGATGTGGTACTTTCTGGTTCAGTGGATTATGGAACACCCTGTTCATAATTGCCCAGCAAGGGGTGAGTGCTTATTTTGTGCCCCATTTTCAGTCCAACAGGGTCCAAGAGCAATTCAAACAGTGTTTTCTAAAAGGAACATAATTATTCACTGAATAGAGCCTGGATATGCTGTCCGACTTCAAGGGCTTTTTACTGTGAGTCTTGTCCTGGGACTTGCTTTGAGTGCCCCTTAGCATTCTGACCTTGCATTCTCATGGGATTCCTCCCCCACTGCCTGACTTGCATGTATCCTACTAACAGTGTCTATAGTGCTTGCTGTTTCCGACATTCTGATCCTAACCAAAGTGTGCTATTCATGTCATGGACTAGCATTTTGCCACCTGGATGGGAAAATGGTCAAGGTCTCTGTGGTTTAAACTGTGCCACGCATTAGAAGTCTTGATACCTCCTTGAGTCACAGCAAGTACACTGTCCTTCCCACCAGGTGAAAGCCAACTTCTTCTGATATTTTCTGATGCTTGGTAGAGAAAGAAAAAGCAGTCACTACATACCAAGGGTCACATATTGTGACTTTTTTCAGTAAGGAGCCAATCTAGAACCACAAATATTGTTGGGGATACTGCCTACTCCTCTTTCTTTGAAGTCAATGCTGCCTTTCAGTGTCAATCACAGATGATACCAGGAGTCTCTGGCGGTCCCCCTCTGAGTTCCCTGGGCCCCATAAATAACCTTCTTCTTCCACTTTTGAGTTCAAAGCCCATTCAAAGAGACATTAATTCCATACTAACAAGTCTCACCTATTATTGATAAAGCTGTTGGAGAACATGGTTTTAGATCTGGGGTCAAGTGGGTTTGCTTGTATTTCCCCCCTTGGTATTTTGACTCCTCCAGTCACTGGCATAGTGGCACTGACTCATGCCTTGTCCGAGGACCCCACCACAACTTGTGGCACAGAGGAGCAAAAGCTACATGCTCCTTTAGGTGGAGGGGTCTGGAAAAAGAGGAGGAAGAAGTAGCTTTGTGGAATGAGTTTCTTTTGCTAGAGTTTCCAGTTACATGTGTCATCCCAGCTGGTAACTTTTTCTCCTCCCGTGGAGAAAAATCAGTGAGGAATGAATGAAGAGTCTGGCAGGACTAGTCTGGTTAGAATGTCTCCACATAAAGACACAAGTCTGGGGAGATGGTGGTTGTGCCCACATCCCTTCCTATCACTGGGACCCCTGACAACTGGATCCGTGTGTGCCTACTGTGAACACAGCTTCTGCTTTGCATTGCTGGCTCTCATGCCTCATGGGTGGGCCCAGGCTCCCTGTGTGTATTTGGCTTCCAGGGCAGGCACTGAAGGTGCATCTCCCGTCTTCAGTTCTAACAGTAGATAGCAGGACACTGTGTCCATCAATAGCACGTGCAATGGGAGCCTCCTCCGCCATGGGAAAGGGGGTTGGAGATTGAATAGTTAAAAAACTCAGTAATTGCCATTCCACTCCCCCAGCATCTACACATGCAGACACTCCAGATGGGGGCCAACTACTGGTTTGCTGGTTTCCAACCTCTGTGTTCTCCTGCTTCTTTCGCTTACCAGCCAGGCTGCCTGGGTATAGGCTCCCACCATCTGTTTTGGAACTCTCCCTCAGGACATAACGTTTTGCCATCTGTCTCCCTGAAATTACGGCTACCTTGCCTCAGCTTGGGGCTCCGTGCATTTCCTTGGGGCTCCTGTTTAGTTCAGAACCTCCAATGCTTACTGAGGGCTTGTGTTTATGTTGCTTTGCTTTGTTTTCTCACGAACCTGTTGTGAGTGCTGCATGGTGTAGATCAAAAGTCATCTCCACTCTTCCCACAGTTCTCTTCAGGGGGGTGGGTCTCACCCTCCTCGTTCATCTCCATTTTTGTTTCTCGATGTTATGGTAAGACAGCACCAGAATCGGTGTAAAGGAAGACCTCACGTGAGGAAACCTTTCTGTGACCCTGGTGAGGAAGCTCATGTCCCTTTCCTGGACCTGCCCGAGCCAAGCACTGCAGACTGGGGCCTTACCACATGAGGAAGGGATCCTGTCAGAGTCTGGAGCAGAAGTCCTAAATCCAACTTTTGGCAGGTTGGCTCCTTCCAGAATTTCTGAGGATGAATCTGTTCCATCCATTCTTTCAGAAGCTGGCAGCTGTCAGTAATCCTTGACATTCCTGGGCTCATGGTGGCCTCACCCCAAGCTCTGCCCCTGACTTCGCATGATGTCCTCCCTAGTGTGCCTGTCTCTTCTCTTCTTGTAAGGACACCAGTCAGATTAGATTGGGGCCCCCCCAACTCCAGTATGACCTCATCTGGACTAGAAAGTCCCAATTCCAGATGAGGACACATTCACAGATTCTGAGGGCTAGGACATTCTTGTGGGGCACAATTCAACTCACAAGAGTTGCAAAGTTCTGAAGAGATTTCTCTCAACTTCATTTCCTTAAACCTAATGCATTTGTGCTGTCTTTGAGATGAAGAGCCTCTTTTAGAAGCAGTTCCTCCTCTAAAATTTCCTATCTTAATTAGCACCTCTTTAAATAGCAAGATTCTATAAGCTACATGTCTCTTAGAAAAATGTCCTCTAGTTATTGGTGTGGACTGCTTCAACAAAATCAAAGGAACTCTTTGAATTCTGGCCCAGGGGAAAAAAAAGTTCCTGAATTGAACTACTAAGCTTCTAGGTAGAGTAGGAATTATTATATGGTAAGTTTTGTTTTTCAGGAATGGAAAAAAACCCAAACAAATAAAATGCCCTTCACATCTAGGGTTTGGCCAAACCTCCATATAAGAAAAGAAAGATCCTACAAACATATTTATTTCAATTCAATGTTTATGTTTGTAAAAATCTTATTTTTCAATGGTAATAGCCTTTCAAATTTATTCAGTTAATGACAGCTTAAGTGTTGTCATGTCATGACTCATTTGTGTCTCAAAATGACTGTGAGAGTCTTCTATTTTACACGAAGAACATTGAGGCAGGGGTGCCTGGGGAGGGCCATCGTTTAAGTGTCTGACTCTTGGTTTCAGCTCAGGTCGTGATCTCAGGGTCACTGGATCAAGCCTCATGTTGGCTCTGAGCTCCGCATGGAGTCTGCTTGAGATTCTCCTCTCTCCCTCTGCTCCTTCCCTGCTTGTGCTCTTTCTTTCTTTCTTTCTCTCTCTCTCAAGTAAATAAATAAATAAAATTTGGGGGGTTGGAGGGGGAGGGAAGGAACACGGAGGTAGACCAGAAAGATGGACTGACTTGTCTAAGATCAGATGGCTCAACAGCAATGGAGATAAGAGAACTGATTCTCAAGCCAGAAGTCCCCCCAAAATTCTACAGAGCAGGCTGGCAGAAGATGTGGGCTTTTCTTTATTTTACTTTCTAATCCTTTGTTGAACTTCAGTTCAACAGTGTAATTGCTAAATAAATCTCTGTAGGCCAGGACTTTGCTAAGTGCTGGGGATACATCGTGATTGCCCCCAGGTAGCTTACAGACAATATAGATAAACTCTTTCATTAGACCTGATGTTCTCACATTAGACCTGATGTTCTCTGAGTATTGTGATAGAAGGGTGCCCTGATGTGGGGGGTCCCACAGAGGGGCACATCTCCCTGCTCTGGGAGAGGGGCCTCACAAGTTAGAAGACCCAAGCTGAGTCTTGGAGGGCCAGGAGTATCAACCAGGTAGGATGGGAGGTGGGGATGGAGTCTGGATGCAGGGGAAGGGCATGGGTGAGCGCCTGGAGACATGGTACATGATGGGGCTGGATGGAGATCAGACTGTGAGGGTCTTGAATGAAGTCTAAGTGTTTTGAACTTCATTTTGGAGGGCAACAGAAGGTAATGGGGAGGAAGGGGGAATAGAAATTATTTTAAACCAGTGGCTATCAACAGGGGACAATTTGCCCCTTTTCCTCCTTCTCCCCATTCCTGACACTGAGCAGTATCTGGAGACATTTTGGTCGTTTTAGAGGGAGTTGCTACCATCTCATGGGAGGGAGATGCCATCTCGTGGGTAGAGGACAGGTATGCTGCTAAATATTCTGCAATGTATAGAACTGTTTCCTCTAACAGTGTTACCTGGCTAAGGCTGAGAAACCTTGTTTCAGAGATTTTATGTATGTATGTATGTATGTATGTATTTATATAGAGAGAGTGTGAACAGGGGGAGGGGCAGAGGGAGAGGGAGAGAATCTCAAGCAGACTCGACACTGAGAGCAGAGCCCAGGGCAGGGCTTGATCCCACCACCCTGAGATCATGATCTGAGCCAAAACCAAGAGCCAGATGCTTAACCAACTGAACCACCCAGGCGCCCTCAAGAAATATATCTGATTTTTTTTTTCTGTTTTAGAAAGGAAAATTGGAAATTGCCTAAGAGCTGGGGAATTGCTACATGACCCAGCTACTTTGTTTATTTTAAACGTTCTTCCTCTATAATAGACTAAATATACATTATTTTCATATTCTGTTTGTGTTAATTCTTCCCCATGCTACTGTTTTCTGCAAGAGGGTGCCTGATGTGATCATGGGCTATGTGAAGGGCATCCCCTAGAGTTGGGTGGTGCACAAACTTCACCTTAACGGAATAGAATTTTAAATTAATCGCCCAAGAAGCTCTTCTCCTTAGTGCCCAGCACAAGCCTGGCAGAGTTCAGAATTTGATGAATGAATGAATGACCAAGTGAATGAATGATTGGCAGTTGAAAGAATGGGAAAGCTAATTGCAGACCAGGTGATGCTGAAGGAGAAAGTTGTCATTAAAAATCCCAGCAAGGTATCATACCGAATTTACGGAGTGCGTCGGAGTGGAAACAAACAGTTCCCTGCCAGGGCCCTCTTGGCCAACACTTCAGAGCCCTGGCTGGCAAGGGGCCCTCAGAGTGGAGGCTGGGTTTAGAGCCTGGAAAATTACTAGGTTTTCTGGTCTCCTGGGTCCTCTGCAGCCTTATCAGTGCAGCTTTGTCAAGGTTTCCATCATAAACCCTGGGAGTGGGGCTAAGTAGCCCTATAAAACCTGACTCCGGGCTAAAGCTGGCAGGCACCGAGACTGCTAAGATGCAATTAGCTTGACTCAAGGAGTCTTCGGTTGGCTTCTCTGCTTAATTGGGAGAATGCAACTAAAAAATACAGAGGCTTGCTGCTCCTTCTGTCTCTAAGGACTGGCATAGAAAGTCTTCTGTTGCAAAGAAGGGAAACAGACCCATCCCCAATGTAGAGCTCTGGGAAGAAGCAATTTGGAAAGGGCTGCCCACCAGGAGTTGGGAAACAGTGCTGGGCAGGTGCCAAAGGCAGCTCTGTGACCTGGGCCAGCCCCTTGCCCGCTGGCGAGGTAGGGGTTGGGGCCTTCATTTCCCCCTGGTCAAATAATGTGAGTCCTTAAGGCCTGCCTTGGTTCCTGAGTAGGGGGTGTTCTGGGATGGTGGCAGGAAAATAAAATGCTTGTTTAGAGCCATGTTTCACACTTAAGCCCTTTGCTCTCAATGGTGACATTTGTTCCTTTATTCATTCATTGCCTATTACGGCTTCTTTGTTTAGGCTGGCTAGTACAACAGTATCAGACCCCGCCCCAGAATATAAGGACAGTCCTTGCCCAAGGTCACCTGGCTGGAAAAGCCCCAGCCTCAAGGGTCTCAATTTCCCCATTCTTAAATTTAGGAAAATAATAGCTAATTCCTAGCATAGGGATGATTGAAATTTAAGTGATAGGACTTGTAAAAAGATTGTAGCACTATGTCGGGTGAAAAGAAATAAGGGTTCTTAAAGAGCAGTTTGATAGGACTAGTACTACTGCAATAGAAACACAGCATGCCAAATGCTGTCATCTGGGTATATGCAATGCTATAAAAATTTGGGGGTGTGAGTGCCTGTGTCTGAGAGGGGGTGGAGGTGGGAGAGGAGTCAGGGAGAACATCATGGAGAAGGTGATGTGACCTGAGAACTGAAAAATGGATTATAAGCTTTGTAGGCAGAGAAGAGAGGAAAGCACATTCCTGTTAGCAGGAACAGCATATGCAGAAGGACGCACAGTTGGGCTGGGGCACGAGGAGACATGTTTGTACCCCGATCACAGGGCTCAGGCTGGAGGGGGGCTTGTGATGTCATCATGGAGCAGAGCTGTCTGAATCCATCCTTTCTTCCTTCTTCTCCTCCCTGTGCCTTTCTCATTTTTCCTTTCAGAACTTTGAAAAGAAAAATAAATACTATTTAATTCTGAATAATGTAGAAACAACTACCTAGTGCAGGCCAAGGACATGTTCAGGGATTTGGAAGGAATTGTGGCCTTGTTTTCTGCTCCCAAGTTGTAGAGCTAGAGATGTGGGCTAGGTCTGCTCATTGCTTTCTTATGCTGAAAAAAGAAAAATGATGCAAGTCTATGACTTCAGTGACTTGTAAACACTGGTAGTAACTTACACGCCAGTTTAATAAGTGGAATAATTTAACAACAGAAACGTTACACTTTGCTGCCGCTACAGAGGCATTTACACCACATTCTCTGCTTTCTGTCCCTAGGCTAGCCAGCCAAAATACCTACCGGAGATGAAAGACTTACGTGTGATGTCACCGCCACAGGGTGCCACACCTAGGAAACAGAGTATGCTCCCGAGAACTTAGAGTATTTTCTACCATGCAGATTTTGAATGCCCAGAGAAGCTTCTTGGGGGACAGGACTAGTTCCCGGTCACACAGTGCAGTAGAGTTTGGGTCCCAGTGTTCTGGTCCCAGCTCTGGGCTTAGGGCTCAGGGATCTCCTGTGGAGGGCTTTGAGCAGCTAGTGAGGACCATCAGAGCTGACTTTCCACCCCTCCTATCTGCTCACCCCTCCACCCCCACCTTCTACCTCACTGCTTGCCCTGCCGGAGGGCTCGCTCCTATAAAGTCCTCTTAAAAATCTTTTATGACTCTTGAGACCAGGCTCCCGGTCTACCCTCCACCATATGTGGGCTTGTTAATCCCTTAAAAGGTCCACGGACAGCACATCTTGGGGATGTAGGCCCAGATACATGGGGAAGACACGGCTGTCCCTTGGGGACAATGCGAGTAGATGTCCCCTCGGTGAGGGACAGGGGTCCACAGAGAGTTGGAAGCAAGCAAGGAAACAAATGCTTTGTGAACACCTGGTGTTGCTGACCACCGTGCTGGGTACGTTCGTATCTGAAACCTCTATTCAAAGCCTGCCTTGGTGTGAATAAATACCTTGGGTAATTCTCTCCAGTTTCCCAAGTCTCAGCACCTGCTGTGTCAGATGGGAGAGTGATGCTGACCTACTCCCGAGAGCGGAGAGCAAACTCCTTAGCTCCTTTGAGAGCCTAAGGTTTGACTCGTCTCCCTTCCCTGCTCAGATTTGGAGAAGACCCTTAGAGGAAAACATCAAATTCCTTTCGCTCACCTGCTGACGTGGGGCATGGGGTATGAGCTCTGGATCTCGAGTTAGGACAAAAGCCAGGTATGTACCTATGTTGGAAGGTTGTTGGGTCAGAAGATAACATTGATTCCAAGGAAAGCAGCTCCTACTTTCTCCCTTTTGTATCTGGGGAGGGACGGTCAGGGTGTCAAAGTTTAAACAAGTCTGGAAAAGCTGGAGAGACAGGGAAAATATCCCTAAAGCTTCCTCCTTCTCCACGGTCAGGCCCTCTGGATGTTGTCATCTGTTCCTGGGTTGCCAACAGGAAAGAATGCCGGCTTTGGAATTAGGCAGGTCCCACCCTGGCACACAGGGAACACTGCGTAAACACCAGTTCCCCCTCTCTCCGGCCAGAAAACACCCCAGCCCCCTGAGGATGGCCACCCAACCCCCAGGCGCAGCTCAGTCAAGTCCCCATAAAATCCAGCTCCTCTGAGCCCAGCTTCAGCAATTACAGCGAGCTGATTCGTCACATTGTTTGAATTATGGCAATATGAAAATACAGAAAACCCACCAGGAGCCAGCCTTTTCCCATATATAAAACGGGGTTATGATCCCATATAAACTTTTAAAAGAGAATACTTTAGTTTATTTCTTCATGCATTAAATTGGGCAAGAAAAAGAAGGAACAAGAAAAGAAAAGAGAACACACTGGCAAACAACCTGATTGGAGCCAACACCCCTGCTTCTTCGTCCCTCCACTCCCTTCTCTTTATTTTCACTTTCTGTCTTCCTAGCATCTCAGATCCAGTGCCCACACGCCAGTGGGCTGCGGCTTTTCAGGGGCTTCAGAGTACGGCTGCCTCCTAAGGACCCCTGCAATTCATCCTCCCTTCCCCATTTCCACTGCCTCAGTCCCCAGCATCCCTGCCTTGGACCTTTGATCTCCCCAGGTCTGTTCAGGCTAAAGCCAGGGGGATGGATGGTGAGGCAGCAAGGCAGGGGGCATAGATCTGAGCATGTTTTCCCTCTGTAAGACCTTCAGAAGCCCCTCAGGGCCTTCCGGAGAAAGCCCTGCCAGCTCTCCACCTTCCAGGACTGCGGTCTCCAGCTTCTCCCCTTTCTTTCTCCTTTGCCTTGAGCTGACCCACTCGGCTTCCTCTGCCCAGAAAGCTCTGTCCACTAAATATCCCCCAGCATGTTGTGTCCTCCTCATTGCTTACAACCCAGATATTTATATAGAGCTTCCTCTGGGAAAATCTCGAAGTGATTCTTAGTCTGATGAACCTGTTTTCACTTCTCGGCTGTGAACTCTACTGGGGCAATGAGCAAAATATTTTGCTCATCATTATATCTCCAGGATTAACAAGTGCCGCCCTACAAGGCAGCCCCTCGGAAAGCATCCGCTGTGTTGTGATGATGGACTTCAGTTCTGCGTTCCTCCACCATCTGCGTTCCTCCACCACCGATGCCCAAGGTCACTTCAGTGGTAACCTTACCACCATTCTCATCTGTGAATGGGCATAAAGGTACCTACTTCGTGGTGTGGTTCTGAGAATCAGAGAAAAGTTTCTTCAGCATGCAGCACACAATGAGGGATTTCATTTATTGAGCGTCTACTCTTATTACAAGGTTTACCGAAGAAAATTTCTTTCTAACGCCATGACCATCAGTCATGATGGCTATTGCAACACTGGCGAATGCCCACCAGGGAAGCACAATAGTAAATTCCTCGATTGGGGCCCTGTTTACAGTTGGAAGGGAAGCACTATTAGTTGTTAGTTTTCAAATGAGACCTCCTCTTGGATGGCAGCACATGAAAAGAATTGCCTGGGCGTGGGTCCAAGGTTCTGTATGCAACACATGTGGTGATTCAAATACAATTTCATTTACTCATGACCCCACCTGTCAAAAACCCACATCCAATTAAAGAGGCACAAATGCTTAGCCTTTATGGCAAAGGTGTAAAGAAAATGCTAATTGTGTGATTTACTAATCCTTCGGCTAGTCCTCTCCCCTCTGTGCTTTCACGTTCATCCTTCCGTAGGGAACAGCAGAGGTGGCTAAGGGTCAGGGGTCCCTGGATGAGCATGGGAGATTTTGCCAATTACCAATCTTCTTACCAAAACCTCCTGGAATTTTGGATTTGGGCAAAGCATTTGAGATGGTGTCTGAAGAGATTCTTCTTCTTCTTCTTCTTCCCCTCCTCTTCCTTCTTCTTTTTAAGATTTTTAAAGTTTATTTATTTGAGAGAGAGAGAGAGCATGGAAGAGAGAGAACGAGAGAGAGCACACATGCACAAGCAGGAGGGAGAGGCAGAGGAAGAGGGAGAAGCAGACTCCCCACTGAACAGGGAGCCTGAGGTAGGGTTTGATCCCAGGACCCTGTGATCATGACCTGAGCTGAAGGCAGATGCTTAACCCACTGAGCCACCCAGGTACCCTGAAGGGATTCTTAGCAAAGTGGGCTGTCAGGAAATCAGACGCTTAGAGATTGAAACCAAGTTACAAGATTATTAAAAGATCCTTTTGCAAGGGTACACTATTTTGTAGCTTAGACCGTATGTCCCCCGAGGTTACCTCCTGGGATCTTTATGCCAAACTCTGATACTGTATGAGCTGGGATCATCCAATTCAGTTTACAGAAGAGGAACGGGGCTCAGAAATTTGCCCAAAGTTGATCAGCTGGTTGATAGCACTGCCAAGACTTAATGTTGCTTTTCCCACTCAAAGCCCTCTTTTTGTTGTCCTGCGTTTCCTTCTTCCAGGCAGGCTGAGTTCTGAGTCCCTGTTCTTATCCCTGCCTTCTTTCTCAGTCTGGAGTTCTGGGGAGGGAGGCATGCTTTCAATAGCCCCACCTCTACCTGGTCCATCTAGCCCAATGAAGCCTGCCCTGCCGGCCTCCCAAACACAGCCCAGCATTCCTGCACACTTAAGCCTACAGCACTCGTCTTGTGTGCTTGCGTGTAACAAGTAAGTGTGATGCAACGTGGTCTGAGCCACAGGGAAACATGATTTACTTTTCAGGCTTCTGTTTAACTACATGGTGTCAAGAGAGTGCATTGGATAGGGGTGCATCTAGCAATAATTGACTAGCTTCTAGACATTTTACTTCTCAAAACTGCATAAAGTATGTATTCTTATCCCTGCTCAGTGTGACACATTGCATTAGGGTAAAAAGCAGATCCTGGCTGCACAGGGAGAAGGAAGGTCCTAGTGCATTTATGGAGTGCCTAATGTCTGCTAGTACTTCACAAATTTGCTAGTACTTGTTGAAGCCTCACAACATCCTACAGACAAAAGGATGGATGATCCCATTTCACAGATGGGGAAACTAAAGTTTAGCTAAGTGAAATAATAAGTTCATTCAGGAAATACGTGGAAGCCCTCGATTTGGTCCAAACTGCAATTTCAGAAGACTGTCCCAAACCAGAACTTGTGGTCTGTCTGAAGACAGGATGTCAATCCAGGGCAGAACTCTCTGGAAGGCAGGGATGAAGTAGAAACAGACTGCAACTGTTTTTTTTTTTTTTTTTAAGATTTTATTTATTTATTTGTTGGAGAGAGAGAGAGAGAGCACAAACAGGGGGAGCAATAGGCAGACAGTGAAACAGGCTCCCCGCTGAGTAAGGAGCCCAATGCAGGACTCAATCCCAGGACCCCGGGACCATGACCTGAGCCAAAAGGCAGCCGTTTAACTGACTGAGCCACCCAGGCATCCCAGCCTGCAACTGTTAAGACAAAAAAAGAAGGAAGGGAATATGAGGTGTCAAACAAATAAGAAACAATTGGGATACAGTTATAAGGAAAATACAGGAAAAATTCCAGAAGCCAAACTCTTATAGAGCTGTTTGCAACGAGAGTGGTGGGAAAGTTACCCTCTGTCCTGAAAAACTGCAAGTTTTGGGGAAAAATATCATATTGAATCACAGAAACTCTTTGAAGAAAAGAGTCTTTCATTTATTTAATTGGCCTGTTCATGCTCATCAAGCCTCTACCAAGAGCCAATACTATCTTTGGCACAGCAAGTTTGAAGTCGGATGAAACTCAGTTCCCGCCCTCAGGCCACACATTATTGAAAGGTTAAGGGAGAGTAGGGTCACATGTTCCTCTGGGGAGCTGTGTCCATACTGATAAATCCTACAGTTTTGGAAAGTGCAGCATCTGAGGGTTCATAAAAGACAGAGCAACTCTGGGGAAATCACAGAAGGCTTCATAGAGGAGGTGATGTGAGCAGGACCTCAAAGGAGAAGTAAGCATTCTCCAAATGGAGGTGTGGGCAGAGCACCGTACAGGCAGAAGGAAGAGCATGGCAAAGGCACAAAAGCAGGAAGGGACATGGCAGATTCAGGGAAGAGCGGGTCAGCTGTACATTCAGTGCATGGAAAAATATATCATATGGCTGTTTTGGGTTTTCAATGCCTCTATCCCTGAGTCTTGTGCTTGGAACACAGAACAGAGAATACAGACCACACCAACCGAGACTAGTAAATGAATGCAGGTGGCCAAGTATATAATGGAGAATTAAGCCCTTTGCTGCCAATAGATTTCCATACAGAACTTCATCTCACCCAATGTTTTAATCAGTGTTAGGGCAAGCAAGCTGTCAGGATGCCCGGGGGTGGGGGGGGTGCAGCTCAGCCCAGCAGACTCTGTTGCTGGAATGCCCAGGTCTGGAGCTGGCCCCTGCTTTTTACTGGTTGGGTCACCTGGCGGCCTATGTGTGCCCCACTTTCCTCATCTGTAGAATGGGGATAATGGTAGTACCAATCTCCTGGGATTGTTTTGAGGATTAATCTTGGCCCTTTTGTGGTTGTGTTATGCCCTGTAGGTCTTTCTGAACTTGGTGGAATCAAACATGACTCATGTTGTCTATCCACTTACAGTTTATTCCCAACCTTTGGAAGCACATAGGATAATTATTTGGATGGGATCTCAGACATCTTTTTGCCCAAATTCCTGGGTTTGGGAAATTAGCTAGATTACTGTGCCATTTTGAGCAAGACAACCGTACAATGCATAGAAGGTGATGTGTGACGTAAGGATGTAACCATGTAACACTAATCGTCACACTGGGTCCTCACGATGTCCTAGCCCTGTCCTGCTTTCCAGATGTCGACTTGTTCATCTCTCACAACAGTCTCATGAGCCAGCAACTGTGATCGTTTCCATTTTACCAATAAAGATGCAGATGCATAGAGACGTTGCGTGAGCTTCCCAGAGTCACAGTACATGGTGGAGGCTGGATTTAAATCTAGGTGCTCTGGCCCCAGAGCTACATGCTCCTCCACTGTGCCTTCATGCCATCATATCTCTCTAGAACAGTGGCAAGCATGGCTACACTGTTACTACTGTTTCAGAGCTCTCTGCAGACCTTAGATAAGACCTGGGAGCTATATAACTTGTGCAATTAGAACTATAAAGGGCTGTCATGTCACATGGTTATGGAGCATAAACATGTGTGAAATATATAAACTATAGAACAGGCAACCCAGAAAACTTGATGGAAAATATTATCTCAGTTACCTTGGTCTGTTTCTGTCTCACTTTATGCTCTCGACTTGAGCTTATCACTTGTGGCCACGTTGCTGGGAAGGACTGACCTCACAACACGGTCAGTGGTGTCCACCAACAGGGCATGCTTACTGCCCTGGCTTCAGGGAGGGACCGATTGAGCCCATTTCCATCTGCTCTCCTTCTGGCCAGCCTCACTCTTGGTCACCCCCTGGAAGGAAGGTCAGCTCATCTCAGGGCCAGAAGGAACCCAGGGTCTCAACAGTTCCTGAGAGTTCCCCCAATTCATTTTGCTTCTATCCTCCCCCAGATCACCCTCTCTGGAGCTCATTTTCTTCTTAGGATATCTCAACCTGGTTTGGGGGAAAAAAACCACCATAACGAAGAGCCTGCATGAAATACTGGGAAAAATTCTGCCCAGGAGTTCAGAAATCAGGCTTCCAGGCAGGGCTGGGCTACTGACTCACTGGGTTTTCTGGGAAAGTCACCACTCCTCTGCAGGTCTCAGTTTACCCATCTGTAAAATGAGGAAGTTGGATCCAGGACTGGGAAGTTTCTTTCTGGCTTAAACACTTACAATATAACATCCATCTACTTGGGGCCTAAGCCAAGTATACTCCACAATGTTTAACACATTCAGTTAAAGTTAAGCATTTTATCTGACATAACATTTACCTTCTCCTGGGGCCAAGACTCCCTACTATGCTTCACAGGCATTTCCCGTGATAGTTTTGGTGGTTTTGAAAATAGATCTACAAAATCCCTTGAAATTCCTCCTTCTAATAGTTGCAGCCTGATACCCTGCTCTGTGTAATTTCCAAAATGAGGTCACAGAAGGCATCACAGATTCTTGGGGTTGGATGGCTTGTTCTGGAGGAAGACAGCCACCATGTTGTGAGGCTACTCAAGCAACCCTATGAAGAGGTCTATTTGGTGAGAAACTGAGACCCACCCCCCTTCTCCCCCCCCACAACACTGTCAACAGCTATGTGAGTGAGCTACCTTGGAAGCCAACTCTCCAGTCTCAGTGAATCCTTCATGTGACTAGAGCCCCAGCTAACACCTTGACTGCAACCATTGGAAGACCCTGCCAGGACCATCCAGACAAGTTGTTCCTAGATTCCCAACTTTGAGAAATGGCATGATATGATAAATATTTATTGCTTTAAGCTATGAAATTTTGGGGTGATTTGTTACACAGCAATAGATCATGAGCGCAGTGCTGGTGGTTGCCCTTGTTAGCAATGACGGTGATGGCATCACCTGGAAGCCTCGACCAGTGTTGCTATAAATTTCCTGTCAAGAAACGGATTGAATGATTGCTGTTGGTCCTTGGTCCAGGAAGGATTTCCAAAGGTGTACTCTGGGGCTCCCTAGCTTCCATCCCAGACTTTGATCCAGTTGTGGGAAATCATTCTGTCCCGGGACTAGGAAATGTAAGTGGCTTTCTCTAGCCAGCAGATGGATTTCTTGAAACATATGACTCTTAACTACAGTTTCCTCTCTGAGCTCATTCCCTAGTCTAGGAACAGCTTTTCCCATCCCATGTCTACATGGCACCACATTGGTCTTTGTGACCCCAAGAGAGCTCTGTGATTGATTAGATTTGTCTGCTATGAGTGCGAGAGGGAGGGTGGCGGCATGCAGTCAGATAACCTCAGCTTTTAATACAAAGCCTGGAGTTTTATCTCTTAATCCTTTCTCTGGGTCACCTACTGTTATAGTTCCTGTGGGATAATGGAAAAGGCATGCTTTGCTGTTATTATTGGTGTACGTGTTCCTTAACGATTTAAAAAATCCCTGGCATTTGGAAATGTTACACTGCAGAATACAGTCAGCTGCCTGGTCCCACGGAGTCTCAGTGATTGTCAGGTGAGTTGGTGCA
Organism: Lutra lutra; assembly: GCF_902655055.1. Classification (NCBI taxonomy): domain Eukaryota; kingdom Metazoa; phylum Chordata; class Mammalia; order Carnivora; family Mustelidae; genus Lutra; species Lutra lutra. Next base: position 152,845,687 of record NC_062281.1, on the reverse strand, counting down.
GGGGTCTGCATTAGTTCCTATTGTACAAGGGAAATGGAAACTCAGAACACACCTACTGCAAGGACTGGGGTTATTCTGTGTTGCAGCTAAATGTCTGTCTTCAATATTATTCTATATAGATTTAGGCTTACAGAATATTGTAAGGCTTAAGATTCAGCTCAAAACTAAAAGCTTCTTCCTTATTGCCATACTGCTTCGAACAGCTAAGGAGTCCAGAACATTTTGCTTATCAAGAAAGCAAATATGCCAGACATACTGGGAGTGGGATTGAGAGGAGGTCTCCCCAGGGCTGAGCCTTTTTGCCTTCCCCTACTTTGGTATCATCATAAGAACAATTGAAAAGTGACTTCTGGCATTTTTTCAAGCAGTTCCCCATATTTAGATGATTTTTGCAGCTGGTGAGGCTTCCCTATGCCTGATGACCTTCATTACCATAGCCCCTGTGGGAGGTGTTGGGTTAATGGCATGCATCAATTTGGTTGGGCTGCGCCCAGATGTGTGGTCAAAGTCAGGCCTGGATGTTGCTGTGAAGGTGGTTTTTTGATGAGATTAACTTTTAAATCAGTGGGCTTTGAGTAAAGCAGATTGTCCTCCATAATGTGGGTGGGTCTTACAGAATCAGTTGAAGGACCTAAGAAAAAGCAGGTTGACCTCCCCACCATGGAGTCTGCCTCCAGACTGTTTTTATATTTAAGCTGAAATGGTATGTCTTTTCTGGGTCCTGCCTGCTGGCCTCCCCTGAAGACTTTGGACTTGCCAGCTGTCATAATTTCGTGAGCCAAGTCCTTAAAATCTCAATCTCTCATATATATATGAAGAAAATTATAAAGAAGATTAAAAAATCATCTGTAATCTAGACAAACTAGACCACTAGTTTTAATATTTTGGAATCTCTCCTTCAGGTGCTTTATGGTCCATTTTTCTTTGCCCATGTGACCAAGCTCATCATCTAGGCTGAATAACAGTAACAGCAACGAATAACAACATCTACATTTACTAATCACTTGCCACATTCCAGGACCTATTTTAAGTGCTGTACAGGTGCTAGCTAATTTAATCCAGACACAACCTCGTGAAGGAGGTGCTGTTATTATTGACATTTTACAGAGGAGAGAAATGAGGAGTAGGGGAAGTAGGTAATTAGCCCAGGGTTCCGCAGCTGGTAAGTGGTGAAGCCAGGGTTGGGACTCCTGGTGTGCAGCTCCAGGTGCAAGATGCGGAAGGAAAATGAGAGAGAAGCAGGAAAGGAAGTTGGAAGCTCTTTGGCCACCACTCCTTCCGTCTTTGGGAGGTGGGTGTGAAAAGTACACAGGTTTTGTAGGCAGTGAATCTGGCTTCAGGTCACAGCTCTGTCATTTTCTAATTTGCGAATGTGAGCAAGCTCATATTCAACCTTTCATTATCTCCATTTACAGATGAGGAAACTCCCTTTCAGCGTTGCCTTGAAGATGAGAGATAAGATACTTGAAATACCTTATGTGATACTTCATGATTGCTCAAGAAACGGAAATGATGGGGATTATTGATGAAGATCTTGCAAATCCAAGAAATGACAATTTTCAGATGCAGCCCTGCAGGGGAGTGGTGGAAGCATTGGTAAGTAGGAGTCTGAAGCAACAAATGGGACAGTGATGTAAGCAATTCAGGGTCAAACACCAGTGTGTGTGGTACCTTGTACCGAGCCTCTCAGAAGGCTGCAAAATCCTTCAGGACAGGGACATTCCTCTCTCAGTCAGTCATTCATTCACTAGCTCATTTATTCAACAAGTATTTCTTAAGTGCTTGTGCTCCAGGCATGGGTCTACGTGTCTGGGCTATGTCAGTGAACAAAATCGCGAATACCTCTGCCCTCTTGGAACTTACATCATCATGGGATACGATAGCAGACTGTACGTGTAAACACGAAGGTACTGATTATGTTCTAAAATGACAGGTGTTGGAGTGCCTGTGTGGCTCAGTCAGTTAAGCATCTGTCTTTGGCTCAGGTCGTGATCCCAGGGTCCTGGGATCGAGTTCTGTGTGAGGCTCCTTGCTCAGTGGGGAGCATGCTTCTCTGTCTCGCTTTTCCTCTGTGCTCTCTATCTCAGATAAATAAATAAAATCTTTATGATCTCAGGAAACAAACTGAGGGTAGCTGGAGTGGAGGGGGGTGGGAGGGATGGGGTGGCTGGATGTGGACATTGGGGGTGGTATGTGCTAAGTGAGCATTGTGAATTGCATATGACTGATGGATCACAGACCTGTACCCCTGAAATAAATAATTCATGAAATGTTAATACAATAAAAACGTAAAAATAAAATAAAATGATAGATGCTGTAAGAAAAATAAAGCCAGTTGGTGGGACTGAGAAAGCTGGGGTAGAACCATTAACATTGTAAAAAGAAGTTAACATTAGAAAAAAAAAGAGTTTATTTATTTATTTGTTTGAGAGAGAGAGAGCATGAGCATGTGTGTGCAGGGGAAGGGGTGGAGGGAGAGGTATAGAGAGAATCCCAAGCAGACTCGTGTTGAGCTCAGAGTCGGGTGTGGGCCTTGATCTCATCACCCTGAGATCATGACCTGAGCCAAAATCAGGAGTCAGACACTTAACCGACTAAGCCACCCAGGTGCTGCAAGACAAGTTAATGTTTGACTAGAGTCTTGGAGGTGGAAGCCATGGATATATCTTGCAAAAACTTGAGGCAGAGAATGGCAAATATGCCCGGAGGTCTGTGTGGCTGGAGCAGAATGACCCAGGAGAGCAGCAGGTGGTGGGCTCAGAGAGTGACAGGACATATGACTATTGGGACTGTTGCCCATGGTTAAAGCAGAATGAGGAGCTCATGGGTGTTCTGGATAGAGAACGAGCTTTTCCCCATCTTATTTACTAAATGGGTAATTCTGGTAGCTTATCTGTGGTTGGATCATAGGTTCAAGCCTGGCAACAGGGAGTCAACTAGAAGGGTGTTGCGTAAACCCAGGCTAGAGACGCTGACCCCTCAGAACGGGTGGCAGTGGAGGGGTTGGTGAGTGGTCAGGAGCTCCATATGCTTTGAAGGTAAACCCAGTGTGGTCTCCTGCTGGACTGGATGTGGAATAGGAGGCCAGGAGGGAAGGCAGAGCAATTATGAATGACTGGCCTGTCAGACTGGCAGGGCTGAGTTGTTCTAACAGAGATGAAGAAAAGTGGAGAAGCAGCAAGGTTTGGGAAGAGGATTGGGAGCTCACACTTGGAGATGCTGAGTTTGAAATATCTATTAGGCATCTTAGAGAGATGCTGAGTAGACAGATATGTGAGATGGATTGGCAGAGAAGGCTGGGTTAAGGATGAATAGTTAGGACTTGTCAGGGTGTGGTCTGTAAAACCATGACACTGGCTCATATGACATGAACAAGTATCTATCTATTATCTGTCTATATCATCTATCAAGAGAAAAGATGGGAAGAACACTGAGAATGGAGCTCTGTCACTCCTCCCCACCCCCCACCCCCCCTGCCAAATTCAGGAGAAAGAGAAAAGAGAAGAAGCCATCAGTGAGATGGGTGGGGAAATCCAGAGAGTGTTGGAAGACAAGAAAGAACATCAAAGAGGAAGGAGTAATTAAGTGTCAAGCATTGCTGTTAGGTCAAGGTGCCCCATCACTGGGTTTACGAGCATGCAGGTCATTGATGACCTTGACAAAGTTATTTCCATGGGATGTGGGATGGAGATGTGCCTGGAGAGGGTCCAGGTGAAACTGATGGGAGGACATTGAGGTGGGGAGGATACCGAAGCTCCTTTGGGGAACTTTTCATAAAGGGAATGGAGGAGGGGGATGGCGGCTAGAGGAGCATGAAGGGTCAAGTCAGGGCTTCATAAAGGGGGAAGGAGACAGCAAGGTTTGCATGCTGTTGGAAAAGACAGGGGGAAATTTGATAGTGTTGGAGGGAAAGGAGATTTGATAGTGTTGGAGGGAAAGGAGACAGTCCCTCAAGTTCCTTGGGGAGTGGGAAGGTGAAGGTCTAGGCACCCCCTGGGAAACACTGGTCTCCGCAGCCCAGGGCAGACATTTGCTATGATAGACAGGGTGGCAGAGCAATAGGTGTGGGCAAGAAAGGCTGTCAGCTGAGAGGGAGGAAGAGAGCAGGTGCTGGGGGTTTGGGGGATTAGGAGAAAGCAAAGGTGTGGAGAAATCTCTAGTTTTCTTCTGTCCACTGTGCAGGGGTTGGCATGGGAGGAAGGTTCACAAGACTCAAGGCATGGAGTTGAACTGGCTTTATGTACACGGCCCTCTGTGCACCCGGGCTCTGGGATCTGACGGGCTTGAATCGTGGCCGCACCCCTCACAGTTGGGTGGCTTCAAGGATGTCCTTGACCCCTGTTCACTTGGGGTTTTTCATCTGGCAGGAGGGGGTTACATGACAAATGTCCTGTGCCCATCTGGAGCCTGACCCACGGCATCTGCAAGAGGTCACTGCCACCACCCCTCCCACCACCCCCCGCCCCCGCCCCGACAGTGACCCTGCGGTCAGAAGAATCTGGACTGGACAGTTTTTCCATCCTTGCACTTCTGTAAACTAGAGATCATATAATAATAGATTTAAACTAGCCATTGAAGATCAGAGCCTACTTTTTTTCTCTTCTTGAACAAGGAAGGAAAGATTATGTGAATTCAGATTTAACTGTCTTCCAAGCAAATTGCCGTGTTTTTCTACTTCCAAATCAATGATAGAGTGGACGATTGCAAAAGAAAGGCCAATGGGACCGGTCAGGCCCCAGCTGGACCTGGGAGGGGAGGGGAACTAGCTGGAGACATTCTTGGAGGTGGCTGTGCTCCCCTGTGTCTGGGATCCTTTGCTGGCCATGTGGGAAACCGCAACCCCTCCCGCGGGGCAGGTGTGGGGCTGCAGGGACCCGCACTGAGCAGCAGAGGCCAAAACCTTTTGCAAACCGTGGAACGCTCAGGGTGGCAGTGGCGTGATGCAGAGCCCATCACAGCCTCTGAGTGCGGCTGTGGCCCATCAGAGCCTGGAGCGGCTGCTGGAAGGGTCTGGGGCAGCCTCACATGCTCCTCACATGACCTTTGCAGTATTTCCCAGGAAAACTGACACACTGCCTATGTTTTGGACTAAAGATAAAGCACAAGAAGGTCAGGTTGCTCAGCCCTTAACAAGGAGCAGATGGACAAGAACCATATCCCTCCTTCCCGTGTTGCAGAGAAACCGTGATAGGTGGCACTCAGAAGCGTGTGTCCCCAGGCCTCCTACTGTCCGCAGGCTGAGAAAGGGAGATGGATTCTCAGTGACAGACTGGGAAGTCTGTGTGGTCCTGGGTTTGGACACTGACTGCCTCAGCTTTTAGACATGGAGACCATTCATCCAGGTTTGCCTTGGACAGTCCCCACTCCGGCCTGTGACCTGGTGTAATGATCGTTAGTTAACACCTCCCTTTCCTTTCAAAGGTGCCCTGTTTGGATGAGAAATTTTGAGGTCATCCTAGACTATTGCTTAACCTCTCTGATCCCCGTATGCACATCTGAAAATGGTATTGCCCATCCTTTATACCTGCATGGTTGTTGTTACCAATAACTCACGATTTAAACAATGGTGATTAAATAAGACACAGAAGCTAGGAAATTCAATATTAGTATTGCTCTGGTTTATGCTCCCACCATTGTCTGAAGTGTTTAAATAAAAATCGGGCTGGCCATGTGACCTCTGTTCCAGTGGTTCTCAAATCTTAGGGGACATCAATCTTAGGGGACAAGCCCCATCCCCAGAGTTTCTCAGTCGGGGTGTGGCGTGAGTTGGGTACTGTTTCTCACAAGCCTCCTGCTGAAGCTGCTGCTGCTGATTTGGGAACCCTACTCCGAGAACCAATGATCTAGTTCCCCTCCCAGTACTTCCCTGTTCCTGCTACAATGTTCTTCCCCAAACACTCAACCATCCATATCGCTCCCATATCTTTCCACCTTTCGATAGCTCCCTAGTGCCCTCAAGAAAAGACCTATCCCCTTAGCCTGGTATTCAAGGCCCTGATGCTTTCCCCTGCGGCTTTGACCTTCAGTTGCCATGCTTGGCCTTCTGGCCCTGGCAGCCTGCCCTCTGAGGGCCCTGTGGCCCTAGGGAAGAGCCCAGGCATCCCCCAGCCCTGGATTTGAATTCCAGCTCTGGCATGTACTCTGGTTATGACTCTGGGCAAGTACTTTCACTCTCTGTGCCTATGGAAACTGAGCCTAGAAAGGTTAGGAATCCTTCTTTGTGGAGCGGGAAGGCTAAGTGAACTGCAGGGACATGCCTACTCCATGCGAAGTGCTCCCAGGGCCTGAATGTACACTCTTGGGGCCCTCAACCTGCCTGCACGACCTGCCTCCCTGCCCCCTGAATTCTGACAGCTCTAGCTGACAGCCTCAGTTAAGCACCCCCAGAGGGGCACACACAAGGCCAGCTCTCTGTGAGCAGGGTGGTCAGGGAGGGCTTCCTGGAAGAGGTGGGACTTGGGCAAAGTGTCCCTTTCCCCACAACCACTGGCTTGTTGTCTCCTATACAGTTTCCTTCCTTCAGTGCACTTTTCTTTCACCTATTCTTTCATTTATACAACAAAGAGGAATTGAGCAGCTCCTCTGTGTTGAAAACTGTGCAGGGACACAGGGGAGAACAAGGTTGTAAGTCCTGGAAGGCAGGACTACTGTGAGGCACCAGGGCAGGAGGACAAAGCCTGGGGGCTCTGAAGCAGGCAGACCTGGGATCACAGTCCCACTTGACCTTGCCATAGTTGTGTGACCTTGCACAGTTACCAGACATGCCTGAGCTTCGTCCGTGAGATGGCACCGACCATCCCCAGATCTGCATGTTGAGAAGAGGGAAAGTGACCGTGTTGGCCAACTCTTGGACAGAGGACAGCAGCTTGAGAGGTGATCCTGTTCCCTTTCTGCCCTGGTGGCGAGAAGGGGCTCTAAACCTTCCCATGCTGTGATCTGTCCCTGGGTACTGGTGGCCCTGAAAGGTAAAGCTTTCTTTGGGCCACCACCGCCTGTTTCGCATTTCCAAAGCTGAGTTCCAGAATTATCCCAAGGGCTTTCAGACAGCATCACTGTTCCTCCTGGGAAGAATCGAGCCCGACACCCTGCAGGGACATGCAAGGACATGGAATCCCACCCTGTCTACGGCTGAGGGCGGGGAGGATGGGCTACCATCATGGAGGGTCTGGACTGGACCAGGTGCTGAGCTGAGCACTTGGCTCAGATGTCAATGTGACAGCAATTCTGGGGAGGGAAGCAGGGTCATCTCCACTTAGCACGGACAACACTGGGGGTGGAAATGTAGGCGTTTGCTTGGGCTTCCATACAAATTGCCACAGACTGGGTGGATTTGGAGCCTGGATGTCTGAGGTAAACAGGGTTGGTTTTTTTTCTGAGATCTTTCTCCTTAGCTTAAAGATGGTAGGCTTCTCCCTGTGTCTTTATGTGGTCTTTCCACTACATCCATCTGTGTCCAAATGTCCTCTTCTTATTAGGACACCAGTCATACTGGATTAGGGCCTATTGTCATGACCTCATTCTACCTTAAAACCTATTTAAAGGCCTATCTCCAAATATATCTACATTCTGAGGTACCGGGGATTAGGATGTGGACATATGAATTTTAGGGGGTGCGGAATTCAGCCCATATCAGCTAGCCAGGCTCCAAGATGGTCCTCAGCGATCCTGCCTCCTGGTAGTCACAACTTAGTCCCTCCCCACACTGTCCTGGGGGTGGCCTGTGTACGTGGTTGGTGAAAAGTGTATGGCGGAGGTGATGGTATGTCACTTCTGACAGGAGGTTATAAAAGACTGGTTTTTGTGGGGGTTTTACTTGTTCTCTCTTAGATTCCTTGTTCTGGTGAAAGCCAGCTGTCATGTCATGAGGCTGATGTGGCCGGGAACTGAGGCTTCTGTCAAAAGCCATGTGAGTGAGCTATAATGAAAGCAGGTCCTCCAGCTGTGGGCCGACCTCCAGGTGATTGCAGCCTCATGAGAGATCCTGGGCCGGAACCACCAGCAACACTGCTCCTGGATTTCCAATGTTCGGAATCTAGGTGATATAATAAATGTTAGTTGCTAAATTTGGGGGTGTTTTGTTATGCAGCCCTTGATAATGAGTACACCAGGCCTGGAAAAGTTAAGGGCAGACAGACTGTCAGTGGCAGAGACAGAACTGGATCCCTGACTTTCTGGATCCCTGACTTTCTGGATCCCTGACCATTACCCTTTCTAGAAGGGTTACCCTTTCTGGAACACCTTGTTACCTAAGTCAAGGTTACCTAAGTCAAGGTTAGTTTAGCATATGGATGGTGGCAGGGAGGGATGCAGGGAGAGGTAAGGAGGAGAGAAAGACAAGAGGGAAGGCCCTCTATCACCAGTGGGAAAGAGGCTGAGAGGTACAGCTGAAACCCCAAATTTGACAACTGGAAATGACCAGGCCTAAGACCACACTGGTCTTGTTCCCACTGCCCCAAGGTTGCAGCCTCTCCCTCATGGTACGGGTCCTGTCTGTGATCAGAAGAGCAGATACACTATGGGCCCCTGGGCTGTAGGCATCCCTAGGAAGGCTGTGTAAATCTGAAATCATTCAAATTTGTCTGCTCTAAGGTCTGCTCCGTCAGCCTTTGCTTCTGTCCCAGCCTTGAGGCACCCAGGCAAGGAGGTGAGCTCTGTGCCAGGCACTGGGCTAGATGTGTGATTTAATTTCATACTTAGAGGAAATCTGAGAAGCACATATTTGTGTACTCATTTTACTGATAAAAGGAATCCATGCAGAGAGCCCAGACAGCTTATGTAAAGTGTCCTTCCCACCTGGTGAGTAAGGATTTGAATCCAGTTCTGCTGCAGATCTCAGGCACTTCTCCACCCACTGAGCTAGATTAATGAACGAGAGGACAGATTTCACTATTTAAACAAGTTTGAACAGCGCCAGGGATAAGAAAGCCCCAGAAGCAGACTCCTTGTCCTCAGCCACTTGGCAGGGAACACATCATGCTGGTCACATTCACTTGTTTCCTTGGGACACAGGAAAGCACAAAGGGGTTTGAGAGTTGAGGACCAGGTTTAAGTTACCCTGGGCAGTCAGGGAAGGCTTCCTGTAGGAGGGTATAGATACACTTTGTCCAGAAAGAGAGGTTGAAGTGAAATAGGCAAACAGGAGGAGGAAAATGTGTCCTGGGCCTATGTAAAAACCATTTAAGAAAGCTAGGTATTTTTGGGAATTCCCGGACCAGACCAGCAGCCCCAGTATCACCTGTCAGCTTGTTAGAAATACAGAATCTCAGGTTCCATCCCAGACATACAGAATCAGAATCAGGATTTTCACAGGCAACTCATGCACATTTAAGGGTAGGAAGTGCTATTACAGAGGGAATAAGCATATGTAAAAATCACTTAAGAGCGCCTGGGTAAGGTTCCCAGGACTCTGGAGTAGGTGTGGGGAAGATGGGAGAGGATCGCAGGGCAGGACTGGGCATGAGGCTGAGGACTGGGCGCCAGTACAAAAAGTTTTCAGGCTTAGGAAGTGTGGCCAGGTCTGATTAGAAGGAGACAAACATCTGGCTATTTCATAAGTACCTGTATATTTATGAAAAGCTGATTTTAAATGTTCATTAATTTTAAAATTAAAAATATTCTAGTGATCTTGCGGGGAGACCTTTCTGCCTCTAGGACACAAACGCTGTTTCCATTCACCAGATTGGGAAAATTTTCTTGAAGAATTTGAGGTAAAGGATCTGTACACAAGGAACTACAGATCACTCATGAAAGAAATTGAAGAAGACACAAAAAGATGGAAGACCATTCCATGCTCATGGATCAGAAAAATAAACATTGTTAAAATGTCTATACTGCCTAGAGCAATCTATACTTTCAATGTCACTCCAATCAAAATTCCACCGGCATTTTTCAAAGAGCTGGAGCAAACAATCCTAAATGTATATGGAATCAGAAGAGACCCTGAATTGCTAAGGAAATGGTGAAAAAGAAAAACAAAACTGGGGGCATCACGTTGCCTGATTTCAAGCTTTCTACAAAGCTGTGATCACCAAGACAGCATGGTACTGGCATAAAAACAGACACATAGACTAGTGGAACAGAGTAGAGAGCCCAGATATGGACCCTCAACTCTATGGTCAAATAATCTTCGAAAAGGCAGGAAAAAATATACAGTGGAAAAAAGACAGTCTCTTCAATAAATGGTGCTGGGAAAATTGGACAGCTATGTGTAGAAGAATGAAACTTGACCATTCTCTTACCATACACAAAGATAAACTCTCAATTGATAAAAGACCTCAATGTGAGGCAGGAATCCATCAGAATCATAGAGGAGAACAGAGGTAGTAAACTCTTTGACATTGGCCACAGCAACTTCTTTCAAGATATGTCCCCACAGGCAAAGGAAACAAAAGCAAAAATGAATTTTTGGTACTTCGTCAAGATCAAAATCTTCTGCACAACAAAGGAAACAGTCAACAAAACAAAGAGGTAACCCACAGAATGGGAGAAGATATTCACAAATGACAATACAATTGGCTGATATCCAGGATCTATAAAGATCTCCTCAAACTCAACACACACTAAACAGATAATCATGTCAAAAAATGGGCAGAAGACATGAACAGACACTTCTCCAATGAAGACATACAAATGGCTAACAGACACATGAAAAAATGTTCATTATCACTAACCATCAGGGAGATTCAAATCAAAACCACATTGAGATACAACCTACACCAATTAGAATGGCCAAAATTAACAAGACAGTAAACAATGTGTGTTGGAGAGGATGTGGAGAAAGGGGAACCCTCTTACATTGTTGGTGGGAATGCAAGTTGGTGCAGCCACTTTGGAAAACAGTGTGGAGATTCCTTAAGAAATTAAAAATAGAGCTTCCCTATGACCCTGCAATTGCACTACTGGGTACTTACCCCAAAGATACAGATGTAGTGAAAAGAAGGGCCACTGTACCCCAATATTCATAGCAGCAATGGCCACGGTCGCCAAACTGTGGAAAGAACCAAGATGCCCTTCAACAGATGAATGGATAAGGAAGATGTGGTCCATATACACTATGGAGTATTACTCCTCCATCAGAAAGGAAGAATACCCAACTTTTCTATCGACACGGACGGGACTGGAAGAGATTATGCTGAGTGAAATAAGTCAAGAAGAGAGAGTCAATTATCATATGGTTTCACTTATTTGTGGAGCATGAGAAATAACACAGAGGACATTGGGAGATGGAGAGGAGAAAGGAGTTGGGGGAAATTGGAGGGGGAGACAATCCATGAGAGACCGTGGACTCTGAAAAACAATCTGAGGGTTTTGAAGAGGTGGAGGGTGGGAGGTTGGGTGAGCCTGGTGGTGGGTATTATGGAGGGCACGTATTACATGAGCACTGGGTGTGGTTCATAAACAATGAATTCTGGAGCACTGAAAAGAAATTAAAAAAATAAATAAAAAATTAAAAACTATTCTAGTGGATCAATAAAATTATACCTTTGGGCTGTTAGGTGGTGGCTTCTAGCTAGCTTCTAATTGTGAACAGCAGTGCCTGTGTCTTCATAAGTGGGTATTGAATGAAGGAATGAATGAGTGTGGTGGAAAAGAGTTGAAATATTTTTCAAAGGCCTGCAGAGGTAGTTGCTTATTCTTCTTCACACAGCTGCCACCTGTGGCCTCAGTTCCCACATAAAAGCCTGGGGTTCCAGTTGATGATCTCCTTTTTTTTTTTTTTTAAGATTATTTATTTATTTATTTATTTTGAGAGAGCAGAGGGAGGGGCAGAGAGAGAGAGAGAGAGAGAGAGAATCTCATCAGACTCCTCACTGAGCCTGGAGCCAGACCAGGCGCTCAATCCCACAACCCTGAGATCATGACCTGAGCCAAAATCACGAGTCAGATGCCCTACTGACTGAGCCACATAGGTGCTGCTCCCCACCCCCAGCCCCATCGATGATTTCTAAGCACCTTTGGGAATCATGAATCATATCAATTGCTCTGTGAGTTGAAGAAGGACACAGAAGGGAAATGTAAGAAGTTAGGATTGGGTCACAGGCTGTTGTCTAAAAGGTATACCCAGGCAGAGTGGGGGTGTGGAAGAGGGGTTGGAGAACAGCAGTGGCTGTGAGCTGGGGGTCCCCAGGGTTGGAGGGGAGTTTGAAGTGTTTGGAAGGTGACCTTTGCCAATTTCCTGACTTTGGGTTCTTAAGTGTCTTTATGCCATGGCTATGGTATTAAGCAAGGATGGGAACATTCAGTATAGGGAACGGACAAGCACATTTCTAGGTGGACCAAGAGGACTAGACTGAGGGTCAAAACATTAGCCTGTTGGGTCTAGATTTTGTGACCTGCTTTTATCTTAAGCATTCATGATCTAGCTTCATTAATTAGTATTCTTTGTTCCTCAGCCACCTTGAGCGATCTGTGTGCTCTTTCTTTATTCTGGGCCTTTGCACGTGCTGTTCCGTCAGCTCGTCAGAGGAAGAGCTGCACAAGGAGCAGAAGGGTAGGGAGAAGAGAGCATTGTTTTGGGAAAATTCCCACTGACTTCAGAGACCAGATTAGACAGCTGTATAATACACTGGCTAAAAGTTCTGTTACTGTCAACTTGGGCAGACTACTTCTCTCTGCTTCATTTCAATCATTAACAAACTGGGAGGATAATAATAACTCAGAAGGCTGACCTGATTAGCAAATGTAATGGCAACAGGTTGCCGGATAAATTAACACGTATGGAATGCTGAGTACCGTGTCCTGAGTCTAGTTAGCGTGCAATAATGGTGAGCTCTTCTAGTATTCGTCTTTTACAAGGCTTTCCTTGGGAACCCCGTCCCCTAATCAGCTCAGTAAGACTAAGGTGTTTGTGCCAGGTGTTCCCTGAGCATATACCAAGATTCTGATTTACTGGGCTTGGGGTGGGATTCAGATATGCCAGCCCCCTTTTTGCACGAATTCCAGGTGATTTTAATGGGTCCCACTTAGTTTAATTGTCTAAGCTGGTGTTTCTCAATGTTTCCCCATATGATATGAAGCATTTTTCCTACACTCTGAACTCTGTGAAGGCAGGAGCTAGGTCTATATTGTTCCCTGCCGAATTTCCAACAACTCAGCACAGTACCTAGGGTTTGAAAAATATGCAAGCTTGTTTGTCTCCACAGCATTGTACATTATATGGTAGATAGAACTCAGAACATGAAACAGGACTCTCCTTCCTGCTCTCCCTGTTAATAGTTAATAATTTTTTATATTACTCTGTCCTTATTCATGTCACGTTTCTGTCTCCTTACTGGACACTGTCTGAGACAGAAGACAATACAGAGGCATGAGTAAGAGTGTGAATTCTGGGGCCAGCAAGCCCTAGTTGACTCTTTTATAAATGGAAATATCAATAACCAGCGCTTTGTAAATTATAGGGGTCTGTGGGCTTGGGAGGGTCAGCCCTTGGGTTCGCCCCGAGTGGTTGATTTCTGAAGAAACTGTGGAGAAATCCTGATTTGCCTTTATTAAGAATCTCTGAGCGGTCAAGACCTTTGGTGTGAATGAAGTGACATTTGGGGAGGGAGGGTCCTAACTGTCCTGCTTCTCTGGCAAGGTCTTTAGGCAGGGCTCTGTGGGCACTGCGTGGGAGGTCCTACCCTCTGGGAGGGCAGGAAGGGGACTGAGGGTATGCAGAGACTGGAGGTAGGTGGAGAGGGGCTACCCACTGCACAGCTGAACCTCAGCATTGTCTAGAAGCCCTCCCCTACCCACTCACCCCGAGGAAGCCACCTTTGTCTGAGAGGATCTGGGCCTACTGAAAGGCAAGAATCCCAGCCTCATTGTGGTGGGAATGTTAAACTTTTGGGCCTGCTGGCCCCTCACCCCCACTCCTACCCCTTCCTGCCCAGAATCCATTTATAGCCTCACCTTCAGATTCTAGGTATGCACCATAATCAGGCTTCTTCCCTGCACTGCGTGAGGAGCAGGAGACTGGCCGATGACCCCTGCATTGGTACCTTGTATTCGGGTGGCAGGAAGGCCCCAGAGGGGACCCAAATACTCACATGGGCTCTGTGTCTTCCAGGTTCTAAGAAGATCACCAGTAACCCTAGAATGTGAGAGCCACAGGGGACCAGAGCTCTGTAAGAGGCCAAGCTCATGGATATTGTGAGGGGCTGGCCCTGTGGTTGGTCTCTGAGTAAACTGAAGGAAAACCATGAGGCAACAAACTGAGGTCAGAAGAGAGCCGTGACTTCCATGTGGCCTCTCTGGGGGTTTGTGCCTGGGCTGGGGCTTCAACCTCAGCGCTCTCTGCACATCACCCTGGCGCATTCCTTTTCCTTCTTGGCATCGAACTGCTCTTTTCTGTAAACTGAGTTTATTCCTAAGCCCGCTTCTCAGGGTGTGTGTGAGAGTCGACCCAGCTGGTTGAGAGGCTGCCAAGCTCCCCTCGGAGCATCATCTGAAAGACTGGCTCAGTGACAGGAACCAGTTCCTCCTCTTAGTCTGGCCTAGGTATGACCAGAGGCCTGTCCCTTTAATGACCTGTTCTCCAAGTTTCCAAACACAATAGGAAATAGGATTTCTGGTCGTCTGGAATTCACAGAGCTGTGTAATGGAGAGATGGGGGTCAGGAGAACACAGGGAAACAGGCCAGGTTTGTGGGATGAAAGATCGGGAGAAAGGGTCAGTCTCTTGGCTGTGGGGCAGTGGGACCCTGAGCAAGGCAGCTGGTGGCTGGCCACTTAAATCTCAGTTTACAGCTCTGTAAAATGGAGTTACAGAATGTTTCCTTGATCAGGTTGAAAGATCAAATAACGAGTTTGTAAATGTTTTAATAAAATAGAAATCATTCTGCGGGACTATTTATGAAGAGTTACTGGTAAATAGTAGATAATCCTATTTTCAACAAGCATGATTCATTTTGTACCTAACATATTTTTTAATTAAAATTTTTTAATAAAAGAATTTTATTATTTTTTATTGCTGATGATTTCTTTATTGCTGATGATCTTTTTTTTATTATTTTTTTAAAGATTTTATTTATTATTTATTTGACAGAGAGATAAATCACAAGTAGACAGAGAGGCAGGCAGGCAGAGAGAGAGAGAGAGAGAGAAGCAGGCTCCCTGTCGAGCAGAGAGCCCGATGCGGGACTCGATTCCAGGACCCTGAGATCATGACCTGAGCCGAAGGCAGCGGCTTAACCCACTGAGCCACCCAGGCGCCCCAAACTGATGATCTTTTTTATTGCTGATGATCTTTTCCCTTTTTTATTGAAGTAGAGCTGACATAAACATTTTGTATTTATTCCTCACTCAACCTTGGAATAATCTGGTGATTCAAGGCAATGGAGAGCTTTCTGTACATTAGCTTTTTAATTTGGAAAACACGATTAGCCTTATTATGCAGAAGAGAAAACTGAAGTTTGCAGAGACTAAGTGGTCTGTCCAAGACCCCGCAGGAAGTGGCTGGGCTGGGCTGGGAAGAATGCCAAGCTGACACTCTTTCCATCCCTCTGCTCCCCTGTTGAAGACCTGGCTCAGGGGTTAGATGCCGCCCTCCTGGGTGTCTGTGTAAGTTCCCTGAGAGCAGCTCAAGAATGGACATTGGGTTCTGATGACCACAGACTCCAGAGCCTGAGAAAGGCACAATCTAATTTATTTCAGTTCATTTGGAGAGATCCCTGTGCCCTGTTCATGTGTTTTCCATCTGAATGTGCAGGATATGAGCTGGACTTGTGTGGTGTGTAGACCTCCAGGGCTGGAAGGGTCTGTCCTAGGCTTCATCAGCGATGGTTTCACAGTGCTTATGCGGTGAGGCTCTCAACTGCTCCAGCAGCTCTGGGAGGCTGGAGGAGAGAGCGGAACACAGGCTGTGTGCCAGGGGCTGAGTCGGAGCCAAACTGGGGTGTCCAGAAGTATCAGGTGAGGGCAGGCACCGTGTAAGGTGTCATGTTCAGAAACATGGAACTGGGAAGAAGCTGGTCTTGGACTCTTCATTCATAGCCCTTCTGCGTCTATTGCTAGCTGCCTGCTGACCAAGTGTCCCTGTGTGAAGGCATGGCAGACCCTTGACGGGAAGTTGTAAAGGTTAGAATAGCTACCTTGCCTTTCAGTCTGTGCATGCCCCCAGCCCCGGAGCACTCCTCACACCAGCCTGAAACTATCTCTCAGGAACATAGGCTCTGTGTTCTCCCAGCGGGTGTCTGTGGCCCCCAGCACCATTCCTGGAACAGAAGAGGAAGGGGGCCCCCTCTGTGGAGTATGGTTCCTAAATGAGTAGATAGAGGGGATGCGGAGGCTGAGAGAAGTTATGTGACGGACTCTGGAGGGTGCCAGAGTTTGAATTGCTCTCAGGATGGGCTGGCTGAACCCCACACACTCTCCACTTGGTGTTTCTGATGGAGTTACTGAGTAGCCCCCCACACGCCCTGTCAGGCTCGAGGCACCTACATGTGTCACCAACATGAGGCACCAACATGTGTCAGGCTTGAGTGGCGGCTAACAAGTCAGGCTCCAACACCAGATAGAGGTGCTGAGAGCCATCCCTTGCTCTCTCAGGAGGGATGACTGTGTGGGAGACTCTACAATCTCCTCCTCCTGGGGTGTTTATCCCCAGGGGCCCCTGTCCTGCCCATCCTTCTGGGATCCCACGAGATTCCGTCTCCTCCTCCTACTTGCTGTCTTCCTGGATGGTTCGAAGAGGGCAGAGCTTTGAAAGCAGGTCTGTCTGAAAGCAGGTCTGTGTTCTGCCCCACAGCATACTGGCTATGTATACTTGGGTGATGTTCTCCCTGAACCTCAGTTAGACAGTCAGTGAGACAGCAGGTAGAATAATACAGTAGCAGCCATGGAGGTATTAGGCCTCCAACAGCAGGATCTGTCTCAGCCTCTGACCTGAGACCACGTCCTTCCTGGGCAACCCCAGGCAATGACTGAGCACATGGGGCTCTTAGGGCATGGCCATGTCTGGCCAATGTGGTTGCCCTGGAACAGACCATCTTTGCTGCAGAGCTCCCTCTTGGGTTGGCTGGGCTGGCTGTCACTTCTGCATTGCTGTTGGGGTCACTCCCTGCCAATCCTGCTTCCTCCCTCATTTCCTTTCCCAGGTGTTCGATCCATGTCCTGGTCTAAAGGCTTTTGCTGCCCAAACTCTTACAGACATTGCCCCTGCTATGCCACTGGTGTCCCCTTCTCATCTCAGCGTCTGCTGCCTAGAGGACCTGTGCAGCAAGGGCACAATCAGTGGTAGAACTGAATTCTTCTTCTTATTTCTCCTGATTAAGAAAAACCTGTGGTTCCTCTGGTCAAGGAAACCCAAGTGAGAAGTATACAGGAGTTCAGTTCTCAGTCTGATCAGCAATGATCAGGAGGGACAAATGTTCTGCACGGTGGCCGTGTTCTGCAGATTGGGGCCCTGGGGCCTGACACCTGAAGATCCCTGCTTTACAAACACTCACATCCGTCCCAGTGGCTCTCCTCATCAGGGCTGTAGGCGCTCGCTTGGAGTGTGCAAGGCAACTCAGGTTTTACAGGGAAACACTTGCATTTTAAAAAGAGGAATATTTCATACCTGACACGCTCAACGCTTCCTCCCCGATGCCCCGGTGGAGAGCCTATTGGACAAGTCATTACGCTTATCAGGACTCGAAGACAATCAAACACAAGCCATGCTGCTCGGAGATTTAAGACCCTTCGGGATGTTTTGCATACTTGTTATATTGCCACCTTTGGTGTTTTAGCCTTTATTGCCCCCCCGGGCCATAAAAACGTCCTGGCTTTTATAGAGTGCACAGAATCGGAGACTCCCCCATTGGCCAACCCGCCAAAATTGGAAGGGACCTTAATACGGCTCGGTGTGCTGGATTTGTCACTGAAATGTGACCCTGCTCCTCAGTGGTTTGGCCAGAGCCAAGGCACGTCACAAGCAGAGGGACTCCCGCTCTCCAGCCACAACCCAAAAAGTCTGCCAAGAGACCCTGACACCGAGGGCCCCAATAGCTCCTAAGACAACCTGTCCTGTTCCTCTGTGTGTGTGTGTTATTTCCAGTTGACGGTGGGATCTGATTAGCTGCACACAGCCCTAGTTTATGCCCAGAGCCCCCATGTAAATATTAATAGCACCCCTTTTCCTCTTGGATTCGGAGTCCAGCCCTTAGTAAAATATAAGTGTATGGGTGTACACCCACTCCTGCGCCACATGCATACCAAAGGGTGAGGGTTTGCAGTTACGAGCTAGATACAGATTTATAGGAAGGAGACGGTTTTTGTTTACTCATAGTTATTTACTGAGTGGCTCCGTGGGACTCCTGCCGGGAGACCTCCCGTGGCTCTCGTGAGAAGCCAAATGAGCTGCCACCCAGAATGTGAGGAATACAGTCTTGCCTGGAACCCCGGGTGTGGCATGGGTTAGCGCTTAGGGTTCTTTCTGGTTCTGTGAATGATCAGTGGGTGCTGACAAACAGCCAAAGAAGGCATATGGCTCCTGTAGTCGAATGAAGATGTCGATGATAAAGACAACGAGAAGACAAACGATGATAACAGATGCTATTTACTATGAGCTAGGCATCGCCCTAAGCCTTTCACATTTGCATTTATTAACTGATTTAATCTTTACAATAACTTTATGAGGCAGAGGCTATTATTATCCTCATTTTATAAGTAGAGAAATCAAGGCACAAGGAGGTTATGTGGCTTGCCAAAGCCATGGCATTTTTATACCGGAGCGTGAAAGCCTTACCTTGTATCCTATTGCTTTGGCGGGAGGATGTTGCAGGGATCTGGGGGCTGGAGCCTTTGGGTTGGTTGTTAAATTGGTCACTCATCTCCTCTAATGAGAGTGCCTGTATGAAGTATTATCCAAATGGGACACTTCAGGGAATGAAAAGGAGTGTTATTAATAGGTATGCCTGGGCAGCAGGCATAACTGAAATGATCATGTGGGACAAACCAGGTCGGATGGTCACCCTACACTGGCCATCAGTCCCTAAAAGCCTGAACCCCCACTCCAGCTTCAATTGGCTCCAACAACGACTAAAACAACAAACAGGAAATGTGGGAAATTTGTGTGTCCTCTAGGAATAACACAAACACCTGTGAAACCACAGGAGGGGTTGTCTTAGAAAACAGCAGTGAGAAGAGTCTGGGACTTTGCCCTACTTCCCAGTTCACAAGCGAGCCTGTCACAGTTTCCCAGATGCTGATAGAAGACGGGGGACTCCTGGGTTGGGGACAAAGTACTTTCTTACCCATGGTGCGGCAGCAGCATAAGTGTGTATGTGTTAATTTCCTCTTGTCCCTCAAGTCCCAGGGGGTGATGCAGGGTGGCTCACATAGGGGCTGTAAGAGTAGCCGGCTTGCATCACAGTGGGGGAGGCTTGGGTGTAGGGAAACAAATCTCTCTCTCTCTCTCTCTTTTTTTTTTAAAGATTTATTTATTTGAGAGAAGAGAGCAAGAGAGTGTGAAAGGAGGAGGGGGCAGAGGGTGAGGGAGAGAGAGAATCCTCAAGCAGACTTCCCTCTGAGCAGAGAGCCCAATGCGGGGCTCTATCCCAGGACCCTGAGACCATGACCTGAGTAGAAATCAAGAGCCCCCCACTTAACAGACTGAGCCACCCAGGTGCCGCTTAGGGAAACAAAGCTTTCATAATGGGCCACATGCAACCCACCTCCAACCCCCACCCACTACTCTTGCCTCAGAGGAAACAGTGTATTACATGGGCCAGCAAACTGACTTGCCCTGGCTCCCAAGGGAGAGGCTCTCTCTCTTCCAAGGCTGTTTGCTCTACAAACATCTTTTAAAAAGATAGCTGGTGCCTCTTCTTGCAGAAACACAAGAGAGCCATGGAGAACCATCTCCCAACCACAGTGAAGGTCGCAAGGCTCAGAGTGCCCTGAATCCAGAGATCACAAGAGATTCTGATTCCCTTCCTCTGGTTTTGGCAGTGCCTGAGGCCAAGAAAGGAGACATGGTGTGTTTTGTTGATCCAGAGTGTAAAACTGGAAGCTGAATATCTATGTCTTTAAAAAAAAAAATTTAAAGATTTTATTTATTTATTAGAGAGAGTGTGAGAGCATGCATGAGTGAGGGGAGGGGCAGAAGGAGAGGGACAAGCAGACTCCCCACTGAGAGTGGAACAGTGAGGGGGCTTGATTCCAAGACCTCAGGATCATGACCTGAGCTGAAGTCTGACGTTGAACCGACTGAGTCACCCAGGCGCCCCCTGGAAGCGGAATGTCTACTCTGGGCATAGTGTTTCCCTTCTGCATAGGCTCTACCTCCCTCTGTTTTCTTCTATGATGTGGCTTCTTATAGGTGGGTTGTCTCCAAAGCCCCTGTGACCCCCGGACTACAGTGTGAACCTTAAAGGCAAAAACCTTGTCTTGTTGCCTGTGGCATCCCAGTGCCCATCCTGGAACCTGCACATCAGAGGGTTTCTAAATATGGGCTGGCTACAGAATCTGGGAGAAAGTGGACATATTACATACATACACAGTCCTCCTAACACACCCAAAGAACCCTGGCCAGGCACTTTTTTTCCTCCCCAAATCTCAGTATCCTCATTTGTAAAATGAAGGAATTTAACCAGATGTCCTCAAATACCTCGTCTGGTTTCAGAAGTCTATGCCTATTACATAATTTCAATTATGATTTCTTACTTTGTGCCAGGAAATAACACCATCTCTCCCCCCTCCGAGTTGACTACCAAGTCAGAAAATATATCATCGTGAATGATTTTATGTATAAAACTGAGACAAGCTGTCTGTGATTAAATCTCCAAACAGAGAGGATGAGGAGTAGGAGGGATTCATTTACCCACTGAGAATTCACAGGGTACAGGCTCAATGTAACAGGTTTTGTCCTAGGTGTTATGTTGACAAAGGTCAAGGGAAGAGCTACAGGGGCCCTTAGCCAGGACTCAAAACCAGCAGCCCGATCTTGGGAAAATTATGGAATTCCCTAGAGTATCCCTTTTCCTCTATGTAGAACTGGGATCAAATAAAGAGTTATGGAGAGGACTTGGTGATTTAGTGAGTTTGAAAAATACTGGGTAAATTAAAGGTGATATACCAGTATTGATTGGCCATTGTCACTCACAAATTTCATCTGCCTGTTGATTTTCCATGTTTAGTACTAAGGGGTGCG
The DNA here is from genome assembly GCF_902655055.1 of Lutra lutra. NCBI lineage: Eukaryota > Metazoa > Chordata > Mammalia > Carnivora > Mustelidae > Lutra > Lutra lutra. Next base: position 152,824,576 of record NC_062281.1, on the reverse strand, counting down.
GGGGAGGGGGCTGCAGTGTTGTGTTTTGTCTGGACCATTGAACCCCTTTCCCATGTCTGGTCTGGTCTTTCAGATCCAGCCTTGGTTCCTCCAACCCATAGAACGGTGACAGTCAGCTCCCAATCTCATCTGACCATGTCTCTTCCCTGCTCATGAAGTCCCACAGGACACATTGTCAGAAAATGGGAGAGGGGACAGGGGACTACATTTTGACCTGTCATGTTTTATATTTTCAGCTAGAGTGTGGGTTCCTACACATTATTTATACTAGTCATGCTTTTTGTCTTCCCGAAGTATTCCTCGATAAAAATGCCACGAGGAGGGAGCCCCAAGGACACTGAGCTCATTGACTGTCTCCTGCCATCCTGCAAGCTCCATGCAGGGAGATAACATTCTCCAGGGATGGCTATGAATCCACTCCCCAGGTCATTTCAGCCTTAGAGAAGGTACTATTTTCCAGAAAGAAATCAAACCTGGGTCCGTGAATTGGGGTCTTTATTTTCCATCCAGCATGTGACGATTTTCCCAGAGAGAGAGAAAACAAGAGGGAAAGAGTGGGAAAACCACCCAAATGCCTGTAGTCACAGCAAGGAAGAAAATATTTCCCGGGGGGGCCCAGCTTCAGATGGAAATGTGGGAGAGGGTCTTAATTGTCTCCCAGGCCCCAGGGCCTATTCTAATTTATGGAAGGAAGGGCCCAGGAGATAAATCTTGATGTCATTCTCTAAGCCACCTAAAATGAGCCCATTAAACTACCGCCCATGAATGCAGGCGTTTTTCCCAGGGTTGTCTGTCCCCACCCTCCTCCCACACCCAGCATCACCCCGGGCACCGCCATGCAGAGGGCCCGAGTGGCACGATTGACAATGGGGCATTCAGGAAGGCCTTCCCGGATGGGGTAGGAAACCTGTTTTATGCCCTGTTAATTACTGCAACAATTTATAAAATTCATGACAAACATAAAGGTCTTTTAGAGATTGTATTTCAAATGGTATACACCTATAACAGAATTCTCTTTGTTTGTAATTCCTGGATTTATGAGCTGTTACACAACAAAATGGAACCACCCCTTGTCCCCATGGGGGGCACTGGCTGAGGACCTCAAATATGCTATGGAGACAGAAATCGACTCAGGCGTGGACCAGGACACAGTAATCCCAGCCTGTGAGTTTAGGGGAGTGGAGTTTGGATTGGGCAGGGAGGTTTTCTCCTAGTGTCTCCAAGTGGGAAGAGAACTCAGGCATGAGCTGGTCCAACTGCAAGTCTTTTATAGGAATCTTCTTATAGCTTCTCTATATCATTTGCATACTCCAGTGACAGGGAGCTCTTTACCTGACAAAGCAGCCTAGATTCTTGCCCTTGGTCTCTAGTCTGGTCCCTAGTCCTCCTCAACCTTTCCCCCTTGGCCACAAGAGTGATTTTTCAGGAACCCAGATTTGATCTTGTTGCACTCCTGCTTAAAATCGCTCAGTGGCTTCCCTTTGCCTTCCAGGTAAGTGCAAAGTCCTTAACAAGGCCTTTGAGTTCCAGTGGGGTGGTCCCTGTTCCCTTGCCCACCTTCATCTGTAGGTGCCCCCTGTCCATTCTTCTCTCAGTAACCTTCAGTTACTCCTTTGTGTCAAAACCTTCTGGTAAGACCCAACTGATAAAAGGGCCAAGGGCTTCGCTTGAGGGGCAACAAGTAAGAGCCTGTCGTGGAGCTGGGAGACGGCTCTGTCCTCAGTTGCCAGTGTGGGGTATGGGGTGACTGAGCCATCCAGAGGGAAGAGACGATGCTGGCAGCTCCACAGAAGAGAGGGAAACAGGATCCCCACAGAAGAGGATGGAATCTGAGGAGCATCAGAGCCCTGAGAACATGAGAGGTGCCCGAAGTTCTCTAAGAAGAATCTCAGCTGTGGAAGGAAGGAGCCAGACCCCTTTTCCCTGTCCTCAAGGGCTCAGCTCCACTCGTTTTCCCTGCACAGCAGTTCTGGCCTCCAGTGAGTCTCTAGCTTCAGGAAAAACTGTAAATATATAAATATACGCTGAGGTGCTAACTTTATGAGTCTTGGACATGGAGTTGCTTTCATTTTCTCCTTGGTGTCAGAATATGTGTCCTCTATGAGATGTACAGGAGATGTTCCAATTTGCATCCTCTGAAGCGGGACACTGTTTATAGAGCAGTTAAAACCTGGAGTAGCTGTGTCCTCTGGCTTCCCAGAGTGTCCAGCTGAATGCTTGTATATTCATTTCTTATAAAGGAAGAATTGTTTTGCGCAGAGATCTACGGATTTCAGGTGTTCTACTTATTGACTGTGGAACCATAAGCAAAATATTTCCTCTCTCTGGCTCTTGGGGATTGTTTATGGAAAAAGGAAGTTGTTGCTTGGAAGAGCTGTCTGAGATGCTCAAGCCCTCGGGAAGCTGAGATTTGTTTGCACAGTTTCCTCATCTACGAAATGGAATTTACATGAATCCTACCTTTTAGAGTGGTTCTATGTAAGAATCGAAATAATCTGTGTTATTATAAATGTTGCAAGAATGATGCTCCTGCATTTTCCAGAAGACCACATGGTAAGGAGAAGCCAGGAGAGAAAGTACCAATCTGTTGGAGCTGAGGTGTGGGAAAGAGGGAGTTAGGATGGTTTTGGCTGTAAGCAACAGAAGACTAACTTGAATGGCTTAAGCAATATGAAAATTTGTCATTTTCAGATGTTTGCATTATGGGAGCATTGGTAAGTTCAGTTATTTCATGACCTTATCAAAGACCCCAGAATGAATCTCAGCAGCCTGAGTGGCCCACTTCCATGTTTCATTCATTGTCTGCTCCCCTAAGCACGCAGTCACCAGACACCTGATCAGAAAGTGTATGAGAACAAGAAAGAAGAGGGAACTGGCTGTCAGATTCCACAAGCACCCTGTGCCCCAACGGGTAACAAATACATACCAGACACCCAGGAAGGGGGCCAATGATTACTCCAGAAGTAGTTCAGTCCTTAGAAATAGACACTCCCTGGTGCAGACATGAACAGGGAGAGACATAGTATCTCTAGAACCAACTACCTGGGCTTCCAATTTGGCCACACCCTGTCCAGACATGGGAGCTTGGGGAGTATTTGATGGTGATGTGTTAAGCCAGTTAAGGGAATGCAAATCAAAACCATAAAGAGATACCACTAAACACCCACTGACAAAAATGGCTAAAATTAAAGAGGCTTTAATCTTAGGTGTTGGAATAATGGTAACTCTCATACATTGCTGTTGGAAGTGTAATTTCTATATACCCTATGACCAATCAAGCGCTTCTGTTCCTAGTCATGTGTCCAACAGAAACAAGTGGTTATGTCCATCAAAAGACATCTATAAAAATGGTCATATAGCAGCATTATTCATAATCATGCAAACTGGATTCCACCCAAATGTCCATCAACTGGAGAATGGAGAACTATATCAAAATGTGGACATGGTCATGTGTGCCCAGATCCTTCTTCAAGGTGGGGCTTGCCCCAGCTGTTGGGAATGCTGCTAGCAGACAACCTTCAGGCGGCTGGCCCTTCCAGATTTGTCTGGGCTGCAGAGAGCCACTTTGCCAAGGTTGCCATTCCCAGGGTAACCCCACATCCATACCAGGCCATTCTAGCTTCCAGGCTCCCTATGGGGTCAACTGAGGTGGTCCTGGGTCTGCCCGCACACTGGACATCTCCCTGTTCCCAACCCTGCTTCTTGTCTCTCCCTGTCCCACCTGTCATCCCAAAGGCACTTCTCAGTAACAATACTGCATGCTCATCTGTCTCAGAGTTGGCTTCCTGGGGAACAGACGTGCAGTGCATGGCATAGTCATATAACAAAATACGGTACAGCAGTCAAAAGGACAGTCTACGATGCAGGCAACATGAGTCAATGTTGAGTAAGAAAAGCCAGGTATGAAAAAGTCCACAGTATAGAAGTCCATTTTAGTGAAGGTGAAGACCAGCAATACAAATTCCTGGTGAAAGAGGTCAGAATAACTATGATCTTGGTACCAAAGGAGCCTTGCATGGTGCAGGAAATAGTCTGTATCCTGATTCAGAGTTATATATACACACACATTCACATACAGATATGTGTATATGCATATACTGTCATCTTTAATATTTATGGGACTGTACACTTTGGTTTGTCTACTACATTGTTACACACCAATAAAAATAATAAAAAAAGAAAACAATAAAAAAGTCAGATTGTGTTGTAGCTACCTATTTCCCTGGACAGTCTGTAGCTTCCTGAAGGCAGAGGCTCTGGCTAGCTCATAGTGGGTGTTCAATAAAGAACTTCTTAATCAATCAGTGAGCATTTCCCTGATCTACCATTGATTTTTTGGGTAGACTTGGGTGAGTCTCTTCCTTCTGTGAACTTCATTTGGTAAAGAAGGAAACCAAGGCAACTAGCAAAATCTAACTCACAGGCATATTATGCAAATCAAACAAGATAACTGGTGGAGACACACTTTGTAAACTGCAAACTGTTGTGTAAGTGTTAGTACATAGGTCCTAGAGTGGGATGGCCAGAGGCAGAAAATAAGCTCTCTAGCTATCCACTGTGTGATCTTGGGAAAGTTGCTTTACCAACTGCGCCTCAACTTCTTTACCTGTAAAATGGGGTCATATACATACCTACCTTGTTGGGTGACAGTGATCATTGAGACAACCTGAGTCCCTTAGAATAGTGGCTCACTGCTCAGTAAGTTCTTGATAAATGCTAGCTAGTATTAGCATGGGAAGGACTTTCCCCAGGGATGGTGTCTGTCAGGTAAAGCTTCCTTCTCCTTTCCCTTCCCCCGCTAGGCTTTCTTCCTCTGAACTCCTCTCTGGAACTCGCTAGTATCCTGGAATCTGATCATTTATAGCTTTAAAGACATGAGTTTCCTCCAAGGGCAACTAGTCCCCAGCTAAGGAGATGACCCCACTAGGCCATCCCACGCTCCTGAATTTAGGAAGTCTGAGCTTCATTTTCTGCTCCAAGAAGAGGAAAAGAGATGTTATTTGGCTGCTTGTGAAATATCTGGGCTTCTCTAGCAGGGAAGTCTGGGAAGAAGGGGCTGGAAATGGTGAGGGGGCAGGTTGGGGCCCACCTCTGGTAACTTTCCCTGGAGTTGATGAGGCCTTGCCGGCAGAACATGATCTCACCAAAGGCTTTTCCTCCCTCCTGGAAGGACTGGAATTGGAAGTGGCCAAAAATGGAGTTGGATTCCAACCAAACCCAAACCCAGCAGTGGAGATGTGATGCGTCAGGAGCCCAAGCCAGACACTGGAGCTGCGGGCTCTCTCAAGAACTTGTATGCCGCCTCAGCTAGCCACTTCATCTCTGGATTTCAGTAAAGCCAATGATGGGGACTATATTATCCATAAGGGCTCCTTCACCTCTGAGCTTTGGGATTGGAAGAAGCAGAGTGTGGTACGGTAGACTCAGATGGGATGGAGTTTAAATCCGGCTCTGTCGTTAGGGCAGTCCCGTGTTCTTGGACAAATGATATCACTTATTGGTCCCTTTGGGTTTTATCTGTTCCAGGGGGATAATAAAGATTTGCTGTAAATAGAAGCTCAATAAGTAATAGTCCCTGGGATGGCTAATTCTTTTGTCAACTTGATTAGGCTAGGAGATGCTTAGATTTTTAGTCAAACATCATTGTGTTGTGTTATTGTATTGTGTAATGAGATTAGTATTTGAATTGGTGGGTTTAATAAAGCAGATTGTTCTCCCCCATGTGGGGGGATCATCCAATCCAGAGAATAGAACTAAAAGATGGAAAGAGGGAGCTCCTCTTCCTTGACTATGTTTGAGCTGGGACATTGGTTTTTCCAGCCTTCAGACTGGATTTACAATATCAGCTCTCCTCGGGGCTGGAGCCTCCCCTTTCAGACTGGATCTACACCATCAGCTCTTCCAGGCCTCCAGCTTACACACTGCAGATATGAGGACTTGTCAGCCTCCATAATTGCACAAGTCAATTCCATGTAATAAATCACGCACACACACCCTGTTGGTTCTGTTTCTCAGGAGAACCCTGACTCATACAGTCCCCTTCCCTTCAGGCTTGTCACTTTTTCAGGAAAATCTTCATATTGGTCCTCCATGCATCCTTTAGCTCTTACTCTCGACCCCTGAATAAGCACTAGCTACTGACAGGGAGCAAAAAGTCACCAGCAATAGGATATGTTCCATCTGTTTAATTTTTATTAGTTGGAAGTGCTTCTATAATAATTATTTAATCCTATTATTTAATCCTAGACCCAGCAACCCAGGGAGATAAATAAAGCAGAAAACGTTCCCTTCCTTTTTATTTCAGCAACATTATTAAGGTATCAGTGACCCACAATAATCCATACTCATTAGGTGTACAATTCGATGAATTTTGAGATATGTACAAACCTGTGAACCCACCAGCACAGTGTAAAGAACATACGCACTACCCCCTAAAGTTCCTTCATGCTTCATAATAATCCATTCCTATCCTCTGCCAGCTCCAGATAGACACTACTGGTGGCCAGTACTTTCTTGTAATTGTTGGGAAAACTGAGGATCAGAAGATGACATGTCCTGCATATGTCAGGGATACTCTCTGGTGCTGCTTCCTGAAACTCAGGGCAGGATTCATCCTAGGAGACCACCTTCAGTCATCTCTAGGAGAAAGGGAGAATAAACTATTTATTGGGCATCTACCATGTGCTAATCCCAGGATAAGTGCTTTACATATCCAGCTATGGAACTATGGTGGCCTGAATTCTCCCCTTGGTTGTAGATGTCTTCTCTCTGATGACTGTTCACTTCCACCCCTAGGTTCTGACTAAGCCCATGTATTTGAATGGGAGCTTGGGTATGTTTCTCTCTGGGTGTCTAATGATCACCTCAGATTGAACTTGTCTAAACATAGCTATGTTTATAACCTACCTGGCACCCCCAGCCCCCAATCTGTTGTCCCTGAGTCTTCTACTCAAGTGCTCAGGTCAAAAATACTGAGTTAACTTTAATTCTTTCCTTCCCCTCACTTAGGACAGCCAATCCATGGCCAACTTCCACTAGCTGTATCTTCGAAAGCATTCCAATCTGGCCTGTATTTGCCATGCCCATTGCCACCATCTGGTCCAAGCCACCATCAGGTCCCACTTGGTGTTCCTGCTTTCACTCTTGTCCTGGCCTCTACAATCCTTTTTTTGCTTATCAGCCAAAGATCTTAAATTAGATCCTAACAGTCCTCTTCCTAAAGCCCCTCAATAGCTTTCCAACATATTTGGAGCAGTCTTGCCTTCTTACTTTTAGCATCATGAAGTTCGATGTGATCCGTTGCCTTTTGAACTGGTATCAGGATGCCCCTGCTCCCACTATGGAGATACACACAAACTCCAGCCATTCTGACCTTTTTCTTATTGCTTGAACATACCAAGCTTATCACTGCCTTAAGTTTTTTTTGCCTAGAACACCCTGGTCTCCTCATCCTAACATGGATAATTTCTATTCTTTCCTAAGGTTTTAGTCAAGGAAAAGAAATGGTGGTTATTACCAGCAGAAATTATGTTATTTGTTTGATAATCTGTCCATTCCCTCTTGAGAATGGCAGTAAGAACACTGTCTGTTTTATTTACTGATGTATTTAGTGATAATAGCCCTAACACCTACAAAAATGCCTGCCACATACTAGATGCTCAATAACTATTTGTTGACTAAATGGTCAAGCCATGAGCATCTTAATCATAGTAATGGTTAGCCATCTTTGCAGTCAAATGCTTCTCTATCACTATATAAAAATTCAATAACTCTTACTAATTCTTTCCCACTTCTGTGTTTTACTTGGCCACGTGGTCACCACAGTGATGAAACCTTTAAATGTTTGAACTTCTTTGTTTTCCTACCCCCTTGGGGAACCTGTCTCCACCTCCCTCATTCCCCTACCTCCTGGGTTTTGCTGAGTAAATTCAGAACTTTCGTTCTATTATCCCATATTTTCTTACAATATGCTTCTTCAGTTTCAATAATCCTTGCTTAACTCATATTACAATTCCCAGCAAGCATTCATCTTCCTTATAGATTTAACTATAAAATACTACACGATTTACTACCTTCACTCCTTTTATACTTGTCATGTTTTCTGTCTTGAGAACTTTATTTTAATTTAATCTTCATTTGTCTAGAATTCTTCCTCAGGTGATTGCCTCAGCTTTGGGTATGGGAAAACACTTCAAATTCTTTAATAATTGGAAATTTCTTTCTAAGTCATGTTCCACCACCACCACCACCACCACAATATATATGGTTCGTGGTATTCTTGGGCAAAGGGGGTAGGACAGAGAATAGTCAAGGGCCTTGCCCTCATGGAGCTTATATCTTTTCCTCTGGTCCCTTAATTAGTGGAATCAACTTGTTTTTGCTGCAGGAACCAGCATTCTCAAAATCTCAAAGGCTTAAAAAAAGAAAGTCTCCCTTGTGTTCATGCAAGCATAGCTCCTTGGTCCAGGGGTGTACCAAAGAGATTGTCCTCCGTGTGTGGTAACTTGGTGTTGCACTTCTGTATCAACATAAGCTTCCCAGATTGCAGCAACAAGGCAAGAGAGTACTGGGGGGCTTCTTACTCTACCCTGACGTGCCTCTGCCCAGAAGAAACACACACATTTTCACTGGCCAAGGAATGTCATGTAACCATGACAAACTCAAAGGGGCAGAGTCATGCTAAACCCCCTGTGTGCCTCGAAGGCAGAGAGCTAGAGATATTTGTGAGTATCACTAGGATCTAACAGCCTTCACTGAGAATATAGCATGAGAATACAGCAAAATACAGGATGCTTTAGTTATATTTTTCCTCTCAATAATCTAAAAATTATGATTCACTCTCTCCTATTTACCAGTGTTGCATATAGAAAGTCAGTTTGGTTTTTGTTTTTAGTTTTCTTTGTCTACCTACCTACCTAGGTCAGTCATGATGACTCACAGGAAGGATTCAGATAGGATTAGATATGCAGGAGATTTAGTGGGACAGGAGCAGGAGAAGGTTAGCAGAACCTTCAGACCATGGTGGAGGTCTGAAGTCTGTGAAAGGACATGAAAAGGAAGGGCTACTGATGTGGGAGTTGACTCTAACAGCAGCTCAGCTCTGAGACAGGTTGATCAGACCTGTGGGGAGTCCTTGAGCCAAAGTTGCCCCTGGTGGAGGAGTCCCCTGTTACACAGGAACTGGCCTGCCTCGTGTCTCCACATGCTGAGTCCCAGACTAGAACAGCCTCTAGGGAGGGCCTCAGGGTGCCTCGGTGGCAGATTCAGATCTGACAGACATGTCTTTATGGCCACCACAAAAAGCTTATGAATATTTTTTCTTTCTTCCTGCTGTTTTTGGAGTTCAGTAATTTTGCCAGGATATGTCAAGCCGTGTGCCACTTAAACATTACTTCTGTTTACAGTGTGTCCTTTCCATGTGAATTTTCATGTCTTTCCTCACTTTGGTGAACTTTTTTTTTGTTTTTAACTCTGTCTCCTATTATTAATTCTCCATCTGTGTCTTGTTCCCCTTTTGGAACTTTCTCATGTAATAGATGTGTTGTATGTGTCTTTTATGTCCCTTACCTTTTCATTTATGATTTTCATGTATTTGTTGCTCTTTATTGTGGGTTGTTTCCCATATTTAATTTCCCCAAATCCTGTAATCATTTTGGGGAAGATTAATGCTTAGTTTTAAAATATTTCTATTGAATTTTAAAATTCAGAAATCATCTGTAAAGTGTCAGAAGTTATTTTTGTGTGTGCTTTCACAACCTTGCCTTCTAACTATAAGAATTCTAACTATAACTTGCCTACTTGAAAGCCACCTGTCTAGTTGTTGGGACTGATCTCCCTCCTTCAATGGCTTCTGATCCTTTGATAATATCTGCACTGTAAATGCTTCTTTTGGAGGCATGAACACAAGGCCTTGGTGTCTTTGGGGCCAGGGAGACTGATAGGCAGTGGAAGACAGGGAGGAGTTTCTTCTCCAGTAGGATACTGTTGATGGATTCGTTAAGATGGGAGGAAGGAGGGAGGCCTCTTTGTTCTAATGTACCAGTAAAAATGGGGTATCTTCAGCCCCACACTGCCAGGGCCTTCAGGCATAGTTACCTATTAGAATAGCTGACCTTTTCTAGAGTTACACATAGTTAATTGGAGGGAAGGGTCCCCTCCCTGATCTTAAGGGATTCATCAGGCTTTCTTCTCATGACTTTATAATTGAGGTTTTCACCACTGATTCTGCTAGGCAAGTAATCCTCTTTTCAAGTGGGGTTGGGCTCTTCCCTCAGCATTTTAGTAAATGAAGTTCTCATTCTATGTTTTCTTTCCTAGTATTTGAGGTGTCAGCCATATCTGGCTTCTCTAGGCACTACAATCTGCCAACCTTATTTTGGTGATTGGTTCATCCCTGGGGGCTGGAACAGAGAGAGGGACCTGAGCATGCATTATCCTGCAGAATTCTCCAAGAATTTCCCTTCAAACCTTGATAATTAAAATACCCTTCCCATCTTCTTGTCTTCCTAACACCCCCCCCCCATTTTCTTTGTTCATATTGGCATTTCAGCTTATTGCTGAAGTCTTACAAAAAAGGAGGAGAAATAATCTGAACTTGTCGTCATCGCTGGTCACCATGCTCCTTCCTGCAGGTCAGGTGCTCTATCTGGTGTTAATGACTGTCAGTCATAAATCTGGGGTCAGCAATCTAGGATTAGCCCCTGGAATCAGCACTGAGCATGTTCTTACTGGGGTGGTCCCTAAAACAAAGCAGGGTCTGTAGGCCGAGGTATAGCGGGAGAAAGTTTTCTCTGGCAGAGGGAGGGGTTGGGACATTCAATAATTGTTGGTGATAGTAGTAGTCTCATCATGAGGGGATAATCTTGAAATGCCTTTATTGCTTACGGTTTTTTTCTTGGTGGCTGGCAATGTCGCCAGTGTTTCCAACCAAGACATATAAAAGGTAAGTATTGAGAACCAAGCCCTGTGCAGGGCATCTTGGATACATAAACTCATCAAAACTCTGTGTTGTTATCTTCATTGTACAAATGGATACCTGGGGCTCAAAGAGAAAAGGTCAGTTAGATGGTAGAGTTGGTATTTGAATATGGTCTAGGTGAGTCCAATGTTCACAGGCATGCTCTAAGCTAGGTGTCCACACTATGTTCAATTTTGAGTTGACTTTAGAAAGCTGAACAAGACTACAGTAGCAAAGAAGGAACAGGAGGGTGGGCAGTTTGAGATACCAACACAGGAAGAGGCAGGAGTCAGGTGTAAATGGGAAATAGGACAGAGTACCATATGATTAGACTATAAACCACACAAAAAGGTTGTTCTGGAAAGAGCTGACATTTGAAGGACAGCCGGTGAAGGATCCCGTAATTTCTAGGCAGTGAGATCTTAGGCAAGTTAATTTACCTTTCTGAGTGTTAGTTTTCTGATCTGGAAAGTGGGGCTGAAATGCCCTTCTGATCGTGTGCTTGTGAAAGCACCTAGTGAGTGCTTGGGGACAGTGAGCGTTGCTCCCTGTTCTGCAGGACCTGGCTGGTTGGCAGGCACAGAGGAGGGGAGGGGTGGGGACATAGGGCTGGAGGGCTGGCACTGCATCAGCACCTCCCAAGGCTCCAGGTTCTTCCAATCCCAACAACCCCTTCATCATCTGAGGGATCAGCTTCAGGCCCATTTGGTGTTAATTACAGCAACCCAGGCTTCTCTGTGTGAAGGAAACAGGCCCTCATTTCTCTCATTAAAGTAAAATATGACCCATTTTTATGCCTGCGTATTTTGTTGCCGAGATTACGAGAGTCATCTTTTCTGTTTATACGGAACGGGGAAACGTTACACCAGGCAGGCGGCCTGGGCCCCCGAGTCTGGGGAATAGAAAGCAGATGTCGTCCTCCGTGTTATGTTCCCTCAGCGTTCTTTGCCCCCAGCTCCCGCTCTCCTCTGCCCTGCTCTTCTCCCTTTCAGAAGTTTAATCTTCCTTTCAGATCTGCACGAGCTAAGTGGATCGTAAGAGAAAAGCTCATATTTATTGAGCTCTTTACCAGGTGCCAAGCCCTATAAACAAGTTTCCCCCTTTAATTCTCCCTAGAAGCTCCAGGGGTGGTTGGTATTAATCCTTGCTCAGCCCCAGTTCCCTCAAACCACAAATGCCCAAAGTATTTCTGGTGCCCCCAGTCAAAGGAAGAAATGAGTCCTGCCCATCACAGAGGTGGTTACAGCCCTTCGAGCGCTGCCTTGCCCATCCTACGAGCTCTGGCTCACATCCTCTGAGGAGGGCCTCCCCGCAGCTGAGGGTGACTGGGGGCCCAGAGCGGCAGGGATTCCTATGAGGTCAATTAAACTGGTGTGTGGTGGGCACTTGCAATGATTTTAGGCAGAGAATCAATCCTGTAAGGTGCATGGTTTTGAAAGATTGCTCTGATAACAGTCTGGAGAAGGGGTAGGAGGAAAGTGAGAGTGGAAGAGGTGTAAGACTAAGGTGAGGTCTGCGTGCTTTCTCATTGTTACATGGGACAGCGACTAATAGGTCCACCCAAGGATTATTTAGCTCTTTTTCTGTATAGGGCTAGAGGGTGAATATTTCAGTGCTGTAGCCATATGATCTCCATCAAGGTTACTCAACAATACCATCACAGCAGGGAAGCGGCCAAAGGCAATATGTGAATGAAGGAGCATGAATGATGTCAATAAAACTTTATTTACAAAGCCAAGAGTTGGCTGCCACTCATGCTCTGGGAGAACTGTACTCTTGTTGGACAGATTACTTACTATTGACTAGAGCTCAGGCCCTGTGAAAATCCAGCAGGATTTTGTAGATTTTGTCTGTCAGAGATAAAGTAATTTTTGTCCTACAGAAAAAAAAAAAAAAAATCATTCCAGCTCTGTTTTTATTGTCCTGAAGGACATTAACTAGTTTTGTATCCGACAAGAAGTCTTATTCCAATACTCTCTCTGCAGCACTTACATAGCAATACTCGGCTCTTCAAACACTCTCCAGACCAGCTTTGCAACCGGGCTGGTTCTCTCACTGGTGAATTAAATTAATGTCTACACATACTACATTATAGTAGTGGGACAATCATTTTAATTTCAACTTTCTGAAAATTGCATTGTCCTGGAACAGAGGAGAGATCCAGGATAAGGCTGTGGAGCCGTCCAGAAAAAAATGGAGCACAGAGATGGAACGACTAGGACCTGGCTGGAGATTTTTAAGAGGTGTAATTGATAGGCCTCGTGAACGGTGATATGGAGGAGCGAAAGAGAGGAAAGAGAACAAATGGGTCCCCAGTCTAGCTTGCCATAGTGACTAATAAATGACATTGCTCCTAACAGAGCTAGGCATGTCACCATGGAGTGCTCACTCCCTCAGCCTTGCAAAGTTGTGTGGTTGGGCATCGACATGGGAGGGGGTGGGCGAATACCCACGCCACCTCCGAAGGCCCCTTGTCCTCACTGGCTTGTTCAGAGTCAGTTTTGGCAACCCGCAGTTTTGGCAAGCCTTCAAGTACTTCATTCCCTGGAGTCTCGCAGTGCCTCTGGGGACGCCCACAGGACTCGTTTTTAAGAGAATGGCATCAGGAGGTTCACTGGTTCCTTTCTCAGTGGGGCTACCTTGTTGGAGGGCACAGAGGCAGGTGGGGGGTCTGCTCTGTGCCCTGTGCAGGGAAAGGCAGACATCCTAGCTTTCCTGGGGCTCACAGCTCAACTGGGGGAGCTGGTGCATTGTATTATACCTGCCTTTCTCTCACTTCTGGAATTTCCCCTGTAGATGGACATGCATATCCCTCACAGCAGAGACACAATCTGTATCCCGGACAGGGGCGGCCAGTTAGAGAATTCTAACTCCCGTAGCAAAGAATACGGAGGCGTCCTTTAAACCGATAAGGATTGATCCCCAAGGTAGGGTGTGACATGGCTAGAACAGGTGAGAAATGAGTATGGAGAAAGGAGGAAAAAAGATACATATTTTCCATTTGCCTCAAGTAACTGAAGAAGGCTACACAAGAAGCTGATAGAAGCAATGTCCTGTGCAGCAAGGGAAGGTAGGCCGGGTTGGGCGTGGTTAGAAGCCGGATTTTATGTTATTTCCGTTTTTGAACCAGGTAAAAAAATTACCTGATCACCTATGAAGTGAACGATAAGGAAGGCACAGGCCCCAGGTAAGGCGAGCACAGAACCCAGTCTGAGGTAACAGGGAAGGCCCCAGGGAGGAGGCCGCAGATCAGTCAGAGTTGGCTAACTGGGGAGCAGAGTAATGCTTGGGGGCAAAGAGCAGCATAAGACTGAGCTGAAGCTTTCTAGACTGGGATTAAGGTGGTAGCAGAGGGGACGCCATTTATCAAGGCTAACTTCAGGTTTTGCCAATGACAGCAGCAGCAGGCAGTTTACTGAAGCCCCCTCCAGCCTCCTCTCATCCACTCCTGGCCTGAGCCAACAAGCACCATTACCATCGCCGCTTTCCAGGTGAGAAACAGAAGCTCACAGAATTCAAGTCACTTTTCCTGGGTCATGCAGCCACTGAGTTTGGCGGATGGCAAACCAGGCCACCTGCCCACCTGTGTTGTTATCTATTAAAGGGGGACGCTGACCTCATAGGTCACACAAAGGCCAGGGAAGCACCTCGGTGAAGACACATTGTGGGGATGTCACTAATTTCACCTGCCCCTCACTGGTGGTGCCCCGAGTCCTGGCAGGTCACTCTGACTCCCCGGTACAGCCTGCTGGAAAGGGCCAGGTCTGAGGGAAAACAGAACTCAGTAGCCAAAATTCTTTACCAAGAGAGCAGAAGCAATTGTTCTAAAGAAAAGGCAGAGAACCCTACTAAGCCCAGATCTCAAAATAAGATTCTCAAACCCCTCTTCTTCCACAACCCAGGGAAGGTCATTTCATAGAGGTGATGCTGAGCAGAGTGGCCATGAGCACTGGTGCCTGCCAAGCATCCTGCTGGTGTCCCCTACATGGGTTCAGCCACTCTTTGCTGTAGCTGACCAACATAAGCCTTGTTATCCCTGCTTTATAGCTCTGGAAACAGAGGTTAAAGGAAGTGAACCAATCTGCCCAAGGTCGTACAGGTAGTAAGCACTGAACCAGAACTTGAACCCTGCTCTGAAGGATGACAGAGCTTTTTGCATTCTAACATATACCCAGGTGATTAGGACAGTATACGGAGAGCTGTGGTTCAACCTAAGTCTATGGCTCAGAGAGCCTGGAAGGGCCCAGAACCTTCTAGAAGGATGATGAGGTATCCTTTAGTTGGAATCCTGAAGAATAAGAAGCTGTTGGCCAGGTAGGAGGAGAAGGAAGAGGACTCCAGGTAGAAGGACAGGTAGTGACAAAAGTTTGGAGGGTCCGAGTGTGTCCTCATTTAGAAAATAAGTAGGAGAGAACAGAAGGAGGCAGGAGGCAGGGTATTAGCCCCTGACCCTGATTAGATACATGAAAGATATCTGTTCTCAGCAAGTCCGCCATCTCACTCTAATCTAAAAATGAGAAGAGAGAGACTACTGAAAAGTGTTTTCCCACCTGAGCCTAGTTTGCAGTGAAAAGACACAGCTGGCTGGTGGCTCAGGGAGGATCAGGTGTCAAGTCTGGAAGCCTGGGGGCAGGGGCTTGTGAGGGGGCTACAGAGCACAGTGGCCCCTCTTCCCCTCTGTTCAGCCACCTGGCCCCGCTGGCTCTCTTGTTGGTTCCTTGTCCAGCCCGTGCCCCCACACCGCATCCATCACCCCAAACTCAGGGAAATGGGCCCACGATGCTGCCACAGAGACCCCCGTGGCCTGGTGCTAACAACCGGTGAGTTGGACTCTATGGGTCCTGAAGATCTGGTGGCAGGTAAGGGCCATTAACACCTTCAGTAATTCTAGAACCCCAGGGCTGGCCTGCTCGTCCCTGATAGGCATAGCTGGGAGGAAGTGGGGAGATCCGGGCTTCGTGCTATTTAATTTATTTTATCTAAATACGTTGATATAGAAAAGCTCTTGGAACTGTGCCCCACAAAGCAGGTACCATGCAAGCCTTTGCTATTGTTACTAGCGAGGTCTACTTCTGGGTGGGGAGGGGACTTGCCCAGTTACACAGCAGAGTGACCGGACGCTCTGGGTTGGGCACAGGCCTGGCCTCTTTCCAAGGCATCTTTCCCTGGGAAGGGCTCTGCCAGCTTTCTTTAGACCCAGTGACTAACAGTTTGAGCTCTGATTAGGTTCAGTTTTTAGAAGAGGCCCTGTTGGAAGTTTATTATGAGAGCACAAGAGACAAAGGCCGTCCTTCCTCATAAGAATGTCTCTTTATTTGCTCTCGTCCACACACAGCACTGTGTAATACCTGTCTCCCCATCACATAGCAGAAACCCGAGTTTATACACAGCACACCCGGAGGCCTGCTTCCAGAAGATGCTCCATCAATTTTAACTTCTGTCCTCTGGGTGAGCGCACACCTCTGACTAATGAAGGTGTTTGCATTAAAATTTCTCTCCCACCCAGCACGGAACTTTCTTTCTTCCCAAAGTGAGACATGAGAAATGCTGACCAGGGGAGAGAGGGAGGGGGTCCCTGAGAGGTCAGGGCTGGCCTGGTGGCCAGTGGGTAGCCAGCTGCTGGGTGGGACGAGAGTGCGTCAAGGGGCACCCATTTGTCTTGTCCTTTGACACTTGGGGTAAACTCGTACCTGCTTCCTCTCTGCCAAGCATGTCTGCTATCTGTGGCTGAGGAGAATGTCTAAATAGGATCCAGGCGGGCTGACCTGGGAGGGTTTCCGTACCAGTCTGCGAAAGCTGGGTGGTGGGCCAGGGGCACCAGCGTGTCCTCAGCCTGAAGAGGTGGGGCTGGGAGGGGAAAAATATCAAGAAGGCGTTTGCTTTGGAAGTAGCCAACCAAGGCACTTGGTACTAGGCCCAGGAACCTTTTTGAAATGGTTCAAGCCTTAGGGGAAGTAAAAGGCTGTTCTGTTTTATCAGGGAGATGCAAGATTATAAGGGGACATAATCTAGCACATGGTTCAGGGCCCTGTCTCTGGAACCAGGGTTCAAATCCCAGCCCCCTGCCTCCCTCCTCACTGTGTGACCCTCATCAGCTTTCTTAATCTTTTCTGTGCCTCAGTTTTCTCATCTGTCAAGTGGAAGAATTTTGCTATTACTTGCCTTATAAAGTTGATGTGAAGATTAAGAGTTAATATATGGGAAGTGCTCGAAACAGAGTCTGGCACACAGGAAGCCCTATACCAATGTTGCCTTTATGATGGCTGTTATTTTATACCTACTACACATCAGGGGCTTCACAGGTGTGGGTCTCTTATTGAATTCTCACAACTGATTCTCCTGGAGGAAAGTGAGTGGGCCGAGCTGTGGACCCTGACTGCCCAGGACTGGACTATCTCCTGGGCTGAGAGGACTGGAAAATTCTTTCAGTCCCCATCTGAAAACTCTATCTTCCTGGAAATGGCCTCCGCTCTTCCCCATTGGGAAGAGTGTGTGGGGGAGATTAATGAGAAGGTTACTTTATGGGCATGCAGGGCACTAAGACAAAGCCACAAGTCATCTGCTGCATCTCTGAGGTCAGTGTTCTTTTCCGGTAAGATGGCGCCGTGCATACGGCCTGCCGTCAGGCTTTACAGTTTGCCTCATCTTGTTCTTGGCCGCTGTGTGGCTGTAGGCAAGTCACATCACCTCCATGAGTCTTGTTTCCCTCTGCCTTTTCCATTGGTATGCATGGCACTGAGACTGGGGACTGGGGGACAGCTCACGGGGGTGGGGGATGTTGATGACAGCAAGAGTGGCTCCCAGAGGGAGTTTTGCAGTGATTGAAGGGAGCTGCAGCCATTGCCGTTCCTGGCGATGCTTTAATAATAGTAATAATAATAATAATAAAGAAGATTTAAAAAAGCCACACGGGATTCTAAAATAGCATGTTTTTAAAGTCAGACCAAGATCATCCCCTTCTCCTCCTGCCAGGGCACGTCTGGGCTGTACATATCACCCTGTTTGGAGCCTACATGGGGCATCCAGTGAGGTCCCGTGGGGTGGAGCTAAGGACCCTCCAGACCCTGCCGAGAGAGGTCACGGTTCCGGCCCTGGCAGTGCCCCTGATCAGGCCCCTCTGTTCCTCAGAGCATCTGGCACCAAAGAGATCAACTATCAGTCTGACAGAAAATCTGATCTTTCCTCTTTGTCCTAGGGTGTCTGGAGTCTCCTAGCTCCAGGCCTTTTCTTTCAGCTGCTTGCTGGTTCTGTCACATTCTTCTCCAGCTGGTTCAGCTTCAAGAGAAAGGTTGCCAAGTCTGTTGAGCAACATGGTCTCCTCTGTGCACCTCCAGCTTTTAGTATGTGGCTCTACCTGTAGGGGTAGAGCGTTCCAGGGACCTGGACTTACAGAGGCATGAGAGCTGTGCAGACTGATACTTCTAGGCAGGGCTGTGTCCTGAGGTCCACATGGGCAGATGAACTTCTGGGACCTGAGCTGCAAGCAGCTCAAACCCTGAGACCAGGTCTGAGGATGACTCACAGGCAGCGACTGGCTCAGAGGCTAGCTTACGACAGGGGCTTATGAATGGAAGATTCCGGGAGTCAAACAGACATAGGCCCTGGCTTCTGGGACCTGTGAAGTCTCCCCTCCCCAACCCAAGGGATCTGTTCTTTGGTCACTGACCTGATTTCACCACTGGTCTTCCCTCATTTGGTGGTGAGCCCTAGGGCCAGCCTCATGCCTGTCTCAGTGTCTCTAGTACCCACCAATGCCTACTAGTACATTGTAGATGCTCAAAACACAATGAAAGGATGAATGAATGACAGGCTCCTACATTGCATTCACCCGTGGCTGTGAATGGGAGGAGCCAAACCAGGCGGTAGAGCTCCCCGCTCCAACCCATTGTGGCCTCAGCCCCAGCCCAGCTCCTTGTTGCCCCATACGATTTGCTTCATAAATCCAGGCAGAAGGAGGGCAGTGGTGGGGGCAGAGGAAACTGAGTGCCATTTGCAGACCCTCCCTGCCACAGAAGGGCCACTACTTCAGGGCAAAGAACAGAAATAGACTAGCTTAGAAGAATCATTGTTTTCTTGCTCGGCTTCCTGTCTTGGCCCAGAATTAGTTCATCCCTTGAGCAGCCAATGAGTTCCTTCCTCATTGGAGGGGGACAAACGAGTAGGGGCCCATTCAAGGTTCAGTGTGGCAAAATGTTGTCCAAAGGCTCTCTCCTAATGCTCCTCATTTTACAGAAGAGGATACTGAGTCTCAGAGTTAAATAGCTTTCTCAAGACCACAGGACTAGTCCATAATTGCACTCCCAACTATGATTTTATTGAGCACTTACTGTGTGCCTTTAATATAAATGCATGGCATACATTATCATATTTGATCCTGGTCAAAGCAATCTTACGGACTGGGTTTAATCATTCCCCCATTGACAGAAGTAGAAACTGAGGCTCAGGGAGGTGAAGTAACTTGCCCAAGGTGACCTTGTTAGATATTGGCAGAGCTGGAGTCTGTGGTGCCGTGGTCCTTGGTGGGAAGAATGTATGCTTTGGAAGAGCCTCTGACACTTTTATAAAAATACTCCGGCCGGAGCACAACCTCAGATCTGCCAAAGCAGAACCACTATTCCGAGTATGCTCTCCAAGTGATTCTGGTGTGCTTTTGTGCCTGAGAATCTCAGCGTAAAAAAACCTCCGTCTTGTGTTTTCTTATCTGGAAAACCGGGGCCGCTGGGACCCAGGGCTCTGCACAAGGATCCCGGAGAGCTTGGGCCATGTGAAAGGGGTTGACCCAGCGCCTGCGCAGGGGTGCTCCTTAATCGCTGACTTCCCCATTCCCGGTGACCGGGGAGTGCCTGGAGGGCCTCAGGTCTCTTGTGTGTGTACATGACCCCACTTTGCCAGAGACCCAGAACACTGTTTTCTGGGCTTTGGGGTTCAGTTTCTTGATTGTTTGTTATTATTCTTAATAGAATTCAGGAGAAGGCCATGAGTGGGCCAGACATCTGTGATAAATCTGCTGGGGTTTTTACAGGAAAGGGTTCCCAAGTTCACTGTATTCTATATTTCTTGCTTTTCTTTCCAGCTACAACACAGCCAGGAAAATATCGTGCTTGAACTGAAAGAAAACAGCCTGTTAGCTAGCCTCTGGTGAAAGCTGACTGAAGGAATAGGAGTGTCAGATTCTATAGCGAACGAGTGCAAGGGTGTTGGGAGCCTTTTTTTCTGAAACCTACATCTGAAGGCGAAAAGGAGAGTCCATTCAGCCCTCCCTGTTCCGGTCCCTGTATCCGCGTTTCCGGTGTTAGTTCACCTCATGTAGGGCTGTCCTCGTGGGGAGGTGAGGAGTAGTCCTTCCCTATTTTACCAATGAAGAAACAGAGGCTTGGAGGGTTTATAGGATAGGACCCTGCACTGCCGACAGGATTCAAACCTAGTCTGTCCGCTTCCTAGCCTGCAGCCTTCTCTGTACCATGGTTGTCTGCTCTGGTTTCCTGTTTGCCTCTAGGAGTTTCCAAAACCTTAAATTTATTTTGTGATGAAAGTAGACAAATTTTAAAAGGTTGCTCCAGAAAAAAAAGAAGGAGAAGGAGAAGAAGGGGAGGAGGAAGAAGAAATCTTTTCACAATGTACCATTCTTGCTCTGCTCTGTATCCCTCGCGCCTGGCCCCAGGCCTGATTCTAGTAGGTGCAAATCATGGACAGTGGATGGGCCAACGGGGGCCTCCTTTGCTTACCTGCCAGACCACTCCTTTCTTCCCCATGGGGGGCTCCCTGTGTCCATTTTGGCCTCTGATTCCTCCCCTGGTGCCTAGGTGTGCTCCCCTGGGAACTTCTTCGCTGCATTTCAGCCCCGCCCGCCCCATTGTCTTGTGCTTGACCTGTCTTGGGAATAAACAAACTCCTCTATTTCCCCTTCTGATATTCATTCTGATCATTTTTCTTCTCTGATTTCCATTCTGAGATGTTAAGCCATTATCAAATCTATGCTTAGTTTTATCCGGATACATTAAATAATACTCCTAACGATGGTGATAGATGTAATTTTTAAGGCCTCCAGTGTCCCAGGTGCTGTGTTGAGCACTTGATTTACAATGCTGGGAATACTAGCAACAATCCTATTGTGGCAGATTGAATAGTGTCCACCCCCAAAAGAAATGTTCGAGTTCTAACCCCTGTGGCCTTTTTGGAAATAGTGTCTTTGTGGTTGTAACTAAGCTAAAGATCTTTGGGTGAGGTCATCTTGAATTTAGAGTGGGTCCTAAATCCAATGACTGGCATCCTTGAAAGAGAAAGGAGAGGTGAATTTAACCTGGAGGCACAGAGAAGAAGTCTGTGTGAAGGTGGAGGCAGAAATTGGAGGGATGAATCTGCAAGCCAGGGAATGGCATGGACTGCCAACCATCACTAGGAGCTAAGAAAGAGGTACAGAGTAGATTCTTTCCCAGAAGTTCTGGAAGGAGCCAACCCTGCCAATACCTTGGTTTTGGAATTTTGGCCTCTGGAAGCGTGAGAGAGTAAATGTCTGTTGTTTTAAGTCAGCAAGATTTTGGTAATTTTTTATACCTATAATATAGGAGTTACTATTTTTTGAAGATATATTTATTTATTTTTATTATGTTATGCTAGTCACCATAGAGTACTTCATTAGGTTTTGATGTAGTGTTCCATGATTCATTGTTTGTGTATAACACCCAGTGCTCATTGCAAAGATATATTTATTTATTTGAGGGTGAAAGAGTGGGGGCAGGGACAGAGGTGGAGAGAATTCTCAAGCAGATTCCCCAGGGAGCGTGGAGCCCAAGGTGGGACTCTATCCTAGGACACTGAGCTGAGTTGAAACCAAGAGTCAGCCACTTTATGGACTAAGCCACTCAGGTGCCCCTGCTTTATATTTTATAGAGAAGAAAACTGAGGCTAAGAAAGAGTTTAGAACTTTGTCCACGATCACAGAATTGGCAAATGCTCCAGATTAGAGTCTCACTCAGTTCTGGGGCTGGCTTCATTAGTGTGCAACCTGGGCAGCTGCACAGGGCTGTGTATCCACACCTGGCTTAATGCTGTACTGTGCTTTTTAAAAATTCTTAATTTTTGAGCAAGCCCCTCCATTTTCCTTTTGCACCAGGCTCTCCAAATTAATTAGTTTGTTCTAATCAGGCCTTCTGATGTCCAGACCTCTGCTCTTGCCTTTCTCATCCACATTGTCACAACCTATATGCACCCTCGGTCTCCATTCATCCCCACAGCCTCACTCCCAACACTCCTTAGAAGAGAGATCCAGGAGGAGTTAAAGTCACAAGAGAAGGCAATATGATGACAGGATGGAGGTGGGAGTGAAGCATTTTGAAGATGGGGAAAGAGGGGGCTAACCAAGAAATACAGGTGCCTTCTAGAAGCTGAGAAAGGTGAGGAGATGGAGTCTTCCTTCAGAGCCTCCAGGGGGAGCCAGCCCTGTCCACAACCTCACTTAGCCCAGTGAAGCAGGGATTGGAGTGCTGACTTATGGAATCATAAAAGAATACATTTGGCTGGATGATGGACATTGTGTCAGGTGGTATGTGCTATGGTGAGTGCTGTGAAATGTGTAAGTCTGATGAGTCATAGACCTGTACACCTGTGTTAATAATTAAAAAAAAAAAAAAGATATGTACACCAAAAAAAACCACACCACATTTATTTTTAAAGCCACTAGTGTTGTGCTATTTTGTTATAGCAGCAACAGGAAACCAATACGCCCTGCTTCCAAGATTTACTTCTGCTCTCATCACTACATCTGCAAATCGGTAGATTTGTCTTCCCCAATATCATTGACATCACATTTACATGTAATTGCAGAAATCACATTTACATGTAATTGCAGAAATCACAGCAAAATTCCTTTTCTGCTGTTCATTTAGTGTGCAGGGGGAGAGATTTCAATATTTGTAGTTAAATTATCAAAATTATCAATGTAATACAATTAATATTAGTTTAGAAATCCAAAGAATATTAAAAAGTATGTCTTTTAAAAATCTCTTTGCTTCTGTTTTAATCTCTCATTATTCTGAAAGGATACATGTCTTTAATATTTCTATTTAATGAGTCTACTTCTGCCAGTATATAAAATGTTAAAAGGTCATTTTAAACATGAATTTAACATAAGCCTGTTTTGTGGGGGGAGGGAAGGAAGGAAAAGCAATCATCAAAATTCTACAACATCAAGCAAATAAAACTTAGAAAAGAATCAAAAGAGAAACCAAAGCCCATTTTCCTTAGCCCCCATTCCCCACAAAGGTATGCAGCTGAAAAAGCATGAATTTGAGATTAAACTCTGTTCTGTAACTTCCAGTCTGTGTGTGTTTGGGCAAATCATTTCATTGGTCTGGGTCCTATTATGTCCATTTCACAAATAAGGAAATTAGTTCTTGGGGCTGAGTTGCAGAGGAAATAAACTGTATCTAGCATGACACTCAGCACAGGTGTTGGAGATAATGCTGTCAATTATTAATTGCTGTATCTTCTTCCTTTCATGTGGCAGCAGACATATTCTAGACTGACTGCTTATGAGGCATGGCTCTTAGGGCAGAAACCCTGATTTTAAAAAGTCACCTTAGGATTTCTAAGTAGGCATCGAAGTTCCTGACAAACAGCCTGTTCAGGAGACAAAGCCTGGACCAACTCAGCGTTCTGCAGTGTATGCATAGAATAACCAAGGATCCAGGGATGAGGCTGTCATTTTGCATAAAAAGAGTTCACACATTTCTGAGTTGGCAGATAGATGGAAGAGTTGGGAGGAGGGCAATAGAGTGACTCTCTGGTGTAAGTGCTCCCATTCCTCTTGGAAACATGAAGCAGAGGGTAAGGGAATCCCCAGATAGGTTTGATGGCTTCCAAAGAAGAGGAACTAGGGAGCCTCTGCCCAGCATCTGTCTCCTGTTCTGGGCTATCGTGAGCCCCACGAGGATCCTACCCTACTTTGGCCTTGATGAGTAGGATGAAGAGAGCACATGGGAAGAGTAATAGAGTATTTGCTCAGCTCCTTCAACTGAGCCCATAGTAACAGTGACTTAAATGAGTGAGAGGATTATTTCTGTTATCTAAAAGTTTAGACTGGTAGGTGGTCCAGAGAGGAAAGGCAGCTCTGCTCCAGGAGTCCTCTGGGGCTGTGGTTCTTTCTTTCTTGTGACTCCACTATCCCCTGGGGTGTTGGTTTGGTCTCCCCAGCTGTGGTTAGCTCTCACCAACCACATCTGCATATGAGTGAGCTGGAAAGGGGAAACAAAGAAGGAGAAATGGGAAGCAAGCCACTTCCCTCCCAGGACATGACCAGAAATTTCACATATCACTTCTTCTCATATTCTATTGGCTGGAACTTTGTCATATGGGCACCCCAGCTGCAAGAAAGGCTTGAAAATGGAATCCCTTGTTGCATGGCCATCAGACCAGCTGAAACTTATAGATGTTGGACTTTAAAACAAACAGGAATCAGAATAGAATGAATATTTGGGGACAATTAGTAATTTTGCTACAGAGAGCCTATGTAGAATGGAAAATATTTCCCTGTTGGATCAGATGGGGATTCAGTGGAGGAAGTAGAACAACTGTGACCATATGGAATAAAGGATAGTGGGATTTGGGGGAAAAGGGTCTGAACTGGGCAGGTGGAGGTTCAGAGAAAAATCTCTAACCAAAGCTTCTAAGACTACAGGTAGGCAAGTGAGAATGAGACATTCTAGATTTTTAGCACTGCTGCATCTGTCCCTTACCCCACCTAAACATGACAGACTCCAGAGAGCAATGGCTGCAGCTTTTTTGTTTTCTTTTCTATTTTTAGAAATTATTTTTATTAACATATAATGTACTATTTGCCCCAGGGGTACAGGTCTGTGAGTCATCAGGCTTACACATTTCACAGCACTCACCATAGCACATATCCTCCCCAATGTCCATAACCCAGCCAGCCTATCTGTACCTCCCACCTCCAGCAACCCTACTTGTTTTGTGAGATTAACATTCTTTTATGGTTTTTCTCCTCCCTGATCCCATCTTGTTTAATTTTTTCTCTCCCTAGCTCCCACAACCCCCCACCTTGCCTCTCAAATTCCTTATATCAGAGAGATCATATGATAATTGTATTTCTCTGATTGACTTATTTCACTCAGCATAATACCCTCTAGTTCCATCCATGTCATTGCAAATGGCAAGATTTCATTTCTTTTGATGGCTGCATAGTGTTCCATTGTATTGAGATATATATATATACACATATATATATCTCAATATATATAGATTTTATATATATTATATATAATCTCACATCTTCTTTATCCATTCATCTATTAATGGACATCCAGGTTCTTTCTGTAGTTTCGTTATTGTGGACATTGCTGCTATAAACATTCGGGTGCACATGCCCCTTCGGATCACATTTGTATCTTTAGGGTAAATACCCAGTAGTGTGATTGCAAGGTCGTAGGGTAGCTCTATTTTCAACTTTTTGAGGAACCGCCATGCTGTTTTCCAGGGTGGCTGCACCAGCTTGCATTCCCACCAACAGTGTAGGAGGGTTCCCCTTTCTCCCCTTCCTTGCCAACATCTGTCATTTCCTGACTTGTTAATTTTAGCCATCCTGACTGGTGTGAGGTGATATCTCACTGTGGTTTTGATTTGTATTTCCATGATGCCGAGTGATGTGGAGCACTTTTTCATGTGTCTGTTGGACATCTGGATGTCTTCTTTGCAGAAATGTCAGTTTGCATCTTCTGCCCATTTCTTGATTGGATTATTTGTTCTTTGGGTGTTGAGTTTGATAAATTCTTTATAGATTTTAGATACTAGCCCTTTATCTGATATGTCATTTGTGAATATCTTCTCCCATTCTGTCCGTTGTCATTTGGTTTTATTGACTGTTTCCTGTGCTGTGCAAAAGCTTTTGATCTTGATGAACTCCCAATAGTTCATTTTTGCCCTTGCTTCCCTTGCCTTTGGCAATGTTTCTAGGAAGAAGTTGCTGCGGCTGAGGTCAAAGAGGTTGCTACCTGTGTTCTCCTCAAGAATTTTATGGATTCCTTTCTCACATTGAGATCTTTCATCCATTTGAGTCTATTTTTGTGTGTGGTATAAGGAAATGGTCCAGTTTTATTCTTCTGCATGTGGCTGTCCAACTTTCCAGACACCAATTGTTGAGGACACTCTTTTTTCCATTGGACATTCTTTCCTGCTTTGTCAAAGATTAGTTGAACATAGAGTTAAGGGTCCATTTCTGGGCTTTCTATTCTGTTCCATTGATCTCTGTGTCTGTTTTTGTGCCCGTACTATGCTGTCTTGATGATGACAGCTTGGATTATGTGATGCCAACTTTGGCTTCCTTTTTCAACATTCTTCTGCCTATTTGGGATCTTTCCTGGTTCCATATAAGATTATTTGTTCCATTTATTTGAAAAAAATTTATGGTATTTTGATAGGGATTGCATTAAATAATGTGTACATTGCTTTAGGTGGCATAGACATTTTCACAATATTTGTTCCTCTAATCCATGAACATAGAATGTTTTTCCATTTCTTGTGTCTTCCTCAATTTCTCTCATGAGTACTTTATAGTTTTCTGAGTACAGATTCTTTGTCTCTTTGGTTAGCTTTATTTCTAGGTATCTTATGATTTTGGATGTGATTGTAAATGGAATTGACTCCTTAATTTCTCTTTCTTTTGTCTTACTGTTGGTGTATAGGAATGCAACTGATTTCTGTGCATTGATTTTATATCCTGACACTTTACTGAATTCCTGTATGAGTTCTAGCAGTTTTGGAGTGGAGTCTTTTGGGTTTTTCACATAAAGTATCATATCATCTGCTGTGTGAGAGTTTGACTTCTTTGCCAATTCAGACCCCCTTTATTTCTTTTTGTTGTCTGATTGCTAAAGATAGGACTTCTAGTAGTATGTTGAATAGCAGTGGTGATAGTGGGCATCCCTGCTGTGTCCCTGACCTTAGAGGAAAAGCTCTCAGTTTTTCCCCATTGAGAATGATATTTGCTGTGGGTTTTTCATAGATGGCTTTGATGAGATTGAGGTATGTATCCTCTATCCCTACACTATGAAGAGTTTTGATCAAGAAAGGATGCTGTACTTTGTCAAATGCTTTTTCTGAATCTACTGAGAGTATCATATGGCTCTTGTTCTTTCTTTTATCAATGTATTGTATCACATGGATTGATTTGTGGATGTTGAACCAACCTTGCAGTGCAGGAATAAATCCCACTTGGTTGTGGTGAATAATCCTTTTAATATACTGTTGGATCCTATCGGCTAGTATTTTGGTGAGAATTTTTGCATCCATGTTCATCAAGGATATTGGCCTCTAATTTTCCTTTTTGATAGGGTCTTTGTCTTGTTTTGGAATCAAGGTAATGCTGACCTCATAAAATGAGTTTGGAAGTTTTCCTTCTATTTATATTTTTTGGAACAGCTCCAGGAGAATAGGTATTAATTCTTCTTTAAATGTTTTGTAGAATTCCCCTGGGAAGTTGTCTGGCCCTGGGCTCTTATTTATTGGGAGAGTTTTGATGACTGCTTCAATCTCCTTACTGGTTATGGGTCTGTTCAGGTTTTCTATTTCTTCCTGGTTCAGTTTTGGTAGTTTATATGTCTTTAGGAATGCATCTATTTCTTCCAGATTGTCAAATTTGCTGGTGTATAGTTGCTCATAATATATTCTTATAATTGCTTGTATTTCTTTGGTGTTGGTTGTGATCCCTCCTCTTTCATTCATGATTTTATTAATTTGGGTCCTTTCTCTTTTCTTTTTGATAAGCTTCGCCAGGGGTTTATCAATCTTATTAATTCTTTCAAAGAACCAGCTCCTAGTTTCGTTGATTTGTTCTATTGTTCTTTTGGTTCCTGTTTCATTGATTTCTGCTCTGATCTTTATTATTTCTCTTCTGTTGGGTTTCTTCTGTCTGGCTTTCTTTGCTGTGCCTTATCCAGCATCTTTAGGTGTTCAGTTAGGTTGTGTACTTGAGAACTTTCTTGTTTCTTGTTAAAGGTTTGTATTGTTATATACTTTCCTCTCAGGACAGCCTTTGTTGTGTTCCAAAGATTTTGAACAGTCATGTTTTCATTTTCATTTGTTTCCATGAATTTTTTAAATTCTTCTTTAATTTTCTGGTTGACCCATTCATTCTTCAGAGGATGCTCTTTAGCCTCCATGTATTTGAGTTCTTTTCAACTTTCATCTTGTGATTGAGTTCTAGCTTTAGAGCATTGTGGTCTGAAAAATGCAGGGAATGATCTCAATCTTTTGGTACCAGTTGAGACCTGATTTGTGACCCAGGATTTTCTGGAGAATGTTCCATGTGCACGAGAGAAGAATCTGTATTCTGTTGCTTTGGGATGGAATGTTCTGAATATATCTGTGATGTTCATCTGGTCCAGTGTGTCATTTAAAGCCTTTATTTCCTTGTTGATCTTTTGCTTGGATGATCTGTCCATTTCAGTGAGGGGGGTGTTAAAGTCCCCTACTATTATTTTATTATTGTCAATGTGTTTTTTTGATTTTGTTATTATTTGGTTCATATAATTGACTGCTCCCATGTTAAAGGCATAGATATTTAAAATTGTTAGATCTTTTTGTTGGACAGACCCTTTAAGGATGATGTAGTGTCCTTTCTCATCTCTTATTATAGTCTTTGGCTTAAAATCTAATTTATCTGATATAAGGATTGTCACCCCAGCTTTTTTTATGATGTCCATTAGCATAGTAAATTGTTTTCCACCCCCTAACTTTAAATCTGGAGTTGTCTTTGGATCTCAAATGAGTTTCTTATAGACAGCATACTGATGGGTCTTCTTTTTTTTTTTTTTTTTTTTATACATTCTGATACACAATGTCTTTTGATTGGGGCATTTAGCCCATTTGCAATCAGGGTAACTTTTGAAAGATATGAATTTAGTGACATTATATTGCCTGTAAGGTGACTGTTACTGTATATTGTCTTTGTTCCTTTCTGGTCTACTACTTTTAGGCTCTCTCTTTGCTTAGAGGACCCCTTTCAATATTTCCTGTATGGCTGGTTTGGTGCTTGCAAATTCTTTTAATTTTTGTTTGTCCTGGAAGCTTTTTATTTCTCTTTCTATTTCAATGACAGCCTAGCTGGATATAGTATTGTTGGCTGCATATTTTTCTCATTTAGTGTTCTGAATGTATCATGCTAGTCCACCCCTGCTTAGCCTCTAGAGCAATGTCCTTCAGTGAAGAAGACTTCTAAAAGTTTTGATTTTGTGCTCCACTGCTCCAGTGCTTGCCCCTGGAGCTGGCCTCTCCCCCCACCATCTATCTTCCCGTCCTCTTGGATTCATTTCTCTGCACATCCTACCTTCCAGAAAGTAGTCAATTTTCTGTCCCTAGAATTGCTGCTTTCCTTCTCTTCTATCTCCTGTTGATTTTGTAGGTGTTCAGAATAGTTTGTTAACTATCTAGCTGAACTCCTGGGACCTAATGCTATTTCAGTCTCTGACTACTCTGCCATCTTGCTTCCTCTGTGATGGCTGCAGCTTTACCTCCTCTTCTACATCTTGTGTTCATTTCCCTTTTGACCAATTCCACCCTGAAATTATATATAGGAAAGGAATTCTGGGAAATGTAGTTCTAGCTCAGCCATGGTGACAGAGTTACAAATTGTCACATTCATGTTTTTGAGAACAATGAAGACTGACATGATATTGAGATGGAGCAGATCTGGGGGTTGCAAGGCTGGATAAGAGACAAAGGCAGCAGGTGCTGCATGGGTCACCTGGGCAACCCTGCTGCTGAGGATGAGATATCTGTGCCTCCCGACCCTCTCCCCTGGTGTCTTGACATCATGGACCAGCCCTACCATTCCAACATTTCCACTCCCATCAGGACTAAGTACAAGCTTAAGGTTGGCCCAGGAGAGAAGAAAGTCTCACTTGAGAAAACTCTTGTTTGTTTAAGAAAACCTTAAATGGATTACATTAGAATTTCTGGCTTTGAGCAGAATATGGGTTTGGAAGGGAAAATAGGTGCTTTGTAGAAACATAAATGTCATTTCTTGCACTTGATTGTCTATTGAGAAATTCACACATACTAAATAAGTAATCAACTGATCTTACTTGCCTTCTTCCTTTTTACTGTATCCAGCCAAATCGAAGGACACCATTGGCCTCTCAGTGGGGCATGCTCTGAGTTTGTCTGTGTGCTTCCTTCTTTTGTGAATGCTATTTCACTTTTGTCACCTTGACTGTATTTTAAGCAACCCCATCTGCATTTCTCCTCCATGATTCAGCTCAAATGAACATCTCCTCTGTTAATCCTTTCTGCCCTGCCTTCTTTGTGTGGGGGGTTCTGTCAAATGCTGGTGTGTTGCTTGACTCAAAGTACTGTCTCTCCAACTGAATGGGGATCCCCTTGGGCAGGGACTTCATATATCATACACATCTGCATGCCGTCTCCATAAACACTTGATGGCCGATTGACTGCGTGGAAGTTTCTCCAAACTGGGAACAAACAAATCAGGTGATTGTCCTGTTCTGAAGAGAACACTAGTCTCTAAACATGTTGGTTCTCTGCTGACATCATTTGATTGTGTTGATAAACATATAAACCTAAAACTATATGTCATGGGGATCTTTGGGTTTTCTAGTGTTAACTATTATGTCTTCATTTCCTTTTGTTTCTTCCACTGACCTCCTTCCCACATATTTTCATCTTGCCTGAATTGCAGAGAAAGATCTCTTACTTCAGGCTTTTGGTACTGTATTAGTTTTTGGGGCTGCTATAACAAAATACCACAGACAACAAAAATGTATTGTCTCACAGTTCCATAGGCTAGCAGTCTGACAGTGTCAACAGGGCTGTGCTTCCTCTGAAGGATCTGGGGAAGAATGCTTCCTTGCCTCTTCAAAGCTTCTGGTGTCTTCCAGCAGTGCCTGGAGTTCCTTGGCCTGTAGATGCCTTATACCCACCTCTGCCTCCATCATCACATGGCATTCTCTCTATCTTCACTTGGACTTTTAATAAAGATACTGGTCATTGGATTTAGGGCTCACCCTCATCCAGGGTAACCTCATCTGAATTTGATCACATCTGCAAAGACCCTATTCCCCATAAGGTCACATTCACAGGTGCTAGAGATTAGGACCACGGTGCATCTTTTGGGGGACATCAAGTCTCTTTTATAGGTGCACTAATCCTACAACCCTCATGACCTGATCCCCTCCCAAAGGCCCCACCTCCAAATACCATCACATTAAAGATTAGGTCCTAACATATGAATCTGGGGGGGTGGGGAAGGACACAAATAGTCAGTATAGAGTGAATCTCAATAGATTCCAGATACAAACTCAGTTTTCTGACTTTTGTTTGAGAATATTTTCACCTACTCAAATGTCGAACTGGTCAAACTGATAGGAAGCAAAGGTACGATCTGCCTCTGCTCAGAGCAGGTTGGTTGCCCCATGTGAATGGAATTGTATCTGGGAAAGTGTGCTGAGTGCAAAGGTATCAGTAAGGCGGAGGACTTCTCATCTAGGGTCATCTGGATATGTGTGGATATCTCTGTGCCTGTGTGCGTACGTGTGTGTGTGTGTGTGTGTGTGTGTGTGTGTGTGTATGTGTGAGAGAGAGAGAGAGAATAGCAAACACACAAACTGTCATGTAGGTTTCTACTTCAAGACCTTGCCTTTCCTAGAAACGTCTAGGTTTGAGTTTTGGCTGAGGGTAGCATTGTAGGAACCTCATTGGGGTTCCTCTTCCACGAGATGTGCAGGATACTTGCCCTCTACCAGTGACAGAGACCTCACTATTATCTAGACTCATACTTTCTATTGTTAGAAAATGCTCCTCCCTCCTCTCCCCTCTCTACATTCATCTTCTGCATAACCAACATCTGACAATCCCTTGTGCTAGATTAAGAAAGAAGAAGGCCGGTTCCATGTCCTTAAGGAACTCACTGATGTGTGAGGGCCTCAGATGGGTAAAGTGATAGGATAATGCCACATGTAAGTGTAATGCTTGGGCATGGCTGTGCCCTGTACTTACCTTGGAGGGAGCAGCGGACTCTGACAGGGCACCTGGGAAGCCTTCCTGAGGAGGCGATCCTGGGCTGAGCCTTGAAGTATGAATAAGTGTTAGAAAAACAGAGGGGGGAGGAAATTTCAGGCAGAGGACACAGTGGGTGCAAAGAATGGCATGGAGCCAGCAAATAGTAAGACATATCCCATCCACTCGTAGCGTCAATGTAGAGGGCCTCAGCGGGGAGGTGTTCCTCCTCCTCCCCTCCTTCTTTTCCTCCCCCAGCTTTGTGGAGTTTACTGATTGATCAGATACCAAGACAGTGAGATTAAACACTCCACATTACTGGGGGCTATACTAAAAGGTCATACACAGGAGTGTGGCTCTCAGCTTTGCCTTCCTAGGGCTGGGAGCAGAAAGGGAAGTCAAGGTCCAGCCTACAGGGAGGGGGTCAGCCTCTTCCCCTCTCCATCAGACATGTGCTCAAGTACTTTCAACTCTGGTCTCTTGTCCCTTGTGACTGGCAGGCTGGTGGTATGATGCCAAGATCTGAATTTGGGAGGAGAGCTTCAGAAAGAATTCCACCAAACTGCACTTACAGGTTTTGGGCACAAGTCCAACTAGTAATATAATCTTTGATTTTTCATGTGTAAGGACCTGGGCCATGCTGGATCCCTTGGTCTAATGAGCCCCGAGTGTACCCATGACTGTTCTTCACACCATCTTTCGTGTACACACTGGCTTCCTCCAGAAAGCCTTTTTTTCTCTGCTTCTCCTTCTTTCTGATTGAACAATCAGACTCTACCCGACTCAGGCCAACCTCCCAGAGCCTTTCCTTAGTTTACTTCCCTTGCTTGGTCTTATGTTTTACTTATGCTCAGATCATGTTAAGCCTGGAGGGGGTGGCTTGCCTGGGTGGCTCAGTTGTTTAGTGTCCAACTCTTGATCTCAGCTCAGGTCTTGTTCTCAGGGTCATGAGTTCAAGCCCCACACTGGGATCCATGCTGGATGGGGAGTCTACTTAAAAAAAGAAAAAGCCTGGAGAACTTACACACTATCTATTTTGTATTCCCTATGGCCTTGAGCACATCCAAGGCAAAGCCTTAATAAACATTTGTTGGGCTAAGATTTCCCAACAGTGCATTAATGTTGGTGTAACTTAGGCGGACTTTCATTCATTCACACCTCTGACAACTGTCCGCTGAGGGAAGGCAGCAATCAGTCATCTGGTCCCAGACTTCCCGTCCTCATGGAGTTGACAGTCTTTTAACCTTATCACAATGCTGAGGGTTTGTTGGGATTAACTGGAAGCCTACTAGATAGGAAACAGGGACACTCTGAATGTGGAATCCAATCACATTTACAAGTGATGAGACCCAAACCCAGGGTCACAAGGAGTATGAGGCAGGTGTCCTGGGACATGGCTTCTTTGCATGGGGCTTTGCTGCCCAGAACCATGCAGCTGCCTTGGTTCAAAGCCAAGTCCTGCCATTTGCGACTGCAGTTGCATTCCTCCCCATGTGGCAGCATTTCTAGATGCTGGAGAGAGACAGACTATGGACCCAGCCAGACCAATTACAAGAGCACCATTTCTCTGTTCTAAAATGACCTGTCTTGCCATGTGTGATGCTTTTCCACATGGCCATAATTGGAGTGCCCCTCCCTTTGAATAATTCTTTTAAAGAAAACCAGAGCAACACCCAAGATGATCTGTGATTACCAGGGTAAGATCCACTTTTTCCATCGTCTTGACAGCCGGGAGATGAGCAAAGCAGAGGAACAGGGTGTTACATGTATGCATCTCTTCCACCTTCTCCCTGCCAGGCGTACGTATCTTGGGGGTTGGGAAGCAGTCACTCCAGCCCCCCCTCTGCCAGGAAAGAACTTGGGTTGATGGTTTCATTCCCCATGCTGTGCTCAGCAAACACACACATAGCATCTCCTCGGTGCTAGCTCTGTGCTGGGTGCTAAGGGGACAGGGAAGATGAGATGTTATACTTGTCCTCAAAGATGTCCCCAGCTGGTGGTCAGATGGGAAAGGCAGACCTCTTGGCTGGAGCTCGAGGAGTGGGGAGATTTTTCAGTAGGTGAAGTGAGGGAAGGCATTTCAGGCAGAGGCCACAATGTGGGCAAAGGCATGGTGGTTTGGAAGTTGGGAGGGATGGGTGGGTGGCAAGGAGATTTCCCCAGAGGAACGGTGGCTGGAAAAGGAGGCAGGAACCATTTAGGGATGGCTTGAGTAAGGATATAGGGATGGCTTTTTTCTTAAGAAAATGGAGAGACACTGACTATTACAGATTCATGATCCCTGCTTCCCCTAAGTTTCGTACAGAGAAACGTGTTGAATCTTCAAAAACATGAATACAGCCAGGCATCATCTTAGGGCAGACAGTAAAATGTTCCCATATTTTCATGTTTCCTTCCTTCCTTCCTTCCTTCCTCCCTTCCTTCCTTCTCTTTCTAATCAATAAATATTTCG
Organism: Lutra lutra; assembly: GCF_902655055.1. Classification (NCBI taxonomy): domain Eukaryota; kingdom Metazoa; phylum Chordata; class Mammalia; order Carnivora; family Mustelidae; genus Lutra; species Lutra lutra. The sequence continues at coordinate 152,790,146 of NC_062281.1, read as the reverse complement.
TGTATTCATTCTCAAAGCTAAGAGATGTGTCTCACTGATCCCTTCCCTAGGTACCTGGAATGCAGAAGAAAGATTAATTATTAAGGAATTAGAAACTCCCCACAATCCCAGCTTTACCTCTTCAAAATTAACCTCCTCTTTACCTCTTCTATGTTCTGGGTACCATGTTCGGCATGTTTATAAACACTGCTTCTAATCCTTACAGAGTTATAGTATAAAGTGGCAATGAAAATAAACGAGTGTCATTTGCTTACTGATCAAATTTAGGTTCTAAGCACTATGAGAATTTTAACTAGTTGAAGTCGGTGCTCTTCCCGTCCCCCTTACACAGATGAGGAGACTGAGGCTGAACAAGACATAGGAAGCCCTTACCTGTCCTCACTACCCTCCTGCTTTGCCGCAGGCCTAGGTCTCTCCTCTGAAAAGGGGTGGGGTCCATGCCCTGCTATTGTGCAGAGATGGTATGAAGGTTAAATGAAGAATTGTTTTGCAAACTGCAACATACATACAATATGCACTTTTCAGCTGTGATGTTCATAAAAAAATAATGATTCCACATAGGAAAACATTATCAATTAATGATCCTGCTTTATTTTCTATTATAAAAATTCCTTAGGTTTATTTGTTCTGTGTACTTAAAGGTCTACACCACTGATTTCTTTGTACTTCTAGGATATGAAAAAACAAAAACAATTTGGAAATGAGGTAATAACTTAGTTGATTAAAAAAAAACTCATAATAATGTGTTAATGAAAAATTTCTTATGAGGTTGGTTGCCTTCTGGGGAAGTCAACAGTGTTAATGTCTAGTTAATCTTGGGGACAAAAGGAAGATGGCTCAGACCACAGCTTCCATCTGCGGGTGTTTCCAAGAGAAGTTGAATGGCACTGGGATATCTACATCTCCCTTCCTCCAAGCACTTTACATGGTACATAGATCATCTATGGATGGAGGTGCGTGGAGCCAAGCTGGGTTTGCTGGCAGAGAGGAGGCAATGGGTAGAGAGGCACGCTCTGTTCCTTCTTAGAGTGTCTTTCCTGGATATCAGGAGGTGGAAAAATGGCCCTTTCTTGTAAACACAGATGACCTGGGAACATCCCTAACTTTTTACTTTAAAAGGACATAAAGTGAGATGGACCTTCAATTAGACACATCTGGGAACTCTCCTGTGCCCAGGGAGCTGGCTGCCCTGCTGAGGAGGCCTCCCGCCTTGGCTGACTACTCTGCTCCCACCTTCCTCCCACCCCGCGCCCAGCACCGCCACGCCTCTCCTGAAGTCCTGCTACCCCAAGCCCTGCCCTGAGCAAGACCCTGCTTTTCCCTTCTCCCCTCTCAGATCTGCATCTACACAGAATTACTAAATCAATAGAAAACCCGTATGATGCAGCTGTCCTGCCTTGGGTTCAGGTCCTCTCACTGGTGCCCGGCCTAGAGAGTGCTCACTACAGATCAGAACCTGGAGGATCTGCTCTTTGCCTCTGATGTCAGAAGGAGGCTGGCCCTTCATCCCACCTGATGTTCTGAGTCTGCCTCTTTTTCTCTCCTCTACAATTTCATGAGGCCCTATGTCAGGCCATTCTTTAGGTCATTTTACTGTCGCAGCAATCATTCCAGGAAGATCACGGTGTGAGTTATCTCTGGCTGTGTCACAAACCACTCAGAGACCTAGTGGCATAACAGAGTCAGCAAGTACTCTCTCACCCAGTACTGGGGGTGAGCAAGCTGGGAGGGGCTTAGCTGGGCGGCCCTGGCTCAGGCTTCCTCGTGACGCTATAGTCATGAAGCGGGCTGGGGTCATCTGGGCTGGGCCGTCCACTTCCAAGCTCAAGGTTACTCACAGGGCTGTTGGCAGAGGGTTCAAGTCGTTCCCATGTGGGCATCCAAATAGGGCTGCTCATGACAGAACTTGGGCTTCCCTCAGAGCAAGTGAAGAGAAAGAGAGAGCTAAAAGGAAACCGCAGGATCTTTTGTTAGCCTGACTGTGAAATTGACATACCATCATTTCTGCCATATTCTGGTGGTCACACAGATCAACCCTGGTACTCTTTGGGAGGGGACCACACGAAGTTGTGAATTCCAGGAGGTAGGGCCCATTCACCTTGGGGGCTGGCTACTGCAGTCACCCAGGTTTAATGGCAGTAGTGGGCTTACTTAATTCTTTCCACCAGACACTGATTCTTCCTTCAAGAAGTCCTTCCTTTTTCATCTTCAACCTCTTCTGCTTCTGGTCTCTTCCCCAGGCCACAGCTTGGTTGGCCTTCTTGGCTTGAAGATGCCTCATGGTCTTCCCATACCTTGCATCCCCTGATCACTCCATACCACTTGTACCCATCAAAGCTACATGCCACTCTTCATTTACTCATGACCATATGTTCTGCCATCTGGTTGGCCCCACTGGCCTCCATATTTCCACCAGTCCTTACTGCTATCACCCAGTCACCTGACTGCTCCCTCACTGAGGAAGTCAAAAAGTCGGCAGCTACCTTCCTGCTAATGAGCAACAGCTGTGATCTTGGCACAGACCTCCCTCTCCCTGATCTCTGCTAACCAGCAATGATGGCTGTCCTGTGCTTCTCCCTCAGCTTCTGTAGGAGGGCACCAGGATGTCCTCAAAGGTCATTGCTCTGTGGCTGGCTCTTCTTCTTCCAGGCCCTGAATGTGGTTGTGGCAGTGCCTCTGGGTTCTGCCCCTCAGCTCCTTTTCCTTATTTGTTGCGCTCTTAGCAGGCAAACTCTACATATCCTTCTAAACGCAGGGAGGACAACCTATAGTGTCTTCTCTCTAACTCTCTCTCCTGTCAGCTCCTTCCAGTCTAATCCTGCAGCCACTGCCTTAGCTCAAGCCTGTAATTCCCTTCCCCTCCAGGTGTCCTCCCATCCCACCCCCACATCTTCATGGTCTCTACCTCCAGGTCTTGCCTCCCCATCCCTCTTTCCCAGAAGTAGGCTATTCTGACAACGTCACACCCTAGTTAAATTCTTTCCTGTTGAGCACAAAAGAAAATCTAAAGCCCTTGCAGGGAGCCCAATGTCCTTGTGAGCTAGCCCTTACCTCCTTGCTCTGTGACATAACTCACTCTTCCTTCTCCCCTCTCTCATTTTACTTACCAGAGTGTATTATCTATGGTACTGTTCTTTGTGGAGCCTGTGCTGGTCCCCCCCACCCCCCATCTTGGCTCCAGCACCAGCTGTGTAATGGTGTCCTCCCTGTCCCTCCAGGGAACCATGGAGGAAGCTTAATCTCCTCCCTGCTTGGATCCCCTCAGGACTTGCCCTTCCCATACAGGGACCATCTGCCTTAGGGCTTTCTCCGGCTGCAGAGCATAGCCTGTGAGCAGCCTGGCCATTCCTGCCTCCAGAGAGCAGCTCAGAGCCAATGAAGGATGGGATTTGGTAGGCAAATACCCCAGCTTCCTCCTACCTTAGGTGGGACAGCTCTGAGATGTACTCTGCACCATCTCCCAGAGCATCCAGGGGGATTAAGACTCAGTCACTCCAGTGGTATTAGTTTCCTTTTCCTGTCTCATTCCCTCAATGCCCTATGAATGCTTCTCCTAAATGAACCACTTGCCCTCGAGCCCTTGTCTTCGGGACTGCAACAGCTTGCACACATCTCCCCTGCAACACTTCCCACACTGAAAACGTCCAAAATGTCCGTGAACTAGACTGTGTGTGCAGTCCCAGTAAGGGACAGGGACTACCCAGTAAGGGCTGTATGAAAAGATGCCATGCCTGGCAAAGCATCCAACAGATAGTTGGTGAATTAGTAGAATAAGTTGGTGAATAATAGTTGGTGAATAAATATGCTTTTCCTAAAACTGTTCTGATTATGTTTCTTGGCTACTAAAACCTGCAGCACCGTCTGGTAGGTTAAGTCCAGATTTCTGGTCTAGACATTAACGATCTTTCCCAGTGTGGCCCTAGCCTCCAACTTCTCAACTCAAACTTTTGCTCATGTCAGTGTTTGTGCCTGGGTCACACGTGTGCTCCCTAGGCATTTTGTTGAACTTCCCTAAGTTCATGACTGGTTCTCAACAACCTTGGCTGGAAAGGAATCTTTCTACAGACACTGGCCAAGCATTTCTGACTATGTCTTCCGTGGTTTTGTCCAATATAGCTTTTCTTGTACCCCAAGAGGACAAAGACCATTTTAATTTTAAGTACTTGGCATAGAGCCCTGGCCAAATGGGCCTCCTTTGTCCATTCTCTTGGAGGAAGTTAATAAATTGTTTTCCCTCCCACCATCTCATAGGCGACATGCCAGGCAGGATTTATTCAGATGCAACCTTCCTGCACTAGTGGAATGAATAGTTTTGATTCCACAAGTCAAGGATTCATATAAGTGTCAGAGCCAAAGACATCCTACACAGACATGGGGAAGTATTTGTTCAAATATCTACCCTGGCTAGCAACTGATAAAACAGTCCCCTCCATCAAGATGCTTTTAGGAGACACATGTTTTCAGATATCAAGGTAGAAGGAAATAGTTAAAAGTTTGAGATTCTTGTGACATAACCAAGTTCAATAAGTTTAAAAATTAGAAAAATCTAGATGCAGATTCCAAATGCAGCCCTTCCTAGCTGATTACTTCTGGTTTAGCTGCTTGTCCCCATCTTACAAAAGAAGCCACTGAGGTTTGGAGAAATACAAATGCAGCACAGAATCTGCACGTAGTAAGAGCACAATATTAATATATGTAAATGCTTATGCAACTTGATTGGCTCTGAGCTTCAGCTCTCTCTTCTACAAAATAGGAATTATATGGAGCATATGTTACATATATGCATCACTCAAAACACTAAGCCTGTGGGTCCTCACCTATAAAATCAAAGTTCTCATCCCTACTCTCCACCAACTTTGATCCTCACACACTGGAAGATAAAAGTACGTGAAGCCCTGGGGCAACAGGGTGGCTCAGTCAGTTAAGCATTTGCCTTTGGCGCAGGTCATGATCCCAGGGTCCTGGGATCGAGTCCCATATCGGGCTCCTGCTATTCCCTCTGCTTGTGTTCTCTCTTTCTGTCTGTCAAAAAAAAAAAAAAATCTTAAAAAAAAAAAAGTAAGTGAAGCCCTTTGTGGAGCAGCTTCCCTGTGATTATACCTATTATAAGTAGACTTTAATGAAGGTATATGGGAAAGGACATAGGTTCTGAGTTCAGGAAGCCTTGGATTCAAATCCTAGCTCTGCCACTTACTAGTTGTAGGGAAATTAGTAATTCCAGCCCTTCTTTGACCCCTAATTTCTTCCCTTGTGAAATGGGGCTTGACCCTTTGTAGGTCGACGGCAAGGATTAAAGGGGACCGGTGTGGAGGAGTGCCTGCACATGGCTTCCCCTTTCCAGTCACTGCCGTCCACAAGCTCCCACCCCTCAGATGTCAGTGCTTTGCCTACTACTCGAAAGAACGTAGGAGAGGGATGTGTGAGTGAATTTTTCTCTAGAGGTAAGCATAGCAGTTCTTCTATAATTTTTAATTAACATTAACATTAACAAAGGGACAGATAATATGGAGAAAAAGGAGTGCTTGGCCTCTTAGAGGCCTGTGCTTGCTCTTGCATATCAGAATATAGTCAAGTACCAAGTTTATTCTCTGATCACCCTAAAAAAAAACCCAGAAAAGCCTAATTTATGGTTTTATTCTCATTCCAGAGAGGAACAGTGGGTTCTTTCTCCAGTTGTCCCTGTTCTTAAGAAGGGAGGGGCCAGGGATGTATTTCACAGCTAAGTCAAGGGCTTTGCTCCAAATCCAGATTTAGGTCCTGAGCAGTATGAACAGCTGACTCTCTTGCTTAATGAAGATGATCGATTGCTTTCCTAATAAAACTTCACTTCAAAGAAGGACTTATTCAACCATCAAGTATTTATTTAGGACCTACTCTATACCAGATGCTGCTCTGGCCATTTAGAGGGGTAGTTCAGGCAGAGAGTGGTCACCAAAGCAGGGTGGTGTGGTGGAAAGAGGCCTAGTTCTGGTGCTAAGAAACTTAGGTTCACCTCCTGGTGTTGAACTTACTGTCCGTGTAACCTTGGGCTAACCTCTTTGAATCCGAGCTATAATAAATCCCTACTTCATCGGGTTGTTTGGAAGCATGTGCTATGCTGGCTGGACACCCCACATTCAAACAGACCTGGATAGAATTCCAGCTATACCACTTGCCACCACGTGGCCTTGGGTGTAAGTCACTTTCCTTCTTTGTGCCTCAGTTTTCTCTGTGCAAAAAATAGAAATAACAATTCATCACTTACAAGGCTGTTGGGATGGTTCAGAGCTAACACTAGCAAATGAAAGCACTTCATGAAGTTCAAGGCAGGGGGAAGATTTTTTTTTCCAGGTCAAACTGGAATCCATCCTGAACTTCCTTGCTCTTCTCAAGGTTAATTCTTTCATTACTTGCTTGATTCAACTGTCCTGAAGCAGGCTTCCTCTATGGTCAAATAATCTTCGACAAAACAGGAAAAAATATACAGTGGAAAAAAGACAGTCTCTTCAATAAATGGTGCTGGGAAAACTGGACAGCTATATGTAGAAGAATGAAACTCGACCATTCTCTTACACCATACACAAAGATAAACTCAAAATGGATAAAAGACCTTAACGTGAGACAGGAATCCATCAGAATCCTAGAGGAGAATATAGGCAGTAACCTCTTCAATATCAGCCACAGCAACTTCTTTCAAGATATGTCTCCAAAGGCAAAGGAAACAAAAGCCAAAACAAACTTTTGGGACTTCACCAAAATCAAAAGCTTCTGCACAGCAAAGGAAACAGTCAAGAAAACAAAGAGGCAACCCACGGAATGGGAGAAGATATTTGCAAATGACAGTACAGACAAAAGGTTGATATCCAGGATCTATAAAGAACTCTTCAAACTCAACACACACAAAACAGACAATCATATAAAAAAATGGGCAGAAGATATGAACAGACACTTCTCCAATGAAGACATACAAATGGCTATCAGACACATGAAAAAATGTTCATCATCACTAGCCATCAGGGAGATTCAAATTAAAACCACATTGAGATACCACCTTACACCACATAGAATGCCCAAAATTAGCAAGACAGGAAACAACATGTGTTGGAGAGGATGTGGAGAAAGGGGAACCCTCTTACACTGTTGGTGGGAATGTAAGTTGGTGCAGCCACTTTGGAGAACAGTGTGGAGATTCCTCAAGAAATTAAAAATAGAGCTTCCCTATGACCCTGTCATTGCACTACTGGGTATTTACCCCAAAGATACAGATGTAGTGAAAAGAAGGGCCATCTGTACCCCAATGTTTATAGCAGCAATGGCCATGGTCGCCAAACTGTGGAAAGAACCAAGATGCCCTTCAATGGACGAATGGATAAGGAAGATGTGGTCCATATACGCTATGGAGTATTATGCCTCCATCAGAAAGGATGAATACCCAACTTTTGTAGCAACATGGACGGGACTGGAAGAGATTATGCTGAGTGAAATAAGTCAAGCAGAGAGAGTCAATTATCATACGGTTTCACTTATTTGTGGAGCATAACAAATAGTATGGAGGACAAGGGGAGTTAGAGAGGAGAAGGTACTTGAGGAAAATTGGAAGGGGAGATGAACTATGAAAGACTATGGACTCTGAAAAACAATCTGAGGGTTTTGAAGGGGTGGGGGGTGGGAGGTTGGGGGAACCAGGTGGTAGGTATTGGAGAGGGCACAGATTGCATGGAGCACTGGGTGTGGTGCAAAAACAATGAATACTGTTACGCTGAAAATAAATTTAAAAAATTTAAAAAAAGAAAAAAAACCAAACTGACTTATTAAGCGGACTTCTGCCACCTGCTTTCCTTTGTCCTGGGTCTACCCTCCTCTAGGTGGTACCCCCAAAAGCCTTGCTCTGCAAGTGTACAACTGTGCTTTGTTGGACTTGAGAGACCACTGTTTCTTTCCCTCACTGTTGCCTCTCCCCACTTTGGCTATCAGGTCATTTCAGGGAATGCACGTCTGTCGTGGGCGTTCCCGCTAGATGCGACAGAGTTTCTATTCTTTGGCTCATCCTGCATATGTGAACACATCTATTAAATCCTGGCATTCTGAACTTGTGCAGTGTGAGACCCAAAGGCCTTTCTGGGCAGGGCACTGTGAGTCAGGAGTGGAAAATTAGAGAAGCTGGTGTCCTGGATCTATGTTTCTCTATCCTTCTACCCTTAGAGGGTAGAGGCCACTCTGAGTCCCTGAAAAGATTTTCCTTAGGGCAGCGTATTGCAGGGGTGATCCAGTGGAGCCCAGATGTGCACTGGAGTCGGGCTGGTGGCAGAACCAGTGGCATGGGATTGATTTGCTGGAGCTGATATGCATGGACTTTTTAAGGCGGAGTGGAAGGAGAAAGGAATTGATATCCATCCAAAAACCTAAAGTCAAAGGTGTAGAGGATGGTGGAAGGGATGGTGTGGCATCTGTGTCCCAGCTGTCTGTTATACTGGGACACAATGAGAGACCATAGGTATTTATAAGGTGTAAACCTGAGATTTGATTCACTGATGCAACAGACAGGAGTATTTCTGGTCACTAACCCCCTGTTGTCATGAAATTTCATGGCATCAACCTGATAGAGTCTTGCTGCCAGCTTTTCAGGAATGATACCCACATGGGAGGTTCTTGTAGCTCTTCTCTCTGAAAGCCTCACTATCCTTGTTTAGAAAGTAGCAATGATAGTTTCTGCCTCAGATCCTGGGTGAAGAAGTCAAATTAGATGTCAAAATGGAAATTTCTCAAAAACCCAAAACCCCTGGGAGATTTTTAGAAATGTGGAATGGGCAAGATTCCTTGTGGAAAGCCTAAAAGAGACAGGTAATGGGACAGTTATATCTGTGTTGGCTGGGAATCAAGAATGGAAAGATTGGCTTCAAGTGGACCGCTTCATTCAAAATAGTACATTGTTGTTTATCTGCTGACTCCTGTGGTGGTTCCTCCCGTGAGTGTCCACCATGATTCTGGTCAGTGATGGTGCTAGCATGGGAATCCTCCCCAGAATGGCAGATTTCGAGGCTATTGGTGATCGCTAGGTCATCACACCCCTAGAGAGGCTCTTCCCTCCCATGGCGGAAATTGATCCCACAACTAGAGCTCTGAAACTATCTCCCATGTGTCTTAGAAGCATTTGAGGAAGAAGAGAAATGGGTTTGTTTTCTTCCAACATTTGATAGCTTCCTTGAGACACTTCTCTCCTTTTGAAAACAGAGGTTTGTTTTGAGTTCTTAGAATCATAACATTTCAGACCTGGGGGGTGGTGGGGGGCACTTTGAGTTCATCAAATCTAATCCTTTGATGCTACATGAAAGGAAATTTGAGTCCAGAGTGGGGGAGGGGTTTCCTTGAGGTTTTATAGCCATGTCATGTTGGGACAAAAGCCTGGACCTTTCTCCTTAGTGAAGATCCTCTAGCATATCAAGAAGTGGGTCCAAACCCTCTTCTTACCCTTTAGGTGACCCCTCTAGGCATGCAGGGTTTCCTGGGAACTGTACGTCAGGTTTCTTAGGCAGAACAAGCAAATGAGCTTCCTGGTAGAGATCTCCTGGTAGAGATCTCCTGTAGTAGTGGCCACCCTGGGGTCCGCTGCCACTCCCCACATCCTACACTCAGCTCCTGCCACCAGGATTTGGACTAAGATGACCCAAGAATGGAAAGAGAGTGGCTTGGGCCCAGGATGTCAGGAGATATTTATTCTCTGGGTTGGCATTTGCATGGCCCTGAGAATGAGTGTCTCCTTGAACTTGCATCTAAGCACTTGTCTCACTCTGCTGCTGGCCTTGACCTTATGGCCATTCATGTCATGCCCTCTCCCATCTCTGGAACTTTGCTTTTCCTTCTGCCTCTGAGACCCACCTGGGTCCCCTCACCTACTGGGCTCAAAGATTGCTTCAGAGGGAACTTCTCTGAGATAATGCAGCTGCCCCCTTCACTTTTACTCCTTCATTTGGCTTTAATTTCCACCACGAACTCCTCACCTCCCAATAGATTAGTCTCTTGTCCACCCTCCCTTCGGCACCCAGCATACACAGACATGGAGTACACCCTCAATGTTTCTCTGTTGACTGAAGGACCAAAAGAATGAATGGGAGACACCTGTCTTCCCACCTCCTTTGTGATGTTATTTTTCAATCCATAGAGTCACTCTGGTCAAATCTTTCCTCTCACTGTCTCCACAGAACCGCCCCAAAAGATTCAACCTTAAAGTGCTTTGACTTACCTAGTTCATAACACACATGGACCTTTTAAAACATTTAACTTCACCCAGTTTTTAAATGTTTTTTTTTTAAAGATTTTATTTATTTATTTGTCAGAGAGAGAGAGAGAGAGAGACAGCGCGAGCAAGCACAGGCAGACAGAGAGGCAGGCAGAGGCAGAGGGAGAGGCAGGCTTCCTGCCAAGCTAGGAGCCTGATGTGGGACTCGATCCCAGGACACTGGGATCATGACCTGAGCCGGAGGCAGCTGCTTAACCAACTGAGCCACCCAGGCATCCCCCAGTTTTTATATTAAAAAAGTCTATCATCTCACAAGCCAACACCTAGAGGCCAAATGTTTAGTGAAGTTGTTCCCTATACTTCGCACATGTCTGCTAAATCCCAGTGCAGTGGTTTACCTGGTGAGATGAAGTGCACTCCTCTGTGTCACCCAGGGCTCCTCTGGTAGGACAGGCAGCTTTCTTGTCACCTTCCTCCCCATTCAAAACTGTCCATGTCCCCCGACTGCCTTTAGAGTAAAATTTGAACTCAGCAGGCCTCCTGCTACTCTCTAAGATCTAACCCAGCTTTTCTATTATTTTCTCTCCTTGTACCTTAAAAATCTTTGCTCCAGACAGGCTGGTCTCCTCAGCATACTTCTAAGACTTGGGGCTGTGGCTCTCTCCCTTAGAAATCTTATCCAGTCCTATAGCTCCCCCGACTCCCCTCAACAATTCCTGGTTTCTAGGCCTAACTTCAGTTTGAATTTCAAATTGCCTGCTGGCATCTCTTTCCATGAATCCTTCCAGCAGCTAAAATTCAACACAGCTGAAGTCTGCCTTTATTTCCCCTCTCCATTGGCTCCTCCTTATTCTGCCCCCATCACTACTCAGAGTCGCCCCATGGTCCTAGACTCCTGAGTGAGAAATCCCAGAGTCTGAGAAACTTTCCCTTTTCCTTGCCAGCCGTGCCTAGCAAGCCACCATACCTTATTAATTCATCCTAATAATAGTTATTAGCATCAACTAATCACAGATCCACTACACATCAAGTAGCTTTGAAGATATTATCTATAGTATCTAAAAGAAGGCTCTGGGTTACTTAGAATACAGAGGAAGTGTTTGCACAAAGAGACTGAGGTTTCTGTGGTATAAACAAAGCAGATGTCTAATCTTATGAAGAGTCGAGGGGGATGTGGTGTGGAGTACATCCAGGATCCCTGGCTGGTAGGTCAGTCCATCACCTGCATGGTGTGGCTTTGGGACCTGCTCTGGTTGCTTCCATTTCCTAGCCCTCAGAAAGAATGGAAGAGGTTCCCTGGCAAGTAGCGAAGCTGTCTTTAAGGAGTGATTTGAGGGTTGCTTGTTTCACTTCTGCTCATGTCCACTGTTCTGAGCTGAGGTTTCTGACCACCACAGATGCAAAGGAGGCCAGGAAACACAGCCTCCAGCTCATGGCTGTGTGTGCCCAGCTAAAATATGATGGAAGCTCTATCACAATAAGGAAGAAAAGGACGATGGATACTGATGGGTCTTGTTACCTTCAGTTCAAAGATTAGGAAACAGAGGCTTTCAGAACTGGAGTGATTCACCCCAAGGTCCCAGAACTTTCCAGGACAGGATCCCAGGTCTGCTGACTTGATGAGTCTCTGTTATCCTGCAGGACCCTTCAACAAATAGCATTGGTGTGACCACGATGAAGAGAAAGACCACCTCCAGGCCAAGCTCTGGTCAGATTTCACAAAGAAGGTGGTGTGAAGGAGGGAAGGATGGGGCCTGGTTGATTGGAGTAGAGGAGAAAAGGAAATGGGCTCATTTCTTCTCAGTGGGTGGGTCTGTATGCCATGTTTAGGGGCAGTCATTTCAATTCAGCTCACTGAACACTCCTCAAGTGCCTCTTCTGCGGAAGGCTGGCCCTCACCCTCTCTGTGACCTGGCCTCAGCTTCAGCCTGGGGCATTCTCTCTTCCTATTCCCTCACATGGACTGATTTGTCATGGCTGGACCACTCATGCCCACTGCATGTGCACGTGCCTGGAATGGTCTGTCCCCACCCTCTCCTGGTCACAGTTGTTTGTACTTCATGACAGTTGGGGAGTTTCTTGTCCAGGAGGAGTCCCCTGACCCTTTCCCTCCACCAGCTGGGTTAGGAGGTTCCTTTGCACCCTGAGCATTGCAGTCCCCTATCACAGCACTTAAATCACAATGCATGAGATGTCGGCTTGGCTCCCCACTAGAATACTCTATGAAGAAGCCTCACAACATTTCCATCCCTAGCACTTAGCACAGAACAAGGAAGAAAAAATGCCAGTCTCCCCTTAAGACTGCAAACCCTATTGAGGGTTGAACCAGGGTTATTTTTATCATTATTTTTTAATTCAATAAACACCAAAATAATACACATAACCAGCAGATCAGAGTCAAGGTTTTAGCCCGTTGTATTGGTTTGCTGGAGTTGCCTTAACAAAAACCACAGAGTGTGTGTCTTAACAGAAATTCATTGTCTTACAGTTGTGGAGGCTCAAAGGAGGAGATCAAAGTGTGGCAGGATTGGTTTTCTGAGACCCTTCTTGGTGCCTTGTAGACCGCTTTCTTCTCTCTGTGTCTTTATGTGGCCTTCCTTCTGTGTGTGTCTGTGTCCTAACCTCTTCTTACTATGACTCCAGCCATATTGGATCAGCATCCACCTAAACAACTTCATTTCGCATTAATTACATCTTTAAAGGCCCTGTCTCCAAATACAGTCCCATTCTGAGGTAAAGAAGTTAGGACTTCAGCCTATGAATTTGGTGGTGGGGTTAGGGGTCCACAACTCAGCTCCTAACACTGACATAAATTATGGCCTAGAGAAGAGGGAAGAGTAAGTTCTGAATAGGAAGGGCAGGGGAACATTCATGTGGGACGTTATCCAAGTCCTCAGCCCTGTGGGCTTCTTGAAGGAAAGACCGTAGATATTCCTTTGTATTCCATATGCCTAAAGCAGGGTATGACTTGCAGAAGGTGCTCACAGGACAGCCTAGAATAAACAAGTGAGCAGGCCAGCTAATGAACCAGCATTTGATCTAACGCTGCTGCTATTTTGATAGCATCGCTGCTAGTGGGGTGACTGCTCTTTGTGGTTTTCTTGGGCCCCCTACTCCTCTCAGGGTCAGAGAGCAAGGCTCCACGTTTCTCATTTGCCTCCTACAATGGCCATCAGGATCAAAACTTTCCAACCCAATTAAACATTTGGGTGGTTGGGACCCGCCCAAGGAAAACAAGAGTGTGTTCAATCAAATCTTTTATTTGGAAAATGTTTTTCAGCTGAGAGGCTTGGGCCCCTGGTCATTGGCTGGCTCTGGGACCCTGTTGTGAAAAGCCAGAGTGGAAATTTAGAAAAATACAACAGCTTAGAATTCAAACAATTATCCTTCAAATAGGTTACCTTCTTTACAGTTTTCCAGAAGGCTTTCCCTTCCATGATTTGATTTGACCCTCTAGACAGCCCTGCAAAGTAACAGGAAGAGGGTAGGCTTTGCCATCCAGATGTTGATTCCAAACCCCATGCTACCACTCACCGTTGGTAAGAAATTGGGAGAGCTGACACATTTCTTTAAGATCTGCTCTTGTCATTTGTGTGACAGAGATGATAATATTTACCTCGTAAAACTGCTTTGAGGGTTATCGGATACCTGGTGTGAGAAAGAGCCTTGCACATTTTGGACCCACAAGAAATAGAGCAAAAGCTCAAACCAATATTTGAATCCTGTTCTCCCTCTCCTCCCCTCTTTTAAAAATTCCTTTTTCTTTCTTTTTTTTTTTTTTTTGTTTTGTAAAATAAAATACAGTAAATATCTCATAGAATGATTGTGGTGATTAAATGAATAATAAGCATATATGATAAGTACTCAGTAAAGGGAATTATGGCCATTCTTTTTAGACTCTGATACCTTTAAAAAAATGAGATCAGTAGCTCCCTTCCTTCTGAATGTTTCAAACTTTTAATCACCTCTGACTTTGAAAAAAGTCTTATAATTTCCAACTTAAGAGAAAATTGACAGAGGTATGGAAACACCACCAGACTGGGAATGAGGTGCCCAGGCTGGGGTTCGGTTCTGTTGTTTCCTTGCCACAAGACCTTAGGAAATCACTGTCTCTCTCTGGGCCTTGGGGTCCTCATCTCTGCAATGAGCTCACTGGACAAGATGAATATTCCTCGCAGCCCCCAAGAATCTGTGCTTTGTCCAAAAACCTTTTGCCCATGTCCAGTAAAAATCCTTAGCACTTAAAAGGGGAAATTTAATCAGAATTTTTTCTGATTCATGTGTACTTAACTAAACAGAACCCTACTTTCTAAGAGCTCTTTGATGTGTAAGCTGCCTTAAGGAGATTTTTTAAAGGGGTATTTTAAAAGTGTGTGTTTTTTTTTTTCCTTAGAAACAGGAAATCAGGTTTTGGCAAGAGGGAAAGAAATTTGAACACACCAAGGACTGGGGGTGGGGCAGTGGGTTTGTTTTCGGTGGGCAGGATTTGAGACGGTAACTGACGTTGGCAAGAGGTGTCTTTGGCCACCTTGGAGCAGCCTCCCTGGGATCTGCCAGCTCAAAAGGCTGTGTGAGCATCGGGGGCGGTGGCCAAGGAGCCGTGCTGAAAGCTTCTCTCAAGCCTCTCAGGACTGGTTGAATGTTTACTTTCACCCTCAGCCCCCACATCGTACTTATTTCTCTTTTGCGATATTTGGCAATCCAAATCACCTAATACCTTGAATGATCTCTAAAGAAAATATTTTTCCCTCGCTGATCCGTTTTCCCTTCCAGAAAAAAAATAGAGGGGGGAAAAAAAAACCAGATGAGCACACCGATAAGTGTGTGTGGCAGAGAGTTCTAGTTATCCCTTTGAACGTTTCTGAAAAGCTCTGTAAGCCAAGTGGTTTTTGCAAAATAGTCATCAAACGGGCAACTGGGGTGGTGGGAGGAGGTCCCAGGTCAGCCTCCCACTGGATGGGGGACTTGGAACTTTCCCCTCTGCCCTTCAGCTTCCTCCTCTCCAGGATGGAGAAATGAGGACTGTCAACAGTGTGGCTGAGAAGATCAGGTCAGATCAGGGATCCTTTGAGCCCCCCAGGAGTTGTGCAATGAATGCCCCCTTTTCCATTTTAAAGGATGGGTGGTGCTTTTGTCAAATGACTAGTCTGTCCCTTGTCCTTTGCAAAGCATCCGCATGAAATGCCTTTGTCGATAGTCTTTGGTGTTCCTTTGGCTTATAGATCCATCAGCCCCATCTCTGCCTTCATGTCCCCATGACATTTTCCCCCCATGTAGGCAGGGAGAGGTGGCACGCCATGCAGAAAAGAACTGGGCCAGGAGCCAGGTGACCTGGCCTCCAGTGTCTCTTTCTTTTTCTTTTTTAATTGTGGTTAAAAAACCACATAACATAAAGTTTATTCTCTTAATTTTTAGGTGTACAGTTTAGTAGTGTTAACTATATTCACATTATTGTGTAACAGATCTCCAGAACTTTTCACCTCGCAAAACTGAAACTCTATACCCACTGAATAACTCCCCACTCTGCTGGCCCCCCAGCCCCTGGCAGCCACCCTTCTACTTTCTCTTTCCACGATTTGGGCTACTAGAGAGATCTCAGGTATGTAGAATCATACGGTATTTGTCTTTCAGTGACTGGTTTATTTCACTCAGCATAATGTCTTCCAGGTTCATCCTTGTAGTAGCACATGCCAGGATTTCCTTAATTTTGTGGGTGAATACTCCATTGTCTCTACATATGACATTTTGTTTATTCGTTCACCTGTGGGTGGGTATCTGTGCTACATGCCCTTCTTGGCTATTGTGAATAATGCTGCAATGAATATGGGTGTGAATGTATGTCTTCAAGATCCTGCTTTCAATTCCCTTTGGATCTCTAACCAGAAGTAGAATTGCTGGGTCCTATAGTAATTACACTTCAGTCTGTTGAGAAACCTTCATACTGTCTTCCATGGCACGCCATTGCACATTCTCACCAGCCACTCACAGATATTTCAGTTTCCCCACATCCTTGGCAACACTTCCTATGATCTGGTTTTGGGTAGTGGCCATTCTGATGGGTTTAGGGGATGGCCCATTGTGATTTTGATTGGTGGGTGACCTAACTTCTAAAGTGCTGGTGACATCTCTTTTCCTTGCTGGCCTTGTGACCCTGGTGTAATGTCTGGTTTCCCTGTCTCAGGGCACTTGTGGTAGGCCTGTCCAGAATGATGACCAGGATGCAGGCTAGGAGTGGGCAAGGATCCCAAGTGGGTTAGTCTGCTTGGACTGTCCTAACAGAATACCACAAAGTGAGTGGCTTTGACAAGAGACATTATCTGCTTGTCTTCTGGTTTTGGAGGCCAGAAGTTTTTATTTTTATTTTTAAAGATTTTATTTATTTATTTGACAGACAGAGATCACAAGTAGGCAGAGAGGCAGGCAGAGAGAGAGGAGGAAGCAGACTCCCTGCTGAGCAGGGAGCCTGATGCGGGGCTCGATCCCAGGACCCTGAGATCATGACCTGAGCTGAAGGCAGAGGCTTGAACCCACTGAGCCACCCAGGTGCCCCTAGAGGCTAGAAGTCTTAAGATCAGGGTGCCAGAAGGGTTGGTATGAGGGAGAATCTCTTCCATGCCTTTTCCCTAGCTTTTGATGGTTTGTTGCCAATCTTTGTAATTCCTTGACTTATAGACACAGTATCCTGACCTTTGCTTTCCTGTTCACATGACATCTTCCCTGGGTGGATGACCAAATTTCCCCTTTTTATAAAGATACCAGTCATATTGGATTAGGCTTGCCCTAATGACCTCATTTTAACCTACCATTTAACCTACATTTGTAGTAAGGTTAAGAGATCCTATTTCCCAATAAGGTCACCTTTTAGGTACTAGAGGGTAGGTCTTCAACAAGTTATTTTGGGGGTACATGATTCAAGCCACAATACCAGTATCTTGGAGCTTGCATGCAGAGATCCCCTAACATGTCTAGGGGATGAGGAATTAAGAGAGTATGGTGAGCCAGAAGCATGGAGGATGAGGACCCCAACTGGAAAGTTCACAATCCTTCAGCTCTTCCCAGAGGCCAGCAGGGTGAAGGAAATCTTCAAGCCAGGCAAATGCTCAGATCTGGGAGCGTGAGCAAGATCTTGAGCAAAGTGAAAGGAGCTGGAGTACTTGTGATTGTCCATGTTGGTGGCTGTGGGAGAGCTGGCCCAATTTAAAGGCACAGGGTGGTCTAGAGCAGTGGGTTCTGTTAGCTGACATCAGCTTTTCAGGAAAGGGAGCACAGATAAGTGTCAGGGTGAGACAAATCTATTGCAGCTTGCTCTAGCCTGTAAGTGGCTAGGGAGTGTGTTTTATGGAGGTTAGGGAAGGATCACAAACATCAGAGGCTTGACTGAAGTCCTAATCTTTATTGGGGTGCAGTACCCCAACAATTGCCTGAGTAACTCAGTTCTGCTTGACCAAAGATCACTGATCTTTGTCTGGTGTTCTTTGGTCCAGTGCCACCCCATGATATCACCCTGCTTAACTTGAACTCTAGCCGTGGATACAAAATACATAGTGGATGCTGTAATGTGTCACCTCCGTGTCCCTTCAACAATGAATGACTTTGCTCTTCAGTGGCAGGAGATGTCTCTGGCTGTCTCTGGAAATTGCCCTGCAGTGGGGAGAGTTGCCTCACCTAAAGCCATTCCTCCTTTCTGGGGTAGCCTGCCTCCAACGATGCTTGCTGCAGAAAGTCCTCTGCTTGTCTTGTGAAGTGGGTAACGCCAAAGGGTCTTTCCAGCTTCTGAGCCCCCTGTGGGGTCAGCAGAAGCCTTCTCTGCAGCCTGGTTTTTCCTTCCTCCCCATCTTACACCCCTTCTTTCCCTTCCCTTCCAAGTGTGCCCTACTCAGCATCCTGAGTGCTATTTCCATCTCAGCCCACCTCCCCAGGAACCCAACCTACAGCCTCACATCTTCCAAACAGGAGAGGCCTGAACTTGAAAATGAATATTGCAGCCCCCCAGAGCAAGGCCCTATGAAAAAGAAAGGACTGTAAAAGGCATGTGATTGTAGTCAGAACATATTTCTCTCATAAATTAAATAGGGAATGGACAGATCCAGGCTCCAACTTTCTTTTAAAGACACATGACTAGAGAACATCTTTCTGGCTTTGGTTCAAGATCATGAGGATGAAGGGAATGGCATTGCTGTACAGAAAAAGTCTAATGGTGTATTTGTTTGAAAATATTTTCTTAATCAGGGAAGTCTCTTTCCCCTAAGTGCATGCACACACAGAGTTGTTACATCTGACAGGTGTGAAAAGCAAGCTTCGGAGGATATTTTCTGCCCAGTCTGTGGCCGTGCATGAAGAGATAGGTGTTCTCTGGCCCTGGTTCTGTGTAAATGCATCCCATCTGGTGTGAACTTCTCAGTACTTGGCCCGAGTCACTTTCTAAGAAAAGAGGAATTTAAGAGGGGCTTTTGCAAAGTCAGCAAGTAGAACCTCCAGCCGTTTGGAGGATGTTTTTGGCAGTGCTGGGGGTATGGGCAGTAATGAGTGGCTGGAGGTGGGGATGTGACTAGAAAGTTCTCACCTGCAGAGTCAGGCAAGTAGACATGTGCTAATCTTTATTTACATAAAGATGAGATGGGTCTTTACCTTAAATGCACATGCTTAGATACACAGGCTGTGTGCTCACAGGCATAAACACCATTAACATTTCTAGGTATTCATAGATTGAAATCAGGTTTCATGGGATTAGAGATCCCTGTTTCAGCTCTTAATAGAGCCTTATTCTTGATACCACCACTCAATGATCCAACCTTCTATGGCTGTACATTTGCTAACCATGTAAAGTCCCCTCTCTTCAGTTGAAGTTCAAGGTCTTCCATGATTGAAACCTGAGAAAACCTTCATGCTAATCACTAGTATTTCTGGTCTCCTTCTTTCAGGTACATGGAGTAATTGTCCTCCCAGTCCCTTGACATTAGCCAAGGCTGTGAAGTTTGGCCAATAAAATAGGAGTAGAATTGACATAAGTCATGTCTGGATGGAACTGTTTGAGAGCTGGAGATCTATTCTCCATGGTTCTATTTCCCATGTTCCAATGATTATGAAAGTATGCATCTAAATGAAGATGCCATAAAAATGAAGAATTCTTGAATATTAACTGATGTGAAGGGAAACTGTCCTAGATCAGTACTGGACCGATAAGGGATTTTGTGTGAACTAGAAATAAATATGTTTGTGCTCGGTCATTGAGATTATAGTGTAACTTAGCTTATCATGGCTGAAAACAGAATTCCTCCTGTCCTAGCTTTACCTATAGCTACTTCCCTTACTGGAAAGAATATGGATTTTGACATCAGAAGACTTGCTCAGTTTTCACCTTTAGTGAAAGGAGACAAATACCATTTGCCATACACAGTGGTTTTGCTTGGCTCATAGGTCAATATAAAATATTATATAACTTCTTTCCTCTAACCCAACACTTTAACCTCATCAGAATACTTGCTTTTGCCTCTAGGTACCCTCCGTTTTTAGACAAGGAATCTCTCCTGAATTCTTTGTTTCAAACTTGAGTTTTTGACAAATTACAGTATCATAAGGGGCATCACGGGGACCCAGTTGGAAAGCAGCCTGGAGTTTATATATGTCAAGGAAGCTGATCTTGGCTTGTAAACGGAGAAAAGTAAGCATTCCTAAAAGTCAGGAAGATGGATGGATTAACGGTGTGAATTAGGAAGATAAATGCTCTAAAACCAAGCTCTCCTCCATGTCTAGAGCATTAATTTAATGAAAAGTGAACCCTTTCAAGACTTCAATGGCATACTGAACTTAGTCATTCATTCAAAAATATCTATGAAGCTTCTACTATGTGCCAGAGTATAATCCAGGCACTGGAGATAAAGCATTGAACAAAACAGAGAAGGTCTCTACCTTTCAAGTATGAAATTGCTTTTTTGGAAGGAGAGATAGATAGTAAACAAGTAGTAATAAGTAAATAAGCTGCTGTCAGATGGTGATAAATGTTATGAGGAAGTAAGCCCAGCATGGCAGAGAAGAATAGTGCTATGGGACCTAGTCCATCTGCGTCATCTAGAAGACCTCACTCAGGGGTGATGGGTGTGCTGAGCACTGAAGCTGAGAGCCAGTCAAGGGGATGTCTTGGAGAAGAGGGAGAAACAAGTGAATGTTTTTGGTGTATGACAGGGCTTGAAGGGAGGAGGAGGGAAGTCATTAAGGCAGAAGGAGTAGAAGAGGCAGGGAAGAGAGAACAAATAGGATAAGGTGAGAGAGGTACTCCTGGGCCAGGATATGTCGTAGGGCTTGTGGGCCACAATTAGGGGTTAGAATGAAACTCAAATGGCACTGTGATGAGATGAAACCATTGAAGGATTTTTCTTTTTCTTTCTTTTTAAAAAATTTTATTTACTTGAAAGAGAGAGCGAGAGCTCTGGCAAGAGAGAACATGAATGGGTTGGGGAAGGCAGAAGAAGAAGGAGAAGCAGACTCCTGTCCAGCAGGAAGCCCACCTGATGCAGGCCTGGATACCAGGATCCTGAGATCATGATCTGGACCAAAGACAGATACTTAACTGACTGAGCCACCCAGACACCCAAGTAGATTTTTCTTTTCTTTCTTTAAAAGTTGAGATATAACTGTTGTATACAAACTGCGTGCATTTAAACAGGACAATTTTATAAGTGTTGATATATGCACATATTTGTGGAACCATTTCACAGTCAAGATGGTGGATGTATCCATCACTACCAAAAGTTTCCTCATCCGCTTTTATATTCCCTTCTTCCTGGCCCTCCTCACCTTGACTCTCCACCACTCTAGACTAAAACTGATCTGCATTCTGTCACTATAAATTTGTTTACTTTTTTTTAAAAGATTTTATTTATTTATTTGACAGAGAGAAATCACAAGTAAGCAGAGAGGCAGGCAGAGAGAGAGGAGGAAGCAGGCTCCCTGCTGAGCAGAAAGCCCGATGTGGGGCTCGAACCCAGGACCTGGGATCATGACCTGAGCCGAAGGCAGCGGCTTAACCCACTGAGCCACCCAGGAGCCCCTAAATTTGTTTACTTTTAAAGGAACTTGACATAAATGCAATTATATAGTATACTCTTTGAAAAAAAATCTAGCTCATTCTACCCAGCATAATTATTTGGGGATTCATCCCTGTTTGTGTTGTCTTTTATCACTGAGTTGTATTCCATTGTTTGGATATACTGCAATTTTTGTATCTGTTGACCTGTTTGTTGACAGACATTGGGGAAGATTTTGGCTGTTGCAAAAAACAAACAAACAAACAAAAACCCAAAAAACAAAACAAAACAAAAAACTGCTGGGAGTGTTCACATATAAGTCTTTGTATGGATTGATTTTTTTTTTTCCCCTCTCTTCAGTAAATAAGTGG
This sequence comes from Lutra lutra, assembly GCF_902655055.1. Classification (NCBI taxonomy): domain Eukaryota; kingdom Metazoa; phylum Chordata; class Mammalia; order Carnivora; family Mustelidae; genus Lutra; species Lutra lutra. The sequence goes on along the minus strand of NC_062281.1, from coordinate 152,768,535 downwards.
AATGGCTGGGTCATATGGTAGCTAAATGCTCAACACTTTTTAAGAAGCTACCAGACTGTTCTCCAAAGTGGTTAGAGCATTTTACATTCTCACCGTCAACGTGTGAAAGTTTTAGTTTTTCAAATCTTGGCCAACATTTGGTATAGTCAATCCTTTTAATTTTAACCATTCAATCCACATGTAGTCATATCTTACAGGGTTTTTCTCATTTCATTTATATTTCCCTGTGACTACGACCTTGAGAATCTCTTCATGTGCTTATTTGTCATACATATATTTTCTTTGATGCAGCTTATGTTCAAATCTTCTCTGATTTTTTAATTATTTATTAATTTTCTAAAAAGATTTTATTGGAGAGAGAAGGAGGGAAAGAGAGTGTGCTCCTGAGTGGGGGGAGGGGCAAAGGAAGAGGGAGGAGCAGACTTCCTGCTGACTTGATCCTAGGACCCCAGGATCATGACCTGCAAAGGCAGACGCTTAACTGACTGAGCCACCCAGGCGTCCCCAAATCTTCTCTGATTTCTTTAATTGAGCTTTTGTTTTCTTATTATTGGGTTTTGGGAGTTCTTTTTGTATTTAGATACAAGTTCTTTATCAGATCTGTGTTTGTGGATATTTTCTCTCAGTCTGTGGCTTTTCTTTTCAATTTTTTAACAGGGCCGATCAATTTATCTATTTGTTCTTTTTATGGATCATGTTTGTACTGTTAGATCTCAGAAATCTTTGCCTGACCCAGTGCTACAAAGATTTCCCCCATATTATCTTCTAAAAGTTTTATAGTTCAGGGTTTAAATTTCACAGCTATTTATTCACATTTTCTATATCCCCTCATCCATCAATAGACACTTAGGTTGTTTCCATGTCTTGACCATTGTGAATAATGTTTCAGTGAACATGGGGGTGCAGATATCTCTTTGAGATACGTATTTCATTTTCTTTGGATAAATACCCTGAGATGGGATTGCTGGATCATACTCTATATGATAGTTAGTTCTATTTTTAATTTTTTTGAGGAACCTCTATATTATTTTGCTGAGTGATTATACCAATTTAATTCCTATCAACAATGTACAAGTGTTCCCTTTGCCCCACTTCCTTGCCAATACATGTTATTTCTTGTCTTTTTGATAATAGCCATTCTAATAGGTATGAGATGATATCTCATTGTGGTTTTGATTTGCATTTCCCTGATGATTAATGATGTTGAGCACCTTTTCATGTACCTGGATTTTTTCTTTAGAAACATATCTGTCCAGGTTCTTTGCCCATTTTTTTAAATCATTTTTTAAAATTTATTTTCAGCATAACAATATTCATTGTTTTTTGTACCACACCCAGTGCTCCATGCAGTCCGTGCCCTCTCTAATACCCTCCACCTGGTTCCCCCAACCTCCCACCCCCCCACCTCTTCAAACCCTTCAGATTGTTTTTCAGAGTCCATAGTCTCTCATTTGCCCATTTTTAAATTAGATTGTTTCTTTGCTATCGAGTTGCATAAATTCCTTATGTATTTTATATATTACCTCTTTATCAGTAAATGGTTTGCAAATATTTTCACCCATTCCAGAGGTAGACTTTTCATTTTGTGGATTCTTTTTTTGTGCAGAGCTTTTTATTTTGATGTAGTCTCACTTATTTATTTTTGCTTTTGTTTTTTTATGCTCTGGGGTCAAAACCCAGAAATGATTGCCAAGACCAATGTCAAGGAACTTACTGCCAATATTTTCTTCTAGAAGTTAGGTCTTATATTTAAGTCATATTCATTTCAAGTCAATGTTTGTTAAGTAGACAGTTTAGGCTTTACATGAGGTTTTTATGATAATTGAGTTCACCTTTCTATATGGCATGAGGTGTAGATGAAAGTTCACTTTTTTGCATATGCTTCAGCACCATTTTTTGAAAAGACCATCCTTTTTCCATGAATTGTCATTGCTTCTTTGCATGAAAACCAGTCATCTACATTTGTGCAAGTCTATTTCTGAACTCTATCCAATTCCATTGATCCAGTTGCTTATTTATGTCCATGTCACACTGCTTTGATTACTGTAGCTTCATAAGAACTCCTGGAGTCAGGCAGTGATAGCCCTCCAATTTTGTTCTTCATCAAAGTTGTTTTGGCTATTCCAAATCCTTTACATTTCTGTATTAATTTTAGAATCAGCCTGTCAAGTTCTGCAAAGAACCACAAAATCCAAACACAAACAAATAAAAAATGGCCACAAAAATTATGCTGGAATTTTGTTTGGGATGTGTTGAGTAAATAAGACAAAATGGGGAGAATCAACAGTTAAGTCATATCGAGTCTTTAGGACTTGGAACAGGGTAGATCTCCCCATTGATTTAGGTCTTATTTAACCTCCACAATTCTTTGTAATTTTAAGTGTATGGGTTCTTCACAGCTTTTGTCATACTAACTCATAAGTATTTCATAAAAATACATTTTGAAGTTATTATAAATTACATTTAAAATTTTTTTCTTTTCTCTTTTTAATTTTTAACTTTACCTTTTAAAAGATTTTATTTATTTATTTGACAGAGATCACAAGTAGGTGAAGAGGCAGGTGCGGGGGTGGGCAGGCTCCCTGCTGAGCAGAGAGCCAGATGTGGGGCTTGACCCCAGGACCCTGAGATCATGACCTGAGCTGAAGGCAGAGCTTAACCCACTGAGCCACCCAGGTGCCCCTCTTTTTTTTTTTTTTTAAGGATTTTATTTATTTATTCATCAGAGAGAGAGAGCACAAGTACTGGGAACAACAGGCAGGAGAAGCAGTATCCCCGCTGAGGAAAGCGCCTGATGTGGGGCTCAGTCCCAGGACTCTGGGATCATGACCTGAGCCAAAGGCAGCCATTTAACTGACTGAACCACCCAGGTGCCCCTTAAAATTTTTTCTAACTGTTCTTTGCTATCATATAGAAATACAATTGAGTTTTGGATATTGATAGTTCTTCCATCTTGCTAAACTCAGTGGTTATAACTGTGTTTTTGTAGAGTATATAAAATTTCCTACTTGGATGGTTGTATTATCTGTGAACAAAGATAGTTCTATTTCATCTCTTCTAGTCTGGATGTCCTCTATTGGATTTTCTTGCTTGATTATATTTGCAAGAAGCTCCAGTATAATGTCAGCTGGAAGTGGTAAGAGGAGACATTATTGTCTTGTTCCTGAACTTGGAGGAAAGTATTCAGTCTTTTCATTAAGTGTGACATTGGCTGTAGGTTTTCATAGCTGCCCTATATAAGACTGAAGAAGTTCCATTCTTTCCACAGTTTGCCAAGAGTTTTTATCAAATGGATGTTGGATTTGGTCATATGATTCTTTTTGCATCTATTAAGATGAGTATATATATTTCAGTTTATTTGTTCGTATAGTGAATTACACTGATATTTTGAAGTCTAAAACAACCGTGCATCCTGGGATTAACCTATTTGGTCATGATACATTGACTTTTTAAATATATACCTATATTCTTAATTTAAATTTAATTAATTAACCTATAATATATTATTGGTTTCAGGTGTACAGGTCTGTGATTCATCAGTCTTATACAATACCCAGCACTCATTACAACACATACCCTCCCAATATCCATCACTCAGTTACCCCATCCCTCCATCCCCTAAAGTTAATTTGCAAAGTTTTGTTTATAAGTGTGTATCTATATGCATGTAGACATTTACATTTAAGGTGATTATTAATATGCTTAGGTTTAAGTTTATCATCGTATTATTTGTTATATATTTGTACCATCTGTTCTTTATTCCCTCTTCCTTTATTTTCTGCCCTTTTTTTTTGGCTTGAATACTCTTTTTATGATTCCATTTTATCTCCTTTTTGGCTTATTAGTTGTATCTCTTTGTTTTGTTATTTTAATAGTTGCTTTAGAGATTATAGTATACAGGAGACCTTATTATCCCCCTTGAGGAACTTGGGAAAGGAGGGAAGAGCAGTCTTAGCCTCTTGCCTGGGCCCTCGTGCTCTTTTCTAGTGGGTCCAAAGTCCAGAGATACCTTGGGTCCCAATACTTTGGGTGGGTGTACTATACTTGTCTAAGTTTTGCACTTAGTGGAGCAGTTTGGTGGTTTTTTTTTTTTTAAGATTTTATGTATTTGTCAGAGAGTGTAAGCACAAGCTGGGGGAGCAGCAGGCAGAGGGAGAAGCAGGCCCCCTGCAGAGCAAGGAGCCTGATGCTGGACTCGATCCCAGGACCCTGTGATCATGGCCTGAGCCAACAGTAGATGCTTAACCAATGAGCCACACAGCTGATCCACAGTAGGGCAATTTATCCCCATTTCTCTCTGACCACATGCAAGGGGAGGTTATGGGGAAAACCACACCAAGAGGCTGCTCCTGGAAATGTACCAGAAAGGTTGATGGAGCCACCTGAAAGGACAAGAATGATAGCAGACAAGGTGCCTGAACTCTGGCTCAGACCTGTTCCTGTGCTCCTCCCATGCAGATGTTCACAGCTACCTCATTGCTCAAAGAGAGACCTTCTTCACAGGTGAGGTCTCCTGCCACCCGCCCAACCGGGCATGTGGCCTGTTTGGCACAGTTTGACGAAACTCAATAGAATTTAAAGTGCTGGTGGTGTAAAATTTAACTTTCCAGAAAACTTTCCAGATTGAGACTTTTTCAGTTCCTCAGGAGGTCCATGCTTCTTACCTGTGGGCCTTACCCATGCGGGCTGGTCAGCTTCAAGCACTCGCCCTGTTGTTGCCCACTCCATTTGCCCAGATCTTAGAGATCTCAACTGAAGAAGAAACTCCCCCTGGACAGCTTTCCTCAAGCTCTTCCCACACACGTGCACACACACACACACCTTGATCTGCTGGGTTCCCTTGCTTGTGCTTCTCTTGAGCTCCCCCTTCCGTCTCAGACAATGCCCTTTTCCTTAGTAAGCCTCAGGTCTGGCAAGGAGAGAGAAAAGAAAATGAGCTGTGGAAACACAGCATGACATCTTGTTTACATCTGCCATTTACTCCCCACACCAGATATGGCTCAAAGTACTGTGGATAGCCCATCGTATGATCATGTGGTGGGACCCATGAATGAGAGAGATTGCAAGTGTCAGGGGCAGCCTTTGTTCAGACAGAACTGTGGCCCTGGGCAGAGCTAACCTATAGGTTCTGGAGTATTCAAAGGTTTAAGGACAAAGGAGGTCAATCATCCTTATTAGTGTAGGAGGAATTAAGGTCTTCTCCCTCCACGTCTTCCCCCACTTTCTCCTAGGGTTGTATCTTGAAGGCATCTAGATGAAGGAACCCATCTGTGATGTGGACTGGCTCTAATGCCCCAACCAGGGTAATTATTATCTTGACCTCTAACACCATATATTAATTTTGTCTGTTTTGTTGGAATTACATAGTGTGGATATATATATATAAATATGTGTGTGTGTGTGTGTGTGTGTATCTATATCTATACCTATATCTATATCTGTGTGTGTATACATCTTTTATATCTGATGAACTCCCCTTTTTTATAAAGTTCAGGAGTTACGCTTCTTGAATGTTGTGACAAGAACACATTGAAAGGAGAGAGAAGCATGTTAAGAGAGAGATAGGCAGAAAAAAATGAGGAAGGAAAGGAGATGATTTTAAATTTCAACAATCTTATTTTTAAGTACAGGCATATCCATGAGAAACAAGAATAGAGAATTAAAAATCAAGTAAAATGAAAGGCTAATAGTTCAAATATAATAATGAGATAGTCTGGACAAGATTTAAAATAAGATAAAAGGCAAAAAAAAAAAACCCAAATAATGAATAAAAATATGAAAACAAAGAGGTAAAGAATGATGATTATAGGCTGTAACCTATGAGGTTAAAAAGTTAAAAAGATGGCTTTTTAAAAGTGAAAATAAGAATTAAAAAGTTAAAAAAATGAAGGTAAAAAATTACAAATATATATGTGTACATACACACACATGTGTATGTTATGAAATAATTCAGGAAAGATCTTTAAAAGAAAATAAAAACGTAAAAAATATGAGAGAGAGGGGAGAAGGAATAAAAACAAAGGACACGAAGCTTAAAACAAAATCATTGGAGAGACTAGGCATCTCCTGTTCCCTTGCTTGAGCCACAGAAACTGATGCATAGGAGTCCCAATGATGGTCTTGACCTTGCCGGCCTTCCAGCAGCCCCAGAGGCAACCCTCCTTTCAAACAGGAGCATCCTGGTCTCTACATTCTTCCCAGGCACACAAGCTGACTCACTACTTCAGCTGACAAATCAATGCTCGTGAAGCCCTTAGCACCCCAATGCACTGTGCTCTGCCCATGTATGTATTTGCTAAGCATTCTAGAGGATTTTGGGGTCAGTGTAGAGAAAGGAAAGGGGACACAGCCCAATGTTCCGGCCTCTGCGATCGGCGAACTGGAGAAGGACCCACAAAAGCCCCATGTCCAGCTCATTGCCAGGCAGGAAAAACAATATATCTCCTTGTGAAACAATTTATTCTGCCATGCTTTGATTAACCTTACAAGGAAAATGGCCAGTTTGAAGTCATTTCCCCGAATATTCTGTTTGAGCTGCCTGGTAGTCCTCAGTACTACATGGTAATGGCCCACATCTGGAGAAGCCTGGAGGGGTCTCCCTGGACACCTTGGCTCTCTGGTTTCAATCAAAATGCCTTATCAGTCTCTCCCAAGTGCTTACAAATGTAGAAATGAAATTGCAAAGAGCAAATGGAGATGCAGAGCTGAAAGCGGTCCTTTGATCGGAGCCCCACGTTATATAGATAAGGAAAGGGGGGCTCAGGGAAGGGAGGTGTGGCTTGCCAAAGCCACACAGCAGATTATGGCCAAGACTGCAATGCAGGTCACTGGTCCCAGGTCTTCCAGGGGTTTTTGTCCAGATGAATTACAGAAAATGGGCCACCGTGTTGGTGGGATTCTCATGAAACCCCTTTAAACTTAAGCAGCTTCTCTGCTCCATGCATTAGCCTTCTAAGTAATCTCCTTTCCCCTGGCTCTCCCCTCGCTAGTTAACATGTACGTGCTGTGAGCTTTATCTTCTTGGTGGAGCTTCTAACCACATCTCTCCCTGCTCAAAATTGTTGGAAGGGCCTAAAAAAATATACGTCTTAGCCTTGGAGCTGCACAGTGTGGGTACATACTCCCTCCAGCTTTATTTTCCATCACTTTCTGATCTGAAGGCCAATTTCCTGCTCTCCATCTCTGTTTCCCTCAACTCAGGTTCTTTGAGGGCTGAAGGGACCCTTAACTCCCTATGTCCCAGTCAAGGCCCACCACCCATAGGCTCTGAGTTGAGCTATCCTATGGTTGGCCTGAGTTGTAAGTCTGGGGCCCTGCCAAGGTCTCTTGTCCTGGGTCAAGGGTGATACCCCTGCACAGGGTCCAGCCATCACCCCTCCTTCTGTCCAAGGTTGGGGCCCTGGGACCAGAGTCCTTCTGACTTTAGATTTTCTCCTCTCCAGGGCCACATCTTATCCCTGAACCCCCAGTCAGTGGTTCTATGCACCATGAACACCAGTTCTGTATGTGCCTGCCAGGTACTGATGCCCTATTTCTTCTTGGACTCAAAGTAGCCAGAAGTCACCCTCACCTCTGTAAAGTAAAACCTCTGCTCTAGCATGTAGCATTTTGTGTTCTCAGTTTTATTTGTGTCTGTCTCTCTGACTTGGGTGTTCTCCTTGCCAGCCCAGTAGTCCCAGGGAGAGCACACACATGACCCCCCAGCAGGCAGAGAAGAGGCTGTCAGGAAGTGTGCACTGAATGCATACAGAGAGATCTGGGAATGAGTGCTCCCAGAGAGAAATGGGGAGGACTGGCGGAATAGCCACAGAAAAAGTAACTTTATTGTGATGAAGAAAGAGGGGATGGGTGATGAAGGGAATATGATGTTATTCCTTTCTTCAACAGTAAATAAAGTTCAAAAACTTCAGGAATGAATCAAATTCCCTTGTGGAGGTGTTTTCCTACTTAAAATGTTTGGTTTCCTTCCTTCTTAAAACAAACAAAAAAGACAAACTAAAGAACATTCTGTCTTACTGGACTAGTGAAATAATCACCTACCTGACCTCCCTGTTTTGATTCTTGCTGTTCTACAATGAAGTGTCCATACAGTGAACCAAAGTGATCTTTGAGAACATAAAGCAGTCCATGTCACTCTCCTGTTCAAAGCGATCACTCCCAGTGGCTCCTCGGCACACCCAGAATAAATTCAATTCCAGCTCTCTAGGTTGTGTCTTCCACTCTTCTCACCTTGCTCCAGCCCGACTGTCTCTCTCTGCCTGTAACCAAGCTTATTCTTGCCTTAGGAACTTTGCACTTGCTATCTCTATCATTAATATCCCATATCTGCTTATGTACGGCTGATTTCTTATCTTTAATCTCAAATGTTATCTTCTGAGAGAGACCTTTCCCGATTGTGCTCTAGAGTGTAGCAAACTCCCCTACTACAGATTCCCATGTTCTACTTTCCTCCCTGGTTCTTATAACCTAATGTTATGTTTTCTCATATCCTTCCTTATATGATATCTGTTTACCCCCTTGGTTATTGTCCTCTCCCAGTGTCCCCTGCTCTCTGTGCACTGACACACATGCTTCGTGAGAGTGGAAACTCACTCTTGCTCGCTCTTCTCTTTCCGGCATGTGAAACAGCAGCTGGCACATAGCAGACCATCAATAAATGCCTTGAATGAAATTTTTTAAAAGATTAGAAACAGCTTTGGTCTCTGTTCCCTGGGGTGTGGCCTTGATTCTGAAGGGTCCTTATTGCAACATCTTCTTGGAACAGATGATGGTCGAAGGGTGTGGAAATTGAGCAATATCGATTGAATGGAACCAGGTGTGATCATAGGGCTCAATTACTTACAAAGAGGCCAGAACATTTACGTACCAGCATGTGATGAGGAGCTTTCCTGTGTCCTAAGTCCCAATCACTTAACATATATAATATCTTTGTCAGTAAACATTCGACTGGGAAAGGAGTGAGCCGGAGCATTTAATGTTGTCCCAGAATCCAAGTGAAGAATATTTATGACCTCCAAGAAAACAGGAAATTTACCTTGAGGTTACCCTTAAGCTTTAGGGTTTGTTGTTAGTCCAAGTGCCTTCCAAGGCTCTGAGAGGCCCTCCAGCAGATGTGTCATGGTTGTATAAATCTGTACAATGTTCAAAAGTAAGCCATTTCACTTAAATCAGTCCGGGCCACTTCCTCTTTGCTGTACCTTCCAATATGTCATACTTCCTCTGGCATTAGAACTGCAGGCATTGCTAGAATTTGGGGTTGGGAATGCCTTTTTTCTTGGGGTTATGGTGACGAATTGCTGTGACTCCCCATCCCCTCCATGTTTGTGAAGTTGTGATAGCTATCTGGGTGGAGGAAAGCCTTCAAGGACTATTTCTTCTACTCACTGTACTCTGGCAAGACCAGAGGTGGGATCCCAGTATGGAGGCATGTGCTCTTCTGGGGCAGCAGAAGGATATGGACTGTGGAAGAGAAACAACATTTGAAATCTGTGGGGCCAGAAGGTAGTCTGTGAAAATATTTAAAATGATCAGATGTTTATAATTGTAAGTAGTAGATTTGATTCTCCTTGGCACCTGGTCAAAATGGAAGTTCTTTCCCTTTAGGAACATAGTCAACAAGGCAGCATGTGCAATTATAAATGTCCCTTGTATTAACTATACCACCAGAAATTATGGGCATTCCTGCAGTCCCAGGGCACAGACCTAGATCAGTGCTAACAACAGTGGGTGAGTGCCAAGTCTCTCCTTTATACCCCAAAGTCTCAGATCCTACCTTAGCATATCTGATCTTACTGTATTGGACACGTCTGGTTCTCACAAAATGTGTGTTGGTTCCTGAAGCAATTATACTTAAAATCATCAGCAATGCTACAAAATAGGCTGTATGGAGAGGTATTTCAGGGACAACATTCCTGTATGTACTCATTAATAAGCCACTGCATGCAGCTTAAGAAAGATTTGATTATATAATTATGTAGCTTGATAAAATATAGAGGCAATTTAAAAATGCACTTGCATTTCTCTTGGTATGCCTTGATTTTGGATTAGTTTTGTATGCTTTTTTTTCCCCAGAATATTGAGCATATCTGAATTCATATCCTATGAGAAGGAGCTATCTTGGTGGAAGCCAAAAAATGTAAACTGAAATAAAAAATACTGGTTGAAACTTTAAATGCCAAAAACAGTCACAGGCTAATTTAAAATCTTTGTTGGTCATACTAGATGATAGGTGAAGAATCATAATAACCAAGAAAATAGAGTAAAGTTGACAGTGTAGCTAAAGAGAAGAGGAGGAGGATCAGGACAGTCCTAAAAAGAAATTTGAAAAGAAAAATGAGATAAAAAATAATAAAGAATAAGATAATCTGTACTTTCAAAAGAACACACAAAGTCCAAAGGTCAACAATGGCTATATTTTGATAAATTCCTTGTGCTTGTTCATTGTGTCCTGTTGAAATGAGCAGTAATTCCATTCACCTTGATTTGGTGAAAGGATTTTTAAAAAAACATAACATTAAACTCTTTATATGACGTACGAGGACATCAATGTCAAACTGGTTAATGAATGTCATCAATTCAAAAAATATTTAAGATGACTCATACACAATAAAACTTGAAACGTCCTGAAATCTTATAGCTCATATATGAAAGAAACTTTGTAGAGATTTTCTGCAATGGGATGATAATCCTGAAAATTTATAGGACATTCTTAATAACAAGGTGTGAAGCTGAGACTTTCTCTAAATTATCCATAATGAAAACAAATTCGAAGGGTCCATGCTGGGAGGAAGACTTACTCAATTATCTTTCTGTTTCCTCTGCAGAAAAATATTACAAAATTATTATTCTATGAAGAGGTAATAAAAGACCATGCAGCCAAACGTGTACGTAAAAAGCTAATTAACAGAAACAAAAATTGAGGATTTTATGGTCTTTGCCAGCTTTTAAAAAATTTATAGCTTATGGTGATTTATTTTCTTACACTAAATAAATATTCACTCTTGAAACTACTTTTGTATTCATGATTTTGTATTCTTTTTTCCTAGCTGGGTCTTCCCAACAACAAATTATGTGAGCTTTAAGCTGTGCCAAATGTGAATTAGCTGCCGGCAGACAGGAAACTCTAATGCTGCCTTCTGTGGCCCTTGAGATGGAGAAACATGGAATATAAAACTATTTTAACTATTTTAGCAGGGCCTAGAGGCTGAATAGGTAGGAACTTCTCGAGTAATGTACTATATGAAGTTGAAACGCTTAGCAACTCCTTGCAATGAGGCAAGGTGCACTCTATGGCCCAATAGATCATGAAAAGAAGCATCAGTTTCTCGATCTCAAAATATTGTGCTTTCATTTCCTGGAATGCTGGGTTTTCCCACTCTAAATCCATGTCCTCATGGAATCTCTGAATGTGACCTCATGTAGAAATCGGGTCTTTGTAGAGATAATTAGTTAGGTTAAGATGAGGTGTACCAGCCCTAGGTCTGGTGTCCTTTAAGGCTATGTGAACAGAATGGAGCCACAGAGGGAGGAGGCTCTGTGGGACTGGAGGCAGAAATTTTGGTGGTATGCTGGAATAGCTTTGAGCTATCAGAAGCTCAAAGACGGAAGAGGTATTTTCCCCTAGAGCCTCAGGAGGGAATATGGCTCTGTCAATACCCTGATTTTATACTTCTTGCCCCCAGCACTTTGAAAGAATGTATTTCTGTTGTTTTAAACCAAGATTGTGGTTATTTGTTACAGCAGACCTAGGAAATTAATGCACCAGTTTACTGGTGTACTGTGGATGAGTAGTGGCAAGTGCTAATGGTCAGACTGTCAATACAGCTAGGCAGAAAGCCCTTGTCCTCTATCTCCCCATGACATTGTTGCAGAAACAAACTTTCACAGTACCTTTACTATACACTAATTGCCGTCAGGCCATGAGAGGGGGCAGAGAGAGCCTCCTGATTCAATGGAGCTTCCAAGCAGGCAGAGAGATATGGCAGGAATAAAAAGATGGCCACTTCAGAGGATACAGAGTAGAGCAGAGATCTAAGCCACACTTCCTGTGGCAATTTGACGGGTTAAGGGGGCATGAGTGGTATGGGACTGGGCCAGCAAAATCCAGAGAAGCACTTGGGTACAGAAAGAGGGAGAGTGAGGGGGAGAGAAAGGGAGAAGGAAGTGGACTTTCAATATTTTCCATGACAATGAAACTTTGAGGAGAGAGGAAAACATCTACAGCTGATTTTTCAGGAGGATTTCTGAGTGGGAGTCTGCACAAATTGTCCAGTGTTGTGTCTTTGGCAAAATCAGCAATGCAACTGCCCACTATTATTCAAAGCTTCCAGAATGAGACCAAAGTTTCTTTGCTATGGCATCTTTTAGATGCAGGACATGAGAGCTTTTGGCTTTTTGTGGGTTAGCTGATGACACTAATATTTTGTAATGGAAGGTGGGACATGAGCTGGGCAGGAGAGGAGCCGCAAAGGTCCAGTTCAGACTAGCACAGATGAAGATAGTCTATTTGGGAGCTACTCTTTGTCACCCTAGGGACCCCATGATCTAACGCCAACTCCTCCCCAGGGAGCAACTTGTAGAGACAGCCATCATCTCTCTGGAGTGCTGTGATTACTGGTGCCGATATTGACCCCACCCCTCCCTTGGCCCAGCCAGAAGCAGGAAATAGCCAGAGGCCACTGGCTTCAAAGAACGGGCTGTGGGACTCTTCAGTTTTCTCAAAGCTTCACAGAGACCCTGGCTAACTTTCTTCATTCAGGTATAGCCTTTGGAGAACCCTCTGCACACTCTTCTCACTAACCTTCCTCTCTACTCTGAGAGTGCCTTTATCATAGGACCTGAGCACATCCTTAGTTAATAATGTCGTATGTTACTTCTAAGATTTGTATTTTATAAAGTGCATGATGAAATTCAATCCCAGGGCCCAGGTGGTTTAGAGAATGTTTCAAATGTTCTATTTATTTCGAAGTTGGGGGGGTGGCTAGTCTTTAAAAAATCCCTTTACATCTTGGCCAAGTCCCTGATGTACAGTTGGACTACATCATAAAAGACTCTCAAATGGTTATGGCCAGTGTCATTGGATTGAATCATCTCCCTACCCAGATGATGAGTCTGTGGGATTGGGCCTGTTCCCAAACTTGGACAACTTTAGACTGCACACTCGGGCACCTGGGGAGTTGGCTGCCACCATCTGCTTTCTTGGAAACTAAAGAGGAAAACACATCTGTCAACTATGTTCCCTTGGTACAAGCCCCATGGACACTAAACAGCATTCAGTTGAAAATAAGCTCCCAAATGATGTCAGATTTGGGAAGAAATTACATCTTGAGCATCACTCCTGGCTGGTTGTCAATTCTTGATTTTTATTTTTGTCTCTCTCTTATCTTTCCCAGAAACATATTTTCTTCTAGTGGCAGCTCAAAGTCTACACAACCTGTACCTTCCACCTCAGCATGAACTTGGGGAACTCCAGGTGCTTTTATGCAGAGTAGGAGACTGGGAGTGGGGATTGGACTGGGCACTGCTTCTGGATGGCTATGTGAATCTGGATGGATGGATCACTTTGCTCTCTGATTTCATTTTCTCCACCTATAAAGTGAAGGTGGAAATCCCAGATCATGAACTCTCTGTATTCTGATGAGAAGGAGACTGCTTGCTCCCAGAGATCAGTGATTCTGATAATCTCCAATGTATTACCTCTTCCTTCAGAAGACACTGGCAATTTTAGCAGTATAGTGTGGTTCAAAAAGTCCAGAATCTTCTCTATCAGCCAAACTGAATAATTAAATGGCCTCTACAGAGTCACCACATCAAAAAGCTTTGGGAGAGTCAATCACATTGTACTTTTTTATCTAAATAGTGCCCCAGAGTTGTGCAAACTGGCAGGTAGTGCTGAGAATCATTATCTTGGTATCTCCGAGTTCTTTGGTGAAGACACTGATCTCAGTGACTGCTGCCCCCAGGAGCATGACAGTGTTTTTAATCTACTATTTTGCTAGGGAGAGGGGACTGCAGGGGCTTCCCCTTGACCTTTCTTACTTGGCTCATTCTTCATGCATTAGGAGTCCCAAATGTGGATTCTGTGAATTCCCAAGACTATGTTTCCAACACCCTATTCATAAATTCCAGGATGCATTCAGAGTTTCCACTGAACTTACCATGAAACAAAATTGAGTGAAAATTCCACTTATCACTTGATCTCTAAATAGACTTCATAGTTCTCATTCTACCTGTTAGGCTACAGGAGGTACTAGGTCCTAGGATTTAGAGTTTAATTAAGGCCAACGCCTAGTAATTCCTCAGAGGTATATTTACCCTGTTGAAAAGACACAGGTCCCTTTGGAGAAGGCTAGGAGAAAGAGTTACAGCCCTACATTCCATATTTTTACATGATTCATGCTTCTCTTTTCAAGGTTACCAGGGCTTGAAGCCCAAGGAGCCCTGGGTTTGTTCAGATATGGGAATTGCATTAGGGATGGCAATAATATTAGTAGCATAATATGTTACTTGGTGTCATAAAACCTACAGCTATGCAAAGCAAGAAGGTCCTTGATGAGGGGCCAATCTACTTAGGGCCTAGAGTATCTTAAGGTCAGTGGCACTTTCCACTCTTGTCCCTGCAAGTCAGGGATGTAATATTGCTGCCTATTATGGTAACCACACCTACTTTACAAATGCAGGTGAAATGTTTCTAATTGTCTCTACTGGTGTTTCCTCTTCCCAGTGAAATCAGTGACTCCATTTTACTTGGAATTTGACCCATTAGCATCCCTTACCCATAGAAAAAGAACACCAAACCACTTTTCAGTGATGCTGGCACTCTCTTCATCAATGTAGATCTCAAGTACTTGGTAAGACAGTGTGCTCAGATCAACACAGCAATCACTGGGAGCAAGGGAGTGGTCATACATGGATAAATCCACTCTAGCATTCCTATCCCTCAAAGACTCTGAGTCCAGAATCCCTGAAAGGATACCCGACTGATGTCAGCAAGATGTGTTATGTTCTCCTCCCTTTGGGTGAAGCACTCTCAAAGTCCATTTTTATACTTGTTTTCCAGCTTTTTCTGCTTCTAACCTCAGGTTTGACTTTGAAATTGCCTGCTTTCTAGCCTCTAAAACACTCATGAATTTGATCCTAATAATAAATCTTAAGACAATGAAAGGAGGAGGGTAGTTACATTGATTTCCTTCTACAGGGCATCTCCTCAGGCAAGGGAGTAATAGATTCTTCTAGCAATCAAGGAACAACCTCATTGAACAAGAGATGAACTACTGCTTCTGCTGTCAAAAGCTCAGTGTAGGCTGGATTTTTCCCCCCCTTAGGGGAGAAAGAATAGTAAGCAGACTCTACACCCAGCATGGAGCCAGACATGGGGCTCGATCTCATGACGCTGAGATTATGACTTGAGCCAAATTTGAGTCAGATTCTTAATGAACTGAGCCACACAAACATCCCTGGACCTTCAAGGTATTCTTGAAAGCATTCCTTGCATTCCTTTGCGATTTCTAGGGAAGGATTCTTTCTTAATCTGTACCCTCATTTTATGCTAAAGACAACTGGTGTGGTGAGGCTGGCATTTTATCTTTCACTTTGGTAGCCCAAGGATTGGCTTGAACTTGCTTTCTCTATGGCTCAGCTTGGTAGATGTCATATTGTAAGAGATTCTTTTTGCCCTGGGCATGAAATCTTCCCAGGTTTTAGTTCATACCTTGAGCAGAGAATTTAGGGATTTGAGTTTGTCAGTATCTTTCTTTGAGCTGTTTGGATTGCTCTCTGCCATTTGATCCTCAAATCCCCCATGCATGCTTAACAGTCTCAGTGTTATAGGCTATGGGTTAGTGTGACGGTCCACCAAACTTTGCCCTTAGTGTGCCCTCAGCCAATAGTTTAGTCATTGTTATTATTATTGTTGTTGGTTACTGCTTACCATGAATTTCTCAATTTCCATTCCTGGAGACAAAGGGAAATTACTCTGTCTTTAGCTCCCTTAGATTAGATAGACAATCCAAAAATTCCTGTCCCTCTTAAATGCCCACCTGTCCCCACCCCATTCTCTTAGGCTTTCTGGATTACAACTCATTCCTGGACCCTCAGTTGCAAATAACAAAACTCACTCTGGTCAACTTCTGTGGAAAACAATATGTTGGTAACACACAGAATATGTTAGGTAACACACATAATAATAATACATTAGGTATTATTAGATAACACACAGAATCAATGGGAAATTTGGTAAGAACAAACGAGTGCAGTAGGGAACTCAGCCAAGATCATGTCCCGGGCACAGAATGATTAAGATAGTGGCACCACCACCATTCTCGCCATTCACCACGATGGCCACTTGACATGCGAGGGTGCTAGACTCTTGTTGCTGTCATCTCCACTGAGGATCATTAACAAACCATCTCCATGTCTTTGAGCTATTTCTTTAAGATTCAAAGTTAGGTGGACTCATCTGACTGGCCAAGTCCATTTCATTTACCCTTATGTGGGCTTTGGTGGAATGAGGAAAGACAGGATTTCTGCTCTTCAGTTTCTGTAGAGGTAAAGATGCTGTTTCTTACTAATACTTTCCATTACGGAGAATTGCCCACAAATAAGAAGAAGGTTTAATGTTGGGCAGGGAAAACCAAACCAAGCCAAGCCAAAAATAGGATCACAATAATATTTTTTATTTATTCAACATTTATCGGGTGCTCTCTATGTAATATGCTAGGCTATGGTTTTCAGCTTACCAATACAGGTAACACAGTATTACTTAGACATGCTTTTATTTATTTATTTTTTAAAGATTTTATTTATTTATTTGAGGGAGAATGAGTTAGAGAGAGCATGAGAGAAGAGAAGGTCAGAGGGAGAAGCAGACTCCCCAAGGAGCTGGGAGCCCGATGCGGGACTCGATCCTGGAAGTCCGGGATCATGACCTGAGCCGAAGGCAGTTGCTCAACCAACTGAGCCACCCAGGCACCCTTAGACATGCTTTTAAAGAGTTCTATAAACAATGAACACTTAAATTGTCTGAGCGGTTCGTCACTATTTTTATCACACCAAATATAGTGCCACCTCTGGGACTTTGCACCTGCTGCTCCTTCTATTTGAAAGTCTCTTCTAGAGAGCACACTTTCTACTAGATTGAGCTATGTCAACTTGGTTAAGATGGAACCGGCATTTTCCAGAATCCCTCTTCCTATAACTCTCTGGGTTAGAGTTGGCAAAAATAGAACATGAATGAGATCTGGACAAATGAAGTAGAGCAGTGGTCCTTCCTCTAGGAAAGTTGTGATGGGCAGAGGCAGTGATGGACAGATGCAAAAGTGCTTGTCAAGTCTCACCTTGCACTTGCTCTTTTCTCCTATATCCCCAGATCCTTGGCTATGGCCCTAGAGAGTTGGTAGCTACCTAGAAGCAACAGATGTCCATGGACATTTCCAAGACCTTTCTTCTTGGTCCCTCTCAGTGGCTGCACATCCTTGGCTTCTCAGAATCCCTGAAAGCTGCAATTTGTCTCCATAAGCCAGTGCTTCAGGACCTGTAAATGATTTTTGCCCAACTATAAGCCAGGACGTCCCCTTCCCCAGCTCCTCCCATATTTGAGTAAAGTCCAATTCCTGAAATTATTTTCTTATTTCAATATTAGTCTTAGTGGCTCTGATGAACCAAATGGCTGGTATGGGTCTTCTGACCAAAGGTCACTGGGCTGGTATGGGTCTTCTGACCACACTGCATAAAATTAGTAACCCCTCAGGCTCCAGCACTCTTTACCCTCTTTACTGTGCCTTACCTTTCTCTGTGGCTATCTACTACATCACATATTATTGGTATGTTTCTTTGTTGTCTCTTTCTCCCACACGAGAGCACAAGCTCCATTAGGGTAGAGACTTTGCCTGTTATGCTGTAGCCTCAATGCTTAGCATAGTTCCTGGCACTTGTAGGTATTCATTCATTCATTCATGAATGAGTCTCTTACTTTCACCTTATGTTAAAGAAGGTTTTATTAGAAAAAAATATTCTGTTGCTCAAAAAATTTAAAATAGCCCTGGGCATATAGAGATGAACAGTACCTACTGGCACATAGTAGGTGTTTAGTAAATACTTGTGCCTGGGCATATAGAGATAAACAGTGCCTACAGGCACATAGCAGGTGTTTAGTAAATAAATATTTTTTGTATTAATATAAATGAATGAATGAATGAATGGGTGAATGAATAAATACACAGCCTTTATCTAAAGGAGCTCATAGTATCTCAAGCCGTTGGAAGTTAGGGCACTGAGGAAAAGAAAAAGAT